>NC_045760.1:10197916-10850000 GCF_009193385.2 Nasonia vitripennis | reverse complement strand
AAAAAAAAAAAAAAAAAAAAAAAAAAAAAAAAAAAAAAAAAAAAAAAAAAAAAAAAAAAAAAAAAAAAAAAAAAAAAAAAAAAAAAAAAAAAAAAAAAAAAAAAAAAAAAAAAAAAAAAAAAAAAAAAAAAAAAAAAAAAAAAAAAAAAAAAAAAAAAAAAAAAAAAAAAAAAAAAAAAAAAAAAAAAAAAAAAAAAAAAAAAAAAAAAAAAAAAAAAAAAAAAAAAAAAAAAAAAAAAAAAAAAAAAAAAAAAAAAAAAAAAAAAAAAAAAAAAAAAAAAAAAAAAAAAAAAAAAAAAAAAAAAAAAAAAAAAAAAAAAAAAAAAAAAAAAAAAAAAAAAAAAAAAAAAAAAAAAAAAAAAAAAAAAAAAAAAAAAAAAAAAAAAAAAAAAAAAAAAAAAAAAAAAAAAAAAAAAAAAAAAAAAAAAAAAAAAAAAAAAAAAAAAAAAAAAAAAAAAAAAAAAAAAAAAAAAAAAAAAAAAAAAAAAAAAAAAAAAAAAAAAAAAAAAAAAAAAAAAAAAAAAAAAAAAAAAAAAAAAAAAAAAAAAAAAAAAAAAAAAAAAAAAAAAAAAAAAAAAAAAAAAAAAAAAAAAAAAAAAAAAAAAAAAAAAAAAAAAAAAACAAAAAAAAAAAAAAAAAAAAAAAAAAAAAAAAAAAAAAAAAAAAAAAAAAAAAAAAATAAAAAAAAAAAAAAAAAAAAAAAAAAAAAAAAAAAAAAAAAAAAAAAAAAAAAAAAAAAAAAAAAAAAAAAAAAAAACGGAAAAAATGATTGGACCTGTCTCGGATAGTGGCTGGACCATATTGCACCATGATCCTGGGAGACTTGGGAGCTGAAATATTGAAGATCGAGCAGCCAGGAGTTGGAGATGAGGCTCGCAAATGGGGACCACCGTTTTTTCAGAATACCAACGAGTCTACTTATTTTGCCAGTGTGAATCGAAATAAAAAGAGTGTCTGCATTGATTTAAAGAAGGGAAAACATGTTGTTTATGATTTAGCTAGAAAGTCTGACATTCTGATTGAGAATTACGTACCTGGAAAACTGTCAAAGATGGGTTTGGGTTACGATGAGATAAAGAACGTTGCTCCGCATTTAATATATTGCTCGTTGACTGGATATGGATCAGAGGGGCCTTATTCAAAGAGACCAGGATACGATGTTATTGCTGCTTCCTTGGGTGGTCTGATGCACATAACAGGTAGGTTAATTCTTTTTTTATAAAATATTCTATGCGTTCTATATAATTTTTTAAATGTTCTATTAGCTTTCTAAATTTATAAAATGAAAATTCATGTAATTAAACAATTGTAGGACCAAAGGATGGTGCCCCTTGTAAACCTGGTGTGGCATTAACTGATCTTGCCACTGGTTTGTACGCTCATGGTGCAATTATGGCAGCACTACTTCAACGGATGAAGACTAATAAAGGCCAGTGGATTCAGTGTAATCTTTTGTCAACTCAAGTGGCCACTCTAATAAACATTGGCTCCAATTATCTTAATGCTGGTAAGGAGGCAAAAAGATGGGGGTCTGAACACGAAAGTATTGTCCCTTATGAAGCTTTTCCAACCAAAGATGGTTATATGACTGTTGGGACTGGCAGTGACTTACAATTTTCTGATCTTCTCAGAAAGTTAGGAATGCCTGAACTACAGTCTGAAGAAAAATTTAAAAATAACATCAACAGAGTTAAAAATAGAGGTGAACTATTGGAAATATTGCGAAGAAAATTCAAGGAAAAAACTAATGAAGAATGGAATAAAATTTTGGAAGGCTCAACATTTCCTTATGGACAAATCAATACAATGAAACAAGTAAATATTCAATCAATTTAAACTGTAGAGCTGTTTTTGCCTGCTAAAATTTTTGTAAAAAAAAATTTTGATTTTTAGGTATTTGAGGATCCACACATTAAACACATAAAATTGGTAAAAGAAATTGATCATCCTGTAGCAGGAAAAATGAAAGTTGTAGGCCCACCTGTGAAATATTCTCATGCTAAAAATGAGGTACGACTTCCTCCGCCGGGACTAGGTCAACACACTTCTGAAATTTTGAAAAATGTTTTGAATTACTCTGAGCAAACCATAGAAGAATTGAGGAGCAATAAAGTTATACAATAATATTTTTTATAAACTACATTCCTATTGTAATATATTTTTATATGATATTGTAAAAAATATGAATTGTTTTAAATAAATTTGTCTTATGAAAAAAGTATTTTTTTATATGAATTAATTTCTGATTTTATCATCCAAATATCACGCATGCATTTCTTGAATGTTCAATAAATAAGAATAATTTTGGTTTACAGGAATGTCCAACAGTTAGACTGCGTCTTAGAAAACCAAGGTCAGATAAGAAAGTTCAATGGACCCAAGGAACAGTTGACAATGAAAATATGAATAAAAAGAAATCTAAGTGTAAGTTAAAGAAAAACGTTAAAATATAGATTACATTAATTTTGATAAATTTCTTTTTCCTTAGGCTGTTGCATATATGAAAAACCCAAGAACTTTGGAGAAAGCAGTTCAGAAGATAGTGATGATGAATGTGAACACTGTCATGGACGTAAAGATGCTCATAAAAAAGGTGTACCCACTAACAAAGATGAGCCACCGGGAGATGCCATTGCATCGCATCCAGGTAACACACAATTATAATTTTTTTTTTATATTATTAGCATGAGAAGCAAAGTTAATCAAGCATGAAATTTTATCCAATATAAAAGCCGTTTAACCTTCAGTTACATCTATTTTTAGTAAGGCTTTCAATAAAAGAGTAAATTTTAATTTATACTTTCACAGAACCCATTGCCACAGGGGGCTCTGCTTAAAATTGAAAAATAGATTATGAAAGTACACTCACAGCCTACTCCATCAAGCTGACCAAAAGTGTGGTGTGTGAAGATGAATCCTATAAAAGTCAGGAAGCAGGTGTATTCGACTGTGATTTTGTTATTTGTATTTATTGACACGAATCTTTCCATTTTTTAAATAGAACAAATTCATATGATCTGTATTGATAAAATCAAACTATCTACTAATTATGAGCAAAGCCAAAATGTTCTTGTCAATCGAATCCGATTCGCAATGAAATAAACTTCCAAAAAATTGTTGATCTTATTGCACTACTACTAACAGCCATTTTTAAAGATAACTTTGTATTGAAATAGTCTAATTAAGTATAAATAAATAAAAAATAAGTGTGTTAAATTTAAATAAGTAGAAAAAAGACTTATCTGCTGATGTTATTAATAAATAGTTAATAAATATTTTAGGAATTTTAAATAACTAGATTCAACATAATTTAGGAATGACTTAAAAATACAATAAAGCTGTTCCTACATTTTGTTGATATTTTAACGATAAAAATTAAGAAACATTTAAGGGTCATTAAAAAAGATTTATACTAATTCATTTGCAAGAATACGTAGGTTTATATTGTTGGGAAAATGTAGGTATATAAGTTATAAATATTTTACAGTACATTTTTCCACAATTAGATTTCATAAAGTCCATAGTTTATAACACAAGTAACATCCCATTAATCAGTATTGTTTGCAACATTATTAAGGGTACACGAGTATACTGAAAGTTAACAAAGGGTTGAACAAGAAATAACTATTCTTTTTTAATTTAAAAAAATTCCGCTATCTAATATCAAATAGCCCTTACTGTACTTTGAGTATGCTCACGGTCCTTTTAACAATATTTTTATCGTTTTTCAGATTCATTACAATAATATTTGTCTTAAAAGCGTTCGTCCAATAAAACAGTTTTCTTCTAATAGTACATTGAACAAGTATTTGCTTATTTTATTGCGCCTTTAAATTTGAAAATGGAATATAGTTGTCATGGCGTTGTAATAAATTGTCACTCTGTTAAAGTAATGGTTACCAGTGCGTACAGATGTTTGCAAGTCACGTTAATTGTTATATACAAATTTTAGTAGCAAAAGAATTTGATTACAAGTATAGTTCGTTCAACATGTATAGAAAATATAGTCATAGCCCGCAGAAAACTTAACAATCATTGCACACGGCATGACAATGACCAAATTACTCGCAGTTTTATGAAAGGAAAAAATTTCCGCTTATAGATATAGTATTATTTTATAATCCATTCAATCTCCACCCTAAAAATCTTTGCGCCATAATAAAATAAACGCTCTACAGCATTTAAAATGCCAAGACAACTTTGCCAAAAATACAGAGAATAAACTTAATGCTGTATCTTGACAAATTAAATGCTATTGAAAAAATAAAATGTCCACAGAAATCTTATTTACATTTTGGCGCAAAGAATTTTAAATTGGAAATTGAATGGTCTTTAATCAGTCAACATTACAGCTGCTTCTGTGATATCTGCGCCGCTTTCTCACTTCCATGCCTCGTCTAAAATTGTCCTCCAATCCTAAAGATTTTACCATTGCGCGACTTCTCCAAACTTTAATTGTATAATCATCACTTGTTGTGACTAGCATTTCGGAATCACGAGGGTTAAACGCTACCGAGTTTACTACATCAGAATGTGGAAACTTTGCCAAACACACGCCGTAGTGTCTGTCCCAAAGGTATCCATGTTTATCTTCAGCGCCACTAAAATACAAATTAATATTTTTATTTCGTGGTTTTCAATTCTGATTTATACTTTATTTAAAAATGCCATGTACAAAAAATTTACCTTGCAACATATTCATCGCAGACATCTAAAAATATGAAGAAACATTCATTATTGGGCGTATAAGCTTTGTGAGCTCTGAGCATTGTGCCGACTTGTTTTAATGTCACTAAATCAATAACGTGAATATCAATTTCCTGAGCTATTGGTGGAGGTTGTAGAGGATTTGTTATTACATAACCCCTTGGCCATGGCCTAGTATTGATATATAGGTATCTAGAAAAAGAAATATAAGTCAAGACAAAGAAAGAACATCATTGACGCAAATGGAAATAGACAAGAAAACTTTACAAACACGCATTACAAAAAAGTACTAAAGTACATAATAGATTTAATTGAAGTTTTTTTTAGTGTATACGAAATTCGTGGCATTAAAATTTGAATTTAAATAAAAACCTCTGATCAGGAGAAAGTCCCATTCCAATGATGTGTCCATGGAGATCAATGAGATGGTCTATTTTGTCAAATTTATCAGCTACTGAATTGTAATCCAACCAGTTGGGTTCAGGTCTAAAGGAACCATTGTTTTGCATTTCTCGTTCTCTGTGTCTCTGAGCTATTCTTTCTTGGAGAGATGGACCAGGGTCAAGCCTTCTAGGAAATGTAACTGGCTTGATTCTCTTAAAACCTACTTGATGTGGCGTATACGTCTTTGAGCCTGTTGTAAAAATAAGGAACTTTTCGGGGCAGTCAGCTAAGTCATCAGAGTCGTCACATTCTTCAGCAGATAACGAATCTAAAAATATATAATAAAAGTTATCAATGTTTAACAAGATTACAAAGAGCAAAGAGAAATGTAAATGAAAGTAAATTTTACCTTCTTCATCGCTTTCATCTTCCCACTGTGGACTAGATTCATCATCACTATCACTATCTGCAACCTCTTTTTCCATCTCAACTTGCCTATAGTCTTGGTTGTACCGAATTGGACTAGCGTATTCAAAGCCGTCACCTAGTTTTCTCCAATTCATGAAACCGCCCTCCAATGTGCTGTACTGCAGTCGAGATGATGCGTGGTGCAAAACTTCGGGCTCTTCTTTTTTCGTTTCTTGGCTAGTAGAAGCTAGTGAAATATCTCTGTGACTCAATGGGTTTCCTTTCTCCTCTTTGACATTAGAACTAGATGTTTTGTCGTTTTGTGCGTCGGTTTCTGCCGATCCCGGTGACAAACAATTTGCCACCATAACTGCTCTAATTGACGATGCATTTCCATTGTAAAACCTGCATATTACAAATTAAGCAAGTTGATTAACAAACATGAGTTAATCGCTTGTTGGAGAGGAGAGATGACTGTTAATAAGAAAGAATTATTCATTACCGGTATAGCTGATTCATTATGGGTACGTGTTCGCTTCCCGTCTCTTGATTAGCCTTATTCAGCCATAGAACGCTCGTGCTGACCAGATGTGCTAACCAATGAAGGCCTCCACTCAATAGATACCGTTCGCTGTACCAAGTACCAAATATGTCGTATGGTTTATTCACTACTCTGCATTGCAGCTCAAAGCCCTCTGTAAAATCGAGAATTTAAATTTCAAACAAATTCGAAGTTGGTTTCCTTATTGCTTAAAGATGCAATTAATTATGCTTATTAAAACAATAAATCGATCGATTGTTATACCGATGTCCGAGAGACATTTTTAGATGATCTCTTTTTCTTGGCACCCTTTAATTAGGGTACGTTATTAATGGCACTCGATAACTGAATATTTTGAAACGTAATCATTGAATAATACGTTACCTGCTAATCTAAATACAGCTATTTCGCCAGACGTGCTGTGTGGAGTACCAAAGTGAACACCAGATACCAGTAGTAATGTGTCTGAACAATTAAATTGCGAGAATTGTGTATACTTCCAACTAAATGTCTTCATATCATGATAATATTTGATTGCCACTGGGTATTGACTGTTCCATACCTGTGTACAAATTATCACATGCACGTTAGCATTTTCAATTCATTCATGCAACATTATATAAGGAAAAAAGAAATCGTTTACCAATATATAACCATCTTTTGAGCAAGTAGCAAACATCTTGCCATTGTGTGAAAAACTGACATGTAATACCTGATGGGAATGTTCTCTTAATGTTTCTGTTTCTAACAGTGGTATGTGATATGCTAACCGTTTAAATTCGCCCAGCCAAGACGTTTTTCCTGAAAGAAAAAACAAGCAATGCTCACTTTCATAAAAACGTCGCAAACCTTTGAAAATATACAATATCCACGCGCAAAGCATTGCATCGCGGTCTCATTATCTATTAAAATTGCAAAAGATCGCCGCGCAATTTTACCGTATAATCTAACAACCCACTTGATCGCGTTCATCGACGTGCCCTTCGACGAAGCACGCTCGAACAAAAAAACCCATCAGACGAGCAAAAAAGCTGCAGCCAAGTATGTGGCACTCCCCGCTCACCTGGCATAATCCCAACGCTGGCGTCGACTTTGTAAGTCCGATAGAACAGTGCCTTCCAGAGCATCTCGTCCTGCGAGACTCGATTCCAGGATCTGCAGACCTCGCCGGCGGTCAGCAGTTCCCTAGGATTCAGATACTGGAAGATGCTCAGCAGCACCGAGTCGGGCATGTAGTACCAGTCGGTGTTGGATTCGTTGGACTCCTCGCCGATGCTCCTCGTCGGCGAGGCCTCTCTCCGAGGCTCCTCTTCCGCGCTTGGCGTCTTATCCTCTTGCAACAGCTCAGCGGTGACGCTACCCTGCTCGTCGGTAGTTTCCTCGGCGACAGTCGTCTGGTCCCGGTCGTCCAGCGACGGCTCCACGACGTCGACCTTGACACACTCGAGACTCATCGTGGTACAGTGTATAGACCTCTTTTCTTTGTTTACCGGAACAGCTGATCTCGTACGCGCGCGCGCGCGCGCGTGCAGTGCACACACCTGCAGCAGCAGCAGTCGTGTCTTGTGTGTCGTGATGCCCGATGATGCCGATGACGATGATTTTCAGTCGACGACAGAGAGCTGCATTAGTTGAGTAGCCATAGACCGCCGTCGGGCAGTAGGGAATCGATTTCCCGGAGGCTACTGCTCCCCGTCGTCATTATTTTATAACGACGACACGACTACTGTTGCGCGCGCCTACCGATGTTGCTGCTGCCGCCGCCGCCGCTGCTGCTGCTGCCTCTCGGTTTTATGCCTGCGAAGATCAAACTCGGGTGAGTCACTCTCTGCACTCGTTCGAGAGTATAATCATGCGTATGCATTTTTTTCTGCATGTATGTGCGGGATACGGTATGTTTCTCTCTTTATGAGCTGCTATCTCGAGAGTGTATTGCTCGCGAGCTTTTATTCGAGCAACGATGATCGATTCGATTACTTCGATCACGCGATTGATTTCGGAGCAGAAACGGCCCGATTTTATATTTACGTCACAAAGCATATCGCGACGCCGATGCTTACGAAATTTCACTTCATATTTTCTATTCCATAACGTAACGTGACTCTTATTTGTTTTCGAAATTAACGTCTCCCTATACGAGGAAAATTCATGCCAACTATCCATATGTGTACAAATACGCACAATCAACGTACACACAGTCGGTAATAATAATAATAAGGCATTGTTGCCAAGACCGAGGAGAGTTACGTGCTCGTTTTGCAATTATACTCGTTACGCTTAATTGCGCGTCTTATGCATATAATCCGCGCGCGGAGTAAAAACGCACTCATTTTTTCCGCTGCCCGAAAGGACGCGCGGTTGCCGCAACAGCGCGAACTCACGCATTTTTCATCAATATAAAAAAAATCAAGTACGCGCACGTATATCTTATTAAGCGTCGAACAAAGAGCCGCGATATAAAGCTCGAAACTCCGATACGAAATAAAAGTATGCGCACTCACTTTATACATACTCGTCGCGAACCCGTTTCGAGGTTAACCTCTTTGTAAAATCCTTTCATTTCGCTCGGCGGTGCACATTATAGGCCTTATATGCAGGTTCGCGTGAAAGCACGCGTGCAGTCATGCTAAATTTAACCAGAATCGAACGGGAGAGAGAGAGAGAGTAGAGAGAAAAAAGCGCAAAAGCAACTCACCAGCCAGACGAGAAGAAGCAAACTGATGATAAACCGCGCGACGAATTTCGCGTTCGAACTATAGGTATGACAGCTTTTCGAAAACAACAACAAGGAGGAGGAGGAACCGCAGCAGCGTCGAATCGAGTATATAGAGCGAACGCGATGAGGGGAAATGAAAACAGAGAGAAAGAGAGAGAGAGAGAGAGAGAGACAGCCAAAAGCGCGATAACACACGCGCGATCAATGCCATCGCGCAATGTCGACGAAAAGGAACAACACACGAAGCGAAGCGGATGTATACGTGTTGCGCGGCTCACCTTGTCTGCTCTCGCACTTATGGACTGGACTCTTCGAACGGCAAAGGATACCTGCTCACATTTTTCCTTTACTCTTCGTCCTATTGTACTCGTATCGCATCCCTCTCGCGATGTGTACAGTACGCAGCGACTGAATTCCAGTGTGTGTACATAAACTGCGCGCGGTGGATAAGTACCGCGAGGCCCGAGAAGAAGGCGCTGCTGAGCTGCGCGAACAGTTTGCTTCACCTACGCTATACTACTGCATCTACTCGACTATACGTAACGCTGCGGTGGTTACGTGTATTCGCTGTTGCGCAATTGCGCTTTCGCGCGCTTCGAGCAGCTTATGTGTGTGTGTGTGTGTAGAAGTACCGTTTTTTCCGCGCCGGATCCCATTTTCCAGGCGCGCTTATTTGCACTTTGCGCTGACTACACAAGGAGTTCATAGTAACAGCCGAGCGTTATTACGAGTCGTTTGCTCGAGGTGGGCGCAAGATTGTAAAGAGTATATGCACTGCGCACGTGCGCGCATTTATTATATTTGAATTTGCACAATCGTTGCATCCGCTGATGCATGCGGCTTTCGGGGATTGGCCGGCAAAGTAAAAAAAGCTCCCCCCTCTCCGTTTCACTCGTATTATTATAATCTGTTGCGCTTTCGGCGAGTGCCAAAAAGCGCAGGCGACGAACTGCGTCTTTGTTTCGTTTTCAACGCGTCACTGGTTGCGCGTTAAAATCGGAATTGTATGTGATTTTTTGATGAACCGCATGGGCCAATTCTGATTTTTTGAATTTCCGGTTTTTCAGGCGAGTCGGAAACAATATATTTAGAGGATACTCGTTTGACAAGTCATCTTTATTTTAAATTTTCCGTCGCTACATATCATAAATAGATCAATGTATATTTACTTTATAACTTAAGGTACCGTCACATTAAAATATACAGGTGTTGCAACATTTCGTAATTATATTCATAAATCTGTTTTCTCTCTAATATAATCTGTCGCTTCTCTCCCAAAAGTTCACGCGCGCTCGTCCTCACGCTCACATGCACCCGCTCATGTCTCTTATATCCACAACCGTCAAATCAATCAACAACAATAAAACATTCACATAATTATCACACCTATATGTATGTTTAAGCGTATAACGTAACAAAATATACGTACAAGTATAGGACTTACTGAATGTAAGTACATACAGTGGAGTACTCGCGCTTCGACAAGCTCCTGTAATTTTTAATATACCTAAATACCTATATCTGCACGCGAATCTTTATGCATCTATCACTGTGTGTACTCTTGTATGCTTGAGATTGTTCATTTTGCTTTTTCCCGGATAAACTTACAGTATTTTACAGGACAGTTAGAGAAAACGGGTCGTTCGTATGACTTTTACTCAAGTGCTTCCGTTTTTGTTTTTATTTTATTTTCTCGTTCTGTTTGTAGGACTTTTGTCGCTTCTTTTTGGCATGCGTGACAATTCAAATATACCTACTAAAGAACAAAAAAAAAGATAATAGAATGGATTTGTTTCGTGCGGCATATAATTTTTTTTTTTTTTTTTTTTTGGTCATGTTTCTTGCCCAATTTGACCGAATGAGATTAATCTAAATGAGATTTCTACAATACACATATACATGTAATGTTACATCGCTTATCGTGCAATATCAAATTGCCGATGAACTGGCAAACACTCACGTGTCCGATGCCGGTAAATGCGAAGAAATACATTTATACATATCTAGAGTATCGAGATCCACAAAACTTTTAGCGCTCTTTAGATTTGTGAAACTCTTACTATTTTACAACAAGACTTCACTAAACACATAATGAACAATATTCAACAATGATTCACGTAACCATATAACAACGTAAAATTCTCTGACGCCGCGTGGATAATCTCTGATTTCATAAAAAGATTGCATATATATGTTCGGTTTAAATGCACGATTTAAAAAAAGCTTTGCGAGATCTATTTACTTTTCACTCACTTATTGCATTCGAAAATTAAAAAAATCTTCATATATAATGACGCCCATGAAAATATGGAAATGATTATTTGCGACTTACAATCATCAAACCATCAAAACTCTTTCTGCACAATGCTGTACGATTGTGGATTGAGGTTTGTTGAACTAAAGTGGTAACCCAAAGTATTGAAGAGCATGAACAAAAAGCCAATATTCATTGGATTGCTCTCATGAAAAAGAGTTACGAAATACCCGTAAAAAAGTTAAAGACTGTTTGATCGAGGATTTTCACTGACCAATCAAATGGTTGTCTAACATCGAATAGACTCAGCCATTATGGTACACGGTGATCAGGTAGCTATCGTAATAAACGCAAAATCGCATCTTTTTGAGATTAACGATTTAGGAAGCATTTAAAAGACCTCTGTGTTGCAACGAATCCTGCAAAGTCTGGAATAACTGAAGTTGCTGCTCGGGTTTTAATGTAAAGACCTGCTGCAATAGTTTCTGGGGAGAAGCTGTGTGAATGAAAGACGAGATGTAGACATTAACGAAAGTTGCCATCAGATACTGACAGTCAAATCTATCCATTATTCCGCCATGACCGGGTATTACATCACCAAAGTCCTGAAACATAATATATAATGACGTTAGCTGATTCATATGCATGAACGTATCGGTAAAAAAGCTATGAATTTATAACGTACTTTAATCTTAAACGCCCTCTTGAAACCGCTTGCAAAGAAGCCGCCGAATGGACCTATTACCGAACTAAATACCGACAACGATAAGGAATGCAACATAAACGGATACATTGTGACGGTTGACTTCCATTTAAACTGTAAAAAAGTATTTTGCATTAAATGTTGCACATTTCAAAAATTTGTAAATATAAATCTCACATTCGATGCTTACCATATTAGTGACGACTTGCAAGAAATTCGGCAAAGTATATTCTTGCGGTCTGAACAAGTAAGAAGGTTCACAATCCATGGTCATTCTACCTAGAGCTTCACTGTATTCGATCGGACAGACGAAGTAGCGGTATTGGCACATGGCGTACGACATCTGAAAAATAATAATTTCTAGTTAAATATGGTACTATACATTTTCAGCTCTACGGTACTTGATAAGCGAGTAATTATAATACTGACCATTAATCCAAGTACGAC
Source organism: Nasonia vitripennis (assembly GCF_009193385.2). Lineage (NCBI taxonomy): Eukaryota > Metazoa > Arthropoda > Insecta > Hymenoptera > Pteromalidae > Nasonia > Nasonia vitripennis. The sequence continues at coordinate 10,837,840 of NC_045760.1, read as the reverse complement.
AGTCGAAAAACCGCCACCTACGAAACCTTCCCACGTCTTTTTAGGAGACAATTTTATTAGCGGTGTTCTGCCAAAGAAGAATCCGAAGACATATGCCATCACATCGTTTATGACGATCATACTCACTGGTACAATAAACCTACAGAAATCATTAAGACATTTAGTTTTTTCTGTAATATAATAAAATCGTTAGGTGTTGATTTGATTTTGAATAATTACCATATTAAACCTTCAAAAATATTTTGAATAATCAAGTAGCTTTGAGTTACTACTATTAGCAGAGCGACGTGAGTCCATGCAAATAATGAAAATTGTTTCATGTAGTATTTTTTCACCAGTGAAAGTACAAACCAAACGAACCCAATAATATATAAACAGAACGAAACGAATCTGTGGTACGTTACGAGAAAACGTAAGTAGTCCTGCAAATAAGAAAAATAAGTTTTAGATTTTATTTACAGCATTAGAAGTTTCTTCAAGGTCAACCGCGAGTAAGGATAACGAATTTAAAAGCTCTTTAGTTTTATTGATACTAGAAGCCCTAGTGGTTGATAAGTGAAGCCTCACATTCTCAGTTATATAGCATATACAGTGAGAGTAGCTATTGATTTTATGTCACACATCTAAGATGAACTTGTAATATTGGCAATCATTCGTGTCTAGTATTTAACTATTCAGCATGCAAAGTGAAAATAATACATTTGTTCTAATTTATTGCTTAAGTAGATTTAATTTCTCTTACTGTTCTATTTATGACAACTGCAAAGTAGTCCATCAAGTTTTCTCCATAGAAGAAGTAATTGGAAGTAATTAAAAAGTACCACGATAATGAACGAAACCAGGGCAAACCATGAATCCTATACACAGCATAACCAATATTGATGATTTCTTCAAAACATTTAACTTGCACAATTAGAACCTGTTGACACGAGTTAAAATGAATGATTTCCATAAATTTAAATATAGAGTTTTAGAAAAATCAAAGTTTTACTAACCGTGACCATCAGAGCCAAAGGACCTCCATATATGATGAGACAAAATCCACCTATCATCAAAAAAGTGAAAATACCCCTGATGACCCAATTTTTCCAGCTGAAAAATATTTTGTGGGTATTAGAAAAATCATATAATTGTTTTTTTTCTTAAATGAAGTAATTTACCGATCAGATAAGCCAGAAAGTGCAGAGCCAAGTATCTCTGGGGTATGATCTGTTCCTTGTGGCAAGGTTTTCGTAAGTTCATCAACATCAAGTTTGGCATCATCCTCTGATTCAATATCTTCTTTCTAGAAAGTAAAATTAAAATTACTGAACTGCTGCTTAATTCCTTTAGCAGTTTACTTACAGTATTATGTAAAAGGTTGTGCACAAAGCAATTTATGCTGTGAGAAGTAATTTAATTAAAAGTTAGCATGGCTTTTATCTAATTTCTAAAGTAGAAATGAATTTTGTTATGATGAAATAGTATACTTCATTTGCATGACATTGGTGTAATCAGTGATAAAAATAAAACAGAAATGGTGATTTTAAACTGAAGCATGGATGGTAGGAATTTAATAAAATTAATTTTGAAAACAAGTGAATATTTGCCAATTTTTGCGATGAACTTTTTCACTAAAATATTCCATTCAACATTTGGTATGCAAAAGAAGGTTTGACGCTGTTAACAAATATGTGTCATATAGATAGTGCATTAAAAAATCATTTATCAAAGATTCCAGATAATAGAAAAGTCTATTATATCATTTGTCTATGATTAGCAGCCAGCCACGATAGTTACGCATTAAGCAACAAATTAGCCAGCAAAAGATCATTATAAGTATTCAGCCTGCAACGATTTCAACTAGACAACGAAAACAAAGTCGAGGCGAGAGAGAAGACATAAGAGGCCGATTCCAGAGAGTTGAAAAATCAATATATATAACGAGCTCGCGTTCTAGAGTAGAATGTAAAAAGGCGAATCATCAGCACGCAAAGTGCGCGAGTAAGTATCCCACGTTCCCCGGAGAGCATTGGTTGCGTGCGTGCAAGCAGACGTCACTGCGGTACATCCGTCGTCATCACGGCGTTGGTAAAAAAAGAAGCTGTAAAAGGCACCCGAGAGCAAAATAAACAGCGCCAAATTCCGTCACCAAGGGGCATCACAAACAGATGTGCGCGACGAGCTGTCATCTCGCATAATTAACAACAGGTGACTCGGGGCTTTTTCTCTCTTTTTCCCTCGAGAGAAAAAGAAAACAAAGAGTCAAGGATATACAAGTACCAACGAGGGGCGAAAGAATCGTGGGAGGGGTTGCGTATATACATAGATTTAGATACGCGTAGTGCGTGTGTAATATTTACTTGATCGTCGCTAACGTCCTTCGCCACTGCCTCGGCTACTGTCCTCTTCCGCACCTCCGACATGATGCTGCTGCTGCTGCTGCTTCTTCTCCTTGACTGCTCGTGCGGGCGAGAAAGACGAAACTTGCAACTCGGAGAGCGACGACACGAGAAAAAACGCGGCTGCACTCTTGGATGTTCTCGGCGGCGGTGGTGGCGATGCGCACACGAAATCGCGTCTACATGATTCCTTCACGCGAGCGGAGGCGGACAGCAGAGCAGCTGCAGGGAGTAGCGAACGGGCTGGTCCCGCGCGGTGCAGTGGTGATAAAAAAGGCAGTGTCGCCGAGCAGAAAGGCGCCTCGCGACAGGTTAGCAGAGCGCAGACGTATTGGCTCCCCTCTCTCCCTCGACATAAGTAGTCCTTTCTCTCTCGCTCTCTCGCGAGTCGCGGGCAAGTGTGTAATGTGTACCTATATACATATATATATACACATATGCATACACCCGGAGACGTTCGGCTTCTCTCGGGAAACTTCGGATAATCAATCGTGTTTATTTATTTATTTTTTTTTTGCATAATACACTATTTTCCCTCTTTTTGGTAAGTTCAAAATGAAGTTTATATAGATAATCGCAATCGAGGATTCTTCTTTCTTTTTTTCGTGGCGTGACGATGGTGACGAACCGACACGTGGATTACGAGGGAATATTATTGATAAGGCCGTTGACTTTCGGGGGAATCGCGCGAATTTATATTTAGATTTCGCAAGTATCGCGCGATAAGTGCACATGCACGCGTTTATGGGAGATTTATCTACACACGGACGCATTTATTGGCCGGATGTTCGAGAGCTTTCGCGTTTTACACGTTATTATAAATGTGGAATAAGAATATATATGTTGTTCTGTCGATTATAGTGATCCTTGACTTTAGATTTTATTTTGATTCAGGTTTCGAATTAGCCGCGTCAAAAACTTCAGTGACATCTGTAGTGTTATATATATATATATATATATATATATATATCCCAGAAAACATCGCATGCTGAGCAACATCAGCGCAACCGTTGCTCGGCGCGTTTGCCGTCATATTGCCGTCATTTTGCGGTCAGCTTTTGTCAGGCGCACTGTAAGCAGGCAAATTGTCAGCACGCGTGCCGACAAATTGCGGGACATGTTGAAGTGACAATTTGCCTGCAATTTTTCAGTACACTGCGCTGTTTGTTTGCAATGTAACTTATAAAAAACAGCGATGATGTTGCAATGCATTTTGTTGTTCAGAAATTAAGTAATTTTTTTAATACAATATCCCGTTTCGGAGCAAGGATGCAAAGCAGACGCCATCATATTTGCGGAGATGTGTCTTCTGCAGCAGTCTACGTTTACTCTAGCACCGCGCAGTAGTACAAATTGGAGCAGCAGTAGAAGTTTAAATAAACATATTTACAAGAGTTATAAAACGAAAACTATGTGTGTAGTGCAGTTATTAACTCTAGTGCAGTATTTCTCATGAGTTTTGTGCAGTTCGGAGTCTTCAAAAACATAACCATGAGTATGTATACTTTGACCTAACCTCACAATCAATCTCAGTCATATTTAATCAAAATTAAAACAGAGATTGATTGTTAGGACATTGCATTTGAATTATTCTATAAAATTGTTTACTTCAAGTAATTTGTTTATTTAGCAGGGTCAGTACAAAGTTGTAGCAGTAATTGAACATCGGCCAACAAACTTGAACATGCGGTGGGAAGAGGCTGACCATAGGAAGCAGCTTTTTGGAAAAAATAAAATGTATGGTGCAGCAGACAAATATCTTGGTCTTCAAGAAAATGTTGGCTTACATTCCTGCAATCATGTGAAAACTTCCTCTTTGGGTATCGTGTTTTTTAGAGGGAAATCAATTAAACTACGTTGGATCACCTTCATGTAGTCACTGGAAAAGCAGAAGTTATCATCGAGGGTAGCAACAGCATAGAAGGCCTGTCCAGGCGGCTGTACAGGAAAGCCCAGCCTTATCAGCTGCGAGTGAAAAGCTGACAGTTCATCAGTCTCCAGCAACATCAACTGGACGACTCTCAACATTTCCTTTTTATTTGCCATAGATTCCCATCGTATAAATTTACAGTTTTTGTTTACAATATATTTGTAGTTGCAGGTTCACAAACGGAGAGCAGATTTAAGAAGCTGACCATCCGTCGCACTTTCCAATAACATCATCTTGGAGGACTCTCAACTGGATTGCTATCTAGCAGGTATGTGTTGAACAAAATTTGTTAAGTCAAGTTTGCTGAGACAAATAGCTTTGTAATATATAGCCAGACGCGCATACCAGTTTGCGGGTGTGTCTTTACAGGTAAAGTATGACACAGAGTAGAGTTAAATGAAATCTGCTACGGTAGATAGTTTTGTAATACTTTTTATAATAACTGTACAATTTTAGAGACCTCTAACTAAAAAAGAATTAAAAAAGCCTTTCAAGGTATGCATTCTGAAAGGTTCATGACCAGTAAAATTAATTTTCTTTTTTAGATAGAGGTCAGTAAAATTGTGCAGTTATTATAAAAAGTATTGCCAAAGTATCTGCCACAGCAGATTTCATTTACCTCTACTCTGTGTGGCTGTTTACCTGTGAAGCCAGAGGCGCATACCAGTTTGCGCGTCTGGCTGTTCAGGTAAACTGTGTCACAGGGTTAAGTTAAATAAAATCTGCTACGGTAGATAGTTTTGCAATACGTTTTATAATAACTGTACAATTTTAGAGACCTCTAACTAAAAAAGAATTAAAAAAGCCTTTCAATGTATGCATTCTGAAAGGTTCATGACCAGTAAAATTAATTTTCTTTTTTAGATAGAGGTCAGTAAAATTGTACAGTTATTATAAAAAGTATTGCCAAAGTATCTGCCACAGCAGATTTCATTTACCTCTACTCTGTGTGGCTGTTTACCTGTGAAGCCAGAGGCGCATTACCAGTTTGCGCGTCTGGCTGTTCAGGTAAACAGTGTCACAGGGTTAAGTTAAATAAAATCTGCTACGGTAGATAGTTTTGCAATACTTTTTATAATAACTGTACAATTTTAGAGACCTCTAACTAAAAAAGAATTAAAAAAGCCTTTCAATGTATGCATTCTGAAAGGTTCATGACCAGTAAAATTAATTTTCTTTTTTAGATAGAGGTCAGTAAAATTGTGCAGTTATTATAAAAAGTATTGCCAAAGTATCTGCCACAGCAGATTTCATTTACCTCTACTCTGTGTGGCTGTTTACCTGTGAAGCCAGAGGCGCATACCAGTTTGCGCGTCTGGCTGTTCAGGTAAACTGTGTCACAGGGTTAAGTTAAATAAAATCTGCTACGGTAGATAGTTTTGCAATACTTTTTATAATAACTGTACAATTTTAGAGACCTCTAACTAAAAAAGAATTAAAAAAGCCTTTCAATGTATGCATTCTGAAAGGTTCATGACCAGTAAAATTAATTTTCTTTTTTAGATAGAGATCAGTAAAATTGTGCAGTTATTATAAAAAGTATTGCCAAAGTATCTGCCACAGCAGATTTCATTTACCTCTACTCTGTGTGGCTGTTTACCTGTGAAGCCAGAGGCGCATTACCAGTTTGCGCGTCTGGCTGTTCAGGTAAACAGTGTCACAGGGTTAAGTTAAATAAAATCTGCTACGGTAGATAGTTTTGTAATAGGTTTTATAATAACTGTAAAATTTTAGAGATCTCAATCTAAAAAAGAAAATTAATTTCACTAGTCAAGAACCTTTCAGAATGCATACATTGACATGCTTTTTCAATTCTTTTTCGATTTAAATTAAAATTAATAATAAGAAATTAAATGATGCTATTATTTTTTACTGTTTTTTGAATTATTGAATCATGCAATAACTTTGTCTTTTACTTTATAAATTCTTTTCTTATATTGTTAGCCTTTCTTATAATCATAAACTGAATAAACTTTATATTTTTTAGGTGTATTAACAAAATCATCGCACGGACGGAGGTTCATCAGAAGGTTGGAGAGCTTCGGTGCCTTTTAAGGGTTCAAGGGATGAGCCTCACAGGGAAGGGCGCGGTCGGGGCCCTTTCCAACCACCCCCCAAAAAAAAAAAATTAATATAATTTCTTTGATTTATTTCAGGATTTCCTTTTGCAATCCAACCGCAGCCCACTTTCGTACTAGTTAATCTATACATCAGGTAAATGTTTATTGAATATATTAATTATATATTATAATAACAATTTTAATATTATATTTATTCATTATTTGTTTTACAGGTTTGCTGTTTACTACTTCAATAACCTGATGTCCATTGGCAAATAATTTTATACTTGTTGTATTTAAAAAAAATGTTTTAATGTTCTAATAAAATTAAAAAATAAATAAATTTGTAGATTTTTTAATTTGCGCGCCTTTATTTGTAGATTTGTAGGTTAGGAACGCTCGCCGAATGCGCATCCGCGCTGTCAAAATGACCGCAATATGCCTGCAATATGACGGCGTGCACGCCGGCATTTTGCGCGGCGTACAGCGCCGCGATCCGCGCGCTCGGCAATTTGACCGCAACTTGACGTCAAAAAGCCGGGGTAGTTTGCCCGCTCGTGCGCGGCGTGCGCGACGTCATGTTGCCTTCAAATTGCTTGCATTTTGCCTTGCGATGTTTTCTGGGATATATATATATATATATATATATATATATATATATATATATATATATATATATATATATATATATATATATATATATATATAATAGAATCATTTTGTAAAACGTATACCACAAACTATAGCAAAATCATGATCATAATAAAGACAGCTGTTTAGATATATGCGTGGACATACTTGCCGGAACAGTGCGATTCTCGCTTTAGGAACTTGTAAAGGCTGCAATAGGTTTTGACAAGTATTTAAGTACAACACAAAATTGTGAGTCAGCAATAGCAGTTTACTTAAAATTGCAAAACTTTTATTTAGAAATGAATTGAATCATAGGAAAGCTACATTACAGTTGATAAAAGTTCAAGTTAACCAAATGACTTCGAAATAACTTTATTAAATTATAAGTGTATTATTACTTAGTCTTCAATGGTTTGTAAAGAAGACAAAATGACTGAGAGATCTCGATTGGAAATTAACATCAGAAGACTGCTGGGGCAGTGTGAATTGTTAGCAAAAGAAGATCTCACCAGAGATTGGAAATTAGAAGCGGTAAATATCTCACAATGCTTAATGTCAATTTTTCGAGGATGATTAAAAATTGAAATCTTTCTTTTTTTCATTACAGTACATTGATTCTGTACAAGATATGATAGAAAAACTTCAAACCTCACCAGCGTAAAGTATTATTTTTTTTTACTATGTTATAGTAGGCGACAAAAATGTATTAACAGATTTAGTTCTATATTCAGAAAGCCATGCAGAGATGTTATGGTCAAATACATAAGGAGAGTAGAATTTTTAAAAGGTGTTCTGAATACTAAAAAACTGGAGAACCCTGTAGAAAGAGCAGTTGCTGCTCAAATGTTGCCTACAAACATGCCAAATGAATCAACCGATGGACCCAGTATAGCAACTCAAATACAGCAGAAAACTACAGCAAAATATGGAAAAGAAATACGTAATGAATTATTCCAAACCAGTATAGGTACATTCAAATACCTCTTGATTAAAGTAATAAACCATGGAAAAATGTTAATTTATTATCTTTAAAATACTGACTGATTATCAGGCACAGACGAAGGAATGAGACATAGACTTCTGAATACTAATGGTCAAAGTGAAGACTTGGATGGCCTGTTGAAATATAATCGCAATGCACAGGAAAAAATAGCTGAAAATATGATTCTAATGACTAGAGGTTTGAAAGAAAATGCTCTAGTGGCAAGTGAAATAATTAAAAAAGATGTAGTCTCCTTGGAAAAGTCTGATAAAATGACTGACCATAATACAACCAAATTGAAGGCAGAATCTTTAAAACTAGATGAGCATAATAAATCTCCCTGGAGGTGCTGGCTATGGATGATAGTTGCATTTGTAATAGTTGTATTCTTAAGTAAGTGTTATTAGAATATATATTGAAAAAATCCATAACTTAAATTTCCTACATACTAATAACCAATTTTTTATTTTATCTTGCAGATATGGTACTTTTTATAAAGGTGGCAAAAAAGAGAGTTTAATAGGATTCCCAAAAAATATTTTTGTACAAAGATATATTTAATTATGTTAATAAAATATTGCTCTTTCTATTTCAAATTTATCCAATGATTTGACAATAGTTTTAGTATACGTCACTGGCATGACACATACTGTACTATGTGAATGATACTGTTATGATTATTAAACGGTCTACAATGGCTGCCACAGTAAATACACCAGGACGTCCTGCACCTCCAAAACCAGTTTCAAAACCTGGTAAATTTTGTATAAATTTTTTTATTATGACTTTAATAGCATAGCTGATGTTAATATGCATGTAAATAAAATTTTATTTTAAATACCTATGAATATTGTTTTAACATTAATTGTTCATCTACTAAACCTTGTTCTACTTTCCGTTATAAAATTGTTAAATGATAAAGTCTGACAATTTCAATTATTGTTATAATTTGTATTCTAAAACACATTGCATCAGGATATACAAACATATAATAGTATGATTCATAGTATATTTTGGTCACATGTTTATCTAATTCGCACATGAACTTTGCATTTTTGCATGAGTCACTGATGAGGTTTACATAAAGTAGTTAAGAGAATGATTAAAAGACATGCTTATTAATTGATTTTTAATAAAATAAAATTCTAATTTGCTTATGCGATAATTTTCGCTTCAAGGAAAGGTAAAAGTAGTGAGAGCGCTGTACAAGTACACAGCGCAGCATGTGAGTACAAAGCAAAATTGGTGTTATCTTTAAACATGATAAAATTATGATTTTAAAAGAATTTTTTTTGCAACAGAGTGATGAATTATCCTTTGAAGAAGGTGATCTTCTCTATGTTTATGACAGTGGACAGTCCAGTGTCAGTAATCGATTACAAGCTCGATGTGGCAATAAAAAAGGATGGATACCTGCTAACTATGGTATCTTCTTTGAATAAATGTCTTAAATGTGCCCCAATATTTTACCATAGACTCACAGAAAAATTTAACTGTATGCTATTTCTAGTGGAAGAACAAGTGGAAGAAATAGTTCTACCACTGCATGAAGCTGCAAGGAGAGGAAATATATCCTTTCTACGAGAAGGTTTGAGCAGTGGAGTATCTGGAACTGGATTAGATTCAGCAGGCAACACACCTTTATACTGGGCTGCACGTGCTGGACATGAAGACTGTGTTAAATTACTACTAGAAATACCAAATCCTGCTGTGAATGCTCAGGTATAGTTAATAATTTGATCAAAATATATATTTTTGAACTAATTTTTTAATGGAACTATGTATTCTGTAACAGAACAAAATGGGTGATACTCCTCTACATGTAGCTGCAAGTCATGGACACTTGAGCATTGTTAATCTTTTGTTAGAGGCTGGTAGTGACACTACTTTAAGAAATAATAGTGGCTCAACTGCTGAAGAATTAGCTTGTGATTCAGTTATAAAAAACGCAATCCAAATGAGCCAGCAACAGTACAATGCAACAACTGTGTATGACTACAATGAAGAAGACTACAATGATGAAAGCGACTGAAATTCATTCCACAAGTTGTTATTTATAAATTTATACTTGTTTCCTGGTATTTTATAAATAGAGTATTTATTTATTATTAAAATTAAGTAAATATATTTTACATGATGCATTACATTGCATTTATAACTTTTTACTGCTAAACCACCTATTGAAATCAAGCCTTAACAATAATTGTGCCAAATGCTCTCCACTGGGCTGAGAACGGACTCTGTTTAATGTTTTTGTTAGCCAACTCATTAAACCGTCCAATACATCGTTTAACGACTTCAATTCTATTTTTTCAGTTTCAAGCAAATTTTCTATTTCCCAAACAGAAGCATTCCTAATGAAATCGTCACAAAGACGTAATAATAGTCTTATTAATTTGCTCACCTAAAATTGTCAAAGTATTAATTTATTATGCTATGACAAAAAAAAAAAAAAAAAAAAAAAATTATAACATTCTAAACGTACCGGACTTCTCTTATCTTGTCTTTCTCCACTTATTAAAAATGTTCGAGACATAATGTTTGCCAAAAATATCACATGAGCTTTTTGCACATCTTCGAAATTTCGTGTATTTTTCAGAGTGTTTTCCATTATTGCATACTGACTTTCTATAACATCAACCTGAAGGTAATACTGCAAGTTGTCAACAATGAAAATAAGATTATTGCGAAGTTGTATTACATCAATATCTCTGAAAAAACAAACAAATTGTACTTAAATATATGTATGTGCAGAATTATACGGCTAAAATATGTATTTATATTACTTATTGAATAAACTATTTTTCAAACTAAACCACTTGTACAATCAATAGGTAATAAATTCGAAAGATTTGTTATTTGTAACTACTCACATGTTTTTAGAATTCATATGGTCTCTCCAGAGATTCCATAAATTAATTTGAGTTTTCTTCACTCGCAGTAAAAATCTGAATAATGTATTGTAATTTCCAAGAGTTTTTGGATTAAACAGCAAGTGAAGTGGCCATGTTACTTTGTATTTTAAAATAATAAGACCCCAGCCCTTTTTATCTAGAAGCAAAAATTGTATAAAGTAGTAAATATAGTAACTCGTCGTTAAAAAAGGCACATTAAAGTTTAAAGAATATACCTATAGGATCTTCTCTCTCTTTTTCTGAAAATTCGGTACTGCCAGCAGTACTCTGTTCTTTTATTTCTGCAGTAGCTTCATCTTTGCTGGGCGAAAGAACAGGAACAGCAAAATTGAAACTTTCCAAGGCAGTTTCATCCGTGGATTGAGTTTTTCTTATTGCCATTTGAAAGGCTAAATTTATATCCCGCGACGTATGACTAGTTGGAGTTTTGTCAAGAATATGCGATGCTAGTCTAATGAATTCGAGAAACATGTCGCCACGTCCCATTAAATAAAAATCTTTAATGAGCTTTAGACGATTGACGAGCTGTGCCTCTTCAACCGCGACGTGCCACAGATGCTGCGTTACGCACCGTTTCAGTTCGTCTACGGTTCGTTCGAACTCAATGAGTGCAAACGTTGGCTTGGCCTGCAAACTTCTCAGTTTTTTAAAATACTCGTACTCTTTTTCACCCCATATCAAATTTTCCGCATTTTTTGTCATCATTTTCAAATCTTTTCTCTGGCGTGGATCATTACCAAACATAATTATCGTTTGACCAATGGTCAATATTTTACAGGCTAGCGAATATCTAATGTAGTAAGGCAGCACTTCCATGTTAATATCATAATCCCACATTTCGTTGGAAAATTCTTTTCCATCTTTTTCTACATCAGCATCAACTTTGTCTTTATCAACATCCTTATCTTTCTCTTCACTCATGATCATATCATTTGTTTTATCAGTTTTTTGTATAAAAAATTCTTTGTGCACATCTTCTAAATGTCCATACACAAGCCAACTAGTTAAGTGCTTATAAAAGATAACATGCACACAATGGGTCATTCTGGAATAGAAAAATTAATAAGTATACATGCAATATTTACATTCAACTTTAAATTGCTGTAGCTAGATTCATACTTTTCTAGTGCTTGTTTCACTTGAGGGATGCCAGTATGAACATAATGATGTAGGCATTGTAATATTTTGCAACCATGCAAATTTTGTGTTTCGATCTGCGAAAGAAATGAAGTTAAGTAGACGAATTGTAAGAGTTGAAAATACTTATATAAATGCAACTTTACTTCTCTAATTATTCCATTGAGAACTGAGAACAGAGATATGTAATTTTGTACCCTACAGAGAATCATAGATACTGGAGTGTAACCATCATTTAAAACTATTCTTTCCATATCGACAATATCCTCCCTAAACGGCTCTAATGCTTTATCCATTCCATCGCACAGTGCTGCCAGATACAGTCCCTTACTTACTGAATGTGTGTCTACAAATTTAAATGATTGATTAGTTTTTAATTTTTTTCATGATTTCAATAATTAATTTTGAATTATTGCATATTGAGTTAAAGTATATCAAAAGCAAATTATTAACTCCTACAAGTTTTTTGATAAATATATTTACCATCTATAGTGCTATTTTTTTTTATAAATTTTTTTATGGTGTTATACTCTTTTACAATTTCCAATATCTTGTTAATGAGAACTCTTTCTCCAGGATGAAGATAGTTATCCAGTCGCAAGGGCTAAAATATGAAAATCATAACTCTCAATAAAACAAATTTGATAATTTAAAATAACTATATTGAAAATTTCATTGATTTTACGTCTGTTTCAATAATTTCAGCAACGCTGGTTGAGCAGCCCCACAGAGACAGCAAGATTTCGTGCAACATTTTCTAATGGTTCAATTTGCAACTATATCTTCATTTCATTTAGAATAAACTAAATTTTCTTCACATAACATTGTATACAAACAATGGGAGATGCTTTGTATTTATGAGCAGTTGGGCGCAATGTTGTTCATGCGCAAATTTTTGAGGCTATATTTATTATTTTTTAGGCGCGGATGAAATGATATAAGTATAGTATGAGAGATGGCGCTCAGGTCGTCAAATGATTTCTACACCAATCACAGATCAGCAATTGAGATCGCGCTAAAACTTACTGGGATCGCAAAAGTTTAAAAAATTTTTTATTTTTGTTCAGTATAACGCGAACTATTTTAATGACAAGATCATTTTCATTCTAAAGTATAGAATATAGTAAAATATATAATGTAACTCGTTATTACGATTAAAAGGCAAATAAAACAATGTTGTACAAATGGCACAGCCGTTGTTTTTTATTATGAAATTTATAAATTCTTCTAAACTTACAAAACAATAAATATATAATACAAGTCCTACCTAAAGTAGGTTTATAACATTTTGTTCGTAATTTTCGTCATTATTACATTTAATTTAACACACATAATTAACTTATAAATGCATTCTCTTACAAAAATCACATACTTTAATGAATTTATAAAGTCTATCGTTTTATCGAACTTTGTGGCGGCCTGTTCAAGGTCGGGTTGTTCAATTTGCTTTTCATTTTAGCCTCACGCTTCATTATCGCTTCTTGTCGCTTCCTTTCTATTTCGGCTGGTGTGGACTGTGACCGCCCACTACTATTTACACTAGATCTTTGACTTACGTTATCATATGTATTAGGGTTCCCAAGAGATGAGCTAGATTGTATCCTTCGTACACTTTTGCTTTCTCCTGCTGATCCAGTAGTACAGTGAGTCGATTTTGAATTCTGATATATTGAAGTCATACTCTGCCCTTTATATTGATCAGCAGAAATCCCAAGATTGGAAGTACTATTGTTAACAAAATTTGTTACTGAATTTCTCTGTTGAAAATTTGAGTCTGAGTAGCTTTTAGATTTAAATAATCTTGCGTCATTATTAGTAGTTAGACTCGTTTGCATTTGTGAGTAGAAGCCTGAACTATTAGTGTTTCGCACAGCATAGCTTTCTTTATTCAAATATCCAAAGTTGGCCTTTGTATTTATGACTTTGGTTTGTACTGAAGCACTTGAAGCTTGAGTGTCACTGATGCAGTTATAGGTTGCCAAAGCAGTATTCTTTGTTTGTACAAAGATTGAAGGTTTTGACTGAAGAGTATTATTTTGACTTGTTGCTGTTTTTGAACTTGTAACAGTGCTACTTATTGTTGATACTGATTTGGCACTTGGCTTGTTAATTAACTTATTCGTACTGCTACCAATCTGGATATCTGAATTAACATTTTTAGAAAAATCTCTGTCATCGATTTCACCAAAAAAATCATCGAAAGAGTCATCAGGAATTTCCAGAGAAGCTGAGTCTACCTTACTTACAGATGAACTCTTACTAGAAGTATCACTAACAAATTTATCAGTATTATTCAATGGTTGAATATTTTCCTTGGCTAAATTACTAAACATTTTTTCTAAACTTGAATTTGGAGATGGTTTCACGGATATTTTTTCTTTTGATACATTAGCATTCGGTTGGTTTTTTGTTTCAGTTACAGGTTGATTCTTCTGATTACCAAATTCCTTTGCTTCTACTTCCTGACTACACATAATCATTATGTCTTCTATTGAGTCATCTAGTAAGACATCATAATTTTTCGCAGCCATACTGATTTCACCTTGTTGAGGTGATGAAATTTGAAGCTTTATATCAGAATCATCTGATGGCTGTGTATCCATTTCAACTACTAACTGACTCTCTACGGGTCTATCCTCAGTCTTTGGTTGAGTCTCAAATTTTTCTCCTTTTTTATCTTTCATTTCTTTTGCTTTCATTTCCATCGCCTTTAATTCTTTCACAAAACCTGCCATGCTCTCTTGTTGCTCTTCTTGAATAAGTTTTTTTTTCAGCGGTTTGTAGAGTAAAGGTGAATTGGAGTTCCTCTTTTTGGCAAGTAAAACACCTCTCTTTGGAGTTTTGGTTATCTCCATTGGATTTGGGACATTGACCTCTTCTTCATCTTTATTTATTGGTCTTTGATAATCCCAGCCTACCTCACTGGGTGGATGTTGCGTAAGAGGTTCAATGGGACTTTCATTATAGTGTATCTCTGGAAATTCTGAGGTATCTGCTTTTTTTTGAATCGGTGTGCTATGACCTGAGTAGGTTTTCGTTTGGCTTGAGTTTGGAGTTGCTAATTTGCTTTTTTTTACTTCGTCGGATGACGATGTGCCATTTTCTGCAAATCAAAACATGCCTGATGACTCGAAGAACATATCATCAAATGACAAAGAGATGCTAGTTGGTGCAAACTAATTATATATACAAACTACCAACTTATCTCTAATGAATGATTTGCAAAGTAAATTTCATTTTAAAGATATTGAATGAAAATTTCATTTTTTCTGAACAAAATGGGTAAACAGAAAGTGTGAAATTTCGTAAGTATTCAAATGTAAACACTAGAGTGAGACAGCGTTATACAAAAGTGAGCGCCAATTGTAAGATTTGTAAACAAAAATATTGGCCATACAAAAACTGTGCCGAACACAACGTTGCTAAAAAAAATACGTTAAACCAAAATTTACCTTCGTCTTCGAAAAGTACTGGAGAGTTTTTGGGTTCCTTCTGTTTTTTTTCTTTCCATTTTCTGTTCATATTCAGACGTTTTTCGTGAGAATTTTTCAGTTTGTGAGGTTATAACCATGGAAAAGCCATGAAGGAGCGGATCTCTATATAATGGCAATTGTACAGGCGCTAAGGTCGAAAAAACCCGAAACTGGCGGGCAGCATATGTAATATATTTTTACAGATGTGCTAACATCTGTAAATAAAGATAAATTTGTATCTTCTTAATGCAAGTATGACTTATAATTAACAATATGCAAAGGTAATCGGGAATAACCCATACTGATTTATACTTGTAAAAGTGAAAAGCTGCCTTTTGAACAACAGAATCGCGTTTGTGCATGCGTTTGAAAAAAACCGTTACGCTCGATCGGTAAGTATGTCTTCTTCTTCTTCTTTTTGTTATTGGCTGTGGATCGCTGTCCAAGAGCGGACGCGACTCCGATGTGCCACCTTGCATGTTTGACTGATGGTAATGTAGATTTGGATTGTCTTGCATAAACTTGGTTTGAATTTAAATTCAAGTTAGAGTTCAAATTTGTAGATTGCAGCGTTTCAAGTATTCAGTAATTATTCTTGCTGGTTTTTCATTTGGATTTTTTAGCAGTGATGTTGTATCTTTTGGTGTATTCTTCTTCTTTTTTGAGTGGTAGTGGTTGAGTTTGTTGATAAGTGAGTATCTTTGATTTGAAAATCTGGGACAATCCCATAGTATATGGTCAATGTTTTCAGATTCATAGCCACATTCACATGTTGGAGATTGAATTATGTTTTTCCTAAATAGACTTGCCGACAGATTGTAATGATTTGGTCTTATACGGTTGATGGTGGTTATATGTTCTCTTGGTAGGTTTATCTTTGTGAACCATGGTTTTGCTTCGTTGTCTTTGTAATAGTGATCGAAATAGTGTGTGCCTTTATAGGTTCCTTGATCTGTTATGAGCTGTTGAGTGTTTAAGATGAGTTTTTGTTTAATCTTATCACCAAAGTCTGAGAAAGGTAGAAGGTAGATAGTGTTAGTTCCATCTTTTATAGCATTTTTTGCAAGTGAATCTACTGTTTCATTATACTTTATGTTGATATGTGCTGGAATCCAAATTAAAGTGACTTTTATATTTTCTTGTGAACATTTGTTTAGCAAGGTTTTAATGTCAAGTATTATATGAGAAGTGTTCCTAGATTTATTTGGCGTATAATCTTTCAGTGCACTCAAGATACTCAGTGAATAAGTAAAGATGTAAGCTCTTTTGAAATTGGAGTTTATGATGTTGTTTAACGACAGAAAAATTGCTAAACCTTCAGCTGTAAAGATTGATGCTTCTGTATGTATTTTGAACTGGTAGGCTTGATTATTTGATGCCATAAACATTGCCAGTCCTGTGTATTCTTGATTTTTCATTTTCGATGCATCAGTGAAGATTGTGTACTGAGTGGTTATCTTTAAATTCTTGGGGTGGATTAGCTGATTTTTTTATGTGTAGTCCAGAAGTTACGTTAATATCTGGTTGTTCCACTATTGCTTCATATGTGTAATCATAGGGAATTGGATGAAGATGTCTTTGAATTTTGTTTTGGACTAAAGATTTTATTTCATTATATGATCTAATTATAGGAAAATTATTTTTAATATTAAGTCTGTCATTGTTAGCTATTGTAATACTAAGATTTTCTATTTTTTGTTTTAGCGGTGTATCATGAGCTATTAGTTTCAGAATAAAGTTGTCTGAAAGGTATCGTATACGGTCATTGAAGTATGGTATTTTCGATTCTAAGTGCATAACATTGATGGGTGTGGATCTTCTGTAGCCTAAAGCCAATCGAATTGCTTGATTTTGGATTTTTTGAATTTTACTTCTTCGATTTGAGTTCTTTATGTGAGTTAAAAATAGTCCATATTCTAGAGAGCTTCTAATTAGTGAAAGATAAATCTGCTTCAATACTTTAGGGTGACCTCCCCACTATGTACCACGTAGGAATTTGAGAATATTAAGTTGTTTCGTGGATTTGGCTATAATATGTTCGGCATGTTCATTCCAGGAAAGAGTATTATCTAATATCATACCCAGATATTTTACTGATTTAGATTCTTTTATTACAGCATCATTGAATTCGATCGAGTGGTTTCCATTTGTCTGCATGTTAGTGTTTGAGAAGATAATGAATTTTGTTTTTTGAGGTGATATTTGGAGTTTAAGGTTTTCAAAATATGCATTGAATGTTACTAGGGCTTGCTGAAGTTTCTCGATAGCTGTGGGTATATCTTGGTGAATACAGTAGATAAGGTTGTCGTCAGCATACTGTACTAAAAATATGTCGTTTGGCAAGATTTTTTTGAGTAAGCTTACGTATAAATTATATAAAATGGGACTCAATACACTTCCTTGAGGAACTCCATTTTTTTTTATATGGTCCTTGTAGTTTGTTTCCTATTTTGAAGAATAGTTGTTTATTTGAAATAAGCTTGTATATAAAGGATCTTGTTTTATATGGTATTCCTAGGTCTTTTAGTATTTTGTCCAAAATTTTTGGACATACATTATCAAAGGCTGATTTGATGTCGATTAGTACGCAGAGTGTATAAAGATTTTTGTGCGTAGCTAGGTGGATGTCTGTGAGGATATATGCTAATGCATGATGGCAGGATTTAGCTTTCCTAAATCCATTTTGCGTGTCAGGAATCAAATCATTTTTTTTCTACGAAAAAGTGTATGCGTGTGTTGATCATTTTTTCAGTTAATTTTAATAAACATGAGGCCAATGAGATGGGTCTGAATTTTTCTTGCTGTCTTTTGGTAGTAGTATTATTAGGAATTTATTCCAGCTGATTGGACTATTACAGTTTGTATAGTAGAAATGTATTAGTTTTAGTAATAGCTCTTTGAAACAGTCCGGAGTATTTTTGATCATTTCATAATCAACTTTATCAAGTCCTGGAGAAGATTGTTTCTTAACTTCCTTTATAGCTAGGTTTAACTCAATTGGAGAAAATGGTGCATCTAGTTCTTGATATGGATTGTTATTGTTAGGTTCTATACTGTATTGGTCGTCATCTGTATTGTTAGATTGTGCTGGTGAGGTAAATTCTTCTATGAATTGATTTATATTTTCCAGTATTTCTATGTCATTTGGGGCGTATTCTGGTTTAATGTTAGTTATGTTTTTATAGCTTTGTATGAAGTTCCATATAGTTTTGGAGTCTGTATCAAGCGTAAAGATTTCATTAACATGTTCCCTAAAACTATCTTTTTTATTTTGTTTAATTTTTTTCTTGTAGATTTTTCAATTTGTTTAAGGTCATCTAGATTTTCTTGTGTAGGGTTTTTTAATAATTTGAAGCTTGCAAGTCTTCTTTCTCTTGCTAACTCTGTACACACCTGGTTCCACCATGGGGCTTTGATTGGACGTTTGTTGAAAGTTTTTACCAGGCTCGGATGATATTGTGATATAAGCTCTGTTGGAGAGGTGTTAAAAATATCACCTGAGAAAAGTGCTTGGTTTTCATAGGTCTTCTTGCTATTGTTTTTAGTGTTTAGTTGTATAATAGATGTAGTGCATAAGTTGATGAGAAAGTTATATTGTTCATCTATGGTCATGTTTTCTATTGTTTGGTGATTTTTTTCGAAGTAGTTTTTAAGGAGTGTAGAGAATAGTTTCCAATTGACATTTTTGTGACTTATTTTGTGAGTAGAGTTGAAAGGAATCGTCTCTATTTCCAAAGAGATGGTGCATAATATTGGATAATGATCACTATACATGTTGTCTTCTTGAATCTTCCAAGTTGTTTTGTGCAGTAAATTTGTGGATATTAACGTTAAGTCTAAAGGAGATGAGATTATCTTCTGAACAACAGAGTTGTTGGGTAGAGTTATTGTTTTACTAGTGTAATATGTATGTGTACCATCATTGAGAATATGTAAGTTGTTGTCTAATAATGATTCTACTAGGAACTCTCCTGAGTTGCATATTTTGCTCGAGCCCCATGAAAAATGGTGAGCGTTGAAATCTCCACCTATGTAGATATTTTTATAGTTTTTAATGCTATTAAATAAGCTGTTCCATTCGTTTATGGATGTTTGTTTTGCAGGGTTACGGTATACGGACGCAATTAAGAGAGAGTTTTCTTCATTGGTATCATTGTTGTGCTGTATTAAAGGGATTGATATAGCTATTGTCTCCATTGTTTTCTCACTGTAGTATATGTTTTCTATTATTTTAAATGGGATATTATTTCTAATGATTATGGCGACTCCACCAGATGGGTAGCTATTTTTCCTATCTTTTCTTATTATACTGTAGTTGGGAATTTTCGGGTTAGATAATTCGTCTAACCAAGTTTCTTGCAATGCAATGATATCATATTCTTCTATTGAGTTTCTAAAAATTGGTAGTTTGCTCTTGAGACTATGACAATTCCATTGAAGAATTTTTATCTCTTTTAGATCAATATTGACTCAGATATTATATTATAGACTGTTGTTCTCAATATAAGTATTCTGGCTATTCTGATAGCTATTTTCTTGTAATATGTTTAAAATATTTTCGTAGAAATTTGGGTCATTATTGAGGTAATTGACTATATCATTTTGAGTTAAGCTTATTTTTTTATCTAGGAGGAATCCTTTTTCATTTAGCGTGAGAAGAGGAGATGCTAGTGTTGAAAGATTTGGAGTTGTGGTTAGATAGTTGTTATTGTTTGGGGAGTTTCCTTGATTTTGTTTGGTAGCAGTATAGTTTAGTTTGTAATCTCCATTTGGGGAGATTAAAATATTTTTGTGTTGATATGTGAGTTGGTTGTTTTCTTTGTTAATTACATTATTGTGAAGCTTTTTTGGCGAGTTATTAGTAAGAGGTCTAGAATTAACTGGTCTGGATGTTTTAAGTGTATCTGTGAATAGTCTTCTTCTTGGAGTGTTATAAATTTGACTTGCATAGTCGAGTTCATCTGGAGTTGTGGCGATGCTAAGCTCTGGGAATTCTGAGAATCTTATTCTTTTCTTGTTTAATATTAGTTCATTGTAGTTTTGTTTAGCCTCCTGAACAGAAATATTTCTTTTTGTTGCCATAGTAATGATCTGTTGTTCTCTTATGCGAATTTTGCAGTTTCTGTCGGTTGGGAGGTGGTTTTCAGTGCAATTTATGCATTTAAGGGTTTCGTTTTTCATGGTGCATAGTGTGGAGTCATGATCAGTTTCGCCGCAGTAAATACATCTAGTTTTCGACTTGCAAAAGGCCTTGGTATGTCCATGTCGATAGCAGTTGGCGCAGAGTTTTACTGTAGGGATGTAAGCTTCAACTGAGTGTTTTATTCTGTATAGATCGGCGTATTGTGGCATAACTTGTCCTTTGAAGGTGATCATAATAGTGGTTGTTGGCGTTGATGTTGTACCAGACTCAGATTTGTTGTATCTGTAAAATCTCTTGACACTTTGTATTGTAAGATTTGCAACTGGTGATGTAAGTTTAATATTGTTTTTGATTTCATTTTCTGTAATATCTGTTGGAACGTGTTTGATTACTCCTCGCCTGTATATGTATGAGCTTGGTATAAATGGGGTGAGTTTTTTCTCTTTTAGAATTTCAAGTGTTAGTATCTTGTTGGCTACCTTTCTGTTATGTGTGATCACGGTAACTCTATTTTTCCCAGATTTTTTTATTTCATCTATGGAATTGTTTGGAAGAATAGGTATGATTGTTTTAGCTATATGGATGGGTTCTAGTCTTATTGACTTAGTAGAGCTCTCTGAGGTATTTTCAGAGGTCTTCGTTTCTGTTGTAGGTACTATGATGATCTTATATGGAGGAGGAATATCTTCTGTGTATAATAGGACGTCTGTCTGATCATTTCCATGCTGTTGTGCATTTGTTTCTTGAGACGTTTTGTCCTTGTTGTTATCTTGTTGTGTAATATGTGCTCTTTTTGTACTATTTCTCTCTTCTGGCTTATATTGTGACTGTTCTGTGGTCTTTCTTTTTCGTAGATCATCCACTTTTTTTGTTCTCTCTTCTGGGAAGGTTTTTATAGGTGATGTTTGCATTATATGGTCTTCTCCATCAGATTCGTCTGTCATCCTTAGGTGTTTGTTGAGAATAAGCCCCTAGGGCTGTATCCTCGCTGGGTAGTTTCAACTCAGTTTTAGGTTATGAAATTATTGTTCCGATATTAGTAGTTATTGCTGATTATACTAGTGAGTTTAAAGTTGTAACTATTCTAACGAGTTTTTTATTTTTATAAGTAGTTGTGTTTTTAGTTTTAGGAAAGATATGGCATCAAATAAATAAAGAAATGAAGAAAGTTTTAGAAACACGTTGTATCGCGCCAGTGGCTCCCGTCCGTCGCCGGTAAGTATGTCAATGTCAATTCAAATGAACAGTTTTGCAAAAATAACGGATATTATATATAGTTATTGTATTTCATACGTTGATACTTAGAGTATCAAGGCATATAAAGATAGACATTCTATTTTTATTGCTATGCATTATTTTTAATCAGAAATAAGACTGCTTTGCAGTATACAGCATCTATACATTCACGAATGCAAATTATACGCACCTATAGATATATCAGCGGTCGCAATATTAAGAGTGCTCCACACTTATGCTAGAAGTTCGAATTTTTAGCAGCACCCCCACGTTACGTCTGAATAACCATTAATAATTTAAACAAACTTAAAGGTTGAAAAGTGGGTATTAGTGAGTTTCAGCAAGTGTAGTGTGTATCAAGTAATATTACAAAATTAAGTTTATTAGGTAAAAGTTTAAATTCACATTTTATTCCGTCGGACAAATTTTAAGAAGCAGTGGTCATTTTGCTAACTGCAATTTGACTTTTTCCGACGAAATAAGCCTTTATTATTTAATTTTAATTGCTTAATTTTGTTTCCAAACATTCCTTAATACTTATTGCACGTGCTGAAACTCGATTTATGATGATAAAGTTAGTCAATTAATTATAATAAACAAAAAACGTTTTCTTCGCTAGGTGGCGGGACACTCAAGGTGTGGAGCACTCTTAAGCCGGCAAGCGCGGCAAAAGTTGTTGAAACGACGACGCATGCTCTGATAGCCCCATGACAACATAATAGGTATACGCGGGTTACGCATTTACCGACCTTCCATCGATAAAAAAGATTATTAACTACAGCGTGCAGTGTGCACACGCTGACTGGACTGCACCACGCGGTCGACACGCGTGCTTGTTTTGATTCAAAACATATAGTTGTAAAAAGTTATTTTTTACGTGCGATTTGTAGTTTGCTGATTTTATACATCCTGTGCCTGCGTTGATAATTAATATCAACATGATTGCCCTCGACACTCCTACGAAAATCAAAAAGTCGCCGAAAAAGCCTTTGGGTAAGTTTGACAGGATTCTTAATATGTTACTTATTTACTTAGTTATTTATTATTTTTCTATGACATAGATTAGTAACGGCCTGACGAAAGGCTTTTTGAAGAAACAATATTTCTTTATCATAACTAAAACGACTACTGCACTTGAGAAAACTTGTAAACATAACCTTTTACTTTTACAGTACAAGTACCAGTGGTTACAAAGACTGAAGACGATGATTCCGAGGATCTTGAAGAATCAGATGCAGAGGAAGCTGGTACAGACAGTCTAAATGAAGAAATGGAAGAAGGCCAAGGTGCCAGCAATGATGAGCAGTCAAGCTCTGGTGTGGAAGGAGATGAATCGGGCGACAACGAAGACAGCGACGAATCAAATGAGGTTTCCGACAAATCAAAGGCTAATCCTGGCTGGGCTGATGCTATGAAGAAGATTTTAAACACAAAGAAACCAAAAAGAAAAAAGTCCATAGTTTTGTCAAAGGCCAAAAAGTTAAATGAAATATTAGCCAAGCCAAAGGAGGTGCCAGTACCGTTTGAATTAGAGGGAGAAAACGGTGAAATAAAAAAGGAAACGATAAAAGTTGAAGAGGGTGTAGATCAAAGTGATAAAACTACTGAACAGAAAAATCACAGAAGGAAAGAATCATTAGGAATCAGGGTCAAACCATCTGTATTAGACAGGGAGCGTGAAAGGCGGCTACAAAAAATTGCTACAAAGTAAAAAATTATGACTTTTCTGTGTTACAAATAATACAAATAATGCATTAATGAACAATTTTTTTTTCAGTGGTGTTGTTCAGTTGTTCAATGCAGTTAGGCAACAGCAGAAAGAGATTGAAGAAAAATTGGTTGAAGCCGGACCATTGGAAAGGAAAAGAGAGAAAGCTTTGAAGAACATTGACAGAAGAGCATTCTTGGATGTTTTAATGGGTGGCACAAGTAACTTGGCTCCAGATGAAAAAAAAGAAGAATTGAAAGAAGAAGAAGAAGAGAACAAAGATGAGAACGATGAGAGTAATAATAAAGTAAGTACCCTGTGTTGGACCATCAAATCTTGAAAATCTTGAATTTTCAATAAATTTTTATTCGCTCAAATCGTGATATTTTACAGGACAAAAAGGTCTGGAGCGTTTTGAGGGACGATTTTGTAATGGGAGCTAAACTGAAAGACTGGAACAAGCAGGACACTGACGAAGAATCGTCGGCTCCCGAAGAAATGGATAGCGATTAGATTATAAGGATGCAAAATAAATGTTAAGTTGGTAAGTTTTAAGCGATTGTTAAATCAGTTCTTACCAGTTCCCTCTACCGACTGGTAAAATTATATATTAAAATATCTCAGAACGAAATCAAATATTTATATTAATAAAACTCAAAAATTTGAGATCGTCAATTTTCTTCGTATTTTATTTCCATATATTAACAGTTAATTCAGATTTGGCTTATCGCTAACATTAATAGTGCGCATAATGATAATGCCTTACACAAATAGTATTTGAGTTTCATGTACATAAATATGCTACATTAGATTTGTGCCAGAGATTTTGAGCTTCCGCATGCATATAAGTTACATACACGAGTCGTTTCTTGTTTTTCGTTGGATGATAGTACACGTACTGTTTAACAGATTGTTCTGCTGCGATCACACAGCTCTATCTCTCGTCGTCCGGAGGGAAAGAGGCGATGGAGACCTCTTCCCAAACTATATATATATATATAACTTCGTCAACGTTAATGTGTCTCTGAGAACATTTAAAAAAATAAGCTAAGGTATGCTGCCCGGTCGTTGACCGCTTGAAAAATTCTGCGCAAGTCTTTGGACGGACCGTTCTAACGACTTTGCGATATTGTTGATTTTCGTCCGTTGTATCTAATTGTCGGGTGGTCTCTTCATTTTCGGTGTACCAAACTATAAGAGAGCTGCTGCGACTAATTGGTCATTGGTCATTTTGACTGTACAGATTTGTAGACTCGTCGATGTATATACTTATGCACTTACGTTTGTAAAAAAGAAAACCCAAAAACTCGTTCGACTCTTAAAAAAATAACGCTTGTCGAATTCTCGCCGCATTCGTTCGAAAATTATCCTTACAACTTAGGGATGTATAGACATTTTGATTACAGACTTACAGTGTTTAAATGAAAATTTACAATACACATTCGATTCGCACTTTGACTCGAAAATAAACTCGCGCGTGTGTGTGTGTATGTTTAGCACCATACGTATACAGTCTTGAGAAATTCGTTTACATGAATGATTTATCTTTTCTAGACTCTGCTCTCGCGAATGTCGGCGAGTGTCTGGAAGTTGCCGGGCTCCTCATCCGCTGCAGCTTCGTCGCACTCGCTGCCCTGTGGCCCGACGCTGCTAGCAGCCTCGAGCTCCGAGCCGTATCGCACGTCCAGATCGTCGAGGTTCCAGCTGATTGGCGCTTCGCTAGATATCCTGCTCTCCCGAGGCACTCTCAGAGGCTCGTCGTCTTCGGATCTTCGAGATCTCACGTAGACGAGATTCGAGCGAGGTATGTCGTCCAGCTCGTCGTCGCCTCGGTCGCTTCTGGCGCTGTTGCGGGAGTTCATCGCGTCGTCCCACGGATGAGAGTATCGGTTGTCCATAACGTTGTCTGTAAATATGTGAAAAACATTAATGGAGGCTCGAGAATAAAATTATCATTCGAATAAACGTTGCATTCAAGGTTGAATCTCACTCACCGGCAGTCGTCGGCAGGTCGTCGACGTTGATCCTCGAGTCCCTCCTCTGCGCGGCTGCGGCTTCGTCTTCGCAGTACTGCAGCGAGGTTCTGCGCGACCTCGGGCTGTTCCTGGCCCTCGTGGCGGTGCTCGTCGAGGCGCTTCGACGTCTCTGCTGCTCGTGAGCCAAGTGGCGCAGACTCGCGAGTTCGTTGTCTACGCAGTAGCTGTCGAGAGGATTGCTGATGAGCGAGGGGTTGCGCCGCGGCAGACTCTGGCTGGAGTAGCAGCCCGCGAGAGCCGCCGCAGCGTAGGGGTAGGTCAGGCTGTTGATCGGATTGCCGATTATGTGCGGGCAGTTCTCCAGACTGCGCAGCTCGATCTCCTCCTTGATGTCGTGGCCGTTGGCAGCCCCGGCGGCTCCGCTGTAGTCCTGCATCTCGATCTCGTACGGCAGGTTGGCGAATCTACGCGACGAGTGCTCTCGTTAATAAGTATATAAGGCGTGAATTTTTAATTTCGAGCTTTCTCACACTCGCCTGTGCAGGAGAATGTCGGAGTACGACGGCGGCATATCTCCGGCCTCCTCTTTGCCGTAAATGCTCTCGTAGGTGGGCGGCGGGAAGCAGCCGAGCGAGCCCATGCTATCTTTACCGGGTGTTTCCGCGTCCATTTCGATTATACTGCCCTGGCTGTTCTGCAGCTGGTGCCGAGACACGACGCCCGAAGGATTTCTTTGTGCGCGCATCACGCTCTCGCCGAGCTCCACCAGATCCAAGCCTGTACAACACAATTGCGCTTAAACTTTCGTGCCAGCGAGCCAGCTCGTAGTGTATAGGTAGACGCTAGAGACATTTTCTCCCTCTCGGAATATTCGCTCCTACGACACACAATGGGCTGGATTTACGGAGCGGAAAAAATCGAGCGTATATGGAAAACGCATCTTCCGTAAATCGTGCTCGTGGTGCCTCGCGGGGATACAGAGCCTTCGCGCGTGCGGAAATCTTTGGCGTATCGATTTTTAAGAATAGCTCGCGCAAAAAGACACGCGTATATACAGGATAGCCGCAAGGGTGTGCTCCGCGAACCAGGTCAAACGCGAGCAGAAATGCTTTGAAGTTATGGGTATACATTTATCCGCGCGTGTATCGCGCCAACTTTCAATTATCTACGAGTTATATATATACACACACACACACACACACACACACACACACACACGCGCGCGCGCGCGCGCGCGCGTTTTCATGCGAGAAGCACGGCAGGAATTCAAACATCGGATCGCCCAACGGCCACTGCAGTTTGCTGAAAAATTTAATAACTCGCGTCTGTGTGTGCGTTGAGAGAAGTTTGTTCATTTTCTCATTACTTCCAGTGGAAAAGCCGAAACATTAATCTTTTGGAAGCTCTTTCAATCCCTTACTCAGTCGGAGAGAAAGAGCGTGAGCTGACACAACCAGTCAACTTGTATAATGGAGTGAAAAATGACAGTCGCACGCTCGCGTTTTACCTGGAGAAAATGGAAAAATATTGTTATACATAAAAAGCTCTCCTTGGAAAGCTCTTCAATGTCATCCGACGGAAACGTCAAAATTTTAATTTCCAATCCACACGTACGTTCTAAAGTAACTTTTTTCTTTTGCGGGTTTCGTAATTCTCAAGAGATCGTATCATCATCGTACCAGTGTTCTCCGCCTGGAACTGCGTGAAGATCGTCCCATCAACGACGAGCATCCTTCCGTGCGGCAGCAGTATGATCGTCGGCGTGGCCAGCACAGCCTGGTCCCCGTTGGTCGTCCCATTGGCTCCGGACAAGGTCGAGGAAGGTCCGAATCCACCGGACTCCGAGTCCGTGTCCTCGAGGCGACAGCAGCAGTGTCGTCGGCAGATCGAGCGGCAGAACGGCGCGCCCCAACAGCAGTAGGCGAAGATGAAGCACAGCACGGCTAGCATGACCAGGAGGGCCGCGATACCTTGGCCCTGCTGCGCCACTGCCGTACTCGCGCCTCCAGCCGCCAGACCCACGCCGAAGCCGTAGTTTGCGCTGCTGCTGCTGCTGCTGCTCATCGCGCCTGCTTCACCTGGAATTTCGAGATTGTTTTTTCTGATTGGGCCGAGAAGCCATTCTTTTGAAGCAATTATTTCAGCGCGCTTTTCCTGGCAATACTGTACAGGGAAACGATAGTATAATGAATACAAAATAAGTCGGCACGTAAATAGCGGTAATTAGGCTAATGGACGGGGAATTTAATTTTAGCTTCGTATGTTTGTTTATTATGAGTGCGCTTATAGCTTTTATGACGGAGGCAATAGGCCGATCAAAGCCGAGGAGATGAAACAATTTATACGTTTAGACTGCAGCGTTTGTCGTTCCATCAAGTCGCTCGTGCGTCCGTTTGACCGGATGTCAACGCGATTGAGGAAAATCATTATTGAATTACAAGAGAATTCCGATTAAAAATAAACGTGCCGCGAGTAAACAATTTTCTCGCAACAATCGACAACGGAGAGCTTAGAAAACATAAGACACGCTAGAAAGTTTAACGTACCGGCCGAATAGTGAAATGCGAATAGGAAACTCCCCGCCGGAAGTGCCTTAAATTAAGTCATAAGTCCTTCCGAAGGACATAGCGTACAACATAGCGTACGTTGCTGCTCCATATACCACTTGTAAATTACGGGGAACTAACACTTCGCGAATTCCGGAACTATAGCGTCTCGCATATAATTTTCAAATCCCATTATCTACACCTACAAACTGTGTCCTTCTATATTTATAGTCTCGCGATTCTAATCCAAACGAACGAGCCTCGAATCCCTACAGGACGCCTACACGACTCTAAATCCCCGAACCAAAAGAGAGAAAAAAGGGAAAATAGAGCGCGTACGCGAAAACGTGCAAATTGCCGCGATGAATCATGCGCCGGGCGCGTGAAAAATCGCGACCGGCTTTTAAAAACCCTTCCGTTCCCCGGACCATCGCAATTAGCGAGGGATATCGAGGGATATCCATACACCGGGGGAAATAAAAAACACGCCCGCGAAGATTAAACGGCCGCACGTGTGCGCGCATACGTGCTGTACGTGTATGCACGTCACACACGAGAGGGAGAGTATCTTTTGGCTCGGAGCCAGTGTCGAGCGCGCAGTGCGACGCGGCCGATGCTATATAACAAAAAAGTATCGCGCGCGATTTTAACGGCGTTTCAATAATTGATCTTCCCGCCTTTTTGTGCACACATAGGCGAGAATCCGACGCCGCGTCGCTCTCGCGTTTCCTTTTTATTAATTGCAGAGACGATGGGACGTGGGCGAATAAGGGAAGACGAGCGATTAATCACGGGCTGTTTGTTCGAAACCGCGCGTTTCTTTCTGCGGTATCATGTACATGCAGCGTCGCGAGCGAGCAAACTCGTTAGCCCGCACTGCGCGTGGCCGTGTGTCAAGTCAAATAGGAGCCGGCGGACGGGTCAGCGTGTGTGTGTGTGCGCAAAGAGCGTATAAAATCAAGTGTGCATGCAGGTTCATGTGTATATACTTATAATAATGAAAAAAAAATAAAACTTCTGCTGATTGCCGGGGACGGCTTCTAATTCGCGTGCTATTGTTCTTTTTCGAAACACCGTATATTGGTATTCAGAAGCTGTTGGTAGATTGCGCGCGCCGCAATCTCGACAGGACGGCGCGAAAATGCAGAATTGGAAACGCGCGTTATGCAACTGCTGTATGCCGGAATAATTGACTGCCTTGACCCGCAGGAACGCGGTAGCCACTTCTGTATAACGCGAAGCGTCCGCTATCGCTGCTACTTTACACGCGCGGACCCGTCCAAAAGGCGAACATCTCACTCGCGCCTCGCGTCGATCATCCGTCCGCATCAGTATCTATAGTGGTGCAAAGGATAACTCGCGCCTGAGATCGTCTCCGATCGGCAATCACCGATAAAAACAATCATCGAATCTCCGCTATCCGCACGATCCAAGCTGCGCGCGCAGCTTATCATCCGCGTCGACATCGCGAGCATCATCCCCATCATCGGCAAACATAACAGCGTTAGCGGCTCGTAAATCAACGCAAGTATACACACACGCATCTCGACAAGCTTTGTACCTACAGGTATACTCGGAACAGGGCAGCGAGGATTATTCCGCGCGATCAGCTGTTTCGCACAGCGCTCACGTCGCGCTGATTTACAAGAGTTAATTTCGAGAGGGTCCACGCGCGCACGTACGCAGAGGGGGATGGAAGTGGATTTTCTCTCGTCGGGGACTTGTTTTTGCTGAGATTCGCTGTGTTTTTTTGTTTTTTTTTTGCCGTCTCGGGCTGTTTGGATTTATCTGACATACCTATATATAGGGGTTAAAGGTGACCCGGTTTTATTTAAACGGCTCTATCGTAGCTTTTTGGCTCTTCTACGCGCGTATATAATGCGCACGGGATAAATGTACGCGCGGAGTGGACGTGTGAACGATTTCTCAATCGGTTATTCCAAGCCGGGAAAACCTGTCGGCCGCGTCCTTCGACGGCATTCTTCCTTTCCCTTCTGGAGCGATTACGGGCCGTCTTTCTGGTTGACGAGTGGACGCTTATAAGTCTGGCGCGCGGGTGTTTTTTCCGAGAAACCCGAATGATTTTGACAACGATCGTTGATCACAAGATTTATTAATTCTATCGCTGCTTTTTTACAGACGCTTAGAAATCGATTGTTTGATCATCGATCCGTAATCATTCATTGCCATAATTCCCAAAGAGTTCGAGCTCAAGCGTCTATAAAGACAGAGAGACACGCGGAAAAAAGCACGTACGATTACCCAATATCGGCGAGTCACATTGACACACGGAAACCACGTCGGTTACGTCCCGCCGCTGCTCTCTCTTATGTTAAGTGGAATAGCTAATCCGTCTATACACCTCTTCGAAGCGCGCGTCTAATATAATTGAGTGAAAGTGTCGCATAGTGACTCGGTTCGTTGACTTTTTTTCTTCGCTATTGGTCAATTCCTCGCGGGTTGTATAACGATTCGCGGCAAGCCGAAAATCGAACCCTCAGCGCGTACTATAGTTTCACTCGGTTTCATCAGGTTGCGGGGCTTCGCGGATCGCTGCGGGATTTCGCGCGTATTATGTATAGCCGCCGCTGTGCTTACCGTGTGTGTGTGTGTGTGTGTGTGTGTGTCTCTCTCTTTTTCGACTTATACACGCCTGACTTTGAAGTCGTCGTTAGAATCCACGTTAATTTCGCCTCTTCACACGACCCACCGTGTGTGACGTAAGCGGTCGAAGCTCTGATGCTTTTCGGCGGCCAAATACAATTTTTTCCTCTCGCCGGCTAGAGAAACTTTGCTGTGTGTATTTATAATATTCCGAGTGCGTATCCGATAAACCAAACACTCTGAAATACACGGTAAAGTGGCCCAGCCAGCGCGCAGGGGGCAAAATTTCCGGTCAGAGAGAGAGAGAGAGAGAGAGAAAAAAACAAGGCAATATCGAGCCACTGCTGGCGCATCGCGCATAACTCAAATTAGCGAGAGCGAGCGATATTAAGCCGGGCTTTCGCGCGAAAAGTAAGCCGCTGCAGCCCGTGTAGCTTAACAGCGCAGCGTTGCTCTCTGTCCTGCGATCGATAAATCGCCCGTATCGCGTGCGCGGGGAAGCGGAGTATAAGGAATAGCATTATATATATGTAACGTACCCTGGGTGAGATTGGGGTGAAGTAGCCAGCTGTTGGCGGTGACGGTGGCCGCCTGCCTGCGTGCCCCGAGGATCACGGACACGCTTGGGTAAATGATGCGGCCGTCCTCTCCCCGAATGCGCGCACTATACACACTGCACTCTCTCCGCTTATATGCGTCTGTCTATCTGTCTTCTTCTGCTTCTGCTCAAAAAATCGTTGTCCTCATGACGGAAGGAAGGAGTGGGGGGGGGGGGGGTGAGGCCTGCACTACTGCCTCGAGGCTTTATCATCGGCGCCTGCCGATAACGAGCTGCTGCTGCTGCCGAGGAAGATGACGACGCACTCGACCCGGTTCTCTAGGCCCCGGGCTCATGCTACCACGAGTCTCTGCTGCTTCTGAACCTGCAACGACATAGATACACACATGCAGCGCGCGGCTTTAATAAGGCGCAAGCCTTCTTTCTTCTCTGCCGAGCGAGAGCAAGGTTGTTAGCCGAATTTTTTCTCTCTCTCTCTCTCTCTCTCTCTCTCTCTCTCGTGCTGTGAGCTATGTATTATGCAGAGGTATTTTCGGGACGACGATACGTGCTCGTGCGTGCACGAGAGGTCGACGCTCTTTATCAGAGCCCGATGCTCGCGGAGATAAGTATATAGGAGTGAAATTTAAAAAATTGAAAAGCACCAGCGTATCGATCGCGCTGCACCGGTCAACAATGAAAATAATTCCCGGGAGAGTATGCGAAAAGAGAGGGAGAAAAAAATATGTGCGCGTGAATATCGCCTCACAATCGAGAGTGTATATAGTCGGTTCTTTTTTGTTTACCCTCCGGCATTCAGTTTCGGCGAAGCGTTACGTGCGCTGAAATATCGCGCGCTTATGATTGCAGCCGTACGATTTCTGCAGCAGAGTATACCTCTTTTTAATTCTCGTATCTGTATTGTGAAACTCTTTTTAATTCTCGTATCTGTATTGCCCGAGATGTCCAGCCGAGTGTATAGTATACATAATGCAAGTCCACCAGAGAGAAGCTTTGACGACTTCGGAGCGCATAAAAAGTTCGTTCAAATGCAGCCAAGCACCCGCGCGCCTCTCCTATAAGTGTGTATAAATACATAAATAGCGCGCCGTACAGAGAGAGGGAGAAAAAAGATGCGCGCGGATAAAAATATTATTTCGCGAGCGCGTCGGGCATTCCGAAGGAGTAGATTCAATTTTCACCGCACAAGAACTCACTGGCGCTGAAAACAACAACAACTGCACCGAACTAAAGAGAACACCGAGTTATTATTATTTAAGAACCTTTCACAGCACGGCGATCTTCTCACACGCGCACGGCTCGAGCACCGCGCGAGGAATGCCAGTATAGCGAGTCTCACTCGCCGGCTCTCTCTATACTCGTTTCGTTTGATTTGCCCCCTCCCGCCCACCCGCGCGCGCACTTTTGTCGCTTGCGAATTCAATTTCCCCCGCCACTGCGGGGGGGGGGGGTCGGTCTATCTGTGGGCATCTGCGCTGCGTGTCGTGTATTATGTATGCGTTGGGATGATTCTTTTGTTGCCGACCGGCTGTTTTTATTTCGAATGCATCATTTATAACGACGGGCGAGATTCAAATTACGCTCTTAGAGAGAAAGAGAGAGAATGAATGGAGCGCATAATTCCGCCGGTGAATCCGCGGGTCGTTAAAGGCGGAAGCTTTGAAAAACTGCTATATTGGCCCGCGCTGGATTTTCAATAATACCGCCCGCGAGAGACGGATGGACGGTACTCCATCACGCGAGCGCGCGAGAGGGTGAGAGAGCTTTTTTCGCTGAGTGATCGCGGGAAAATCGCTGAAAAAGTGTGCCATTTTCGAGAAAAAGTGCCAATGATTGCGCCCCCTCTCTCTCTCTCTCTCTCTCTCTCTCTCTGTTCTCTCGCGCGGGAGAT
Source organism: Nasonia vitripennis (assembly GCF_009193385.2). Classification (NCBI taxonomy): domain Eukaryota; kingdom Metazoa; phylum Arthropoda; class Insecta; order Hymenoptera; family Pteromalidae; genus Nasonia; species Nasonia vitripennis. The sequence continues at coordinate 10,804,666 of NC_045760.1, read as the reverse complement.
AACATTTCAATTTAAAAAGCTTCATATCCCCCGAAATGATTCTCCCGCGCAAGATTGATCTATGCATGTACCTGCAGCTAGGGACGATAAAGCGCGATTTTTTACCTTCAATATTTTCGACGAAAACGGCACTACTGCGGCTGTTTATACGCAATCGAATCGGGCTGTTTGTCATTGGCAAACGAGAGACCGCGTTAAAGGCCGATCTTAAAAAAGCGACGTGCATAGGTGTGCCGTGTGTATAGGAGTATATAGTCGCTTCTTACGCCCGGATGAACTTTAGTGGTGTAACTAAACAGTTTCATTGCCGCCGGGTACTTAAGCTTCCGCTTCTCGAGGTCTACGTTTCCGCAATAAAACGAGGAAAGCGCGCTTTAATGCGAAAAAGACTTTGCAAGCCGGCGCACACTTGGAACGAAAGCTCATCCCGCAGACTCTTGATCCTCGGCCTTTCTCTCTCTCCGCGTGTGTCGTTTTTACGCTGGACAATTTTACGCTGGAATACTGATCATATTTCATTCTTAATCTCCCCGATGGTTCACTTGAAAAATTCAAACGACCGCGGAGCTTGAACTTTCAAAGATCCACTTCCCGCGCGAAAAAAAGCTCTCCTTCCTTATCGCGCGCTCATCGCTCCGGCAATTACGCCGGAATAGGTGAGGATTATTCGGCGGTCGACGGCTTACTTTATTCGCGAGTACATATAGCGGCTCTAGCCGATAAGGGTCTAGTGCTGCTGCTGCTGCTGCTGCCCGCGCAAAACTGGAGCATCGACGTTTGCAGCGCGAGGAGAGAGAGAGAGAGAGAGAGAGAGAGAACAGAGTTCACTCAGGGATATGCGTGACCGAGCTTACTTTCTCGCATGCATCCTCGCGGCTAATTTTTTCCTTTTTCGGCTGCGCGACTTTTCCGCATCGAAAAAACTGCTTCCAATTCGCTCGCTCGTGTCCGAACGCGAATGTTTTCGTGCTTGATCCAATCGGTTTTCAACACTTTTACAATTTGCAGGATGAAATTAAAAATTTCACAGCGCCCAGAGCGAGCTGAGCAGTGACGCAGGTCTCGTAAACGGATCTCATTTTCCCTCGTAATACACTGTAACGACCGCGCGCACTCGAAAAAGCTCTCTCGGCCTCGTTAGCGCCAAAACGGCGCGCACATGCAGTGTAGGTATTATTATATATAGCGTGATAAACTCACATTTTCAAGAAGGGCCGCTCCTCGCGATTTTCCTCCGCATTACACATCGTCAGTCGTGTGCGGCCTCCCTCGGCAGCTAATATTTCCTTTGTTTTCCTCCCTCTCTCGCAAGCTCCTGAGCTTTCGAAGACGTTGGCTCAACGCGTGCCCGACATTATGTAGGCGCTCCGCTGGAAATTCCTCTTCTCCCACAGCCGGTACATCTGCGCAGAGAGACGGAGTTATGGGGGGAAAAAGCGTAAACGTACTCTCTCTCTCTCTCTCTCTCTCTCTCTCTCTCTCTCTCTCTCTCTCGTAAAAGGGGATGCAAATTTACAAGCCAGAGCGCCGTGACTAATGCGCGGATGTATGCGCTGAGAAAAAAAGTTCTGCTATTGAATAAAGCAAGAAAACCGTTCTTGAAAATAATCGTTTGAGTAATCTGTCGCAATTGCGCGCGAACGCTTGCAATCAGCGCGGAGAGCTTCTAATCGACGCCTTGGAAGTTCGAACAGCTGATTATAAAAAAAAAAAAAAAACACGGCGACAAATGGTAAACATCTGCAGTAGCTTACTTGCGCTCTTTGAACTTTTTCAATTACGGTAATTGTCGCACACGGTCGAATGGAGATCGAGGTTTGAACTACGGCTATTTTAAACAAAAAGTTACGGCTTTAATAGTCGCAGTATACATATACGGTATAGCATAGGTGGGTGCACATACTTCGCTTACAACACTCTCGCCGAATTTAAAATGCACGATAAGCGCGAAACGTTCGAACTATGCCTTTGACCCGAGGCGCATCCGCGCATATCAGCATCCCGCTCGCGCGTCATCGGGCGATAGCTTTTGTAATTAAAGCTCGACTTGCAGCAGGTGTCAGCCCCCCTCTCCATCACCATCAAGCATACGTATAGCTGCGTGTATAGAGTCGCGAGAGCTTGAAGAAAGTGCAGTACGAAAAGAAAGAAACGTCGTATGCGTACCTCGGGGCAAGAGCGAAAAGGTCGAGGAGCATCTCGTGGACGAGGACAAAGGGCCATCGGTCGTCCGCTCGACTCCATGGCGACGACTGCTTGTGTGTCGAGCGGACAGAGAGAGAGAGAGAGAGAGAGAGAGAGAGAGTAGACTGGCTTCCCCCGACGACGACGGAGCCGCGCGCAAGCTCGGGCTATATACGTATATACTGTAGCCAAGTCTCTACGTGAGCGGAGAGAGAGGGGTCGAGGTCAGGTCGCGAATTCGCCGTCTATTATTCACTGAGGGGGAGAGGGGGGGGGGAAGGGTTGGAGCCAGCCGAAGGGGTGCGCGCTGCGCGCATCTGGCCGAACGCGAGCCGTTCTACTGATGGTTGTTGCTCGGCTCTGCTTGTTGTTGTTGCGGCCCTCGAGAGTGGGAGAAGCTTCCTCGGGGGAGGGATGACGAGCTGCGCAGACCAGCTGTGCTGCTCCGGCGGGTGGTACTGATGGTTCCTACTTTGGCCGGACTCGTTGGCTGGATTTTGAAAAATGAAGAGGGAGAGATGAGATTAGATCGACCGTCGGGATGAATCCCGGAAAATCCCTGTGGGGATTTCCAACCGATTTGACGGGGTAATTGGAGCGACAAAGTGGACTGTCCAGAGGAGAAGAGGACGAGAACGTCTAAACTTTCACGTTGGTAATGAGAGAGTGTTTTCATATTGAAAAGTCGAAAGTTGCAGGTGATTCATCGAAAACAACTCTGATTCTTCAAGATCGATGTGTGTGTATATACATATATATATACATATATATATTTATATATATATTTATTTATAACTGAATTACAAGATAGCTGATAAAAAAATGCGTATTAGTTATAACGGCTATAATTGTCCGTACAATAGTTATCGCTACTTAATTGTATATGTATATAAAATACGGCGATATAAAAGACGACGCAGTATAATGAGACTTTTATTTTCGCATAATGGGCACTTTGTTAGTTCAAGGTCGTCGTCGTCTTCGTGAATTCGCAAAGGCTTATTAATTTCCTCACAGTATTACCATATAAAATTTGGCTTTGCACTTACGTTACTGTATATCACATTCAAGAACAAAGTGTATATGCATATACATATCTAATATATGTATACGCGTGTGTCTACGGCATTTCTAAAATGCATGATAAATCTACTCGGAATTTGACTTTTAAATCAAACGAATTCAAATGAAAGTGCTAGCATGTCGCGTTTGCCTAGTATGTGGAATCAAGTTCCGAGTATATACTGCAGATGCGCGACGTTTTTGATTTGCTGAACATTTTGGACAAAATTCTATTGCAAGCGGAAACAAAGAGCGTGTGTCTTTTGAATACAACCGTTTTTTAATTTTCCTTTACTCTCCAATTAAAAAAATACATTTCCTGCGTACTCTTCAACAAGTTTTCGTCATACGCAGATTATTTAGCGGGGAACACAATTTGATTTGGAAAAATTTCTTCGAAAATTGTAAACATGTATAAAAAGTCAACAAGTGAGAAATTTCGAGATTCACAAACGTTTCACGAGGGAAAATCCACTCTGATCGGGAGGTTTGGTATAATTTTCCGGCAACACTTTTAACAACCAGTCTTTGAAATAATTCAATTCACACTGAACCAACTCGTGATCGGTTGCATCCAACTTAACGAATGTTCCCTTCACACCACAGTCTTTTAGCGTTCTGAAAGTCCTCTTTCCCCACTCCAATGGAACAATATTGTCAGAGACACCATGGAATTGCAGCAGCTCAGGCAAGTCATCTGGATTATCCGATTTGAGGGACTGAATGAAAATAAAATTGATTAATCGTATGTCTCATTTGACATTATTAAAAACAAGAAACTTGCATTGGTACCTTGTAAACGTTGGACTCGTCGTTCAAAAATGAAGACATAGCCACGCAGCCTGCCAATGACCTCTTGAACCTGTAGGCAAGTTGCATGGCCAAGCATCCACCCATTGAAAAGCCTCCAATCACTATCCTGTTCATGGGTATGCCACGTGCGACCTCCCTGTGGATGAGTTCTGATGCTTTGTTGCATATTATGTCGATCGAGTGCTTGCACTCAGGAACACTTATCGCAATTGCTTTCCTGTCAAACCACACGTTGCTGGGCTGAAAAGTAACGACATCACAACTCACTATCTCGACTATTGCGCAAATCCTGATGCAAACTATCATTTCAAATTCAATAGAAAAGAGCACTTGCTTCAATCTCAAGCAGCAGTTATACAGCGGTTAACTTGTTTGTTAAATAAAACTTTACCATTCGTCCATTCGGAGTGTAAGGCTGAATTGGAGCAGTCGGGTAAACTATTTTTATGTGTCGAAAGGACAGCTCTTGCTTGTTAAGAATGTCCAGCCACTGCTTGAAATCCTCGCCGTTGCCTCCTTCAACGCGACGCAAGCAGAAACCAAAAAATAACACAAGTCAGTACGAAGCCAGGATGAAGCGTTAGACGCAAGAAAAAAAGACTCGGTGAATAAAAAAAAAAAGCCGAGTTGACAGAGCGCTCTCTCTTTCTCACTCGATCGCGAGGGTTAGACAAACCACGCACAAGATGGGAGTAGAGAAGGTAAATATAAACAATCGAAAAAAAGCCTCCCACCTGATCCGTGAAAGAGAAAAAGCGTGGCGGTGTGTCCGGCGAGTCCATCCGTAGGCTTGACGACGTTGGAAAACGAGATGTTTATCGCCGACGGGAGCATCTTGGCCGTCAAGGTCGACGGTCACGAGAAAAACGACGGCGACAACGACGGCGGCTGCTGCTGCTGCTGCTGCTGCTGCTGCTGCACGATTCCGATTCTAACGTGCAGAAAGACTCCTACGAGTCCTACGCCTCTGGCGTGGTGGCGTGTGTATGTATGTATGAGGAAATATATATACATATAGCATCAGCGTCCGACTCCGTATCGCATGGACTGGCTGCGTGATAGCAGGAGCTATACTACGAGCAGCTCATTGGACGCGACGCTACTCGGGCCATCGATCAATTGAAATTGGCCTGTCGCTTCGACCAATCGTTGAGGTAGGCGCTGAAATTCAAATGAGGGCGAGATGCCAAGTCATCGATGCGGACTCTTTTTTCCGGATATATTTGGGATGGTTACCCTAGTTTATACTGCGGATTGCTTTCGATGGTTGCGCCCCGGGGGAATGAAAATTATTTGGGCGTTTTATAGGCGCGCTGTGTCTGTATTGCATGTATGTATGGGCACGTGACAGTGAATGAGGAAGCTGACGTTATACAACGCGTTTTCGTCGTTGCGGAAATTGCGATTATTGGCGTGTGATGTCACTTGAAACTTTTAATATTGTTAATCAAATTCAATCAAAATCCATGACTCGACAAAATTTTTTTAATTTATCGAAACAAACATACTTGGATGCTACACAATACGTCATAATGAGCTGGGCAGAATTATAGATGGATAAAAATGTTGTTAACGTTATCAACTTACATAATAATTAGTTAGTAGAGATAATTAGAAAAAACTAGCGTCAAAAGAAAAAAAATCAACACTAATAAGATTGAATTAGTCTGAGAAAATAGTCGGAATTATTCACGCGAACTTCTTGAGAATACGAAAAATCCCCGTTCAAAACGAGGATAATAGAAAAAAAAACGAGATAACTGCAGTCAACAAACGTGAACAACAAGACTGAGAAAGCGCACCCAGATGCGAGCAGGTACTCACCGAGTGTAAAAGGTAAAACAGAATTACAGAAAACACGCCGATTGACCGACGCTTCGCGGCATCTGGCGTCCGAACGTCGAACTCTTTCGGAAAAGCCGCCCATGCGTGCACTCTTTTTTCGGCGGACATCCAACAGTTTTCTTTTCTCGCCCTAACCGATTTCCCAAACAAGTTGCAAACCAGTGAAAAATATTAATCTGCGTGAAAGTGGTGTCGAAATACTGCATCGAAGTAACTCACACAAAGGACAACAAATAAACATACAGCAGTGGTTAACGTTTTTTCGTTTTCCCGAGGGAGCTGCGCGCGCAGCGCCGCAGTTCGTTCGGATTTCGCGCGCGGCATGAATCAGCTGCTGTCGTCGTTATTGTTTCCCTCCGCGCGCGGTCGAGTGTATCCATATATACAAACAGTGGACTCTCGCGACTCTTCGTCCAGTGATGCGAGTGCGTCCTCCTCATCCGCGTCCACAGCACACTCTCCGAGCCAGTAGCCCCAGTTATACACACTCAACCACATTCGATTCACACAGAATGATGCACCATCAGCGAAACGGTAAGTGCCTCTCTCTCTCTCTCTCTCTCTCTCTCTCTCTCTCTCTTTCAACCGCTCAACTGTTTTTTCCGCGGCATTTTCGCGGGTCATCATATATACCTACACATATATAGGTGCTTGTACTCTCCGCAGGTCTCCCTGTTCGCGGCGCGCGTCAATAATAATGCGCGGCACCGCTGCGCCGGTCGATAGACACTAGCTTCACCTCTGCTGCAAAAGGTGCGCGGCGTTCTCCAGCGGCGGCGGCGGTGGGCAGACCTAACCTCTCGGCACCTCAACATCGTCCTCCTCTCTTTCTCTTTGTGTGTGCTGCTCTCGCCGATGCACCACAGCTCTCGACGCGGACGGACTGATATTACTTGCCTCTATTGTATAATAATGCGCACGAGGCATGGAGACGCTCGCGAAGCTTAAGGAGCCCGATAACTCTGGTAAATGTTGACGATTATACGCATCGCACGCACACACCTGTGAACCTCTCGTATAGCCCTGTATAGTGTGTACCTCTGTGTGTGTGTGCGTGAAAACTGCGCGTCTCGACGTATCGATTCCGCGGCTTATATTTTGCTATTCTTTCTTCCTCTTTGTTATGCTATGTGCCTATTACGCGGTTATCGGAGCTGCGAGTAGCGGATTCGTTGCTCATCCTCTTCGCGATTGGCGTTAATAGGTTGGCTTTTTTGTATGATTTCGTAGAGAGAGAGAGAGAGAGAGAGAGAGCACGTAAAACCCACATCTACTTAGAGCTTCTGTCATGCATATACACTGTTACGTAGAGTTGGATCCTGCATTCTATCCATACACGCCCCCGTAGTTTTCACAGCGAAGCAAGCGATTAGAAGGAGAAAAAATATTCACCGAAGCGAGAAAAAAAGCGTCGTACTCCGAAATGTATAGAGGCGGGGAGGAGGAATGTGTCAAAGTCACGTATGCTCGAGCATCAAGGCCTAGAAACGGAGCAGCAGCAGCAATTAGGAGCGTCAGTCCGTTAACGAAGGCGATTGTTCTTATGCTTGTTGGCGGAAGGCGACAATCGGGACTCAAATTTAGCACCGGCCACTTCGGACCCTCGGGGCTTTTTTGCCTCGGCGCGCGCGCGCTCTTTAATATCCTCTCGACCCTCTTTTTTTCTCGCTCTCTCTCTCTCTCTCTCTCTCTCTTCCTTCCTTTTAAACTTCACTATATAGGCATATGCTTTCTCTAAAGTAGGCCTCCTACTCTTGTGCAATTGGCTCGTTCCAATGGACCTTTGCATGTCGCATACGCCCGCACGATATTGTCATTAATTTAGTACCCCTAAATATACTTCACCACTAGAAGTGAAGTTCATCCTTCGCACTTCATTCCGCCGACGTTTATTTAATCTCGGCTACCCCTAGACACACCGTAAAGCATCAGCTTGAAAATAGTTCACTCCAGTCTGTATGAAAATGACTCCGTTATGTATTTCTGGAACGATTCACTCGTCACATAAGGGCGAGGGGGGGGGGGCGGAGTCACTTAGATAGTTTAAGAGCCTTATCTCCTGGGAAAACAGAGAGGCGGCGGCTCGAATATGTTATATAATAAGTCTATGTAATAGCTCGAGGTTGTGCCTCGGGCTCCGCGTCCGTCTCTCACTCTCTCTCTCTCGTTGCAGTGTATACGCCGAGAGATTTTTTCGCCCGCATGCGCGTAGGCATATATTATACGATTGCGCACGTGCGCAGCTGTGTGCGGAATTTAATTGGCGGCTAAGTATGTGGTTTCCGTATGGCTCTGCGCCGTTTATAATCTTGAACTGGCTAATAAGAGTAGAGGCGATCGACGATGCTCCATTACAGTATCGCAGGATCCAAGATTGTGTATACACAGTTGTGTAGCTTGTACCGCGTTAAAATAGTGTAACGCGGGAAGGAACGCGATACGCCATGCTATAGCTGCTGTGTATATAGACATAGCGCTTAATTAGTAGGCCAAGAGGGTATACGTTTTCACACTCGAGGTTTTTTTTGTGCGCGGGTAACTCTAGATTTTTAACCTACACGGCTCGCCGCGATTGCAAACACGCGTCTCGCACGATGAATATATAATTTTGAATTTTGGCGCGCCGTAATACACACGAGACACTCAAACTCGAATAATCGAACATGCCGTGTGCATTCCGGCCTAAATCAAGCTTCAGCACAGCGATCAATCCGTTGCTCCGAATCAAGCTCGATCAGGCCTTCAATTAGCAATCGCATTCTCGAAAGCTCCGCAGGCGCGTCTCGTCAAACGAAACGAATAATCGTCCCCGCGCATATGCAGCCGCGGATATGTAGACAATCTCTTCCTCGTTCGCGCAATCATCCGATCATCCATCGGCAATACGAACCTCCTGCTCCACCTCCATCACTTAGAGCTTCGTGTATACAATAGTTACACATATAGGTATACACGCACACACGCGCGGAGACGACAGCGCGCGAGTAGCACTCGATCAGCCGAGTTCAACGACCACTCGCGAAAACAATGCGCCAAATAGGCGGCAATTGAATGAAACCGATGCTACTGCTTCGCTCTCGCTGCTTGTGTGTGTGTGTGTGTGTGTGTGTGTGCGTGTGTTATACAAACGCGCAATATTGACAATACCGAGAGATCTCGCCCGATCGGAATCCTCCAGCAGCAGCGAGCTTGCAGCGAGCTTGCAGCGAGCTTGCGGCGAGCTTGCAGCGGTCTTCCCTCTTTCTCTTGAGAGCATAATTGGCTTTATTATATTCGGAGCGTCGCGCGCGCGCGGAGTTCAATGCGAGCCATTGTATAATATACGAGTATAGACGTAACAAGGCGGCGCGTTTTACGAGAGGCGTCTCGTCTCTCTCCTCTCGATCGCACGCGTATAGTGTGCGCCGTCGGCTGTGCGCGGTATTCCGGGGGAAATTGCGCGGTTCGTTGCTGCTGCGGTGTAACGACGGTGGTAAAATTTATCTTCAGCCCTTGCTTCTGATGCCTTATTAACAATTTTTCACTCGGCGCCGCGGCTCGTAAACGCTTCATTTTTTCCCGAGAGCTTTTTTAGAGCTTTCACGCGCTTGTCCGTTCTACAATGGCGAGTTTCCCGTGTGGTGAACCTTATGCGCATTTCGTATACAAACTTTTCTCGAGCATATCGATAATGCTCGGTCCGCCCCCCTTTTCGAAGCGTCGCACCGCTGCGCAAACGAAACAACCGTTCTCGCATATTATAAGCACGTCTTGTTTACCGCACATCAGGGACGTGCGCCGCGCGGAGCGAAACGAGGGCTAAGGTCAGCAGCAGGCAGCATCGGAGTGCGCTCGCGCGGGACACTCTAGAAGTGTGCGACGAAAATGAGCGTTAGCTTTATTGCACACGTGATGCGCGCGCGCGGCTGCGCGTTTGAATACGATTAAACGGATTAAACGATTCAGTGTTGGATATAAGAGCGCACACGTGACATTATAGACGGAGGCAATAACAGGAAGGCGTTGTATATCATGTACCTCGTGTGAACACACTCATTTTTCTCTTACAAAGCTCCGGAGAGCAGCTTGCGCGCGGAGATTGGCGGCTGAATTATACATCGAAAAGCTCTCGGGCGACGTCGCGAAAGAGTCCTGCCTCTTTATAGCGAGCTCCAAGCTAGCACACACACACACACACAGAGCCGGAAGTCAAAGGCGGACAGATGGACAATCGCACGTGAAGGAACGCGCTCTCGTATACACAAACGCGTACGTGACGAGTTATTAGGGGCTCCTCCGACGTATATACAGACGTGCGTTGCTTGCGTATATATGGCGGCGAGAGAGAGAGAGAGAGAGAGAGAGAGAGAGAGAGAGAGAGAGAGAGAACCGCGAGCGCGCGGCAGGCACGCTGGGCTCTCTCGGGTTAGTGCAGCTTCTGGATTCGACACGCGAACCTCGCGGCTATAATATATTATACCCTCGCCCTTTTCTCTCTGTTTTCCACGACGGCGTGTGTTTCACTCGGCTGCGAACTCTTTCGACGAGTGTCGAGTGCAGCGAGGTGAGAGAGGGCAGTTGTTGTTTTTTTTTCTCGCAGTGTGTGGTTATAGAGGGAACATTGTATTATTGTATTGTATTATTCAATCACGAGCCAACGTAATTCGAGCCCGATATAACTGCACATCAGCAGATCTTTTTTCTCCAGAGTATATCGCGCGGCGAGGAGATACGCGACACGTCCCCGCGCGGTGTATATGCGTGTAATAAAGCGCGCGTCGAAATGTGGATCACTGATTCAGCGAGTTGTTCGTCCGATCGCGCGTAAGAGGAATTTTGCTTTTTCGTAACTCGGCTCCGGCCGCAGTTTTGTCGCTACGTGGAATCTTGATCGTCGAGTTGTTTTCTGCTATGTACAAGGCCGTACTCTTTTTGTTTTCGCAACACGGACGATCCCGTTAAATCAAATTAGCCGTATAGCCGCAAAGACAATCGACTCTATCCCGATTAATTTGCGTCCGTTCCCCTCGTGCGCGCGTACGGCTAATCCAATTGCAGCGCAGCTTTTCAAGAGTTCCTTAACACGTGGAAGCCTCGCAAGGCGATTTCGTTGGTTCACTGCCAGTGCCTCTCTCTCTCTCTCTCTCTCTCTCTCTCTCTCTCTCGCATCGTCGCCACCTACACTCGCATTTCTCCTTGAGACAACGTCGGATTGATAAATTTCCAGTCACGCCTCGATAAGGCACTTCTCGTCGGGCTGGTGCAGGACATAGACCGATTCAGTGCTTCCGCAGAGTAAACGTTACGGCTGATCGCCGAGAAGCGTGTATAGGATAAAAGTTGCAGGAATGGAATGAACGGCGGAATTCACGAGCGAAATGGAAGTGTCGACCGTAATCCTCGTGCATCAGAACCCTGCACGTAAGCGACGACAGTGTCTACATAATACTGCGCGTGTGTGGATAAAAGGGCGTTGATATTCGCGCTCGAGTGAGCTTTCGTACAAACTGAGCGAAGCTGCGCTTTACATACCATAAACTTCCCTTCGTACACGTTATCGATTACCGATCGGTCACATTTTTTCCTTCCGCCTCTGTAATTACTCCCCCGCACGTTACATACAAGGTTCCTCGCACTTTGAACATCAACGTAAGCTAAAATAACACAGCGTATACTAATTCAGTGACTCCACATCTCGTCCGACCCCTTTCCGCAAATACAATCCTGCCCGTCCTTGATTGTCCCCGCAACTCTACATCTCTCTCCGTCTGGCTCCGCTTCTTCTGTTTCCGGTGCTGCCGCTGCTACACGGCCGATCTGCTGCTGCTGATGCTGCCACCTCGACCGACCACACGCATCCTGACACCGAAAAAAACTCGGCTGCGATATGCGCAACACACGACCAACGTCACGCCGGACGACTCTCTCACTCACTCTCGCCTCGCAGCGGTAAGTCTTTGCGCATGATATGTACACGTATGCATGCTCGCTCTCTTGACGCCTCTCTCTGTGTGTGTGTGTGTGTGTGTGTGTGTGTGAGAGAGAGCGAGCGAGGCTCGATAACGCTTTTTAAGCTTAGTTTCACGCCGAATGCCTCGACGAGCGGACGCGGCCTGGAAGGCGCACGTTGCGTTGTTTATTAGACGTTATATTGTTTAAGCGAGTGAATATCAGGTATATAATATTGTGGATGGTGCAACGCGTGTGCGCGCGCGCTAAAGGAGCATATAAGCCCCTTATTGTTTGGTCTCTCGCGGAAATCCGAGTGCAGCTTTTGAAACGGGCGCATACGCGGAGGAAGTGCGTGCCCGGCTCTTTGAGGTTGCGGGGCTTTATATCGAGGGCTATTTCGGGAGAGTTCTCGGTTTTCGGGGGGAGTGTAATACCTATCGATCTTTTGGTCGAAGGATCGTGTACGTTGCTTTTGAGAAAACTCATCGGCTTACTCACCGCGGACGACGTGTGTTTTTACCGGGAAACACAGCACGAGAGCGATGATTAATGCACGTAAGTATATACGTGCTGGTCGAGCGAACGGTAGCGAAACGATAAGAGCGCTAATTTTATTGCTCCTCGAGGCAGTTACTGTCAAAGCGGAAAATTCGTCTGTGTTATATTCCTGCACGGCCATACCGTATATAATATGTACCTCAACGCGCGCTTCCATTCGATCCTCCATTCAAGAGCTTAATACAAGCGTCGTCGCACACTGACCCGAAAAAAAAATCAACCACTCGAGCCCCTCCCCATACACTAACATCAACTCCGCACACACACTTCGCTGTTTATAGAACGCGCGACTACGCGACCGCAATAAAGCCTTCAATTCGGAAGCGATTCCCTCGCTCGCGCACATGTGTTCGCGTCGTCGCGACCATAACCACTGTACACAAGATTCGCGAAGGAAATTCCGGCGGGACTTACGTCAGTGTGTGGTGGAGCGAGCGCCTGCTATAACACGAGGAGGAGTCGGCTCTCGAGAGGACTTTTGATTAGTAGTCGCGCTGCGGAGCTCGGATCGAGAGCGTCGCGCGTTTGCGTTTTGTGAACCGCTGACGAGGCGTTTCAATTCAAGCGCGATTGCGCGCGCGCGTGTGTGTGCGCGTGTGTGTGGGTGTGTGTGTGTGTACGCGTATATCAGCGCGGTAAATAAAAATTTATTTGTCGTCGGTACACACTTGGGCGCGGTCTGACATTTATCGTTGAAATGACCAACGCTGGATAGCCCCGCAACCGAGCCGAGCCCGTAAATCCTGACGACTTGGTTTTATCCTTAGGCTGAGTGTTAGATCGCGTATAATCTTCAAAAGGATACACACGTACTCTCGCGTTGTTACACGCGCGTGCAGTGACGACGAGAGAAAGTGAATCTATATAGTATACATACGTGTGGAGTGCGATAAGAAGAGGAAAAATCGGCGCGTAGATCATGAGCGAGCCGATTAAGATATCGACGACGCCGAGCCCGGCCTCGAGGGGTCGGCTCAATCCTGCGGTGCTCGCCCTCTACAACAGCCAGCTGAACAGCATCGAGAATCAGGTTTGTGCGCGACGCTTTGAATTGCGCTTCGTCGCAGGATAGTAGGCTTATTATGTAAAGCGAATCTTGGGTAACCTTTTGCGAGAAATCGTTTTCGCAGATAAGTCATGCGCGATTTACGACCCCTTGCGCTGTTATTAGGTAAATCTTCCGTTTTAAGCGAGAAAAACGACGCGGTTTCGCTGCGTTCATTGTTATTCGAGATATTTTATTTAAAACACAAGGAATCCAGCTGATTAGGCCTCTTAATTTGAAAAAGCGCTTCTCATTGCACATACGGTATAATCCCCTGAAAAAGATTTCTCTCTTCTCTCCTTCTACGGGAATCATTAATCCGTTTAATTAGTCAAGCAACCACATCGTCGTCGTCGAATTAATTAAACCGCTTACACAGGCTGCATCTCCTTCGCGTATCAATCACCGTATTTATATCCCCGCGACTTTCCACATCGAGGCTATGAGTCAGGTATAACACACGCGCACACGATCGTTCGCGAGGACACAACGCCGTAAAAGCGGGAAAAACGCGCCGCCGCGCTCGTTATTTGCTTTTACGGCGATGGCGCGCGATTACGAAGGATGCGCTGTTTTTTTTCGCGCGCCTCGGCTTTGTTTCAAGCGAGATGGCGCGAGAGTGATAAGGGGAACGCGCTTTTTTCCCGGGAAAACTCGGGCGCGAATGTTTTCCGCTCTCTGGAATGATAACGTTTTCCTTTCCGCGGCGAGCTGATAACGCGAGCTAGCTAGAGAGTCTTTTAACGCTGTGTAAATAGGAGCTCGACGCGCGAACTTTCTCACCTCGCGCTTGTGGAGAGAGGCGAACTTTGCTGAAGGAGGCTGTTAAGGTCCGCTAATCGTAGCAACTGTATAGCCGTTACGCAACAGCCAAAGACGGACTTTGCGAGGAACCGTTCAAGAGAGAGAGAGAGAGAGAGAGAGAGAGGTCACGGCCTCGTTGCGAGGGAAACAAAAATGGAGCACGAAATTCCAGCTCGTCCCGGTGACCGTTATCGGGAGGGCATATAGACGTATACGGCGCCTAGTCTGAATACCCTATCGGAGACAAAGACGCGTTCCGCGCGGAGAGACAAATTGCAATATACAGCTATGTCCTATCGCATAGACGCTTGCGGGTAATTGGTATGCCCGCCTGGCGGTAGGAAGTGCGAGAAGCATAGTGGTATGCCTGCGTGTAGCCCCTTAATTGGTCGCGTCGAGCCAATAAGCTGTGCAGCGTAATGTATGCTGGGCTCTTATGGCTCTGACTTGGCCTATGAGTGCATTCGAAAGCGGATCCTTATCGCCGGAGAAAGAGTCTTCGAGTGCAGAGACGCTTGGCGACTAGCCAGATGCTATTATATCTTACTTGCACGTCGACCCAAGGCTTATCGATTCTAGCCTGCGTCTCCGTTTGTTCGTGTGTCTTTGGCTCTGGATCGGCGAGACTTCGTATACGAGCTTGGGAATAAATGCTATGGGGATTTGTGATTCGTATGCGATCGATAGCGCTAAAGTTATGCCGAAATTAATAATCCCGGGGCGGAGAAGAGTCTCGAGCCGAAAATTGAATATCCGAGCGGAGAGAGCCGCAGGCGCATGTACGTTACTTCCGAGTAACTGAAGTTGAATACGCTTTCGGCTCTCAAAAGATTCCACGAAAACGTCGTCTGATATATTATAGTCGAGAAGCCAACAGAGAGCTGATGTATTAGTATAATAGATTCTCGATACGTATTCATATAGCGAACGCCTTTCGACCTCATTCAATCGAATCTAATTATTCTTAAGCCGAGGAGTACATGCGGTTATGGCATCGCATAGCTTAACCATTTTACGATCGAATAGTATTATATATACATTAATAACGGTGCGCATCAAAGTTGCATACGAAGGGGACGTGAGTGCAATCGATGATCCTGACAGTACACACGACCTGTACATCCGCTGTTTTCTCTGCAATTATAAGTTACGTTAATCAAAAGCTGCGATATGCGCATACATTATATAATATTGAAACGAGGCCCGTTTCAGTGTGCCCGGCGTGTAATGCGTGCACAAAGCCCATAAAAGCGGCGGGAATCTCGCGCGCGCGCGCGCGCGGCAAATCACGATGATACGCGCATTACGCGCTCGTATAATCATCTCTCGCCTCGCGCACATCAGAGCTCATTGAATGAAAAGCGCTGCGCTCTGGTCAGACCCCGTTTTAATTGGAGGCTCACGCAGCTCGAGAGCGTTATATGCATATATTAAACGAAATCATTGGATAGAAGCTAAATGCTCGCCGGAAAAATTGAAGAGCGAGTCGTCGTCTAATCTCACTAAAAACACATACGCACCTATGTATGCTATAGACGCGAGGGTATACAAGCCCGTGTACACCGCCGCAGAGGGAGAAATAGAGAGAGAAGCACGCAAGCTTCAGTCCTCGAAAGCGCTGCAGCCGCAGAGAGTTCGCTCGTCGTCGTTGCGTCCTTGACGTTACTTTCTTCTCGAGTGCTCGCTGAGCCAAGCCGCCTCTCTCTCTCTCTCTCTCTCGTTCCATCCCGCATAGTACACAACTCGTTAAGAAGCTGTCCCTACTCCGATGTGTATTCACGTGTGATCCACATGGCGCCGATGAATCGGATCGGTGTTAAATGTGTACGTAAATGTGATTCGATCGAGGGAAATTCGCGCTAACGCGAACAAAAGCCCGCCGCGCGCATGACAATCAGACCCGGCGACGAAGCGACTATGCGTGTATATACTATATAGAGCAGCGCTGGAATTTTTACACGTCGCGAGTGGAGAGCGTTAACTCAGCTAAAGAGCCCGACGCCGTTTCGCACACCGCTGCTCTTTTTTTATAGTCGCCGCGGCAATCTTTCTGTCTACACATAAAGATCGTTTTGAGTCATTTATACACTTTTGTCGAGTATCATAAGAGAGAGAGAGAGAGTCACGAGATAAAAAAGCTCGATACGAATGGGATATCAGAGGCTGAAGAAAACAGGAAGAAGGAGGCCTCGTGGAGAGATAAACGTCGTCTGGCACTGTAGAGCCCATAGGTGTAGGTGTCGTAGAGAGAGAGAGAGAGAGAGAGAGAGAGAGAGAGAGAGCGAGACCAACAACGTTGGCTTCTGCACAGGCTCGAAGATCCTCTCGATCGATCGATCTCTGCGAGAGCCTGTATTGTACGACCGTGGAGCGCAAGCCATAAATTTCCCATCCGGCCCTATTTTGCACCGGCTCCGCGTCGAAATCAGCGCGCGTTGTTTATACACTCGCTGCGAAAGACGTGGTGAAAATTCACGCCTCGACCGCGGCTAATTGATGCAGCCCCGAGACCGCCTACTCCTCGCCGTCTTCTTCTTCTTCTTCTTCTGCTTTGCATGCATAGATATATGAACGTGCAGCAGCTGCGTTTTATTATATACGCGCGCTGCAGTTATCGAGATAATATCGCGGAAAAGTCGCCTCGATGGTATGCATAAGCGTGCGGGTCCCGAGGACGGCTCAGTTATCTTGATTTCGTGTCGTTATCGCCGCGCGACGGGAAATTACGCTTTGTTTATTGATTACCAGGCCTTATCATTGCAGCTCTCTCGTCTCTCCGCGCTGATGTTCGTAAACTTCGTGTTTTAGCGACTCGCTTATCTCGAGGATGGAGTGTACAACGTTATGGGTAAACATTCGCCAGCTCAGTCGGAGAACACTTTGGGCTGAACGTGGGCGAGATTTTAAAAAGAGAGCGCATGCACTTTGCTTTCATTCTCGCAACGATAAACCAAGAGCTTTCCCATATCGCTTTCCAGCGGGAAATCTGATTTTCCGTCATGCGCAAATAGCTATATGTGTGGAGAAGAGAGACTTCCATTTCAAGTAAGGGAGAGAGAGAAGGGAAAAATTCACTTCCTACTTTAAAAGCTACGGGAATATATCCGAGTGGGTAATACGGGTAATATTGGGAGAAGAGTATTAATTTCCAGGACTCGCGCCGGAGAATGTTGGTAAACTTTCGCATGCATATTCCAGGAATGATTTTCCATAACGAGCCATTTCAATTCCATCCCGCTCACAATTGGACACTACGTACGCCGTGATATGCATATTCGAGTCTCGTTGCGACGCTTTAAAAATTCACTCGTTTTCGCGAATAAAGCATTCGTAATAATTTGAACCGCTGATTGAGAATTCAACCAGATTTGCTGCGCATGGCATTAACGTTTTCGATAAAATGTGCGCTTCTGACGTACGCATACGACGACGCTGCGCCTATTTCTGGAACGAAGGGTCGCAAAAAACCGAGCCGATGAGTCAGCCCCGTCGATGCCTGCTGTGCAATACACTCTAATACGCATATATATATACACATGCCACCAGCGGCTTATCTGGCCGTGAGAAGTGCGTGTACGCGTTGAGGCTCTATTGTTATCGGAGGAGCAATTATGACAGAGTCGCTGAATGAAATGCTGACGTTCGAAGCGAAGAGCGAAAATAGGATGAGAGTTGCATAAACGGATGTCCGATGGAGATACGGAACGTTATTTTTATCTTATCTCATTGAGAGCATTTTCGCCTATACTATATACTACAATAACATTTATTTTCCCAGCTCGATCGCGCCTCATCCTCTCGATTAATGAAAAACATCGCGCGCAACAAACGAATAAAGCCTTTTCGCGCGCTCACATATATATTTAATTTTCCGCATGTGGTACGACCTCGAGTCTGAAATGAAATAAACCTGATGTGCTTTAAAAGCAAGTTCGGCGCTATACTTACCGGGTTATGCGACTGTGGCGTTTTGTCGCTCTCGCGCAGGTGCGTCGTTATTTTTTCCGGAGCCCCTTGATGTGTGTTATGTAAAATTTGTTTTTCTCCGATTCCGCGAACTATCAATCCACTTAACGAACCTTGCGCCAGATGCTGTTACTTTTTTTTAGATTACAGCCGGCTCGAAGATAACGACTCGCAGCGCAGGTATAATTGTAAAAAAAAAAAAAAAAAAAAACTGACTCATTGTCGTTATCAATTACGTGGATTGGACTGGATCTTCCCTGGATGATTAAAAAGTTCTCGTTAACCGGAAAAATTAGCGTTTTCTAAAACTGCGTGGCCAATTCGCGCGTATGGGTAATCGTGAAATTCGCGGTTTACGCATGTCTCTCGTATAACCATTTCCACTTTTACCCACATAAACACATAAACCTGAGCAATTTACGGTGTACCTATCAGCGTGTGGAATTTCCATGCGCATAAAACGCAGTGACTTTGACGGAAGGCGTATAATATAGTCGTAATAATCGTGTGCATAAGGTGGTTCTCGTTAATACGCGCGTATACTCAGCGAATACCGCAGGGCGATAAAATATTCAGCGAGAGAAATCGCGTAAAGTACCAGCGTACACACCCCCTGAAACCGAAGCCTCCCATCATTGAAATCATCAATGGATCCTCGATCGTATAACCCGCGAATCAAACAAACTGCGCAAAATAGTAGGTGCATTGCAAGAAAGCAGCGGCGTCGCATAAATCAGCCATATAACCAAACGCACAGCAGCAGCAGCCCCGGCTCCGAAAAAGTCGCTCTGGGGCGCAAGTCCAGATGGCTTCGTCCCTGGCAACGCACGCACACAGGGGTTCGCTCTCCGCTCTCTCTCTCTCTCTCTCTCTCTCTCTCTATACATACCCCCACCGGCAAAGCGGCGGCGGCGGCGGCGGCGTCTGCAGCTGCGTCAGGCGTGGTCGCGCTCGAAGGAGGGAGAGAGAGAAGAAGCTATAGCCGCCGCTGCCGGAGCTGTGCTAGTCGAGACGGCCCTAGTGTGCGCCAGTGTCTCGCCCCCCGACGAGCGAGCCGCACGTCCCGCGAGCTGTGTTTATGCTTCGTACCTTCCTGTATATACACTCGTATCCACATATACCTGCGTACACTCAGTGCTTCGTACAATCCGCAAGTATATACTTACTCCTCAGTGTCTGTGAGTGTGCGTGCGTGCGTCGATTGAAAAGGCGAGAAGTCGGAGAGAGAGAGAGAGAGAGAGAGAGCACGAGGCGGCGAAGGACAATGGACAGGAGAGCTTCGACTGCGGCAGCGTTTCGGCCGGTCCGATGACGCGACTCCAGTAGCGCCAGAGAGAGAGAGAGAGAGATATCCCTTTTCTGCACGTCAGCCATCAGTGTGAGAGAGCGAACCGCCGGCGTTGTTTTCCATAAGTGCGTGTGTGATCTATCTCTATACCCACACGTGCCAGTGATCGAGGATCAAAGTCGAGGAAAACAAAGGCAGAAGAGGCGCGATTCCAATTGGCCCGGCTTTTTTTCGGCCGATCGATCGCAAGGGATCCCGGGTACGTACTTTACGCAGTGCTCTCCCCTCGATGTAGAAAGTGTGTGTGTGAGAGAGAGAGAGAGAGAGAGAGAGAGAGAGAGAGAGAGAGAGAGAGAGAGAGAGACAGGGACTCGGGGAGAGAGAAGTGTGATCTCTCTCTCTCTCTCTCTCTCTCTCTCTCGCTCCTTTCTCGCACAGCCTGAACCTAACCTTGCGGCGGCGGCCAATCGCGGAGAGAAAAGTACGAGGCGACGCTGTTCCGAGAAGAAGAAAGTGTATCGAATTGAGATTGATTGTCTTCTAATTGGGATGATACGATCGGCCGATGGTTTGTCGATGCAGTCCGCGGAATCGAGTTCATAAAGATTATGGTATTCCGCGTGTTTGTTTACCAACTACTCGCTGTGTATATACTTGCTCGCGTTTGGGTGTCTAGCGAGGTGTAGAGCTCCGGAATATAACCTCAAAATGTATATACTACGCGCTTTACTACCCACTAGACACACGCGGGCCATTGATGATGACAATTAACAGCCCGTGTTTTTCTCTCCGCACGCGGTTATCCAGAGAAAGCAGGGGTATAATGATGATATCGACTCGATTGATTAAAGTATAGACTCTGTGGCAATCAATGCGCGAGTCGCCCATTATTCTGTTTTCACTCGTAATTCAGTGTACAGCCTCGATGAACAGGCTGCATCACGAGAGGCTTGATGGAAATTCAATTACACTATGCACGTGATCCTTGTGTATCGAATAACAAATGCGAATGAGCCAGATAATTTATTGGCGATAATTTATTGCTCCGAAACCCATCCATTATTCAGAGTATAAAAAAACACGAGTCTCCACTCCGGGAAAAACGTCGTAAAGCTGCGCTCGGCGACACAGCGCTTCATATTTTTTCATCCGCTGTCCGCTCGTATTTCAAAATCGAGATGTGCCCGTGTTTTTTCCTCTACTATCTCTCGCTCCGCAGAGACGCCTCTCGCTCTGCTCCGAAATTTCGAGGCTATCGTCGGCCGGCAAAAAAACCACGTCGGAGCGGACTTTCACTTTCGTTAATTATGCGATTTCGAGCGCAAACCGTCTCTCCTCGATTTACGCTCCAATAATAAGTTCATGAAAATTCGAAAGTTCGACAAGAAGCAGCCATTCGTCTCCGTTAGTCAGATAAACACGATTCACGCGCGCGCGCGAGGGAAGAAGAAAAATCTCGGAAAAGGGCGATAAGATCGCCCGTTCCGGGGAGAGACATAAAGCATCGGCCTCCGCACATGCTGCAGTCTCTTCTCTTTTACACGAGAGCCAAGCCGCACCAAGTCTCTCGCAGACGAAAACTGGTTCAGCAGTGTGCTCTCCGCTCTCTCAATCGCGCGCAGACGGAAAAAATGGGAAGCTCGTTTCTCTCTCGGGCCAACGATCTTATCGAGAGAAGGAGCTTTTCCGAGACGTCGCGTACAAGTTCATTAACATGCGCTCAAGAGCCTCTCGTAAATTCGTCCCTACGCCTTTATTATAACGCTGCAGTGTACAGTGGGTGGAGTTTACGCTGCTTTTACGGCTCGATCAATCTCCCTCCCCCGCGCCGGCTGTAATATCTTTCCAGACGAGTTCAGAGTTCGCGGATGGAAAATTAGCTTTATTTTTACCGGCAAGAGACATTTGCATATTCGCATCGTATACACTGAGCGACTGCCTTCGAATTAGCATTTTAATCAAGAGAACGTCTCTCGCGCTCTGCACATACCTGCGCCCATATGAATTTTCACCTAGAAGCTACACGCGGCGAGTTTTGAATCGCGCACTCTTGGTAAATTGGAGTAAACGCTTTTAAAGTAAGCCTCGCGGCTATTGTTAGATCGCGCGCGTGGATTTGGGCATTCGGGCCGAGCCTTTCACGCCCATACGCGTGTATCCTTGACCAGGCGCAGCTTCTCTCGTCGCGCGCGCGAAATTTCGCCAAACCAGTCTATAGCACAGCGCTGTTGTGCTAGACTAAGACCAAGACACTCTGCGTCTCGACGAGCTGCGGAGATCAGCGACCGGTTTCCCTGTACACACTGCAGCCTATACGTCCGCGCGTTGCTGCACACGAGCATCGGAAATCGAAGCCGAGTCGGCGGCGGGGGAGGAGGCGTGCGAATATACTCTCTTTCTCTCTTGGGCTGCGGAGGGGGAAATATTTACACGACACAAAGACTTTTCGTGCGTGTGCCGCTCGCGAGCGCGAGTCGAGAGTTCTCGGGGCCGGTTATATTTAGTGGAGAGCGGGCGCGTTGGGTCCCTACACTCTACAGGCGTGTGTTTTCTCGGAACAAGAGAACCCGTGCGTACGGTGGTCGTCACGCGCGCGCCTGCTTTAGTTTAGAGAGTTGGCTTTCGAGGATTTTGAGTTTTTCGAGGAGATCGCCGCAAGGGAGAGAGGCACGCGTTTCTGGGTGTGTGTACGCGCTTGATTTGCTTCGCCTTTGCGGGGGCGTTGGGTATTCTCGACTTCGACAGCCTCGTTCTATGGGAATCGAGGCTAATTTTCTCTATTCGAGTAAACGCGCGTTCAAGCTCGGCTAGAGGCGTAACCGCTGAATAACTCTCTGAAAAAATCGTCGCACGCATCGCAATCTTTTAATTAATCGACGGATAAGATACGGAATGAGCGTAAACGAGATACGCGCGCACGCGTGCAAATTGGCTATCGCGCCTTTTTCAGCAATTAAAATCGACGGTAAAAACGAATATTTAAATGTCCCGCGATAAAGAACACAACGGCCCCACTCTTTCAGAGAGATCTCTCGCGCGAATCCGCCCTGTGTAAAAGTATCAAAGAGCTCGTTATTCAAAGTGCAACCTTATCAAAGCTCGAATTATTCCAGATTCGCGTGCGTACGAGCGCAAATAACGAACGGAAGCAGTAGTATAGTTGCCGGTGCATCTGAAATCGCAAACACCAGACGACTCCTCTTACACCTTTTTCTTCGTCGCGCAAACGGAATTCGTTAGAGCCTCTCTCGCGATCAAAGGCGGCGAAATTCCCGCGAGAGAGAGAGAGAGAGAGAGAGAGAGAGAGAGAGAGAGAGAGAGAGAGAGAGAGAGAGCCTCGGACGCGCGCGGAAAATCTCCTACCTCTCATTCTTCTCCTAGTTTATACGGCCGACTATGTGGTTTCTCAATGTTTTTTCGCGTTTATTGAGCAACGCTCGATAAAGCAATTTTTCCGTTCTCTTCGCCCGTCCATAAACTGAATTCACCGGCTGGAAAGGGTACGTTCTAATCTTCGCCCCGTAATGGCCGCAAAAACTAGCGGTCCGAGTATACGCAGCTTAACGAGCGCTGCGAATTTTATCGAGAGCCTCGAAATACGCGAGCATTAAAAAAAAGCATCGCGCGGTGCAACAACGGCGCGATATTTCAATTATACGTTTATATTCCCGCAGCGCGAGCTCGCTTTTTCGAATCTCGCGCGAAAACCCAATCCAAAGCTCAAGCGCGAGGTTCTCTCTCCCCTCTGGTGACGTTCAATTACTCATTCTTGAAACCAGCTGTGCACAAAGAAAGGGCTTCGCGTCGGAAAAAAAGGAGCGAGGATTTTCTCTTTTTGCATATGCTATATAATTGCCGGAGAGGTTCGCGCACCTGTGCAAAAGCTTTTGTGTTGCGTTTTCGCCTTTGGGGGGAGGGTTAATTGCGCGCTAGAGAGAGCGATGCGGCGACCTGAAATCAGACGCGCCAAAGGACAGAGAGAATGCATTTTCGCGCTGTTTAAAGCTCCGGCGCGGTGCGGAAAGTTTGACCCATATTCGCGTCGCTTGCATCGACTCCGGTTGAGATGCGAAAGTTTTCGGGGTGGTCTTTCAAAAAAGCTCTTGATTCGTATTTTCAACTAAAAAATGCAAATAACGCTTACGAATGTTGGCTCAACAGTAGAGAACGGCAAACAAACCCCGTGTACACAACACGAGGATGAAAAAAGAGAAAGGAAGGAGCATATACGCGAACGATTTTTCACTCTCGGCATATACACGCAAAGCGAATCTCTGTTGTTATTTACTAAAAAAAGTAAACAGCGCTGTTCCTCGCGCCCATTCAAAGCACTACAGCTCGTGGGACGCTTATTACTCCGAATCAGCGCTCGCTCTCTCGATTTCGCAAATCCGCTCTCTCTCTCTCTCTCTCTCTCTCTCTCTCTCTCTCTCTCTCTCTCTCTCTCTCTCTCTCTCTCTCTCTCTCTCTCAAAGCAGCTCAGAGCAAACAAGCAGCGGCGGTGGCACATTTGAACAGAGCCTCCTTTCAAAGCCAATTATTCCCTTAAACGCGTTTTTACATCTCTCTTTGCTCCTCGCTGTTCTGAAGCGCACTCACGCTCATCTCTCGTTGCGCGGATAACGTACGACTGCTGCACTGCGGACCTTCGTCTCTTTCTCTCTCTCTCTTCGCTCTCGCTTTACTCGGAATCCGTGTAATTACGCCTGGCGCGGACGACTAGTCGGAAAGCCATTAGACAGAATTGCACTTCACAGGCGGCGTGTTTTGTATCGATCGATCGATCGATCCAACTCGTCTGTTCTTAGCTCTCGATGGGTATAAGCGATTAGGCCGGGACATTATCCGCGGGTCTTGGACGTGAAGTCATATCGTCGGGGGGTCTTATTACGATGATTCGTGCGAACCTGCAGACTGCGTTGTGCAATGACGCAATTCCCTTTGGCGGAGGGTAATTTTCAATTCTCTCCCGTTGAAAGTCGATCCCGCGATTTTATACTGTACGGCGTGCATACAATTACAACACAATGTTCTCGCTTCCGGCATGACGATGCGAGAGTGACTCGCGTGCGGCATGACGATGATTTACCCCGTTTCTCGGGCTCTCTCGGCTGTTTTCACGTTTACCATAAGTCTCCGCGTTGTATTCTCGAGCCACGAGTGGGTGTGTGTATCTCTCTCTCTCGTCGGCGAGATGTGTTTTTCTTCCCACGTGCGTATCTCGATCGTCATTCGTCATCTCGGCCCTGGCGCTCCTCGAGCTCTGTTCCACTTTAATTTCCGACTCTACAGCGTGACGGAGGAATTTCGAATATATACACCTGTGGATCTCTCGCGTTAATGCTCGTCTCCGAGAGCTTGCGATCGTTGGGGGCGGAATCAACGCGATTACCATAGATTAAAGGCAGTTAAATATCAATTATTATCATTCGATACACAAGGATCCTACGAAAAAATTGTTAAGACCAAACGCAAACCCCGTCCCTCTCTCTCTCTCTCTCTCTCTCTCTCTCTCTCGCCGTCCCCATGACTATATGCATAAGGTCTCATTACCTCCCTCTCGCAGCGATGCTCACGCGAAGCATCAGCGACCGCCTCGTCAGCAGCTGAAGAAGAAAAACAAGCTCTCCTCTAACGAACTCATCGTCGCCGCATCCGGCCAGCAGTCCCCCGCATACATCGAGCACCGCCACGGTTCTCTCTACCGATCGTCCAACAGCCAAACGAGTTCATCATGTCGTCGACGGAGAACCAACAGCAGCAGCAGCAAAACGGCACGAGCAACGGCCTCAAGACGTCCGCCTTATCGGGTCTCTCGTCCTCGGCTCGCAGCACGACCAACTCGTCCTTCCTCTACAGCAGCAACTCGCTGCTCAGCGGAAGCAGATCGGCGGCGGCGGCCGCGGTCGACAAGACGGGCGCCACGCGACAGGCGCCTCCGCCCACGCTGCCCAAGTACACGTCGAGCTTCAACGCAGGAAGCAACGGCACCGCCAGCGCCGCCGACAGGCTCAGCAAGGATCGCGAGGGCGGCGGTAGCTACAGACTGGCCAGCCTCGACAGACTCGCCCTCAGGCAGAGGATTTTAGACGGGGAGAACAACAAGCCCAACGGCGATGCCAACTCGGTAAGGAGAGAGTGTGCGAATATGCCGACACGTCTTGTTTTTTGACTGCTTTTTGCGAATGTTTTTATATATATATATATATATATATATATATATATATATATAAAAAGTAAGAATTTTCAGTTCCGCGTAATCGAATCGCGGACTGGCTCGATCGAGGCATTATGCAGCCCGAACGAATGTGGAGCGATCGAACGGCGGCCGATATGAAATATCGCAATAATTTCGCTCATCCTCTCCCTCTCCTCCAGCCACTCGCGATGCTCCGTTTTTAGCTCTAGATTCATTGATTTCTCGGGCTATCCAGCGGCTTCGCTATTGCGCCTCCTCTGCCCGTATAAAGAGACGAGTCTCTGTAATTGGAAACTGCGACTGAGAGATTCTCCCGAGCCTCTCGAGGTTTGAATTTCGCGGCCGTAAAGCAATCGCCTCTACCAAGGAAACGGCAGTTTCTTTCCCTACGCGCGCGCGCGTGTGTATGCTCTTATTATATCCACCTCCGGAGATGAATTATCGTTATGGAGATTTATTCTCTCGTTCCGAGGAATCGGGAGACTATTTTAGTCCGTTAAGCCGACGTTTATCGCTCGCTTCGACACACCGCAAAGTCGATCGAAAAATAAAAGGAGCGTATAAAAATCGAGCCCCCTCTGAAAAAGCCGTGCAGCCCATTTTTACGAGCAGCCGGCGCAGCCTCTCAAGAAGCTAAGAAGCTTCTCTCTCCGACTCTCGTCGGTGTACGCGTGTACTCTTTGGAAAAAGGCGTTTAGCGCCTGCAGCTCACTCGGAGGAGGAGAAGGAGGAAGTATCGGGTTGCACGAGAAAGAGAGATCCTCGCGGGGTCGTACACACGCGCGAAGAAGTGTGGAGTGGAACTTATAGTGTATATAGGGAGCTTGTTTTTTTTCAGGACCCGATACGCCCCCGCACTGCGTGGCTTGAAAAATTCGTGGTCTACGGGCATGTCGAGCGCGCCTTCGTCGGCGGAACGCATTTATATTGAGCAGGGACGAAGCTTGCGGGTCAGGGTGATGGATGGGCGAATTTGTAAACGTAGCGCAGCTTGTTTGCGGAGCTTTCGTTATACCCGAGAGGAGAAGCTGCGTCCTCTACTTTTTCTCGGACGCGTTAATTTTGTGTGCCGAAAGTAAACTATTTTTCCATCGAATTCATACTCTTAGCAAAGGTGATAAAAAAGCTCTTGAAGCACGCGATGCATATAGCTAAATCAGGTCTCTTTGAAGTGAAATCTGCGCTGGCTCGATTGATCTTTGCGCATCGGGGACTACGGCAGATAGGCGTCGCCATATTACATACACACCGATGGCCTTCGTCACTCCCTCGTGTATACGCTCGGCTTGGAAATGAGACAGCTCTAACCTGTTTCGACCCTCGCGCTACTATACTGCTGCACTGGCCTTTTCCCTCGTGTGACTGTGTACCGCGCAAAAGATTTTTCTGACCGAAACTGATTTTTCACACCGGGAGCAAGAATCGAGAAAAGGAGAAAGAGCCATTTGAGGAATGAAAAATCTCTTTAATATAGTCATTTATCATTTCTCTCTCTTTTACCCGCAGCGCCGACATTAGGTTTGTGTTCGCGCGATGAATATGATAAAACACACGATTCCTTGAACTACCGCAAATCCTTCGACTTTTAGAGCACATTTTATATTTCAATGTGGCCGCGTTAAAAAATTAAAAATCGATATTTTTTAATAATGGAAGCATAAATGACGTCCATTCAACACGGAAGGAGTACCGGCCATTACCGAGCGATTATAGCTTCGTGATAGCTGTACCGCGGCAGCTCGAATTTAGAGTCCATGTATAATGGGGGTATGTATAGTCGGATCGTAAAATCGAGAAAATGAGAACCAATGCACGTCCGCGCGATCTACGAGCTTCCACAGTATACACACACACGCGCGCGCGGACACGTGCCACGGGGGGACGGCGAAACGCAATAAGCGATCGGGACACAGAAAGGGCGACGCTGCACGATTGGGGCTGAATCAGATGTATTCGAAAAAGATGAATTAGTCAGTCTAGGAAAAAAAAGAGAGAAAACTCTCTATACTTACCATTTCGGGCTGTTTCATAATTCATGAGAGCAAAGCTTCTACTCCAGCAGTAGCGTCGAACAGCTCGCTCGAAATTTCGCTCAACTCCGCGAGAGGAAACCCAATGATACAAACTACTACTCACTTTCTGCAAAGCACACACAGCGTCGAGAAGTAAAATCCTCCAGTGCGCGTAACTCGCCCCCCCCCCTCTCTCTCTCTCTCTCTGTAAAAGCTCCCCGCAGTCGCCCGGAGCGCCGAATGAAGGGGTGCCGCGCGCGTAAAAATCTTTGCGTACGCGCTCGCCCATTATACAAGGTTCTCTCTCTCTCTCTCTCTCTCTCTCTCTCTCTCTCTCTCTCTCACTCGACTGTGTGTACAATGGCGCTTCGACGCGAAAATTCTGCGCTGCTGTTGTTTCCTTTTCTCCTTATTCCCTTTTCTCGCACACCTCGTTTCGCGCCTACCGCGGAACATTTCTTTTCTTTTCACTGGTGCGCTCGCGGTTTTTGGAAAACAGAAGCGAGTATTTGAATTTCAAAGCACTCGCAAAACTCTGTCCTCGAGAGACAGCCTCGCGCAGCGCGGAAGAGAGAAGAGAGAGCGTGTAACGAAGGCAATCGCAATTTGGCAAAGCGCGAAATCAATAATCTCTAACTGGCAGTATACAGGGCACTTGGGAATGAGCACCACTGCGCGCGGATATCTCTCATCCTGTGCACCTCACCCCCCTGGACGACGCTTTTGCGCGGGGGTGACTATGTGCAAAGCGTTACAGTCGTGCTGGCAACCCCCTCTCGATCGAGGAATATACGCGTGACTCGCACGACTCCACTGAGAGACTTTAAGCTTCTGCTTTTTGCGTCCGACGCCTTTTCGTCCGTTTGTACAAACGCGAATTTCAAAAGGACGGACTTTAATTGGACGTCATTATCACGCGCGTGCGTTGCTGTAATTTTTAATTAAACGCTCCGCGCGCCTCGATTTGTGATCGTTAAAAGAAGCTGACGTGTAGTACCCTCGTATAATTTTTTTCGAGGGATCAGCGGAATTTCATTCGACGTTGAGAGACGCAACGAGGAAGGAAAAAGACTCATAGTGCAGCCTTTGCGACTTTCATAAAGTCGAATTATGCAACGACGTCCAAAGCTCGGTCGAAGAAAGTCGAGCAGCAATATTTCGCTCTCGACACTAGCTCTCGCGAAACGGAAACGGTGCTTGCGCGCGTGAGTCTTCATTAATTTGAAACCTCGGCTGGCGGATAGGCTTCAAAGTGTGCGTATTATAATATGCGGTTGTGGAATAAGCGAGAGGCGAGAATTATTTAGGTGAAAGATTCATACACAAATACTACAAGTTCGAAAATTCTTCTCTGCTTATGCAGCGTACGAGACGCTTTTTTATCCCTCTCGTTTTAAAGTATTTATATTGCTTTTCTGATGTCGGGGAATTTAATCGCTGACGCCCGGGAATTTCAATTATAACAATTCACCCGTCGAGTTGATTATTATTAGTGCGTTTATAAATGCGGATTTATAATATTCTTCTCTGCCGTCGACTCCAGGGTATTCTCGATATAGAATCACGTTTATTAATTGAACATTCGGTCGACGGAACAAAGAAAAAGTTTAATAATAATAATCAGCTTTAAAGCTCTCGTATAATATTTACCGTAAAAGCAGAGCCATCAACTCGTTAAGAAAACGTCTGCCTGTCGTTAAAATATCAAAACGCTCTCTTTCGAGAGAGAGAGAGAGAGAGAGAGAAATAGAGAACAAGTCCATCCAGCTCTCAAGCCGCGACGAGTCAGGGGAAAAAGCAGCAGCGCTTCGCTCAAGAAGCGCACTACTCTCAGCCGCTCGCTTCCGCGAAAATATCTGCCGAGGATCTAGTTTCGCTCGTGAAAATATCAGGGCGTCATCCGGCGACACGTGGTATAACTCGCGTCGCCTCTGCTATACGCGCTCTCGGCTTCCCCCCGACAAAGTCGCTTTTCACCAACAGAGAGAGATGCTCGACTCTCTGTATACATGTATATAACCCTTTTCCCTGGCGTCTCGCCTTTTCGCGCTGCCGAGCCTAAAAGCCGCGGGCCCGTGCGCAAATTGCACTCGCGGCTTTTTTCCGACTACATTTTTTTCTCTCCGCGCAGTTCCCGAGAATTTCTTTTTTTTGCGTGCTGAGTGGGATCAAAATTGATTCGCGTTCGCAGGGTGGTGTAGTTGGCAAAGAGAAGCGGTAGGCGCGAAGGATTTATGTTCATTGCGCTTGTTTACGAGGCGGTTCTGTTCCGGGATGACGTTGCGCGTAATTAGAATATAATAGGCGTATTTATCTTTGTTTCCCTTGCCGACGATCGTCCGCGGAGCTCATAAATAAATACTCTAGAGTATATTAAGCAGAGGAATCAAGGGAACAGTGTACTCTCGAAAATTTATACCGCCGCGAGAGTAACTTTTTTAATATTCCGAGGCTCGATATTGGCATTTCCACTTGAGGGAATGCGCTAAGCCGTAAAAAAAAAACAAAATAAAAGCTGCACTCGTCTCACCGCGCGGAGTTTATTCGAATTTTCGCCTCTGTAAAAACACTGCGCAGACATAATGAAAAAAGGCCGCGCGAGAAACAAACAGCCGGGATTAACGCTGCACTTAACGCCCGGCCACGTATACGAGAAAGAGAGGGAAAAAGCTCTGCTTGAATTTTTTCATTCATTCGCAAGCTCCAACTCGAGCCATTAAAACTTGACGCTTACAAATTGAGCCGCTCGCGCGCGACATCAGCCATAGATTCTCTCTTCGTCGTCGAGTATACCTACATGCACGTTCGATCGATCCACTGGTGCGTCGCCTAGCCGCAAGAGTTTCCGCTGATATAACTGCATCCACGGTTTGATATCCCCCCCCCCCCCCGTACCCCTTCTTCTCTCGCTCTGGAGCAGCAGCGGAACAATTAGAGGAGTTGGACAGACGCGAACTGGGTTATAGGGTCCCTGAGCTTTTCCGTCAACTACGCGAAAGCTCTGCAGGGAATCGTATGTGCGCGCTTTTTACGGGCCATTATTATGCAATCGAGTTGACGAGTGTCTCTACAGACGGATGCGACGTTTAGTGCGGGTATACGAGACGCTGATTCCATTTTGATTGGTTATATGCAGGAGAGAGGTGTCGTCGTTCCGCAGAACTTTGTATTTTTCCGTCGTGACCTAGATGCACAAACGTGCAGCGAGATTTTCTCCAAGGAATATAGTACACAACACACTGAGCGGAGAATTATATTTACTTTTAATTGGGCATTTAAGCGCGTTTGGATGGACGTTAATGATTTCCGAGGATTTGGTCGTAAGGAAATCCGGCTAACGAACAATGCACACTGTAGACGTAAGTAACCGTTATAATTCAATTCGAGCGCCTCTACGGGTTAAACCGATAGCGTGAACTGCATCAATTGAAAGCATCTTATTATAGAACACACACACACACGCACACACACACACATGGTCTATCAAGCGGATCGATGCGCACCATAAATATATCCCCTCGGGGGAATACATTTTCCATTTTCACCGCCGTGCATCAATGCATTTTAATTGAAAAACGGCGTAAAATAAAAATTTAAACTGCGCGCGCTCGGCAAAGGATCGGTCAGCGCGCGAGTTATCGCATCTCTCGGCCCAGTAATGCGGGCAACGAAATGCAACACAAACACACACACGCGCGCGCGCGCACACTCTCTCATGAATACATGTAAGGCACGTAGAGCAGAGAGAGAGAGAGAGTGAGCGAGCGAGAGATGTATTATCGTAAAAGTGGCGCTATGCGGGCTATCGATCGAATGCTACTTTGGCCTTATAGCATTTTAAAGAAATTTCCCTCTCGGACGACGCCTGCATCCAACTACTACGTAGGGCACACGTATTATGGTATACGAGAGACGTGTACTTTTTTTATCGTTTTTGCATACTATAACACGCGTCTCGCTCTCGTGCTGATTGCCTGGCGCACTTCCTCGGATGAACTTTTTAGAGCCTAGAGCAAAATATTGAAAAGCAACGAGAAGGTCACCGCAGGGCCGGCTTGAATTTTTCAAGAAAAACGCTGCTCTCGCCGGAGGAAAGTTTTTTCCCTGCTCTCTTAAATTCCGTTTGGAGAGCGAGCCGAAAGGATTGCAGGAACTTTTTACTCGGAAAGTATGGAAATGTTTTTGCCGTGTCTCGGTTTTAAAAGTTCCGAGTATGACCGAAACGTTATTGCTGAGATGAGATACGTGGAAAAAGCTCTTGCTCTATACTCGCACAACCCATGAGACCCAACCTTGACTCTACACACGCTCTTATATTCCTCCGCAGTTTTTTCTTTCATATTCGCGTGTCTTTTCGGATTTCGAAAAGGGCACACCCAAGGCGCATCAGAGGAGGAGGCGCGATGACTCGTGCACGGTTATGCATCACTGACACACATATTCCGAGCTTAATTAGTTTCATTATCCCGTGCGCAATGAGCCTCGTTGAGCGCAGGCTTCCCGTCCGGATGATCCCGTATTAATTAATCCTCGCCCCTCCCCTCGTTTTTCTCGCTTTTGTATTAAACGTCGCGTATGCCAACGCAAGCGAGCGCGTTGCGCAACTCCTCGAAATCCGTCGGGGACAGGTTGCGACCAGGCATTGTTAATTATTCGTTTGTTACGAAATGTGCTGACGACTTGTACAATAGAGGGCTGTCGCTCTGACGTCGGTTCGAGGATTGAATGGATGAGGATCGTTATTGTTTTTATTTTCTTATCCGAGCGAGTTTTATATACTTGCGTCGTTGGCAAAACACTCTGCTGTATGGAAGTGAAAAATAAAAACCCCATCCGTTCGTAATACTAGCGAGGCAAAGTCTGCGCGCAAGTTTGACGAAATAAAGGCTCGCCGTCCTTATACAAAACTAAAAGCTGCAGCAGCAGCTGCTCGAGAAAAGGCCGAGAAGGAGGAAGACTCCGGAGAGAGAAGGAGTAGAAAATGCAATCGCGGAGAGCGAGTTTCTCCTTGCACATTTACGCGCCGAGACCTCTCTTTTACCTCTTTTACCTGCGGGAAATCAAGGGCTGGCCGTTTTTCTCGCGCTTTATCGGCCGCTCGCGCGAAGGAAAGGAAAATAAAACGGATTAC
The DNA here is from genome assembly GCF_009193385.2 of Nasonia vitripennis. Classification (NCBI taxonomy): domain Eukaryota; kingdom Metazoa; phylum Arthropoda; class Insecta; order Hymenoptera; family Pteromalidae; genus Nasonia; species Nasonia vitripennis. The sequence goes on along the minus strand of NC_045760.1, from coordinate 10,771,828 downwards.
CAGGCGGGGTGATTACGGCTACAGAATCCGATGCAGCGCGTCTTTGGAATCGAAAAAAAAAACGATAGCCTGACAATAAGACGCGGAGAGATATTATTCGATTCGCGAGGCGTCGCTGCCGACGATGATCACGTGTGAAAGAGCTTTCGTGTACTTGTATCCGCGAAGAATCGCACTAAATTCAGTCGTCGAGGATAAAGACTCCTTCTTTCTACGACACGATCCTCCGTGATGTGTACACACAAGTTCGATCGGCGCACACATAGGTACGGAGAGAGGAGTTGTTGGCTCGATGCCGGGTCTAGAGACGGAGAAGCGAGTGCAAGAACCGTGGGAATCCTGGCGGCATATTTATGAAGCCGCCCGGCGGCTAGAAGAAATTTGAGTCATCGCGCGTCACTCGAGATCTCTCTCCGCACCTATACGCTCTCTGTGGCTTCTTCTTCCTCTCTCTCTCTCTCTCTCTCTCTCTCTCTCTCTCTCTCGCGCGAATATTCACGCCCTTTCGCTCGCGTCGAGCTCGATCGCGTTTGCATCCTCGCGGAAAAATGTTCCGCGATAACGCCGTCCCTCGTCGCCGGAGGAATCGAATCGCCGATGCGAAATTTTCAATTTTCCATGCTTGATTGGCGCCGCCGAGGAAGAGTCTCCGACGCGTTGTTTTTTTTCGACGGGACAGGTTCTCTCTTTGCATGTTGGCCTTTTGCCCCGGATTTTATTTCGCGCGAAAGGGGAAGCTGATGCTTCCGTCGATTCGCCCAGCAGGAGATGGAGCGTCGTGTTTCGAGAAAATTTGTTTTGCTCACACTACTCGATCGTGTATATTTCCGTCTATGCATCGGCGCTCATCGAATTTCAACGAATTCGATTTGCATGAAAATTTCTCGCTGCTATAAAAGTATAGGTAAAATGCAGTAGCCTCGATCGATAAATTATTATTTATTATTTAAATTTGCGACACTCTATACATAGGTATACGTCGTTTTAATCTTCACCCTTCTATAACTCGGTTTCTCTCGTACACGTATAGCCAAGGAAAGAGATAGAGCGAGAGCTATCGACTTCCTTTAAAAGGCCACTTTAGCCTAGGCACACCGCTATGCCTGACCCGCGCGTCTCTTCCAACATCTCGCGTGTAAGACTCGATCGATCTATATCTCTCGCCAGCGCTATCCTATATCACTCGTATACATGCATAAAACTCACGCTCTACATATCGCGCTCGAGGCGTTTTTCGTGTCACATTAAGATTTCATCTCCGCGCACGGGGCAACGACCCCGGGGACGGTCGCCGCCGCCGCCTCTGCCGCGCAATTCTCGAGAGTCGATTAAATCGATTTCGCAGAAAAAGCACTGCCCCCGCGCACCGCCGCGAGAAGAAAGAAATCGAGAGAGTCATAAGTTCTTTTGCCCCTCTCGTTCGAGCAAGAGCGCTCTCGCGAAAATAAGAGTTTAAAAGTGAAAGGTTGCAGCGAAGGAGGAAGAATCGGAGCAAAAAAGGTGCGAAGGGAGAGAGAGAGAGAGAGAGAGAGAGAGAGAGAGAGAGAGAGAGAGAGAGAGAGAGAGAGAGAAAAACTGAAAGGGTATATACGATTGTAAATATGCGTGGCGAGTTCGACTTTTTATGGCTGTTCATTTGCGGACTGATTCTCGTTGAATCTTTAGTGATTTTTCTATTCAAATTTTACCTGTGCGCGATTCGTTCGACGTTTATTTTGTTTGATTGCCGCCCAAACAAATGCACTGTGACGAAGCTGTTGCTGCAGCGCAGAGCTTTTAAGAGCTTTCATTCAAAAACAGCGCGTTGCGATGACAGCTAAACGAACCGACAAAAGTTTTAATGGGACACGCGCACAACTTTCGACAATATTGCTTCTCTCTCTCTCTCTCTCTCTCTCTCTCTCTCTCTCTCTCTCTATATATATATATATATATATATATATATATATATATATATATATATATATATATATATATATATATATATATATATATATATATATATATATATATATATATATATATATATGTGTGTGTGTGTGTGTGTGTGTGTGTGTGTGTGTGTGTGTGTGGACTACGTTACCTACAAGCACGCAAAATCGAAAATCAGCTCGCTAGGGGATGAAAATTGAAATAATTCCCATCAGCTAAATCGCGCGTAATCACGACCCGACACACTAACGAACGAAATGCTAATTCAGCGTAATTAATCGAAAGCGCCCACGCCGAGAATGGAAATGAGCAAGATCCAAAGTGAACGTCACTCACACGCGCTCACACACCTCTTTATCCATCACAGTATAGCAGAAACTAGTCTCCGCAACTTTCGTGACATGATTCACAAACAACCGACTCGCCGATAATTAATGAACGCTTAATTAACGATCGATCAGGATCTCTCTCTCTCTCTCTCTCTCTCTCTCTCTCTCTCTCTCTCGTATATTCTCCGAGTAACGCTTCGTCAGCGTTTTCGGGACTGATGCTATCGGCGCGCACGTGCTATACATCGATTCCCTTCTCGGCCTGGATGAATTTTCGCTCGTGATTATCCGCTGCTGCACGATGGAGATTTGAGTTAATTCCTTCGCGCGCTCGAGAGCTTTTTCGTCGAGAGGGGCTGAAAAGGTGACGAGGCCAGATAGGTGCCCGCGAGTGAATAGGGGCGGATGGTTCATTCTGCGTGACCCATATTGCGACTGCCATTGTTTTGGTATGCCGCATTGTTCGGATTCATATTTTTCTTGTTGTTAAAAAAATGCGACGATCCGTTTATGTTGCGGAGCTGTTTTGAATAATGAATGGACGCGAGAGGGTAAATAAGCACGTCAGGGCGTGAATAAGAGGATGCTTCGAATTGAATGTTAACTCTCGGAGAATCGAAAGATAAAGAAGTTGGAAAAAGGGTGTACGTTTCTCATTTATTCCTCTCGCTCGGAAGTTTCAGAGAGTAATTAAGAGAAGCTCGTTGCGCTTTCTCTATTATCGAGCTTGCAATTGCTCTCTAAATTTCCAAGAGTGATTTTTTCACTCTAAAAAGAAGTGATCATCAGTAAGATCACTCAAGTTTGAGTCATAACATGATCCGAATCACTCTTATAGAGTGATTTTCTATTACTCTAGCTATAGAGTCATAAAAATGACTCAAAGTAATCGAGTGATAACATTTTCCTGCTCTGAATCACTCGATGTTGGAGTGATGTCGCACGGAGAATAATGCAAATTTAGAAAGTATAAATTGACTTATCTAATAATCAGATGTTTAGTTACATTATGCAAGTATTGCTGATTTTATTTATTAATTATTGTTCATATATTATTAACTGTAGTTAATATGTAAAGTAGTTGATATATTCGATCCGAAATACTGAGTACACATGAGTCCTGTTTGGTTGAGTGGTTAGTGTACTCGACTGTCATGCTGGAGGTCCAGGTTCAACAAATCCCGTCGCCGTCAAACAATTTTAATTTCCTTAATTCTCTATACTTACTAATTCATGCATTAGGTAGTAATATATAAATACATGAATAATAAATTAATAATAATACGAACAATAAATTAAATAATGAGTTTAAATATATTAATTAAAAAAAAAATTAAATTTTTGAAAATTTATCTTTTCTAAAAGTTACTCGCAGCGTGATGATAAACATACACTTTTAATTATTTTTAGGTTAGTTTTGTAGTATTATTAGAAATATCATGTCACTCATAGATTTGAGTGGACAATGAAAAAGTAATCGTTATTCATTAATTACTGAAGCTGTGCGCGAACAGCGAGATCGATCACGATTAAATTAAACAAGTTTATATATAATGACTATCCATACTAATTTCATTTGGAATAAAAATTGAATTTCGCGCAAACAAGATTAGTATACATTCGATCCTATTCGCGGAGGACGAGTTTTTCGCGATGAAGGGTCGACTATTTAACGAACGAGAGCATAAACATAGAAGTCGAGTTAATGGGTCGCTTGATTAAATCGGCGAGAGCGCCGCGGTGAGCAAATAGATCGAGCTGAATCGTGTGCATCATTGATTCCATTATTCGGTAATATCGTGAGATATGAAGTGAAAAGCCTCCCTGGCAGTATATTACTCGCGCAAACAGCGCCGCTGGTGAAGGCACGCGAGTATATTTGGATTCTGCAAATATAAACTGGAATTATTAATAGCCCGTAAGTGTGTGTTTGTCGGTTAACAAATTATATCCACGAAATAGAACGTTTGTTCGCGACCGAGCGCCTGAATGCAGCTGAATCGCGATGTATAATCCCTCTCTGTCAACGTTCCCTCCGCACCCTATATGCGTACTCGCATGAAACACTAGTCGTCGGTTCAGTATATCAAGCTCAATTGCTTACTCTCTCTCTCTCTCTCTCTCTCTCGCTCTCCACATTTCCCTATCCACGTCTCTTCACACTCTCGCGACTTTATGGCCATCAATCCCGCGCTTAAATCCTTTCTCCTCGACTTTTACGAGCCGCTTATTCTCTGATTGATCCTTAATACACGGATTTCTCTTACATTATTATACTCTTTCCCAGATGACCTACTCCCTCGGCTCCAAGAAATTACACGTGAAATTTTCATTACAGCGGCTGCTTCTCCGACGTACTTTTTTCCAAGAGAATTTTCCGGCATCTCGGGAATTTCAATATCGCACACGCGGCGTAGGAAAGTTCTAGGAACCTCACACGCGACGATGTTAATTGCACCCCGAAAAATGTTCCCAGCGCAAACTCAAAATTAATTCTCAGCTCGCGATGACGCTTTAAGCCGGTCAATTTCAGCCCGGCGGCATCCTCGAGCTTTAGAATTTCTCGAAGTAAACATGCCAAGTTTTCCCGCATACGTTCGCCGGGGACGTTGGCGCGTCTACATTATACGGCTCGAAACTTGGCCGTACAGTCGATCGAGCACATAGAGAATATAGGCGCCAACTTTGCCTTCGTCCATTGTCTCTGTATCCTTAGCGCGTATATATACCGCGCACTCCCTTTCTCGCGCACGTATTTATGAAGCGTAGACAGCGGTTGTTTGTGCCCCCGAGATTGAATGTCTACTGCTCTTCCTTACGAGAGAGAGAGAGAGAGAGAGAGAGAGAGAGAGAGGGAGAGAGAGGGAGAGAGAGAGATAGCTCTTTATGGCGGAAGCTACTTATTCAATTTGTATTCCGTAATGGATACATGCGTCTACGTGTGCTATAACGGCACGAGGCGTAGACCCGGCTTCTTGGAATGTCACGGCTTCCTCTCTTTTTTCTTCCGCTTGCGCCCGCGACCCTTTTGTCTGATGCTATACCTATATGTATGTGCAGGCGATTGTGGGAGACTGATAAAGCGACTTTTTGAATACGTAACTATATCGATAAGGTTTGACTTTTTGTTTCCGACTCTATTGTCTCTCTTGTATAATGGTTGTTGAGTCTCGTTCAACAGCTCGCCAGTGTTCATGCAACGTAGTACTTGGCGCGTTGTCGTAATTACAAAGCTGCCTATAAAGCCATAACGACGCTTTCAAAGTTCAAAGGCTGCGCAAGGCTGAGAGCGAGTTGATGGACCCTAAAGTTTGGTATAATTCGCGCGCATCAGCGAGGAAACTGAACGTTTCGCTCTCTCTCTCTCTCTCTCTCTCTCTCTCTCTCTCTCCTCTCTCTCTCTCTCTCTCTCTCTCTCTCTCTCTCTCTCTCGAAAGCTCGAGATTCCTGTAACGAATTGGCCTTCGCTGAAAACTCGCGTAATGCGTTTCCCGTAAAAAGCACAGCCGTAAAAAGTTGCTTTTAGGAACAGGCCGTCTCGTAAAACGCAGCGCGAAATAACAATCAATTCCCGGGGGTCGATCGCCGCGACGTGAAATTTTCATCCCTAGAAGCCCTCTAACCATGAGCGTCGCGCGCACACCGGATATTCGCGTTCGAGGGCCATTGATCGGCTCTATACGCAGCGATTCGCGGAAGCTTGACGAGCGTCGAGATTTGCCGCTGCGGCGTTTTGGTGTCGAACGACGGGGCTTCGTTTTGAATTTCATACTTTGCCATATAGAAGAGATGAATATTTGAAAAAGAATTCTGAAATTCATTCCTTTGATACGCGTGTTATGTGCAAACGAGTTTTTGAAAAATTCTCAACGCCATTGATGGATTCCTCTCGGTAGTGATGTTCGATAATTATCGATATTTTTGATTCGATATATCGAAATTTTGTATCGATATCTTAACTAACCGATTATTGAACGTATCGATATATTTCACGCAAATATTTAGCGTCTCTTGACTCGCGTCGTAACGGTCGTGAGTGAACTGTGAAGTAAGTATAGTGAGAGTGCGAACTGCAAACGCGAAGACTGCGAAGCCGCAGCCCGCGGAGGCTGATGTCCAGATTCCGAATTATCAAAACTAGCAATCAATTACTTGACAGTCATTACAATGAATAAAACTTGTAACTGCATATGTAAAATATTTATAAATAATAAAGAAATTGATGAAAATTATTATAATACTTATTTTTAGGAAGAAAAATGAAAATTTACCATATTTTAAAAATTTTTTACGATATTTATATCGATATTTATAATATCAATACTTATTTATGCAATATACTATATGTATCGATATTTTAGATATTGATTATTATCGATATACAATATCGATATTAAACCTGATATCGAGCATCACTACCTCTCGGCGCTGCGTGGATTTGGATTAATAACACGAAAATTCCGCTTTCAGCGACTGATGAATAGAAAACATATCCGTTGAGCCTTCGCCGACTTCAATACATTTTCGCTTTCAATTAAAACCCGACCACACGCGCGCGCGCTTCGCAACAAGTTCGTCGCGTCGAAAAATAGGCCGTAATTGCAGGGCAGGGCTATTCTTGCCCAATCCCCGGCAATTTATATCTCCTCTCGCTTCGTCGTCGCCGTAAGCGAGTTACCCCGGGAGAACGAAGTTAAGGAAAATTCACTTTCCAGCTGCTGCGCCGTTCTCACTTATCGCGCGCGACGAAATTGACCTCCAGTCCTCTTTGAATTTCGCGCTCGGCAGGTTTGGAAACGCTGCTGCTTTGCATGTATGTATATGTATAACGTGTATGGGACCACAGGCGTCGAGGGATAGCTGCGCGAGGCTTGGACTCCGATTACGCGGTGGTCTATACTATATCCATATCAGTGAGGGAAATCCGGGTGGACGCTTGGTATTATTACTGCGGCTATATTCTCCCTGATTACTGGACAGTGTCAGATGTGGTGGGTTTGTCGCGTATGCGATTGAAATTTCGAGATTCTATATACCCCTGGCGATAGAAAAGCAAACCAACGAAAACGACCTCTGTGCCATCCGTTGTGTTCTATATGTTGAGTGTATATTGAGATTGGATTAACGTTCGTATATATAGATTACTTCATACGAGCGACGTGTGTTGAACTATATATAACCGATGTTTCTATACTTCTGTGTAGAAGCACGACTTTTTTAATACTTTTATCGGAGAAAACTTGGCTGCGCTGTCATTATCGCGATCGTGGCGCAGGCTCGACATTGTTCCGCGTTTTTAATAGCGTAGCAGCGGACGTCGGCTTTGACGCTGAACTTCCTCCTCGACTCTACACCGGAACCGCGTGCGCGTCGATAAAAGGCGCAACGCGATCTCAGCCGCGCGGCTTCTTACCAAGATTGCCTACTGCATAACTATATGCATTCGGGAAAATTCGAAAGCTTTTTTCTAAGCTCTATTTTTTCGTTTGCGGAAGCTGTTCCTAGGGTGCTTTATGGCGGATTGCATCAGGGAGTTTTTTTTGTGAGATGAAAACCACTTTAAAGTGTCACGGTGTTTAAGTAATTTTGCGCGGGTTATTCGAAAACCGAGCCCGAAAACAGGTGTACGCCTTGTGCTCGAAATGTTGGGATTGCACTCTTGCATCTATTTTGGCTTCGTTTTCGGCTTCTTCTCTATATTCGGAGGGTTTTTCAAGTCAGTAGACTCTGCGGGGTCGCGAATGGCTGAAATAGACACCTTTCTACGACAATTACACAAATATATGTACAATAATGATTGAATACAAACGAACATATCAATAATGAGCGAAAAAAGTGTGCACTGGTTTTAAGATTACTATATTAAAAAAATCTATAACCTCATAATTGAGATGTTTACCTTATATATACAACACATAGTCAAATAAAACTAACCCCGACCACCTTCTTTCAGATCCAGACGAAGCGGGAGCTCTTCTTCAAGGGTGAGAACGTCTCGATAACGTCGCCTTCAGCAATGCCGCCGACGGTGCCGTCGGTGCCGCCGCCTCAGCCGCCGAGCGCGAACAACGTGAACAACAACTCGGCGATGACGACGACGACGCCGACGACGACGAACAACAGCGTCTCCTCGGCCCCGACCTCGGCGCCGCCGTCCGCGCCGGCCAAGCCCCGACTCCCGGCCTCTCTCAGCCAGAGCGACTCGGCCGAGCTGGACAGCAACAAGCGCGAGTCGGCCCGGGCGGCCTACGAGAGCGCCAAGGAGGCGGCTCAGCTCGCCGCGGCCCAGGCGGCCAACAACAGACCCGCTCCCCCGACTAAGCCCAAGGAACTCGATGGATACGTCGGCTTCGCGAATCTGCCCAACCAGGTGTACAGGAAGGCCGTGAAGAAGGGATTCGAGTTCACGCTCATGGTCGTCGGTGGGTATTATATAGCATTCCGTAATTCCGCCTTTTCCATTTTCCGACGTGGCTGCTATTCCCCGAACGAGCCTGACGTTCGTATCCATCTAGCGCTTCGGAATATACCCCGCGCAACGCGGTGACGCGAGATTGACGCGAAACCGAAATTTCCCGCCGCCGCTGTCGTGCATTCGAAAAATAAATTGAGTATACGCAACTCCGAAAACGACTACCACTGCATGCGGGTGCACGCGCACTCGGACATCGGCGGGTTCATCGACTCGCGGCAGAAAACCTACAGCGGCGCCTGCAGAGGAGAAAAAAAGCCATTCGCGCAATTCGGCACTGTATACGCATATATAGGTATATAACACAGCAGCTGCTCGGCACGTGCGCGACAGATGCGAATAGTTATATGCTATATCGCGTACGCCACAGCCGTTCTTTCTTTTCTCTCTCAGTCCCTCTTCCGCGCGTGTGTTGTGACTGTAGTCCTTCGTGAATTCCGCGCGCATGTGTGCGTGTCTTGACAGTCATCGTCGTCGGCGGGAGAGGCCGGCCGTTTCGCGATGATTCACCGAACGCGTATGCGGAGTCGAAAGAAAACTGGATTACGCGCTGCGCCGTTTGTTTCGATCGGTGATTTTGCAGCGGATCAGCGAAGCGGAAGCGATCGGATTTGTTTGTACGATTGCGTACACGTACAGGCTGTGAAAATTCGCACAGTCCGATGGCACGCGACGCTTCGGAAATATAACAAACGGCTCGTTGACCCGAGAGTGTACTCTCGGAGCAATCGCGAAATTGCCAACAAAAACAAAGCCGCGATGATGCCAGTCAACAAAGTTTAAACGCCTCATCGGAATCCTATTCATCCGACCGTAAATAAAAAAAATTCTCATAGACTAGACAAGTATACGGTCGTGTGCGTCGTCGTATTTCCATCGACGCTCCATCAAAAAACAACAGCAGACGTATTAGGGACTCGTCGAGTAACATACTTAAGCCTGTGCGGGTTATTGATAGACGGGAGTTTTCCCTTCGAGCATTTACCCTTGGCAAAGAAAAGTCGAGTCGGTTATATTTATGCTCTGATACTTCTTGAACTTAAATAGTGTATAAACGTATACCAACGCCGGTATGAATGAGGTGACGACAGCATACGGCTCGTGTTTTTTTTCTCGCTGCGGCGCGATCGGAAAATATTTGCGGCGGCGTCGGCTGAATTGTTTTGGAATTTTTCGCATTTCCCGATAGCCGCGCGCGGCTGCTCTTTGAGAGGAGTGAAAACGCGCCGAGGGGACTGGTTATTGCTTTTTCATAGCCGTAGATGGATATGATTTACCGTCGATATAAATAACAAGAGAATAAGTTTTCTAAATGTTTAAACTCGTATGCGGTTTACGAGAGAAAACTGGTTTGGAGACAAAAGCGTTTTGTTGTCATATATATAATTTAGGAGGAAAAAAGTCGGCGTAGAACTAACCGAGACACTTGCGAAATCCCACAGGCGAGTCGGGACTGGGCAAATCCACGATGATAAATTCCCTCTTCCTCACGGACATCTACAGCGCGGAGCATCCGGGCCCGAGTCTCCGAATGAAGAAAACCGTTGCCGTGGAGACCAGCAAAGTTCTGCTCAAGGAGAACGGGGTGAACCTCACGCTCACGATCGTCGACACGCCTGGCTTCGGCGATGCCGTGGACAATAGCAATTGGTGAATATATATGCTCTCTATCATAGTGCCAGGGCGATTAATCCTTTCATTCCGTCTTTACATTATACGAGTTGCTTCTTAATTGTGGGTTTCTTTTTCCGTATAAGCTTCTTAGTTTCGGGGCAACTTGCTTCGAAAGTTTCAGCTTTGTGTACGCGAACATTGCATTCGAGCGTTTTCATAGTTATTAAACGTTATCTTCGACTACTTGGAGAAGATATATTTTACGTCAAATTTTTGCTCTCGTATACTAAACGAAGAGGGTTCAGAGAAATTAATTCGACTGTCCGTTACAGCTGGCAGCCGGTGATCGAGTACATCGAGAACAAGTACGAGGAGTTCCTGAACGCCGAGTCGCGGGTGATGAGACGTCAGATACCGGACAGCCGAGTCCACTGCTGCCTGTACTTCGTCGCGCCCTCGGGCCACGGGTTGAAGCCCCTCGACGTCGAGTTCATGCAACGGCTCCACGACAAAGTCAACATCATACCCGTCATTGCTAAAGCCGACACCATGACACCCGACGAATGCGCCTATTTTAAGAAACAAGTGAGTTCCACTCTCTGTAATACGTCTGTGCGTTTGAGTATCTGTTTGGGGGCAGAGATCCTCCCACAGTTTTCGAGCTCGCAAAAAATGCGAGGCCGCTCTCGCGCTCTCTGTCTTTTATCGTATCGCTTGGGAATGGCGTTTGCATGTTTATTAATAGCTCGGCAGAGGCGCGTTTATTTTGAAACGTTGAGGAACATTAAACCGAAGCAATACAATTTGTGCAAGGGAAAACTCTGATTTACAATTTGTTGTGCAAAGTTTGGACGTAACTGCGGCCTCGGCGTTTTATTTGACAATTACATTTCTTAAGTAAGACGAAGTAACACTTGCGCTTTATTTTCAGATATTAAACGAAATAGCTCAGCACAAAATAAAGATATACGAGTTTCCGGAAGCCGAGGACGAAGAAGACAGTAAATTGCACAAAGTCCTGAGGGACAGAGTCCCTTTCGCGATTGTCGGTGCAAATACAGTCATCGAGCACGACGGCAAGAAAGTACGGGGTAGAAAATATCCTTGGGGAGTGGTAGAAGGTTTGTATTTCAATATTATTACCGCTGATCACACGATTCGAATTACACGCATTCGATTTCCTCTCTGCTTATATAGCGTGATCTTGCCTTGCTATCGTGTTAATGACATTAAACTGATCTAGATATCATTGAACTTGAATGGCAACCCGTTTTAATACGACTTATCGTTTTACAGTTGAAAATCTGGAACATAACGATTTCATTGCTCTACGGAACATGATCATTCGGACGCACCTGCAGGACTTGAAGGATGTGACGAACAATGTTCACTACGAGAACTTCAGATGTCGTACCCTGGCAGGCCTCAGTGTTGATGGAAAACCCACGAGGGTGTCCAACAAGTGAGTTAATTCTGATCATCCGTTCACACATTGAAAAATGAAACAATACATTGCATCTTCGTGCACATCATTTAGAAGCAAATAGCTGTTACTTTGTTGTAATCGTTCCGAGAAACAGATTTCAATACATCTTTCGTATCGATGCGCTTATTGTTTTTGTATTAGTATATATTAACGACCAAGATCTTTATTACGTATTTAATGTGAGACGCCGGGTTGTCTTTTTTTCGATACATAGGGTCATCATCTTGTCTTAATTAATTTAGAAATCTTTTTTTTTTCGACATGACAAAGAGTAAGGCAGGAGGAAAAGCTTGTGCATGCAAACTGATCAAAGGAAAAAAAAAGATTTGCTACTAATTTAGCCTTTCTAGTTGCTCTTTTCTTTTCTCAAAGAATCAGTTTTCTCTGTTAGATGTTGAAATGTTGCTAAATGCTAAAATTAAACTAATTAAATTCTAATGAATATTTCACGTTGGTCAGTTTGTGCCCTCCTGGAGTGATGAACAGTTTCATGATGGTGTGGTAAGTTTATTTAAGGCTAAAACCCTGTAATACAGTTTTGTGTGCACAAGTCTTTTATATATATATATATATATATATATATATATATATATATATATATATATATATATATATATATATATATATATATATATATATGTGTGTGTATTCAATAGTACTAGATCAAACATGCGTAGTCTAGTAGGGATCTCCGAATAAAATACATGTAAAATTAACGTTAAACGAAATTGTTAATTGAAATGTATTTATTTTATTTTTTATCCGTTTCCCCTTACATGTTAGCATTTGCACGACAGTTAGTGTAGTACAACTTAAGTTACTTATACCGAGGAAACACTGTTTCTTCGCAATCAATACATAATTACAAAGCACGAAAGCATTTTCAAGCCGAAAAGCTTTGCTTATTTTTTTCAGAAATCACTTGAATTATACACAAAGTTTAGTTTTAGGTAGACAATAAATTATGTTACGTTATTGCACCATTTTTTACAGCTTTATAGAACTCATTGGTACCCTTAGACATACCAAATCACTATTTGTCATTGTATACAATCTTTAGCACTTTATTTTATAAACCTGTATAATGAACAAAAAACTCCTGTGTTTCTCTATCTTAGGAATCCATTGGCACAAATGGAAGAAGAAAAGAGAGAACATGAAAATAAAATGAAGAAGATGGAAATCGAAATGGAGCAAGTATTTGAAATGAAAGTACGAGAGAAGAGACAAAAGCTTAAAGATTTGGAAACAGATGTAAGTCGATGCATTTCTGTGCTTCCAAAGGTTGTGCAAGCCAATTCAGAAATCAATGAATGAATACTAATTTATATTATTTCTGGCAGCTTCAACGAAGGCACGAACAAATGCGACGTTCCTTGGAACAGCAAGCAAAAGAACTTGAGGAAAAGAGGCGTGCATTTGAGGGAGAAAGGTCAGGATGGGAACAACAGACTGGCCACAGTATTGAAGAATTGCGTCGACGAAGTCTCGAAGCAAATTCTAAAGAGTGAGTAGACTTTTTTCCAATTATCTTACCACTGCTTTTTAGTATTCTCCTACCTATTGGTGATAGTTCTTTATTATCTTGCTCGTCAAGATTTTCTTATGATTTACAGTTTTTAACGGAAGTAACTATTTAATTTTTACGTTCAATCAAGTTGATCTTGCCTATTTGAACATTTTTCTATTCTTAGTACTTTCTAATAAGGTTAACTTCTTATTATCTTTATTAGAAGAGAGGTACAGACTGTTTTAATTAGAGGAAATCACTAATAATTAATCAACTAGATCCATTAGAGCACAATTGCCATTGTAGAGTTTTGTTTATAGGTGATATTAAGAAAGCATCGCGATTATACCCAATTAATTTTTATATTCACTGTAATGCCACATTATGTACAGCACCATTTTTTTCTAAACAGCTTCAAGCTTATGGTTTGTAATCAAATGCAGCTTATCATAATTTTTGCACATTACACAGAATCATTAAATCACATCAAATTGATAGTCTTCATGACTGTACATTTTTATTTGAAATTATAATTATCGGCGTAATTAAATACTTTGAACACTATTCAACCAATTTATTAAAATTTGTTAAAAGAACAGTTCACAAGAATACATCCTTCTTTATTTCTTTCTCAAAGGCATGTATCCGATGTTTCGTTTTTTTCTTTTTAAAGCAAGTGTTGTGAATGCGTATCATGTGTATTTTCTTGAGCTATTTGCTATTATTAATCCATTAAGGAATGATAAATAATGAACGTTTTTTGATTTTCTAATTTTAAGAGCTGTTTTGAATCGTACAGTTGTGATGATTTATTTTCATTTGTACAATATATAAGAAAATGTTGTACATATACATACATGTAAATAGAAAACTCATTGTCGTTGTACACTGAACTAATTTTCTAATTTTAAAATTACTAAGTGTCATATATTATGCGGTGCATAACGTTAACAAAGTTAATATCATTGTACAATTACATTTTACAATCTGAATCGTAAGAAATCATCACAGATGTAAAGCTTTGAAAGACATTGCCACGCTGTTTTGGAATTTTGACTTGAACTTGAAGCTATAGTTGTTTTGATTTGTTTGTGAGTGATTGCGACATAACGCTTGCGCCTGTATTCTTTTAAATTTATTTATTATTATCTCTTCTCCTTTTCTTCTTCTACTTCTCTGTCCGTCTGTTGTTGTCTGTATACGAAAACAATATCGGGGTGTCCCTGATCTAGGACGGGATCCGTGTCGTCCGAGGGCTCCGGCGGTGGCGGGGGTACGTTGCGGGGTGCTCGCGGCATAGGGAACCTCCTGCGCCGGCACACCAGTTTCAAATCGCCACAGGAGAATCCCGTACCGATACAGCAGCTTGTCATACAGCATCCCGAGCACCCTTAGTAGGATTCATTGTGCTGACAGAAAGAGAACATGATACTGACAACAATTAACCGCGACGGCTCTTTGGTTAGGGAATCTAATCAAAAGCAAGCTTCTACTTGATTTCTGACGATAGGAGGAATTAATGGTGTTCGCCATATGCAATCGTTTGGTCATTGCGTTAAAGATTAGTTTTGAGTTAGTTTAAGACCCGCGCAATATTTCATTCTTGTGCAATTCACACACTATTAGGTTTAAGACCTGGTGCGTATCTAGAACTTATTATTTACTAACTAGAAGCCAAATAGACTGATTTTGATAGGATCTTTCGGTATCGGTAATTACTTGCATTCGATTCCATTTCCTAGCTAGAGAGCCTCGTGCGCAAATAGACTTCCTTTGTTTTTGGTTTTTTTAATAAATCAATCAATAAAATTGATGTCTTCTGTACCTTCTGATTTTTGTAAAATTTACTTTGTATTTCGACAAAAGTAATGTCATATCCGCGTGGAGATTATTTTTTTATTCGCCAGATTTATGTCTTTGTCTTCTGATTCTTATAAAATTACACATGTCATTATAGAGTTAATATTAATAATAATATAAAATAACAATCGCCATAATCTCTGCATTTGCATTTGTCATTGTATTTAACGGGATGTGAAAGCTTTGTAACGAGCAGCGTCAATCGCGCAATTTCACGGTATGCGTAAGCTTTGTTTAGCTTATATAAGAGATTTTGTCATTTTGCTTGAATGAAAACCGTCTTTCACATCCCTTTAACGAGTATTCTGATTAACCTTGTCACAAACGTCAATTTGGAGTATAACAGTATCGCTAGTTGAATTGCAACAAAATAACAAATAACAATAAATCGCCGCACAATAATCTTCCTATGATTTTCCGAGCAAATCATAACGACCATTGTTCGAACGACACTTGTGTAACAAAATTCATTTAGACGTTAGAACGTAGAGAGGAGCCAAGGTCTCAAGAGTCAGAAAGTATTTTGTCATATTTTTTAACACGACGAACGTAGCTGTAGCTGTGGCGTTTATTAAATAGCAGAAAAAAAGCCGTGCGAGAGTAGGCGAGTCGCTCTCGATGTATGTTG
This sequence comes from Nasonia vitripennis, assembly GCF_009193385.2. Classification (NCBI taxonomy): domain Eukaryota; kingdom Metazoa; phylum Arthropoda; class Insecta; order Hymenoptera; family Pteromalidae; genus Nasonia; species Nasonia vitripennis. The sequence continues at coordinate 10,755,997 of NC_045760.1, read as the reverse complement.
TAAGTGACACTTTATTAGCTAAGACCTAGTTAAGCCTATAGCGTTAATCCATTCGCGTGTTTGTACGCGTTGCGACTTAAAGAGAGAGTTCGTTAGAACGTTCCTAGGATATATATATATATATATACACACACACACACACACACACACATAAATATGTAGATATATAGAGATTATATTTAAAGAAGACACACACGCACATTTATTACTTATACATTTATTGTAAACTTCGAGCAAGCTGTCCGCCTGTTCGCATTCCCCAAAAACTTCGGTTTTGTTTCATGAATCTCGCAGCAAACTTTCTCGTAAGACAATGCGCAGAGCGGACAACTTGACGGGGGTTGAGAAGGAAATGATTAACAAACATCCACGTTATCAGCTAACCAATCAAAGGTGTTGAAAAAATTGTTAATTTCCATTATCAGGAAACGATGAACCTTTTTTGGCAAATAAATGTAATGCTTTCTTACGATAAAACTTACTAACCATCATGTTTTTCGCCCTTCACGCATTTCTCTCCAAGCTTGAATCTCATGTTTATTTTTTCAGCAGCGATTTTATCATACTGTCAGAGAGAAAGTTCGTCCAGACAAACTTTTTCTCCGACTCTGTACAGACGCGTATTCATTGTAAAGCGTAAAATGCGAGACATCGTCATGCAAATCGCTAAGAGGCGTTAAGAGGCGTTAAAAAAAGACTCATTTACTCACAATGTTGTTCTGCGGCTGGCATGTAGCTTGTTGGTCGTGGCCCGTGAAAGAGATATGTACTTACATTTTTTTCAAAGCATGCTTCACTATGTCCATTCAGCTGTGTTGGCATGACATTTTTTTCCACAGTTTATATACTCATTCGGTGTTTAACGTCAAACGCTGACCATCATGAATCACAAAATAGACGTACATTCGATGAAAATGACACTATCAACTTTTGTTATTTTGTTCGGACTTTCAAACAATGGCCTTCTTATTTTTCACATCACGGCGGTTCGTATAGAAAAGCGAAACTCTTGCTATCTTATGATGTGGTAACACAATATATTATACACGAAATTTTTCAACTGTATCTATTATTTTTGCGACAATCATCACTTCTCATGTATTCACACTTCATACAGCTGTAACTATTATGGTAAAGGTGGGCTTTGTTATTAGTAGTTAGATTCCTGTATATTGGGTGTTTTTTCCTAGTATATTTTTTATCGTAACGGTTTTCTTTGATTAATATAATTATAGTTGAATAAAATTAAACAGAATTAGTCCATAACATTTTGACAAACCAGTTTTTCGTTTAAAAGTCGCTTTCATACAAATGTAAAAAAATTTGAAAAAACATAAGAAATGATTATGAATATATTTCAAGTTATTCATTATTATTTACATTTGGTCAAAATTAACATTTTTACTTGTTAAGTCGAAATAAATCGATTCATGTACCTATAACAATACTAAAATATAAAAAGAGAACACAATCCTCTAAAAGTTGGTATTATAATTCCTGCACTGCCGACTATATTCTAATTAAATCGTCACTTTTGAAGCGTCGCGTGCTGCCATCTAAGGCGGTAAGTGCTCGCAGTTTCGAATTTTCCGATCAATTGTAATATGTAGTAGCCCCCCCCCCCCCCACCGAGGTGGGGACGAGGTTCCAATAGATAGACAGCTCACTATGAATTTGAACGTAACTTACGAAAAAGAAATATTAAGATGTTAGTCTTTTCGACATAACAATCAATATTTGCCAGTAAATTAGAAATACGACGACTTAGACTGATTTTTAGTGATCTGTCGATCTATTGGACCCCCCCCCCCAATACAGCGTACACAGGCAACGGTGATCGACAAATTGCTTTCTCTGAACAGTTTAAAGTCATCGTTTGAAATTATGTTTCTGGTTTTTCGTAAACTCAATTGATAAATCAATTTTATAGTTTGAATTTGTTGTTGTATATTTTGCTTTAGCTTGAGACAATATTTAACATTTTTATAAATAATTCTAACTGCATAAAAAATCAAGCTAAACTCTCAGGGAGAGCAATGTGTACACACGATCGGCGCAAGTTATCTTTCCTCAGAAATTGACACGGTAAATTTTTCCTCTTTCAGAGCCGTCGACGGCAAGGACAAGAAGAACAAGAAGAAGGGCCTGTTCTAAAGCGCCTCTAAGCTGCATTACACAGCCAAAGATCCGAAAGTGGTCAGTTTGGTATCAGAGCCCCTCGCCCACACGCACACACACATACTCAAAAAGAGAGTCAGAGACAAAAAGAACGAGTATAAGTATATACAAAGCAGAAAAAAAAAATAATGAAAGCATTTTTTAAATAAAAGTAACACAACAAACCATCCGAACGCCTTGATGCGTGAGCGCGCTCGCAAAATCGCATATATACAATACATACACAGATATATTTCATGCGCTAATAAAAGAAAGGAGTAAAAGAAGGATAGCAAAAACCTCGTCGGCACCACAGCGTCGTTCAATTTTCTACGTACATAATAATAATAATAAACTTAATTAAACGAGATAGGGATTGAAATTGTATAACGAACGAGGCGAGCGGTCGTCGCTCGATGCAAGGGGACAAGGAGATAATCGAGAGGTCGCGAAAGCCCTCGTTTTCTCTCTTATTTCTCGCAAGCAAAAATCTGCATGTCGACGACCGACGAATTTTCTTCCTTGCTTTGCATACGAACATTACAGAAAAACAGTCGCGCGAGAGTGTCGAAGTGCAGTGGCCATATATTTATGTATAAAATTTAAATTAAAGAAAATACGTATGAGAATGAGTATGTGAGGGAGAGAGAAAGAGAGAGTCTTTTACGGCACACACGTGTCGCGTATATAATATTGTGGCGTGTAAAGACGTATATCATAATAGATTCATACCGCGTAGCGTCGATCGAAACGCTTGTCTATAGTGTCTCGTCAAGACCCGTATGTGTGTGTGCGAGCGTATCTCAAGTGTGTGAAGAACCGTTGCCGAGATTTCGGAAATTCGGCTTTTTCTCCCACAAAGAGAGATGGAAAACAAGATTCCCGCGCGGCCCGTTGCCGAGTGTGTAACGCAAACAAAGAGTCATACATGTTATACAAGAGATTTCGTCGACTCACCGACAAATTGACTTCGAAGCCTCTCGGAAGAGCGCTCGACGCAATCGCTATGACGAGAATTCTTTCGCACGAGTATAGCGCGAGATTCTCGCAAGGGCCTAAATTTTTTTACGGACGAGAAAATCAGTCGCGGCGCTGATTTTTTTACGAGGCTTCCGCGCTGTTGATGTGTTTTTAAACGATCAACTTTTAGATGAGCATATAACAATATATTCTTGCGCTTTGTGTATCCTGTATTAATTTATATACGAGAGCATCGAACATCATTTATGATTTTTTAATAAAACAGCAGAAAACACACTTTGTTATTTTATTGATAATTAAGGAGAGTCTTCGAGTTTGCGGACACGACGCATTTAGTGCCAAAACCGTATGTATCCTAATCGCGAATTAAATCTCAAGCGAGTAGTAGGCGCCTTCCGGACACGTTCGCAGATCTTATATACTCGCAGTTACCGGTCGTTCCAGTGCCATCAGCGATTCCAATTTACGACGTGCATTCGTACCCCTCGTGCCAAAACTATAGAGCTTAATTATCGGTTATTGGATTCTCGTGTCAGTAAGAAAAGCAAATAGGTCACGATTTACACGAGTTTTTATCTCACGCTCGATTCAGTATCCACTATTTAAACCTATGAGATTTATTTTTATATTTGCGTTGTTTTCATTGTTGTAAACATATTATAGTACACGTGTGTAACGACGCGTTTTTGAGAATAAAAAGTTTTATACATGTAAAATCGAACGATTTCGACGTTTCTTTATCGTATCTCATGCAAAAATATTTTAAATAATTGACGTCTAGTACACAAGCACGATTAGGATCACCTCGAGGAGTACGACTAAGATATCGCAAAACGTTTTTTACTTGCTCCTCTTTTTAGAAGCTTACACAACCGTTGACATCTCTATGCAGAAGTAATATTTAACTCGCATGCAGAAGCATAAACATTGATAAAAAAAACTACGCGCTTCCGACAAAAAAAGTCTCTCTCTCTATATCTCGCGATATTTTTCCGTAAAAGTTGATTTCAAGACGCCGAGTGAGAGAAGAAAAAATATACGGATGATCCGACTCTTCCGTTATGCGGGTGAACGAACTCATTAGCATATACGGAAATGTCGGAATCCAGGAGATGCGTCTCTTTTTCGGCTATCGCCGATAGCGCGCGTTGCTTGGGCAAGCCGGTTTTTCGGCTACTTTTACTATTAGAAAAAAAATCAACGCTTCCGTGCTCTCATTCGACGTGGCGTCAGCTTTCTATTTCCTCGCGCGATCGAATGATTTTTTTCGCCCCTTGACATGTATCTTCCAGACGCGCGAAATTTCGCCCTATAGAGATTACTTATATAGGGCGAGTATGTGTGATGGGAGACTGCAGGCATGGGCTGGCGCGACGACTTCAAAATCGATTCGTCTCGGTGTGTATAATTATTATCGAAAGAGAAAGAGTAATGTGTTTGTGAATTTATTGTCGATACGTGATATATATACTGTATTTATAATCTATTTTTATCAGTATTCTTTTTTATAACTGTCTTTTGTACACAAATTATGTAGATTCGTCTATCGATTGTACTATCTTGTATCCAAATTATATCGCTGTGTAACTTTATTTATACGTGAAAGAGTTTATTGTAATTAACGATGTTTAGTATTTCAGTTTATACGTAATGTAGAGTCAACGTTAAGTCTTGCGCACTTTTTTCAGCACGGGTGTACAATAATGTTTGTTTAAATGACAAACGATAGATTTGTCGGACATTTTAATCGCTGCGATTTCGTTCCGATCAATGTTGACATTAATGCGAAATTTGAAGCGCGATTATTAAATTGGTAGTATATTGCATATATTTTTTGTGTTATTTGAAGGAATTGCGCTGATAGAAAAGCAAGCACGCATGGAGACATACATTTACGACATTATGAAAAATCACGTCTTATTAACGTTGAATCTGTGAAGCTCGACTGTAAGCGCCGGAGCGTTACTAATTCGTTTTTAAATATCATCGACGTATACATTAAAATATATATTTTACGTGAGCGAGAATTGAACAAATAAAAGAAACCAATGAAAAAAAGGTAAACCTTTATATAATGCAACGGCGCCGACCGTTTAGAGATAACAAAGCGAAAAGCTGACGCGTTCAAGGGCGCATATGACGATTATACGAATGAACGTGTATTTTAATTCGTGTGATGTTGTGTGTATAGTATCTTGAGAATGAGAAAGCAAATCGCTTCATTCGTTTCTATCCAAAAGTTCCAAAAGTTCCGCACATAAAGCTTCGCGGGAATATCATGTATACACGCTAATTGCAAGCTCGCGTTCGGAGAATGAATGACAGAGCGACAGTTGTTTTTTTTTAATCATAAATAGACAGGGAGCTACCGCTGCTATGTACTTGTAGGCGATTTGAATAGAACTCGCGACTGTAAGTGTAACACTTATATATATACATTACGATTATGTATTCGATAAATTATCTATAAAAACTACTCTCCGCTTTCTTCATTCCAATTTACATCATCTGCCTTTCTATACAGCATAAACAAGCACCGTCAAAACTACCGAGGAAGATTATATCTCCGACTGTCTCGTGAAACACTTCACAATAAAGATCGCCGAGTTTATCCACTTTCAGCTGGTCGCGTGAAGGCGTGCGAAAAAAGACGCTCGGCTGGAGAAAGAGAAAGAGCCACAAGGTGCAACGAGCCGATGGAATGCGAGGATCTCAACACACACACACACGCACGCACACACGCACACACGCGCACACACACACACACACACATAAACGTCGTCTCAATGAAAGTTGCCGTCTCCTGGCCGACATTCGCCCGATGCACGCATGACTTCGTGCGCACGTGCGTCTTATTGCGAACTGTGAGTACATACAAGCCATACTTTGCGATTTCGTACATTAATCATATTAATCCCTCGCGGTGTATTGAATCAAGAAAGCGTAATTCATTCCTCTGTGTACAACTAAAACCTTATACATAGGAGAAAAATCTATGTCAGTGTGTCAGCGGCAATCTGTTCGATTATAGTGGCCAGTAGTATGCTCGATGAGGCGAGAAAAATAGTCCCGCAATTGAGGATACACGTCGTGTGTGTAACTCCGTCTGAAATTGTGTAACAGCCATCGTCGCATTATATATATATATATATATAGTATACACACATCGAGAAAAGGCACTACACGAGCCCGTCGCATGATAGCAGGCGAAAAATGCGCCGTTTTTCGTAACGCGCCGTATACACATCGCACACGCGCACGTGAGAGAGCGGACGTCGTAAATTGCTATTAATCACCGATAATTTTCTCCTCGAAAGCGAAACTACCTAAACGCGCGCGTATATGCGTATACAGAATTTCTGCGCGACTATAAGTGCTGCCAAATGGCCGGGCGTTTCGAAATTCCAGATAGTTCCGCGGCTTTATCTTATACATTCGGGAATAGCCCAACGACCAGATACACTTATGCACACAGCTCGTATAGATGTGTATAGAGGTATACCGCACACACTAACTCGCGCGACTTTCATTTACAACCGAGCGAAACTTTCTTTTTCCATTGAGAGCCGCGCGTGGATGTTCAAAATCACTTCGAAGCGAGCTTATATATGCGGGCTTCGGTTATTTTCAAACGGCCCGCGCGCGCTAAAACCGGATCTTGATTATTTATCCGCAAAAGTACGCGCGGCCGCAGTGTTCATACTTATACGCCCCGCGAGCTCTTATACGCTCGACTGTAAGGCTTGATGTGCTGTCGTGTGCGTGTGCGCGAGAGAGATCGATCGACGGAGTGGGCATGAAAAAAAAAACGGTGACACTCTTATCTGTAATTAATCGGTTAATTACTTATGAGCTTTGGCGCGTCGAACGTGCCGACTGGACTCGAACACATTGTTTGAAAACGATGATCGATGAGGAGAGAATTTTTTTTATTAATCATTAAACATTTCTATATAGATAACGCAATGAATAACGTCTTCCGTCTCAGCGAAGCATCACGAAGCTGTGGCGTGAATCACCCCAGACAAATTACAATCAATCAAGCTCGATACGGAATGATTCTAAAGTTCCGTAAAAATTCTCCTCTCGCGCGTGATACAATGCAAGCTCTTTTCGAATTTTCATCATGACTCGCGCAAGAAGACATCGGTACTACACAAAAGAAATCACTGACACACAGAGCGATGCGTAGCTATACCGAATTTGCATCGTCCCCGCGATGATTCACGCCGGTCATTAATAAGCTATACTCGTATACCGCTGCGGCGAAAAACCGTCGCGCTGACACAGAACGGCTAATTAACGCGCGGGGCACTTAAAATGCGATATTTTCAAATCTACAAACGACAGTTGAACAAGCATAGGCTCGAACTTTTCGTATACGCAAACTCGAGCGCTTGTTTAATAACGCGACGAAGCGAGTGTCACACGCGTCGACCCGCGACTCGCCAGTTATTCGCTCGAGGAAAAATACGCCGTGACAGGTTCTCACGCGCGGTTGTTCGTTATTTTTTTCGCCGCACTTTCTTTCAGCGAAACAACTTGCGGTGCGTCGGTTTTGCATACAGCTGCGAGATTATTTATAGGACGTCGGTGGCGTATATCGAATGTTTCCTAGCTAGAGATATTCGTGTAATCTTTATTTGAAATTTTAGATGCGCCTACTAAATATACAGCAATGACTTGTATTATTTACAACGAATTGCGCCCAAATCATCGGAGATTCAAACTGCGTCAACGTAAAATGTGAAGTCAAGCGTGAAAACACTTAAGACAATGGTATCTTTACGGATACACAAACTGTCTGGTGACTTATCCGCAGGTCAAGTATAAAGAAAGTCGATCACGCGCGTATGAACGAGCGCAAAAAAAGCAAAAGACTCGAGCACGGAAACGAGTCCAGCCACTTTTCGACAAAAACTAGATCCGAAGATCGAATCGGTAGATTTACAAAAATTTATTCCGTTTTTCAACCAGCTACGTCCATATTTTTCTGTTGCATAAGTCTTGAGAAAAGAACTCTTTTTTTTGCTTTAACTTCAATCTTCCGATGAGATGGACGTATAATGTATCCTATGGGCATTTCGTTTTTTCTAGCTTCAAGTACACGGTACACTTATCTTCTTCGTAGACGTATAGACGGATGGGCGGAATAAGAGGACACTATGAAAAATTAGTTCGACAGAATCGGAGGACGTTTACAGTTTTGCGCAACTTTTATCACGGCTGTTATGAACGAGCGAAACATCGCTGTAACTCGAGACTACATTGAACTATGGATCGCGATTAAGCAGAATCAAGAGTGAATATTCTTTCTATGGCTTTGCGACGCTGCAAAAATAGCATCTGCAAATCGTCGGAATTTTTATTAAAATTGATGCGCTGGTGACGTCGCGCTCACGAATAATGCATCCAAAGTGCCTATGGAACTTTTCTTATTTAAAAAATGTTTCCGCTGCTGGTTCTATACATGAATTTCAAATTAAAACACGAAATTTATTCCAAAGTAAAAAAAATTGTAAGCATCGAGTATTGTCCGAGAATGTCACGAAATGCCTTTTGAACCTTGAAAACGGTTATTTCTGTTCGTCAATCTTTACTCAAGCTACATAATGGAAGAGCGTTCTTCGAAAATTTTGTATCTGAAAAGACGCAGAAAACAGCATTGTGAGCTTCCTTGAAGATTTCGATCCGTCGCGATCGCAACGTACATCAAACAATGATTTCTCGCTCAATAGCCACGCGGGCGACTTTTCTTCTGCGACTGTTTACAACTAGCGCATATCGAAATGCCGTTAAACGCGTAGTTTTGCCAAAACAACTAATACAAAAACAGCTTATTAGACATAGACTAGACTACTAGACATCGTTCGCAAGGATTTATAAAAAATCGACTCGTCTCTCTGTCATCATCTCTTACTTTAAAAAATCAGATAAACAAAAATTCGCCCGAAATCCCACGAATGTTACATAAACATATATCTACATACCCTCCTGAAGTGGAGGGAGAGAGGCGTATATACATAGCGCACGCGAGGAAGAGAGAGACGCACGACACACAGACACACAGACACACACACGCACAGCCACCTCGTCCCGGAGTCCCGCTCCAAAAGAAGTCGCGCCTGCTGCGACACGACAGCATTCGCGCCCGAGCCTTTGAGCCGAGCGGACGCGTGAAAGACAGTATACATAGCGGCACGGCCGAGCTAGCAGACTACGCGCATACGAAATCTGCCCAGGCATCACAGCTGAAGAAAGTGAAATTCCGCGCGCGCCGGAGCAATCTTTACACGCACTGGTGGTGGGGAGTCGTGCTCTCTCACCTAGTGACCGTGATTTTCACTCGGCGGGAGTTTCACTTCTAACCTCAATACCCGCGCGTGTTGGCGGAGCTCGTTCCGGCTTTGTAACATTTCAGAAAGATACGGGACGGCCGTACTTCTGCTAGCTCCTCTTCGCCCGCCTCTACGTGTGCCATTACGTAAAGACCCTTGGACAATGATGTAACTGCTGCCGCACCGAGTGTTCGAATTCCTTGTAGTCTGCTTCGTTGTTATTGTTGCACAGTTCGGTTCGCCGTTGTTTTGAGTGTCGTCCTCGAAAAAAAAAGAAGAAAAAAAGGTGAAACCATGTGGCCTGAGAACGTGGGTATCAAGGCGCTGGAGGTCTACTTCCCGGCCCAGTACGTGGATCAGACGGACCTGGAGAAGTTCGACGGGGTGTCCGCCGGCAAGTACACCATAGGCCTGGGCCAGTCCAGGATGGGCTTCTGTAACGACCGGGAGGACATAAACTCGCTCTGCCTGACGGTGGTGCACCGGCTTCTGGACAGATACGCCATCAAGCCCGAGCAGATCGGCAGACTGGAAGTCGGCACCGAGACCATACTCGACAAGAGTAAGTCCGTCAAGTCCTGTCTGATGCAGCTGTTCGAGCCCTCCGGCAACACCGACGTCGAGGGCATCGACACCACGAACGCCTGCTACGGTGGCACCGCCGCTCTCTTCAATGCCATCTCCTGGGTCGAGAGCAGCGCCTGGGATGGAAGACTCGCCCTCGTCGTGGCCGCCGACAACGCCGTCTACGCGAGTGGTAGTGCTAGGCCCACCGGTGGTGCTGGAGCTGTTGCCATGCTGGTGGGTCCGGACGCCCCTCTGGTGTTTGACCGTGGACTGCGTGCCTCCTGCATGAGACATGCTTATGACTTTTACAAGCCAGATCTTAGGTCAGAGTATCCCACCGTCGATGGAAAGCTCTCTATTCAGTGTTATCTCAGTTCCCTGGACACCTGCTACCAGAGGTACTGCGACAAGGCTAAGGCCAAGAAGCAAGGGCATGATGTAACTGTGAGGGACTTTGACGCCATGCTGTTTCATTCTCCATACTGCAAGCTCGTTCAGAAGTCATTCGCCAGATTAGCTCTTGTTGACTTCTTAAACTCCGCCAAGAGCAACTCCATTCAGAATCATGTCGACTTGCAGAAGTTCAGTAATCTTTCCCTGGAAGATACATACTTTGACAGAGACGTGGAAAAGGCTTTCATGGCATTGAGTAAGAATGATTTTGAGCAGAAAACTAAACCCAGTTTGTTCATAGCTAATCAAGTAGGAAACATGTACACACCTTCTGTTTATTCTGGACTTGTCTCACTGCTCATCGATAAGCCAATAGAGGCTTTGGCTGGTAAGAAGATAGGAGTGTTTTCTTATGGATCTGGACTCGCATCCAGCATGTATTCGATAACGGTCACAAAAGATGTGAGCCAAGACTCGGCTCTGAGCAAATTGGTAACAAATCTGTCCTACGTCAAGACTCAGCTGGAAGCAAGACGGAAAGTGCATCCTGAAGAGTACACTGAAACTTTAGCTTTAAGAGAAAAAAACTGTCACACTGTACCGTTTGAGCCTCAGAGCAGTATTGATAATATGTTCCCAGGAACTTATTACCTCGTAAAAGTTGACGAGCTGTACAGAAGAACTTATGAGAGAATACCAAATTTAAAATAGTTATTATATTTTAATTATTCAGGAAAAACGTTGGTGAGAAAATTTTGCATACTGATTTATGTATGCAGTTCTTTATTTCAATTTACTTCTAAAACCATGAAAAATTTATGAGTGATGTAAAAAAAGCAAGAATTCAGATTCAGTATATAGAATTCGATCTTGCTTTCTTTATGTAAACCATTGAAAAACAATGATTTGAAAAAAATCTTAAACCCTGACAAGATACTTTTTTAGTTTCACAAACGTTTCTCCTACGCTGTAGTCAAACAAAACTGCTTAGTTGAATGTATATTATTACTATTTTGTAAAAATATTCCATTTTCCAATTAGCTAGGCCAGTCAGTGATTGATCAACTTGTTTATTCATATTTGTCAATTTAATACACAAAATGTCTGCAACTGAATAGATAGAAAATTGTATTGATAGGTTCAAAAAATTTACTAAGAGAGTAAAAAAAAATAATCACATCTCTCACGTGCCTTTGATCGTTGACTATTCATAGATTGCAGACAAATTCAGAGAAATAAATAAAGGTGAACAATTATCGTTATCGTAATTGTACATAATTTATAATAATGCTGAGAATTTTTCAAACATTATGCTTACGAAAATTTTTCATTTTTGAATAATGACACAACAATGTTACATCATTGTCTTATTCTTTTACCTTTAAATAATATATTTGTATTTCTACATTGTCTTAATGTAAAATGTTACTATTATTTGGTTATTTATTTATAATAACGAAAGTGAACGATATAAAATGTTTAAAAAGTATATTGATTTAATCTATATACATAAATATTATAGCCGAAAAGGATAAGGAATGTAAAAGTATGATTCAGATGACGAGAGCCATATTGGCCTCATATGTATTCCATGTATTTAGAACAAGTGGTGAAGGTTTTTTTAAATTACTATTTTTAGTTACACACTAAATCCAAAATTATTATTATTTAATAAATATATCATTTCTTGTTAATTTTGTTTTTGTTTATTTTTCCAGACATCTATTTTTTTCTCTAACTAACTTTCATAAGATTTATTTTCTTCAAAATTAACTTAAAAATATTTTCGTGTTTGTGTAAATAATTCTATTCTGTACCACTGATAATGTAATTTCATTTATTAATTTTATTTGCAATATATTTATTAAAGTACAATGTCACAAATCTTTGCAATATTTGTGACTATTTTAATTTGTACAGTAACAGTTGACTTTTAATACAATAAATATCAAAAGCCTCGTAAATTGCTTTTTATACATAAATAAAGTAACAAGTAACAATTTGGTTTTTTGTATCAATATTCCTAAAGAATATTATATGATAAAAAAGATTCTTAAAAAGTAGATTATTTTGAAAAATAATCTTAGTCTGAGATTTCGAGAAGGCTAATCATGAATTTTCGAAATTCCTAAATTCAAATCACCTGTGGTGTACTTTAAAAGTTTTCCTTGCATGACTACTTAGTAGTCATAGAAAATTACAAACGTCAACGCCGCAAATGTACGAGCTTACAGAAGGTCCAAAATAAATAAATTATTATTTATAAAGTCTCAGATCTATCTTTGTAAAGTGGTTTAAAAAATCTACATCTGTTAAAAAAATCTGCCATCCAATGCACATCATCGTGATGACAAATATGCATAATATAAATCAGTCACTACGAATTTTAAGGCAAAGCAGTTAGTTTATAGGCGCATCATATTCTTGACTGGCAGTTATGCATTGTGAAGCATATTGCTGCTTTGCAATGTATGCGCTAATGTAGTGAAGAGCTATAAAATTAATTAAGTATGATAATCATTTTAGCAACGATTTTCAGATACAAAAGTGCAGTGACACTGCTAGAGTAAGAAAAAGGCACTGAGTATCAATCCTAATTAGATCAGGTCACTGAGGTAATATATAAAGTTTTGAGATTGATTGGTCAAATCTCATATAAATACTCTTTTGTCTCATTGTTCTGTCTACAGGTGCACACACACACACACACACACATATATATATATATATATATATATGTATATATATAAATGACCAAAGCCAATGCCTTGTAAGACTAAAACAATTTTGTCCATGAATCACTTGCGAATTTATATAATAATATAATCACTTAGGTATCCCAGACAACCCAAATCTCACTTTTTCGGATCGCCAGATAAAAGTTAATCAAAACTTGATTCTCATATTTTAAAACTGATTGTTTGATAAAAGTTGTGTTTTGATCAATTAAAGTCAACAGTCTCAACTGTGCGTAATATTCTTAAAATTACTATAGTGATTGGTCAAATCAGTTCATTTTAAAATACTAATATCATTGAGATATGTATAAAATTAAATTATGTGAAAACCCTATTGTAAAATTGTAAAATTTTTAAGACACATCATCGTTATTTAGAAGAGCAGTGAATAAGATGACTCACGAAAATTTAAATGAACACGTTGAGCACGAAGAGAGATTGCGCCCATTGCCAAGTTTGACAGTGTCGTTTTCTTCTGTATTGACTTGACGATTTTCGTGACGTCTCTGAAATGTGCATAATGTAAATAGTCATTCAATTTGCTAAATTTACACTGCTTATTGCATCTAGTCTAAAACAAAAGACATTGATGCTGCTGTATCATACCTTCAATTCAGAGGCCAAACAGAAAAATATGGAATCAATATTAGTATTCTCTTTTGCCGAAGTTTCGACAATACGAAATACTTCAGGAAGGTATTCGCACACAGCCTCAGCTTCAGCTTTTTGAACTTCTCGGGCGTCTTCCAGATCACATTTGTTGCCTATTGTATACAAAGCAGACAAATAACTAATTATGTGATTATTCTCCAGAACAGATGGAAAATTTCAATCGAGTACTTGCCTACTAAAATTAAGAGTACATGGGAGGAAGTGTACCTCCTTATCTCATCGATCCACCTTTGTAAGCTCAAAAACGATGATCGTTTTGTAATGTCGTAGACTGTAAGAGACGGAAACAGAATAAAAATGTGCAAGCATTATAGAAACACTTAACAAAAGAGAAAAATTAATGAAAATCCTCACCCAAAATAACACCATTGGCAGATCTGTAGTAGCTCTGCGTTATCGTGCGGAATCTCTCCTGACCAGCTGTGTCCCAGATTTGCAGCTGAAAAACAAGCACGCTCGGTTACAAAGTACTCTCTCCGACAATCTCAGCGCAGGCATTCCCAAGCATCCGAGTGTCAAAAAAGCGAAAACAAAGTCCTCGCTGAGGGACAAAAACAAAAGAAGCAACCTAACCTCCAAAGCATGACACTTAGGACTGCAGAATCGCGAACAAAAGAGACAATACGCATATATATCTGTCAATCGCGAATCGGGCCCTACCTTGACGCGCTTTCCATCGACGAGGACTGTCTTCATGGAGAAGTCCACCCCGATGGTGTTGCCATGCCTCTGGATGAAGTTGCCGGACCTGAACTTCTGGACGATGCAGGTCTTGCCAGTACCGCAGTCACCGATCAAAACGATCTTGAACAGGTAATCGAAGCCCTCGTCGTTGCTCGTTGTGGTCATCAGATTGTTCGGGTCTCGCGACGACATCTTATCTCTCTCAGCAGCTTATCTCGAGCACACGGACTTGCGGGTAATCTTGATATACTTATATACACGTCGACGTGCGTAAGTACGAGCTATTCCCTCGTGGCTAACAGCTGCAGCAGGGGTGGATCTCTCTCTCTCTCTCTCTCTCTCTCTCTCTCTCTCGCGCGCGCGCAACAGTCAGTTTGTTTTTATTTTGGATGCTGGCGCAGTAGCTACGACGTCTCTCGATCTCGCAGCGCCATTTTTCTCTACACGCCTCCGCAGCGCGAGCACAGCGGAGAGAACCCGAGCCGCGCGCTATAGGTGAGAGAGCATAGTTGCATGTGCACTTGTGTCTGTGTGCAGGTATACAGTATATGTATAGGTATAGCGCGACGCGACTACATGGGAGCGGATCGGACGGAGTGTATATAGAAGAGAAAAACCCGCGGAGCTGCAGAGAGGATGTGGCCTTTCCGAGGCATGATTCACGCGAAGAGAACAGTGAGCTGTATTATACGTGTGGAGACAGGTAGCTATATACATATATAGAATACTGATGACCGTTGACCGTTGATGCCGGTGGGACTTGTTCTGAGAAAGGGGTTAGGGGGGGCGCGACGGGCGCGACGGCTTCTGACTTGCATCGTTATTTTTTGGTGCGATTCAAATGCAGTTTCATCGTGCAATGCGTGTAGCTTCGGTTTGCATCGCATTTTGACGCGGAGATGCGATTGATATTTGAGATTATAATCGTATAAGTAGCTTGGGAATCGTATCGGGCAGTGTAATTTCAGTTTGAAAAAATACGTTGTGTCAGTAGAAAAGCCGAGGATATCGCAAGACGTTGAATTCTACTCATATATAGGTACGTATGTATACTGAAAGATCGTCCGTGTTTCGTCCTTTTTTAATGAGGTTAGAATGACTCGCACGAAAACCATCAGCGACATAAGTATATGGAAAAACGATGAAGTGAAAATGTGAGCTATTATTTAACCTCGCATAACCGGCTATACACCTGAAAGATGCATGTGGAATACGGGTAATAAGACAAACTCAACGATTGTTTTATAAAATCTCATTTTTATTGATGCTTTTTGACAATGTGAGCTGAGAGACACACGCATACTTGCACACCGATGGTTGCCTGTTTTTGTTATTCTCTTCGGTAATTCTTACTAGAATAGCTTCACAATAGAGCGTCGGTTGTACGAAGATACACGAAACTTTAAATCATATACTCTTATGTGCAACAAACAAACCTTATACCTTAAACAGCGTGTTCGAAGATATTTAGAAGCGATTGATGGCTGCGATTATTCGTTTATCTTCTTCATCTCGACCACCTTCGAGAGCAAAGCGTATAATCGCGTATAATCGTTATAGAGTTATACTCCCTTCACTCTCCCAGTAGTGTATAACCGATCGTGATAATATTTTCGCGTATACGCTTTTTATCGTACATACACACGCGGTGAGAATTTTTATTTATTTATTTATTTATTTTTTTTGCTTAGTACGACAGTTTAGTCTACATATCGACGTAACAACTCTTAGCCGGCTCTTAATTTTTGTATATTCTGTTTGATATGCATGGTAATTTCAGTGCAAAATTCACGAGAACACACTTGTGTGAAACCGAAACCGTTTTCCAATCGTTCATTGGACAGCGTAAATATATATATATATATATATATATATATATATATATATATATATATATATTTTTTGCGTTTCTCCGATAAGTTGACCGATTGAATCTGCCTCGAAATTGAGCAGTCGATCACACAAAGCTCGATTCTTCGGTTGCATTAAAATCAACGATCGTCAAATATTTTCTGATAAGTATCAGTGAAACGAGAACAAATCGCGTTGTCATCTTCGAATTTCAAATTTTGCCGTATAATCGTAATTAATTCTCTAAACGCGCCGATTTCGCCGCGCACGATCATAACGATCTCCCTCTCCGTTACAAAATCGATCGATCGCTCTTGCTTATTATCACGCTTTCTACACAATTTTCACACGCACACATGCTCACAGACACATACACTCGCGTGGGGAACAGTTAATGAAACGCAAAATGCGGGTGATCGACGATGACAATAATTAAAAAATAGCTGATATGCGTAGCTCACACGGAGAAGAGAAAACGCAAAACGCTCGCTAAAAGCCGAAATACAATTTACACACTATATAATTATAATCGATAGTCGATTTTGCTCGTCGGTGTGTGTGTGTGTGTGTGTGTGTGTGTGTGTGTGTGTGTGAGAGAGAAAGATATGTCGCGATTGAGGATAGGTGCAATCGACTAGTACTTTTTTTTGTCTCTTTTTCTTTTATAAAAACCACCGAAAATCATCGCGTCGTAATTATGTACAATAAATTCTACGCATGAGTATAATGCATTGATATATAGTAATTCATTACCGATGCTGCGTTATGCTGTGTTGCAAGATTCGCATTTGCTCGATTTACAGACGTACACACATATTTAGGAAAACGCGCACACGTGCCTCTTGTCGCGCGTCGAAAGGTTCGGAGGATCGGGTTGGATAGACTCTTCTAATAGACTTTGCAGACGTACATAATAGAAATACTATGTAAATATAGCTTCGCTTGTACAGGACTTTCTCAGCTTCTCATTTTATTTTCGGGATCTATTAGTCTTCTGCCTGAAGAGATCTATTCTTTATACTCTTTTTTTACACACATAGAATTCGTGGGAACGCAAACTTACGGCTGTCTTGCCTTTTTTCTTTTTTTCGATCAGATACAGTATTATTACACACACAGTGAAATTTTATACGCTCCGGGATAACTATATAGAGACTGTAAAACGTCCTGTACGCTTCGACATAATATGCTTCGTATAATGATACAATCATCTATTCTTACAGTTAATGCGCGTATTTTCTGTTATTTTTTCCTGCGTCGTTTCGCCACTTATGCCATTGTTGTTTATATGTACACCCAAAGTGTGCCGGATATTCCTCGCGTGGGAATATAACAATTTTAGAAGACTTGCTCGTTCTCTCATTTCAAAAGCGTAGTGCAACAATAGATGTTGCGGGAATAATCATCATTCTTTTTTTAACAGCTTGTGTGCACTCGCCTCTTTTTCGCTCTTAACTAAATAGGTTTTTACAACTAACCTTACGCATACCGCGACGACCTCGTCGTCGTCCGCCTCCTTTGTTATAATTATATTCAAATGGAATCAACGACGAAATTAATTATAGTCCTTACTTTTGCTCGCTGAGATCATAATATGCGTATTCGGAACTTCGTTATATATACTCTAAGTAAAATCTTACTTATATATTTTACCGTAAATGAGATATTTAACATTGGACAGCTTGTTCGGGTCGTATAATTTTACATGCCTAGAGTTTGCCATGCCTGTTCACGCATTAGAGGCTTCTTTCCGCTTCGTGATTTTGCTTCTGTTTATTTAATTTTTATTTATTTACTTTTTTTTAAAGAAGTACTCTGGATTTTTCAGAAAAATCTGCGTGAGACATACCTCTTTGTAACAGCACAGAAGATTGTAAAAAGATTATCTAAAAATTTGAAAAACTTAACGACATAGTCAATTGCATAGCATTATTACTTTTAATTCTTCAGTTTTTATTGACAAAAATGATTATTTTAGAAGTCAATTCTCTTTTCTTACACCGAAAGCCATTGCAGCCTACGGCTTCGATTGCGCTGCTTCAAGTTTGATATTTTTTTTTCGGATTTTTCTATTGATACATTGAAATATCGTATGATTACCGATAAATCATTCATCGTATACGCGTGTACGTCGTATTTTTTCAAAAAGTTTTTTTTTCATATTCGTTCACACCGATCGCACGCAAAACCAAACAATTTTCATGAATTTTAATCATATCGCTTTCTCTTTTGTTTTTTTACAGGGCTTCCTTTTAATATTCGTTTACGATCGCGAAATTCCCCACAATGATATGGCAATATTCATGAAAATCGATGCCAAAATTTCGAAAATTAGAAGGTTCAATTTCAACAGTACCACATCGAACGTGAATGATAAAACTTGCGCAGCCTGCGTCATCCGAGTTGCTTTTAATCTTTTCTTCTCCCGCGCTTTGCACTTCTCGTCATCTCTTGGTGTACGTTATGTATATTTCTTTCATCTCTTTTATTTATATCTGCGTTTACTCAATATTTATAATATATATATATATATATATATATATATATATATATATATATATCTATATCTATCTATCTATCTATCTATCTATTCATATGTATATATATATATATATATATATATATATATATATATATATATATATATATATATATATATATATATATATATATATTTATATTTGTATATATTTATATATCCCAGAAAATAACACTTGTACAAAATTGACTATAGCCGATTGCTTCTATGATGTGTTTTTGAGAAATGGTGCTTTAAAATAATTTCTTCGCTTCTCTCTCTCTCTCTCTCTCTCTCTCTCTCTCTCTCTCTCTCTTTCATACCTGCCGCATAGACGAGGCACGTTGCCCATTTATTTTTGTCATGACGATATTATCTCCCCTTGTATATCTTTCCTCCAATATATGTATATCCTTTCATTCCGTTATAATTTGACTGGCCCTTAACGTTCTCGTGATTCTCGCGCATCGGCTGCATATTTTCATCACATACACACACGTACGCAGCGCACTTACGATATGGCGTGTACATTAAGTACGTATTGACCTAGTTTCTCGACCGAGCGCGCCACCGGCTATATATGTACCTTTGTGATTGGACCTCCCGCGAGGTCCAGGACGTTATTTTCGTATCCGTGCATCGTACCGTCTCTATTAAGCAAATTACTTTGATGCTCTTTTTTTCTTCTAAATCTCGTCTTGTACTTTGAAAGTCCCGTCTTGATTTACTTAGTGTTTTTTTTCTTTCGCGCAGGAAGCTCGTGTTATCATCATTGACGCGCTGATTATTCAGAACGTGTAAACGCGAAGCGTTATCATATATAGTTCTGCTGGATATGTAATATATATATATATATATATATATAAAAGAGGAAACAGGATCGGAGTAGCGGGGTCATATCGCGCGCAAAAGTGCCTCGTTTTGGAGGGGAATCGATATACAAATTGACGAGAGGAATTTCAGTGAATATAGTATATATGCTTCTCTTGACTCTGGTTTCATATTAGGCCTGCGCGAATCCCCCGTTGCTGGAATCGTGTCTCCTGCCTGTGGCATATTTCGTAGACAGATCCGTAATTCGAGACAAGTGTCTTTTGTGTATATGATCAGCATATGATCGAGCGACGTGTATCAATCACTCGATCGTAATACGACAATCGCGTGTATCTGTGTGGGTGTTGAGCATACGGTTAGTACAGTGCGACAAACGTGCATCGGAACGAGGAGGGTGAGATGATAGATTTTCGGAGAAATAGAGTGTGCGGACTCATCTGAAAAAGCCAGCAAGTTATCACACGCGCACGCGCACGCGCGCACACACACACACACACACACACACACACATCGCGAAGTGAGAGATAGTTCACGTCGTGTCCCCAGGGGGTTTTCATCGTGTTCAGCGTTGATGCGTCTATCATATAGAAAATATCCTACTAGCATCGAGTCTCCGTCGTTGCACGCGTATCTACCTATCTCTCGCTTCTCTATCTTTCTCTCTATACCTGATATACACGATACAGCGAAAAACTAAACCTGATAGAACTTATACAGTCGAACTGCTGCTCGGAACACAAAGATCGTACACTTAAAGAGTATAGGTACACAACGAAAGACTCGCAAGAGAAAAATAGAGAGCTAAGGACAGTTACACCCCCTCGCGCGGTCAATTACGGTCAATTATTTACAAGTACCTCGCCGACTAGAAATTCAGCTAATTCATTATATATCCTGCCAGGATACGGCTCGCAACATGTTCTTCTGTACAAAAGTGTAGTCGCGCCCTCTCGTTCCGGCGTCCATTTGTTTATCCCATTCGCGTTTACTCTCAAACTGCCGGGGAACTCAGGGTATGCACGTGTGCGTGTTGGTCGCCTGGCCGGGCGACGACAGCGCCACCGAGTAGTCCGAGTCGAGTACCAGGTCGCTTATGCAGCCCACGATGCCCTTCAGGTAGCGACCGCCCGTGGTCCTCGCTATGGACGGCGCTCCGCCTGGAAAAGTATTATTATTATTATTTTTCTAAGCACTTCGTTCGCTTTGGTTCGCCCGTTCTATGTTGCGCCTGTATTTTGGCATCAAACGCGACAGATTTTGCATTATTCAGTCCCTTGAATTATTATCGACTGTTGCATTCGGTATCTACGTGGCTTTGTGGGTCGATTATCAATCATGCAAGCCCCGATTGAATTTAAAAACATCGGGAGTGCTATCGATGAATCAGAGAATTTAATAAACGAGCTAATATAGCCAAACGTGTTCTCGCTTTACAGCGTAACTTCAAATAGTATAATTCATTTCAATATAGTATCAGCGCTATGGTTCTGTATAATTCGATAACCGACACTGTCCGTGCATCTGCTAAACACAATCACCCGCCATAACAACAATACGAATCCGCGTTCGCGATCAATTGCGATTATACGTTATTGTATATTGATGATGGGCCGTTGTTGCGCATCAAGGCGCACTACTGACCTACGTAGAGTCCGGTGTCGGTATTCAACTGCCTCAATTGTCCCGGGGATTCCGCGGAGACGACCTTGCCATTGTCCACGACCAAAGAAGCTCTCTGCTCGTTCCTGTGGAATCCAATTAAAGCGCGTTAATATCGTTTTCGTTATTTAAAAAGAAAAAAATCGAAGAGAAGAAAAACGAGACGGACCTGACCGCCCGAATCCGATGCCAGAGATCGTCGTCGAGTCTGGTGAGATTGTATCTGAGCACAGCCTCGCCGGAGCCGAGGTTGTAGGCGAGGGTCAGATAGCCTTGGTCGAGTCCGAGCGCCAGGAAGTCCTCGTTAGAATCCCTTTGTTCCTGCGGATCCGATTGCCGGCCGCTCCACAACAGCAGGCCGCTGTTGCTGCTCGCTCGGAACCGCATGTTTATGTCCACTTTGTAGCTGATTATCCTGCGCACCAACAAGCCCAGTATGCACAAGCACGTTCTCGATTGATACATACACAGTAATAGCCTCTCGATGCGCTCACCTCTTCATGGTATCGGCGTCGTCGTAGTGCAGGTAGCTGTCGCTCCCGGTGAAGCTCGGCACCGGCAGCTCGGGCTCTCTGGGTCCGCTCGTCGTCGGCGTCAGCAGCACCGAACTCGTCACCTCCACCTGCTGCTGCTGCTGCTGCTGCTGCTGCTGCTGCTGCTGCCGGGGCTCGTCCAACGCTGGACAGGGATGGGGTAGTCCCGGCCGGCAGCGGCAGGTGAAGCGCTCGCGCAGAGGCCGACACTCGGCGTCGCCGCAGGGCCGGGCCTCGCACGCGTGTCCGCAGTTGCCCACGTTCACGCCTCCCAAGGCCTCCGCTAGGATTCCGATCTGAAAATTTTCCTCGTGTACATCAGCCCACACCGAGAAAAACTTGGCGTCGCTCGTTCAGAAATGCCTCACGCCGCACGTTCTTTGTCTTGGCGAGGAAAAGCCCCGACGACTATCGCGCGCCGCGGGGAAAGTTATAAGAATGCTAATGAAGAGGGCGGCCGCGAACACGGCGGGAAAACACGCGGTCGCATACAGAGCGCTGCGCGTACGTGCATGCGAGACTCGTTTCAAACTTTGTTTCACTTTGATCGTTTCGCTCGCGCGCGCGGGCGCGAGTTATACGTTGCCGTTGCAGTTTCAATCTTTGCTCTTTGAAGAGGCGGCCCTCTCGAGAGTAAAGGGCCGCCGCCGAGGCTTTTCTCGCGATCGCGAGCTGTCGATCAGTTTTCCATTCACAAAGCGCATTTTCGAGCGCGCTCCTTTGTTTATAACGAGGCGTGTGAGCGGAGCGCGAGAGGAGCTTTATCAAGGCGCAACAGCTATACCATTTGTTCCATTCGAGTGTATGGGACGCTGGCAGTTCGAAAGTGCCTTTATATACACACATATCTGGGTTAAGCTCGGATTAGACACAGATATAGTATGCATAGGGGAACCGAAACGTCCGCGCGTCTGACTGCAGCCGTCTATTATCACTTGCGCGGTGGGGGTGGGAAAACAGAAGCGAGTGCGACACAGCGTATTATAGGAGAAGAAAAGTATAAAGGGGCTATTAGTAAGCAGCCTACCTCTCGCCGATTGAGCACGACCGTCTGTACGCATCCAACGAAGCTAGCCTTTGTCTTCATTTTAGGCGAGTACATCTCGGCGGAAGGAGCGCCGCCCAAGTAGAGATTCAACGGCAGCGAGAGTTGGGTGAAGGCTCCGGGCGCCATGATCTCCTGGGCCGGCTCGTCCTCGACCTCCAGGGATGCCAGGCGTCCCGTCCTCGACACTCGGACCTCGATCCACTCGCCCAGTCGCACCGGCTTCTCGCTCCTGCGAACCAGGTTAGTGATGTTTGACATTGCTTTATTTCATTTTATTCTCTTATGTAAATCATCGATAAGACGCTTGCCAGTAGTGCAGGTCTAGAAACGTCAGACGTATCAGGCAAAAACCAATTAAAATCCCCCGACGTCACACAAGTACACGGCGTATAGAGCAGCAGCTCATTGTTCCATTTGTCCCATAAAACTCAGTGTCAGTTCCTAGCGCACGTATGCGTATGCATACAGGTATGACTTTGACAGTCGTCGTCGGATTTTACGACGGAGCTGACGCGCAGCGGAAATATCGCGAAAGGGCCCGCGAATCGAAATTCACACGCCTACAGGAGGGTGCATGAATTATCCGTTTAATAAAAGGCTGCAGCTTACACGCGCCTTTCTCGCCCTCATGAATATTCGACTCTTTCATCTCTCGATATGGCGCGTTACACATATACTGATGACGCACACGCGCGCATCTCCCGCGTATAATAACACGTTAATGAGCGATGAATTATTTATGCCCACCGAGCGCGTAATAATGCGTTATACCTCTTTTTCTACATATGCACGTATACATACGCGCGTACGATGACGCACGCACTGCGGCGCATCGAAAGCTTTACGATATTCGCCGGCCGTTATACACACGTATATTATGCATAGCGAGATTGACGAGCTTAATTAGACTAGATGCAGCTTCTGTTTGTTGCACACATCACGCGGTTCGTCGCACAACGACGACGCTTCCGCCCGCGCTGATGGCCCTCGCTTTTCTTTGCCGCGCAATTTCCAGTTTGCGGAGGGATTAATGCATTGGATTTTTTGTTTTAATACAAGGGATTAGAGGGGGATTAATGGCGACGAGCAGACACGGTCGAGAGAGCTCGAGAATTATTTAGTTTCGGGCTGGACATACATTGGGATCGTCGTTTTAAAAATGAGCTTGCAAGCTCGTCGCAGGACTCATCGGTTTACACGTGTACAGCGTTCCATTCGAAATAATTCATGCATCAGTGCCCTCGTGATTACTGAATGCGCAAGTATAATTATACGAGAATTCATTAATTTTTATGCTGCAAAATGCGCCCACGCTAATGGTCCCGTCAAGCGCGATTAAGCGTGGATTGAAGTGGCTTTGTGAATTTTCGAAATTCCCACACCGCGCGTCTGCCCATTTTTTGGTTTCGCCACTTTGAATTAAAAAAAAGCGTCCTTTATACAATCGCATGAAAGCAATTCAGTTCACGCGTGTGTTTAATTCGCAGAGCGCAATCAGCGGCAAAAGTAGCAGCGCTCGGAATAATTTATCGCGGCAAACTATACAGCAGTGCATTAGTCGCGTGTGGCCATCCATTGCACTATCCTCGTTCTCCAGCTCGATTTACGGCGGAAGAGCAGCCGGCGAAGAAACTAATTTTAAAAGTGCCATTAAACGGTAATTGATTTTATTCGAAAGAAAGCAGTTGCAGCAGCAGCAGCAGCAGCAGCAGCAATGGGGCCCTCTAGCTCGTAATATATGTAACGCCTTTTTTATACATAACGACGGAAATTAAGCGATCCCTCGTGCTTTATCGGCGCAATGGCGTGTCCCAGCTCTCGTTTTAAGACGAATGGCCGAGCACAGCGTGTTTACTTTTTTTCCTTTTATCTTCTTTCGGCCCGCTGTCTTCCGAGCGATTAATTCGCGCGAGCTTCAGTGTATATATAGAGACATGGAATTAGTGCCTTGCGAATTCGAGTTAGCAACTTTGATGCGAATAGCTTTTATGATTAATCCTTTTTTTTAATTGAAAAAAAAGTACGTACAAAAATTATGTCCAACCGATAACTATAGCATAAATGGTCAAGGATATACTGCACGGGAGTTTCTCTCCTTCGTACACGCCATAAAAAAGACGCAATTCGCAGAGTATCGTAGTTTCCCGCAGCCTTATACCTCCGACCATATCAGGAATTCAGCGGTCAGCCGGTAGTACATAAACTGCAACAGTAGCATCGGCCACACACACATACACACACACACACACATACACGTGGACACAAACAAAGAGAGGGAGACTCACCTTAAGGTAGCACATCCAGTTCCCAGGTCGAACGTAAATTGCACATGGCCCTGCGCTAGGTAGAGGGCAATAAAATCGCCAGTGGCGTCGCTGTGATGGCCGTTATACAAGATCACACCGTCGGGGGTAGTTGGCTTCAGCGTCACGGCCAATTCCAGCCAGGACAGCGACGTTTCCGCTAATCCGGCGTACCTCAGATATGAGGATCCGTTAAACGACGGTACCTGCGAAGAGTATGTAGTGTTGGAGTAGTAGTAGTGGCTATGCATACGTAGTACACCCTCGATATTCTTATCGATTGCTAATGCGACGGAATCGACGTCACTTGAGTTGTATTATGCGAAGAGGCAATTTTCTCGCCGCCCCAGGGGGGGGGGGGATTCGTTTTTATTGTTTATCGGAATGCGATTTGTCGCCGCCTCCTTTCGCTCTGCAGACTTCTTCGTCACGTTAGCGCCCGCCGCTATATGGTATTAGGAAAAAAGCTTCGGCTGCAAACTTGACGCACTTTTTAAACAAGGCCGTATCGCAGCTCTGCACTTTCGCTACTGCGGAGGAAAGAGATAGGGGGCGTAATTAAACGAAAATTACACTTCTCCCGCGTGTTTATCTTTATCTCATAGCCGCGCGCGTCTTCTTCCCTTATATTCTCTGCACCAAGAGTCCAGCAAACTTGCCCGCAATATTCCGTCCCCTGCTACATCGGAAAAACTCAAAGCCCTCGAAATGGCACCGCGTAATCCACCCCGCGAGTATTAAACCGGATAAACCTCGCTCACGAGGCAATCTCTCATCCCGCCGATGAGAGATTGCCTCGTGCAACCTAGTTATGGTTGCATAGTTAATGCTCATCGGATGCAGGCAATGTCCATCCGTATCCGGAAGAAAAATCGGTCTCTCGAAAAAGGTCTCGTAAATGCAGAGTTATCTCTCATGCGAGCTTATCGGCGATGCTGACCCGAATTACCTGGCGGTTTGATTGAAAAGCAATTTTTTTTCGTTATGGGGGGTCAGCAGCTAAATCACGCGGGCGTCCGTCGATTTTTGCCTGTCGAGTCGAGTCGCGCGCCTGTCGTAAATCTCTCCCGATCCGCGAGCGGAGGCCTCGCGCGATTTATGGGTATTTAAAGGTCTGTCTCGCGCTTTGTATGACTCAGCGTGAATGTATCTTTAAATATAAGCTATCCACGTCTATTTCAGACTCTCGAGGGAACTGCCTTTGTTTGAATATGCGGAAAATTTAATACGCCCGTGCCGCCATGTGTGCTTTATTATAGACGATTTATTTTATTAATATAACTAAATGCACAGCTGTCGCATTATCGATATTCGATCCGTATTAACTAAAAACAGAAACACACAAAGTATGCGAATAAAAATAGTCAATATATAACGTGAATACAATAGGGGCGCGTAAACAACGCCCCCTTATACCGCACATTCCAGACGTAATTAAGGCACTTAATTGATATAACCAGAGCATCCACTTTAAAATTGACAATGTAAATTTAATTATACGCTCCTAAGAGATAGCGCTTTATCTCGCTCGCGGAGTAGGTTGAGCCGTATAACGAGCCCTCTTGCTCGTATACAGCAGCAGCGCGCGCGGCGTTAAAACCGAAAGCCGCGACAAAAAGACGAAATTGAAACAATCGCCCCAAGATTATAATGTCTCGAACGCGCTAGAGGAAGGCTTTAATACACACAAACTTTGCTCGTACACAGTTTTTAATTAAAAGAGCGGGGGTGTAGGCATGTATCAAGAAAGATTTATTTAGTCCCTAGAAAAGCAGGTCTTGGGACACACGCAGGCGAGCTTGCAGCCTCCCCGACGTAATCGAATTCTATACACGCGCGTTTACATAGAGATGCGCGTTCGACACTAAAAGCACCGAATCGATGGCTCGTCGCTGACGTTGCGGCGTTGCGCCGAGTGAGCACTTAGCACATGCCCTACACGTTGCGCGGATAACCGTTCGATACACGCACGCTATATACTCCGAGCTTGCACGTAGTCGCCCGTGTCTATAGCTCACCGTTTTATACCCGGCTATGATCATAATCGAAGTTCTAATCACTACTGGCTTGTGATAACAAACATTGTCCCTCGCGTTAACAGCAGCGCGCCCGAGCGTCGGATTAGCGCATCAAAGCTCGAGGATGTAAAAATCTCGAACCGCATACGACATATTATTATAAATATAGAAGCGGCAGCGCGAACTCCAACAGTCGCGCGTAATTCCGTTCTCAGCCGCGAAATAATCGTCGCTGCACACCGCACTGCAGCTGGTCAAATATGTACCCATCGCTATAGGGCAGCTAGCGCGCGGGGATAATTTACCGAGGACTTAGAGCGTGATGCTAAGGCTAAGCTCGTGATCTTTCGATTGGCGATGCGCGGCGGGGAATATTTACCTGGAGATCGACCCTCGTCTCGCAGAGGTCACCCGTGTAGCCGAGCGGACAGAGACAGACGGCCGTGTCACCGCCGGTCGTCAGGCACTTGCCGCCGTGCGAGCATGGCACCTTGCTGCATCTGTCGGCTGTGCACTTTTCTGAAACATTTTTATCCTCAGTAGTTCATATTATACATGAGCTTGCGATCGAACGAGAGAGATCGTTAGCTACTACTCGTAAAAACATTCCGAAAGCTCGGCCTTCTCTCATCACCGCGCTCATTACCTCCGTTTTCGAATAATCCCACCGCCGAGCTTTCGGAATTCCCGGCCAAAGCACGAATCCGCCTTTTCTTGCAATTATGAACCGAGAGAAATTGCGCCTGTATACAGCCGTCCAATCAAGCGTACGATAAAAAGAGTATACAACCGACGCATGAATAAAAGCTCGACGCGCGAGAGAGGCTATATGAAAAGATCGCGAAGGAGTGAAAAGCCGAGAAAGAATAACTGTATAACTGCAGCAGCCGCGCGATATTCGATTCCGAGGGTACAGGAAATGGAAAAGCTCGCGTGCGCGACGCTTATTGTTCTCAGGCGGGTTTCTCTCTTTCCCGAGCAATTACTTCGCACTTATAACTCCGAGGCGTCTTTCCGGAGTAGTCCCCTTTTTCCCGCACTCGGCAAAAGAGAGAGAGAGAGAGAGAGAGAGAGAGAGAGAGAGAGAGAGAGAGAGAGAGAGAGAGAGAGAGACGAGAGGGGAACCGAGTCAAGTGTATATTCGCTCCCGTTATACGCGCGCGGGCCAAGCGCTAATCTCCAGTTTTCCTTTTTTCTCTCTTTCTCTCGTTCGCGAAAAAGCAGCTCTCGAGTCTATTTTAATCGCCCGTGCAGGAAAATTGCCGCCGGGCTTGAGTCTCGTAACGAGATTCGGCCCTGATGTGAGAGCGCGGCACTATATGTATATATGTATATATATGAAAGTGCCGCGATTTTGACGACGGATGGCTCAGGCGGGCGCGGAACTTTTGAAAAATTTTACGCTGATATGACCGGTACGCGTTTGCAATTTGGAAGCGGTTTTTCGAGCCTGATTCGGTGAGTCTATTTCGAATCAGGATTCTGTAGTTGGCTTGATTAATTAAATTAATTAAATTCGGATTCGCAGAAGAGAGGAATCGGCTTTTAGTGCATATAGGTATGACTTATAAATTTCATCATCGCGGGCCAATACAATTACTGCGACGATCGATAAAACTCATCCGATTCTCTTATTCCACTCGACGTAATTGCTGAAATTTATTCGACTTTCCCGATTATATTCCCCCTTTCGGATAATTAAAAAAGCTTCGCACGTGCAAGCGCAAGCGAGTCGCCGGATTCCTTCTTTATTGCGCGGAATTTTCGTAATTTTCACCTCATCTATTCCCGAACGTGCAGTACTTGCTCTGCTGCTATACTGCTGCATCATTATTTTCTGGACTTCGCTTTTTGTCATCGGCGCGAACGAGGTCAGAGGCGCTTGACACGATTTACGGACGGTCGTATCGATATGTTACATCGATCCGACTGGGCCGGCCGCTCAGCACTCATTTGCGGAGAAATATATTAAAATGCCCACTAAACGACGTGCACACATCTCGCACTTCCCCGCAAGCTCTCGAAAGCTCCGTCCTTCTCTTCAAGCCACGCGCCGAGAGAACAGAAGGTCAGTTACCGCACTATAGAAGCAGCATCAGCAATCACTTACCGACGTCGAAGCCGTTGATCGCGTCGCCCTGGGGCGCCAGCGGGAAGTGGTAGCGATGCTCGTTGACTTCGAGGTTGCGCACACATCCCCGAAAGCCCTGGCGTACGGGCAGACGCTCGAGACCGCTCGTGTTGCCTGGGCCGCCGATGAAGAGCGGTTCGCGGAACGTGATCCTCGAGAACAGGCCCTGCAACAGGAGAGAGACGCCAGTAATTAGGATGTGGAAAGCTTTCCAGGGGGGGGGGGGCGGTAAAGCCGATATTATTGCGGGGGTGGGTTGATTAAAATTTTAACGGATGTACACGTAGGTCGCCTCTTATTTGGAACGATATGTACCATATTCCCGCGTTTCTCTGCGATTTTCATTATATCTTCATTACGGAGAGGTATAATATTCAGAGATATGAATACATCAAATAATTCAATAATCGGAAGAGCTTATCCCTCGGGCTAGTACATTACAATCACAATGTAATCGCCGGTCTATCGACTGTCATTCGTCATCCCGTCGCAATGAAATTCCTAATTATTCGTCGCACAATACAGCGGGCCATTACAGCCCCGCTGACTTAATATTTCCCCATTTAAACCCTCCAACGTTTTAATCCCCGACTCCTCTCCTCGTCGATTAAGCCCAGTCCCACCCACCCGCGCTGACAAGAGCCATCCCTATAAATTCAATACAATTCCTTCGAGCCTTCTCTCTCTCTCTCTCTCTCTCTCTCTCTCTCTTTCTCTCGGCACGCGAGAAAAAAAGAGAGAAAAGAAACGAAACTCGTCGGACGCGCGCGAGAACGATAAAAAAGCGGCGCATATCGCCTCTGCCCTGGCAAGAAGTGGGTCGCGCGCCAAGTCCTGTTTGGTCAATACACGCGAGCGTAAAAGCTTATACGGAGGAATTATTAGGCGCAGCCGGTGCTCACCCACACAATTCCTCGGCCTTATCTCCGGAGCTATGCGTATAAAAAATTAAATTTAATCCCGAGACGCCGCCGCGGCGGCAGGGCTCATATTGATTTCTCTCCGGCGTCGCTTCATAACGAGGGAGAACGAGCCGCGCCTTTCTAAATACCTGGCATGTATATTCGAGGGAGGAATTAATGGCCTGGCTGTAGATACCGTATATACATCGGCGTTATTTTCCACTCTCTGGGCTTTTTCCTTTTTAATTATGCGGCGAGCTTTCGAGGGCCCCGACGAGGAATGTATAATGATCAATTAAAAAAATTGAAATTGTTTTCCATTGTTTAGTGCAGTTTCGCGATGTATATCTTCCATAAACGGCTCTGGTTTTTGCGCTCGTTGGAAAGCTGCAAGTTTCGCGCGAAACAAAAGCGTTCGGATACGCCGGGAGACAGAATGCGGAAACGCGTTTTTTAGGTTTTGCTAAAACTGTTATCCTCGCGCGAGGGGAGGAATAAAACGCGCTGCGCTCGATTCATCTCGAAACTGATCAATCATCCAGATGGATGTTCTTTTCGTGCGTATATATATATGGACAATCTGGAAGAACGCTTCGCTTTTGGCATATACGTGTACTGCACCCCCGCGTGCGCTTTGTGAAAAATTCGAAATAAGCATCGCGTTCGAAAACAGCGACACAGCGCAAACACACACATCAGCCATCGCTGCGTATTCGGTCCGTAGCGCGTCGGGTCACGGCAAACAACATCCGTCATCCCGCAGCCGTCGAGCCATTACGCCGAACATCGGTCACCTCGCGATCATTATCATTAACCATACGCGCGCATCCGTCTCGCAAAAAGCTCCCTTTGGCTACATGCCCTAATGCGTCGCTTATCCTTTCTCCATCAGCTGCGTATACGCTCGCACCTCTCGAAAAAAAGAAGAAATACAAAAAAATACCGACTCGACCGGCGATCAATAGCTGTGATACGCCGTGTGTACTACTGCCGACTGCGTGTGCGCTGCGGTGCGGTGAGCATTGTTGCAGTGCGCGGAGGGGCATCGGGTGTACGCTTTGAATTTATATGGTCCCTCGTCAGCGTTGTGCGGTCCGGTTGTGTGCGCGCGCGCTGCTTCCGAGAGCATCGCGGCTAATGCGCGCGTGATTGATTTCCTGATTAATGAGCTTTTTAGGCGGCCGCTGCTACAATCCTCCCGACGGACATTGTCGCGCCGGCGCGTTTACCTGCACGCGAGAGAGAGAGAGAGAGAGAGAGAGAGAGAGAGAGGGACTCTTACTCTGTTATATTATACCTCATGTGCTGTATATGCGAGGGAGTTTTGGTTCGGAGCTTGCAAGCTGCGTTTAATTTTCGAGAGTGTGCGTCGCGGCATATAGCGTTTTACGAGCTTTGTTTGATTAGAGTGTATATGGCTGTATGCGTGGAAGGCTGACGATTTTTAATTAACGTCGATGGCGAGCCAATTTATCCGATGCGAATAATTACGGGCGAGTATAATGAACCTAATATTGTCGTTCGCCGACAGATTTGACTGTTCGCTGTATGGTTTTATTAATTAACTTTTTATTCGAAAATTTCGCGAGGAATGACTGTCGATTATTTCGAGAGCGAGAGAGACTGATGTATAATGTATAATTCGAATAATGTTATTCATTAACGGATATGATTTGATTGCAAAAAAGGCGCTTTCGCAGTCGAAACGAAAACATACATAGCAAAGAGTAATTATTCGCCGTCGGTCGGAAAAACAGATAGCCGGTATAATCAATCTCGTGGCTTTTACGCCCCATCGCTTGTACGCTTCGTTGATTTAATGTTAATTTTAGATTTGTTTGCCGCGGAGAGCCATCGATTTCAATCTGCGTGCAATGAATTCCTCGCGGATAAAACGGACAGCCATATTCCTCTGGAGCGAACGGCGCCGCGTCAGTTTTTATTCGCCGACCGATGAAAAGCGTCGGGCATCAATTTTCCTCAAAGACTCCCGATCTATGCGATTCGTTTATTTTATTTATTTTCGTTTAACGACGCTGAGTCACGAGAGCGAGCGTCGTCGCCTCTAAGAAAATATACCGAAACAAAGCCACTCCCGTGCGACATCAGCCCTTTAGACGAATTTCCCTTCGACGGTCACGAAAGGATACAAGGGGGAGGATCCTCTCAAACAAACAGCAGCCGCAGCGCGAAAGCTCAGCAAATTAAATTGACGACTCGAGTCGCGTGACGAATCGATTGGAAAGCCTTTGCCGCCGGCGAAACTTTTGTTTTCGCGAGCATCAGCTGAAGTATCGCGTTTATTAAATTTGCCTCTGTCTGTACACACTTTTATATAAACACACAGTTAAAGCGTCGATGGAATAAAATCGTCGACGGAAAAGCTTGTCGCGCAAGCTCGACTTTTCGTTTGTTTCGTCGTAAACACACCTCTATTCAGACAAACACAGCCGTTTCCTATAGATACATCCATCGCGAGAGTGAGAAATAAATATCGAGTTTATCTCGCGTCGCGAATTCAAAATACAAAGTATTCGACATACCGTTTCCGCACTTATTCTCGTACGTATAATCCTCGTAAACAAGCGTCGCTGCGAACGCATGCGAGATCGACAAAGGCGCGCAGCGAATATGGAACGCGAATAAAAAGAAAGACAAACGCGCTCGCGCGCACGTAATGGAGATCGAGCATTTTGCTCCTGTAATAATGCATAACTCTCTCTCTCTCTCTCTCTCTCTCTCTCTCTCTCTCTCTCTCTCTCTCTCTCTCTATCTCCCGGGTGTATATTTGCGCGCTCGCGCGTGCGGAAAAACGGTATGATGTATCGAGCGCCGGAGTTGTGCCCGAGAACGAGACTGGCTTATTGATGCAGACGCGCGCGGGGGTCGGATGAATAATTTCGTTTCTCCGAGAGAGCTTAATTTTTATTCTGTATAGCGTTAATCGCGCGCATAAGACTCGCTCGCTAATAAAGCTCGCGCGGAAATCCGTATATTTTCGCCCTCCCGTCGGAACAATGCGGGCCTTTTCTATCTCGAAGTTTCAGGCGAAAAAAAGAGGAGGGAAAAGGAAACAACGAAGCTGCAGTAGTGTACATAGAAAAGCCATGGCCCGCTTTTTCCGGCAAATCCCCGGAAAAAGGAGCGACAAGTCCTCATTCGATTAAAATCCAGCCAGCCGCGCCGCCATTCAATCCGCTGTAGTAGAGAGAGAGAAAGAGAGAGAGAGAGAGAGAGAGAGAGAGAGAGAGAGAGAGAGAGTCTAAAGGGTGTTTGTTCGTCCCGCCCCCCTTTTTCTCTCTGTCCACGCGTACGCTGTATACGCTATATATACAGTACACATACGTATGCGAGAAACGTAGCGCAATCGATACGGCGCAGCGCGCGCGAAGGTATGCCCCGTTTTTCTTGGGAAACAAATTACGAACCCGCGCAAAGTGCATAAGTGGTGTATCCTATATATATGCGCAGAGGGACGGAGAGCTTTTTGTAGTAGGTGGGTGTGTGTGTGGCCAGAGCGTAGACAAAGGGAATTCCGGAGATTTGCGGGCAAAGTTACCGGCTTCTGATTAATCGAAGGCCGGTGTTCCGTGCAGTATCTGTATGTATACAGTGGGGTGTCTGGGATTTTGTTTTTCGGACTTTGCTCGTTAGAGCCGAAACAATGGAAGTGCGACGAGGAGGGAGGGACAGTATGTGTGTGTGTGCGCTGATATATTTTTCGGGGTGCTACACGCGACACGATATCGCGGCTCTCTCTCTCGGATTTGTATTAGACGCAGTTTTGGCAGCGGATCCGCAGGGGCAATTAAGCCGCGGCGCATACGGTGTGTAATCTAACCGCGGCGCACAAAGTGCCGCTGCAGTTGCGCGTTTGCTGCTTAAATCTTGTATTTCGTATTTTAATTAACTATACGGATGTGCGTCGTTTGAAAATCTGACGCGTATAATTGTACAAGCGGTACAACGCAGCATGCGCACACGTTATGCGACAGATTATATTCTCTCGGAGTAGACGCCTAGAACAAACGTAGCGGAAAAACTTTGAAATTTAAGTATTTAAAGCCGAAAAATGCCGAGAGGCGCGGCGAGTTCACTCCCCATCCGCCGGCGAAATGTTCTTGCGAAAATAGCTGGGCAACTTATTCCCGTGCGCGAATTCGGCTCTCTCTCTCTCTCTCTCTCTCTCTCTCTCTCTCTATTTCGGAGAAAATTGACTCCGTAACTAAATTTTCGCTTAGGAAACTCGTTGCGTTCCACGTAATTGTCTAAACATGTTTTATTACCGAAAATTATTGCGTTCACGTCGCGGTATTATTACATCGGATTGCTTTTTTCCGGTCCGAGGTTATATTCCGCCAAAGTTTGATGCTGTTTTGTATTCGGTTACGCGCGAACGAAGTTACACCGGTTTGAATATTCAAGAATTTTCCGACTAATTTGTTTATGTACGGAGCCGACGCGTACTGGGGGGGGGGGGGGGGGTTGGCTGATAATCCGGTTATGCGCGCGCTGGCGCTCGGCTCCGTCGTGTTTTTACACTTTTTCGAGCTTTGGATGACGTTCGGGAAGATCCAATTATAAAAGTACGCACATATACCTGTATGTACATTCGAAACGCGAGCGGGGAATGACGACGAGAGAGGGGGAGAGAATTCTAGAATTCTATAATTGAGAAAAGCTGCGCGAGAAACTTCCGCTTCGATTCCGTCATATTGACACTTACAGAATTACCAGCGCATTTGCAAGTTTAATGCAATCCGAGAGAGAAGGAAAAAAAATTGGACCGTCCGTTACTACTTCTCTCGAGCGCGAGAGTAGGAAGAAGAAAGAGTTTGTAGGTATATATAAAAGAGCAGTCGTTACTGACCATTTTCCCGCGCGCGCGCGCGCTTTGAATAAACTTGAAATCGATTGAGGGAAGCTTGAGTGACTGTTAATTTTCCTACGTAATTTCACGAGGGTAAAACGGCTTGCAATCAGGCTCGGAGTTTACCCTTTGTTGGACCTTTTGTTTGCTTATCCGAGAAATTTCTATTTCCGCAATACCCCCCTCCCGCCTCCTTCTCTGTCGGATAAAAAGTACAGACAACAATTTGCGATCCGATTGCTCAGCTCTTATAATTCAAGACGATTTTCTCAGCCAAGAACGAGAAAAAACTGCGTCGTATCTGCAGTGTATATACTGAGAAAACTAGATATTAAAATTTACTACATATGCAGGAACAATTACTATATTATATAGTAACGGACGGTTATACTTGCTTTGTATTACTATCTTTTGTATTACTATACTTTGTATTACTATTGTATTTTACTATCTCAGATAGTAATTTCTATACAGAAATGAAATTTTTAAAAATTTAATTTTTTTTGCTGGCCAATTTTACGCGCTTATTTGAATATTATTATTATCACTATTATTATTGATATTTAATGTTGTTAAGTGAAAGAAATAAATGAAAGAAAGGATTTTTTTGCGGCGACGGCAATCGAACCTGGACCTCTGGCATGGGAGTCGAGCGCGCAGACCATTTACCCAAACAGTACTGTTATGTACTAAATTTCAAATCTGATATATTAATCACATTTACTCATGAGTTAATATTAATAATAAATTAACCAAAATTAATAAATAATAGCAGCGAATGATATTTTATCACTTAATAATACCAGATAAACAAAAAATTATAGATTTTGGTCTCTGATTGCATAAATCAACAAATTCTTAAAATAATTTTTACTATATAATGTAGTAATTTCTAGTAAACACGTAACAAATTTTAATATAGGTCTAACAATTTTACTATGAATATAGTAAAAATCGTCATGGAGCGAGTATGAGCTGCCGTTACTATCTAATATAGTAATTTTTCCTACATATGTAGTAAATTTTAATATATGGTTCTCTTAGTGTAGTTGTTCGAAAGCGTGTTCGAATTCCGAAAGCTCCGCAGTAGGCGAAGATTTATCGCGTCGTTTTCGCGCGACTTCCCTGTAATATACTCTCTCTCTCTCTCTCTCTCTCTCTCTCTCTCTCTCTCTCCGCCGCTGCAGCATAGAGATCGATGCGCCAAAGCTCGCTTGACAAAAAGCTTATCCCGCGCTGCGAATCATTTCTACATGTGCGTGTATGCGAAGAGGCATCGTCCTAAAGCTCCTCGCACTGCAGCATGTACGTTATACCCCGTCGATCAAACGGAATACCCGACGCGTTCGCGGCGGAATTCGTTCGGGCGCAGCAACAAACTTTCGCCGTCGGCCTGTTATGCAGATCGCAGCCAACTTTCGCCCGTGTGTCGCTGTGTGTGTGTATACGCACGCATGTATAATGCATGCCTCGAAGTATTATACCGTGTACGTAGGCGGAGCTTAGTGGGGGGTCTGAGCTGGAGATAAAGGAAGCTGCATCGATTTCTTAAGGGCGGAGGGTTCGATGACGACGTGTATTAAAGGTCCACGTTAACGATCCGTTGGGGAGAGAGAGTTTAACGAGGAGCTTTTCGTCAGCGGCGAGACGGAATCGATTCCTCGAGCAAGCGGTGAAAAATCGCCGGTTATATATTCGGGGCTATTAGACATCGCGTGCCGACAGTCAATCGGTATTAGGGTCTGTGGGAGTTTAAATTTTAACGAGCCCCTATCTCTCTCCCTCAATAAAAGCTCATTAGTGTATAGGATGTTTGTTATTCGAATTTACCATATAGGGGAAAGAAAGGAGTCGCGGAGTATAGAATCCGCAGACTGCAAAGCCGACAATTTCGTTATATCTCTATATGCATACATAGCCACACGTGCAGCGGTAGCTCGGGCAACTAACTTTCAGCCGGGGGTTAATTTCCGGCTCGCGCATAACGTCGTCATAATTACCGGATTTCAGGCAGAAATATGCAAAACGCGCGCGAGCGGCAGAGGGAGAAGGAGGACGATGTCGTTAAGTGGTACGAGTTACTTAGTTAAAGCCCCTTCGTCGTCGTCGTCGTCTCTGCGCGAGAGATACGAGTCGTTCCTCGTTCGCTGCGTAAAAATGTCTATAACATATGCGCATCGTTGAGATGTCGGAAATCGAGACTCGTTTTCGAAGCGGGAGACTATTATCTCTGGCGTACGTAGAAACACTGAGAGAACTATATATTAAAATTTACTACATATGTAGGAAAAATTACTATATTAGATAGTAACGGCAGGTCATACTTGCTCCATGACGATTTTTACTATATTCATAGTAAAAATTGTTAGACTTATATTAAAATTTGTTACGTGTTTACTAGAAATTACTATATTATATAGTAAAAATTATTTAAAGAATTTCTCCGTGTGCCAGAATTTGAGGTTATAAAGATGATTTATGCAGTAATCAGAGACCAAAATATATAATTTTTTGTTTATCTGGTATTATTAAGTGATAAAATATCATTCGCTGCTATTATTTATTAATTTTTGTCAATTTATTATTAATATTAACTCACGAGTAAATGTGATTAATAATAAATCAGATTTGAAATTTAGTACATAACAATACTGTTTGGGTAAGTGGTCAGCGCGCTCGACTCCCATTCCAGAGGTCCAGGTTCGATTTCCGTCGCCGCAGAAAAATTTCTTTCTTTCGTTTATTTCTTTCACTTAACAACGTTAAATATCAATAATAATAATAATAATAATCATATTCGAATAAGCGCGTAAAATTGGCCAGCAAAAAAAATTAAATTTTTAAAAATTTCATTTCTGTATAGAAATTACTATCTGAGATAGTAAAATTTAATACAAAGCAAGTATAACCGTCCGTCACTATATAATATAGTAATTGTTCCTGCATATGTAGTAAATTTTAATATCTAGTTTTCTCAGTGAAGGAGACGATTAAAGAGTCGCAGTAGACTAGCCAGGGGTAGATAAAAGCAGTCGGTTAAAGAGCTTCGGCTGCGCGCGGGAGGACAAATTTTTTCGGAGAGATTAATTAACTGCTCTTGCGCGCTCTCGTCGCCGTGACTGTGTTTTTATCTCCGGCGCGACGCCATAGAGAGAGAGAGAGAGAGAGAGAGAGAGAGAGAGAGAGAGAGAGAGAGAGAGAGAGAGAGAGAGAGATAGAGAGAGAGAGAGAGAGAGAGAGAGACGGAGATGATGCGCACACGCGGCCGAGATGTATTTATACAATTTTATCGATTTAATCAAAAGCGCGCGTCAGCAGCTCATGCGTCGCGTCGTCGAACCGAAATAGAATGGCATAATGTCGCAGCGTTAAAATAAGGCAAGAGTTCCACACCTCGACCTACATAATTTTAATTGCACACACTTTGATCACCGCGTTGTAGCCTTCGACCTTGAAAAAACACGACGCGTGTAAGAGTCGTCAACGCCCCAATTCCTCGAAAAGAAGAGGAAGAAGAAAAAAAGATTCAACGCGTGTCCCCGAGAAAGGTATATAACGAACGCGTTAACTCCCCATCCATTGGCGCACACTTGAAGCGCATAAGTCCGTGTTTGGCGGCAGCGCGACGCACAAAAAGATACAGAGGGACGACGACGGCACAAGAGGCAGCGCTCCGCTAATTACAGCTGGCGACTGGCTGCTTAATGGGAAGCCCGAGTCCGAGTGGATTCAAACACAGTGTAAGGCTGGCGAAGACACAGGGGGTTGAAGCTCAAGCTTGATTTTGAAAGCTTCTTATTTAAAGCAATTAGGAGCGGCCGCGGTGCAAGCAAGAAACAGATGGGAAAGCGGCTTTTCTTCGGACGCTTTGATGCGAGAGTAACGACGACGGATATTCAAGAGAGCCGAGCGCCGCAGCGGAAGACGGTTTATTCATCATTTTCAGAGGGCTTAAACTTTTCGCTGGCGGACGGAGGCTTGAGAGCTTTTTTCGGAGCGGAGGGATGAGAGCTACTGGGAGATTATATTCCAATCCCCCTCTCTCGCTTTCGTCGTCGGGGTTGCATATTTCCGACCGAATACTCCGAGTAGCCAGATGCTTGTTTGGTCGGACAGGGGAATTTTCACGAAAAAAATTCCACGCGCTCTTACATAAAATCCGCGGCGGCGACCGAATCAATTTCGCATATCCGCGTAGCGTCAAGCTGCGACTTATACAGTATACATTCGACTCTTCCAGGCCGCCGAGCGCCTAATCAGAAAGTCACCCCGCGAGAAGAAGTCGATCTCCGAGTCACGTCTGCTCCGCTCCTTCTCTCGCGGGTATGTATAGACCCGGAGCACGTGGGCAATCAGTCGGTGCATTATTTCCGGTGCGCGAGTATAACGCGCGCCGACGTGTCCGGAGAGTAATATTCAGGTATAGTCGGCCGCGCGACGGCGAGCAGCCGGGAGGGAGCTTCGTATATATAAACGAGAGCCTTATCTGTATATATGAGCCGAGAGCTCCACATACGCGAGGATATCGCCCGACGTCTCTCTCGCTCTCCCTCTCTTTTTCGATAAAAATATCGAGGACGTCATAGCCACCGGTGCGCGCTAGCTACTCCATAGACTTTAAGCCCTTTTTAAGTGAAAATAAAATCGACCTGCGCGCAGCCGTATATACTTCCACGAGTTCCACGAGGCAGTAGCTATAGGCGCGATCGATATCCGTTGCCCTTATACGAGCCGGGATCTTGTTTATTTACCGTAGTGCGGATGCTCTTTTTTTGCAAACGTCATCGCATGTGCGTTTTACATTAAACGCGAAGACGCGCTCCATGAATATTCATTCCCGAGCGCTATCCGCGCGCGAGGGCCGTAATTAACGCAAATCCGACCCGACATAATTAAGCTCTGATGTGTGTAATTATACTATGCGAGGGAAGAAAAAAATTCGAGCGAAGTCATCATGCCGTATTACGATGGGAATACAACGCTTCGGAGTCGGTTCTCCGGGTCGTTTGATTCCTGACGCGTGTCTCTGCACACAGACAGCCACGTGTGTACAAGGCGACGAGGGAGAGGGGCATGAATTTTGGAGAGGCCAGAAGCGTCGCGACGACTACAACGAGATGAGCCTCGTGCCCGGGTAAGCGCGTGGCTGCGTTTAAAATTTCGTTTGCGGAGCCAGCGAGGGCCAGCGAAACACTACATATAAACGAATCGCTGTTTAGCTCTAATTGCCGCGGGCTACGCGTCGGGGTTAGTTAATGGCTCTGTCGATTTGGCTGACGCTTTGGATCGAGGAAGTCCTCGTCTCGCCGAAAGCGGGTCAGTACAGCGTGCAGTATAATATCTATCCCCTCGAGATAAGCGCTGCGGTCCCGAGACAAAAAAGTTCCGGCGTCGCTAATCCTTCTTCCGCAGCAGCAATGGCTGTCGTCGATCGAGGCCGGAGCTATGGGCTCTTGCAAATTCATCGTCGCCGTGGAGTATAGGCGTGTTCTCTTTCTTTTCTTAAAAAGCTCTAAAATCAACAAACAAGAACGAGCAGCGTCTGCAAGTCCGAAACCGGTGGAGCCGAAAGCTGCTCTCGGAAACTTGCCGAATTTCAGAAAGCGACCGCGCGGAAAATGTTCTCTCGCCCGAGAAATTGCCAGCGGCGGGAAAATGAGCCGGTGTATAGCTGTATACATCAGCTGGCTCTTATTCTTCTGCTTGCGGAGTTTCGAACAAAAAGCTCGCCGCAGCTTGTGTATCGTGACAGCTTTTGCGCTTGCGGAGATCTCGAAACGATGTCGAGCTTTTTAGGTGTGTGTCCGAGCTCAAGTCTTGCGAGTTACAGCGTCCGCGATAAAAGATATAAGACGTCCGACTTATCGCGGATGAAGAGAGTTTTAGTGGGATCAGAGGGGGCCAGCGAGGGAGATAGTGGTGAGAAGGCTATTTCTTAATTCCGCACCTCGCGATCGACTTCCGAGGAGAACGAAAGCACGACGACCGACGACGTAATGTCTTCTCGATTAGCATCCATCCTCGTCAGCGCGCGCAACGGCCGTTTCATATTTCACCAACGCGCAACTCTCGTCGTCGTTTTCGTGCGGCAAACTTTTATCGTCGTCCTCTCGTCGAAAGGTGACATCTCTGCCGCACGCGATGATTATTGCGCAAGTTTTTCCATTTGCGCAAAACGAGTCGAAGAAAGCTCGTCGTCCGAACACGCTTTTTTTTAATTAAATTCCGCGATGCCCTTTGACGCTCGCGCCCGAGTGTCTATATGTACACGGATCGAATGCGCATTGAATGGTTTGCCGCAGCCGAGCGACACTTGACCCGCTTTACCTTTGTATGTACACGCGAAGATCCGGAATTTTCCTTTAATTGCGACTGACAATGTACGGACGAGGAATGCGGCGAGCCGCACGAGAGGAATTGGGTTGCCGCAGCGGTAGCGCTAGATTGAAAGCTCGACAAAGTGGGAGCTTGATTTAATTTCCGCGTTTGGCTTCCTTTTTTTTAATACCGCTTCACTCCCACACACACAGCTCGCCTAAGCCTTTTACGAGACTCGCTCGTAATAATGTACATGTCGCGGCTCGGTTCGATGGGGCGGCGGCGTTAAACGACACTAATTTTTTAAACGCTGCAGCAGCAGCCACTCGGAGTAATGAGCTGCAGTGCGCAGTATTGTGTTCTTTTATTGCCAGTCTCCGTACACGACGCGCTGGACCTTTATTGTTTCGAGTATGCCCGCAAGTACGTTCATAACGATTGGCCCCTCGATTACTGCGAGAAAGCAGAACATTTACGAGCAATTTTATCGCAAAGGCTAAAAAAACTGGCAATATAACTCGAACGTATTTATAAATAAATCTTGCTGCTGCATCCGACCCAATTTCTCGGGGAGATGCGGTGCACGAGCGTATTTTCATTATATATTAATATACGTATAAATGCTCCTTTTAGCCGGTGCTTACCTTTGATCTGCCTTGAACTCGCTTCTCCTGATTTAATTGCAGCCACGCATCCCAGCGGTGCCGGTAGATGCTCAGAACGTTCCATTCGTTGAGCTTGACGGTCTCGGAGCTTCTCACAATGCCGACTCCGCTGCCGCAGTCAAATCTGAAACACCGACGAATCAGGACGTGAGAGCGGATTACGCTTTGTTTCATACAATTTTTTCAGCAAAGTCTGCGGGAATTTTCGGCTTTTTATTCGAAATGAAAGTAGCATCCCGACGTTTATATCATTCCGTGCGCGTTTATTTTAGAGAACAATTTTATTTTAGATTGAAATATAAAATACCAACTTTGTCTGTGGTTTTTTCAAAGCATCGCGCGAAATACGTTATTGCTGCGTCGGTACATACTTCATCGGTATACAAAAGTGCCACAGGTAACATTATCAGAAACCGCAATTCACATCCAATAATACGAGAGGAAAGCAATTATACGGGAAAGGACAAAAGACAGAACTGCGTCGGTCGGAAGCCGAACTCTATCGAGGTTAAAAAGTCCGTCCGCGCTAAATTTCATTGTTCATCGAAAATTCAAGCGAGAAAAATAACCCAAAAAACTGTCCATTATTCATGCGCAAAGCGCTCTTTTTCGACTTTTTCAAAAGAAAATCACATTCGCAATCTGCTGCTTTCGAGGTCGAAATTAGGTCGAATATTCAGCGTGTACTCCAAAAATGCTGTTCACGTCGCCCTTCAAATCAGAAAAAAGGCACAATTCCCGGACGAAATTCTCCCTCCCTCAGTCTCGAAAGAAAAAGCTCCTCCTCGTTACGCCGCTGCAATCTCGGGGTCCTCTCTCTCTCTCTCTCTTTCTCAAAAAAAGTCGTCGCAAAGTTATTATTCAAACAAGCTCGTCCTATACTCGTCCGTCTCTTCGCATAAATAAGCGGCGTTAGCTGCAAGCTCGCCCGAATAAATCGTCTCGGCGGCGACTTTTGAAAAAGCTCCGGCTCTTTAATTTACACCCTCGGCCCGATTAGAGCTGTATATGTCCGCCTCTCGCTGGAAACAAATGTCGAGATCGATATCGGCCTCCCCGCGCGCTATACGTTGTACACGAGTGAGAGAGAGAGCTTGCGGTTGCATTCGATGGGGCTTTTGCCACTGCGTGCGCCGACATAATTTGCGTCGAGGACGAATTGGTTTACTGCTGATTGCGCGCCGAGGGGATTCGTCTCTTTCTTTTGCTTCTTCTTTTTACGCAAGCTATAGCGTCGCGCGACCTACACTTTTTAATTCGGGTATATAGAGCACAGTAGATGTTTTTATGCGTATCGCCGGGCAGATTTATTCCTTTCCCTCATCGCTCGCGGTTAATTCGATCCATTATATTGTATTACCGGTACCCGCTGCAGCTGCGCGACGCGGACCGAGAGAGAGAGAGAGAGAGAGAGAGAGAGAGAGAGAGAGAGAGAGAGAGAAATTAAACCGGCTCCGGTTTAATACACAGAGAGCTGCGCGAATCCGACGTTTCGATGTGAAAATTATTAAACGAGCTTTATCCCGGGACCACGTGTTGAATTTCAGACATTATATAACCTTGCTCGAAGGGGAAGGTCAAACGGATACCGACATCGTTATGTTCCCGCGGCTCGTCG
This sequence comes from Nasonia vitripennis, assembly GCF_009193385.2. NCBI lineage: Eukaryota > Metazoa > Arthropoda > Insecta > Hymenoptera > Pteromalidae > Nasonia > Nasonia vitripennis. Next base: position 10,712,199 of record NC_045760.1, on the reverse strand, counting down.
GCTTCTTTTTCCATCGAGATTTCGCGAGAAAGAGAGAAAGAGCTGGAATGAACAACGCTTTTAATTACACGCACAGCGCGCCCGCGCGTGAGAGAGAGAGAGAGAGAGAGAGAGAGAGAGAGAGAGAGAGAGAAAGAGCGCAACTCGGTGAGAGAAACTTTTATTGCAGCGACAGTCGGGGCGTTGTTCGAGAGCGACAGCTCGAGAGAGTTGTATCGGAAATAAAATTCGCCGAGGTTGGAAAGGGGCCAAGCCGTCGCATTGTTCCGCGGGCCGGCTATTTTCCTTTCATCCTGCCGCGATCATTCTTTCGGCGGCTGCTCAATAGCCATCCCGGCTCTCTTTTTCTGAAATTGAATTACTCGCCGTCGAGTGCGCTAAAGCTGGTTAGCTAACGCGATTGAAAGCGATTATTATCGTTTGCCCGCGGGGCTGCTCGGCTCTCTGATTTTCTTCTCCTTTTTCGATCGGGAGTGCGGCGAGTCGATTTTTCGAAGGTTATACCGTTTTCGCGCACAATCATCAGCGTCGGGCTAATTAACCGATATATGTAGCTATGTTGCGCGTATCGGATGATCGACATCCCGCAAAGGCTTGTACAATAAACGCGTACACACGCGGGAACGTATATTAGAACATTCGCTGTGTTGCGTACACGGCTAATTGTATGGCGGAGCGTGCGGGTAATTAACGGGCAACTTGTTGATCGCGAAAATCAAATTACCCGCAACGCGTTCGCGAACGCGCCAGGTCGCGAAATGCCCATATGGATACATGGTAAAAAAAATTGAGGTGTCGAATTAACCGAGTTAGCGAATCGCTACGTATGTACGAGATTCTCGCGCACAACTGCATATGTGACTTATCGTTTGCAAAGCTCGGCGTAATTCACTCAGCCCTCGCACTGCAGAGTCGCATATGCGTATGTACGAAATTCAATCTGCAGATCGGAGCTCCATATGCACACACACACGCCATCAAGTATGAACGAACGAGGTGAGTCCGATAAAGTCATAAACGAGTTAGCTTGCATAAAATAGCGTCGCACCTCTTCTCCCCGTGTATACATATATACATGCATGTAAAACGAACGCGCTTACCTGAACTCGACGTATCCGTGGTGGAGGATCAGAGCCATAAAATCTCCCTGCAGGTCGTCCCTCTCGCCGGCCAGTAGAAGGACGCCGTCCCAAGCCTCCGGACGGAACTCGAGCTCCAACTGGACGTGCTTGTAGGCCGCGTGCAGCGGGGGAAACGCGAGCCAGCTAAGGCCCGTGAAGCGCGGCGATCTCACTTCCGTCTCTGGAACAGAAATTCGAAACTTCGCGGGTTATGCACCTGCCTATATGCACACACACACACATTCATATCCATAAACTCGCTGGTCCTGATCGTAAAAACCGTTTTTTCCCTCCTCCCATATCCTGCGCGTATCGCCTCGAATTCGCAGTAAACTCCTGATAAAGAGGGCGCGAAAAGTCGGGCGCGGAGCCCTTTGAGCGAAACCGCAGAGGGAAAACTTATACGTATACTCGTGACGAGAAAGAGAGTGTACGTGCGAACGAGCCGCTGCAGCGCTCGCGTTATACGAGAAGTGCGGGAGAGCGTAAAGCCGCTGGATTCCGCGCGCGCGGACGGACAAAGGAGCCCGAGAGAGAGAGAGAGAGAGAGAGAGAGAGAGAGAGAGAGAGAGAGAGAGAGAGAGAGAGAGAGAGAGAGTGTGTGCGAGAGAGATTCAACATCGGACTCTCGTGCCACTGCGCGCGGCTGTATATTCGAGACAAGGCGCACTCGAGGGGAGGATCTCCGCGCGCCGATAGCCAGCTGGCTGTCTATATTCTGCATCGTTAGGGGCGAGTTTCGACGCTGAGACGCCAAAATTTGGCTTTTTTTTGTTCGCAGTTTCCGTGAAAATAGTGTATTATTAAGGTATGGTCTTGGAGGGACGAGAAAATTTGCCATAACATCGCGGCGGGAGAAGCGAGCGCCAAAGTGTATTTTTCCAGGTACTCGCTCGGTCGTCGCGACCTCTGTTTTCCCTCCACGGCTATCATTGCGATGTAAAACAAACGTTCGCGTATACCTCTTCTCCGTAAACACCTAAGTTTGCTTTTCCTAAAAAGCCGAAGAGATCTAAACGATTCTTTTCAAATTTCACCGCGTCATCGGGGCAAACTTCGCCGGGGGAGCTTGCGAAGACTCGAATGAGAAAATATCGGAAGACAAAAAAACGCGCCCGCGCGTTGTATCAATCAGCCGCGTGGTATAGCGATAAATCAGGGAAAAAGAGAAAAAGAAAAAGCTTTACACGCGCGGTCGCGAAGATGAAAGTCTTGGCTTCGCGACGCCGGGGACGCGACTGCAGTGGAGGAGAAGAGAAATGGAAACTCGATAGGACGTGCTTATATAGGTATATACACATGCGTGCACGTCTGTACCGTGTATCTTTTATGCTCAGGATTTCGCGTCGCCGTTTCTTTTTACGCGGATAAGCAGATTCTGCCCGATGGCTCGTGCGTGTGTACATGGAAATGGATAAGAGCTTTCTCGTATTGATTTCTCGCTCGGCTCTCGTTGCGCCCCGCTCTCTGTCTCTGTTGTGGAAACGCGGATTACGCCGCGAGAGAGGCTTGTTTCGACGCTTCTGTAATATACGTGTTTTCTGCTTCTGTTTTACTTCTATATATAGCTAACTAATATAGCGTTAATTGGTCGTTCAAGTAGTTTTATAAACGAGCATTATCTGAATATTGAATTAAATCGCGCTTCGTGTGCCTTCGACGAAGCCGAGGCGGCCGATTATAGCTCACACAAATAATATTGAAATACGATATTGTTAGAAACCGATCAACGAATTGATAATGCTAACGAAACGGGGTTACATAGTGAAATACAAACTATAAAAACCGTCTATGGATATCCTCGAAATAAGGCATCGGTTTCACAAAGCTCGCCATACAGAGTACATAGGAAGGAGAGATTGAAAAGGCGCTCGCGGGTTACCCCGCAAACGAGCGTCAGAAGCAGAGGCTCTCTATCCTTATACATACACGGAGAGTAAATAGCCCGGAATGCAGGAGTTATAACGGGACAAGACGTCGCCGCCGCCCGCATACTGCACCGTATATACACCGGGACGACGTTATATAATAGCCGGATACCTCAGCCTCGTCCGGACCAGTCCCTCGCGCTGTGTTGCTATACTGCCGCCGCCGTCGTCGTCGCTGCGGTCGAGGAGGGGCTGAATGCGCACTTTACGAGTGGCTGAAGGTTTTCTGAGCCTTCTCTCGGCAGCTCGTGTTCAGCCATCGGGCCGTTTGTGCCCGCTGGGGGTTTATTAATTGGGCGGAATTTTCGAGGGTGTGGGCTACATATTCGCCGTTCAACCCGGCGTAAGCTCCCTCTCGCCGCGTCGGGAAACATATTCAAAAATACCGTATAACACGGTATACTCTTCCACGTCGTTCATACGATATTCCGCTTGTGTTCAATCAAGGGACGATACAGCCCTTCCGGCGGTATATGGCATGCCTCGCGCGTCCCCGAGAAAAAAGCATCGCAGTCGCGGTAATTGCAAAGTTGCGAGGAAAAACTTTTAGCGCAAGATTTATAAAACTTCTCGTCGCCGCAAGCTCTCGCTGAAGTTCTCCACGCTATTAATTAAAGTATTTTCGGTCTCTCTCTCTCTCTCGCGCGCTCAATTATCAACGGCGCGTTTTTATAATTCCTTATGCATTAAACTGCGCTAAGGGCGCGCAACCTCCTTCCGCGTGGAGTTTGGCCCAGTTGCACAGGATTCTTTCGAGTTCGAGCCGCACCGCTTATAATAAGCTGCAAAGGGCTTCGGAGCGCGACGAGGATGAGGAAAACAATAGGGAAAAATAAGAAACCTCATATTATTCTCCTGCCGCGATTTTAATACCCGATATAAAGTATGTATAATGCGCGCTGACGCTAAAAGGGAGCTTTCCCGCCGTGTCCGGCTCTCGAAGCCTTTATTATTATCAACTTGGATATTTCACAAATGCAGCTCTTTTTTCGACCGACGCGCAAGTAGGTCGACGCCGCTCTGTATCGGCTAATATGCGATCTAATAAAACCAAGTCGCGGGAAATTCCAGCCGCTGCAACGGTCGATAGACGCCGTAAAACGGTATTTTTTTTCCTTCTATCACAGTAGCATCCATCGATTATTCGACCAGGCACATGAACTATCTTTTTATATTTTGTCCTACTCCTGCGGATGTCACTGCACTGTTGTAACGTTCCGCGTAAACAACCCACTTTCGCGGAGTGTAACTGTCGTGTGCTATCGGTTAACCGAAGGTACAAGCACTGCCCTCTCTCCCTGCAGCTATTTCGGCTCATATAATTAATCACAGGAGCCGGTTATGCGCGCGAGTATTCCGCATACTGCAACGGTCATTTATGCAGCAGTTACTGTTCCGAGAGGCGGGGGGAGGGCTCGCTGGCCTGGCCAGTAGTCCTAATCCAGTAAACGTCAGACACGATACGGGTGCGTTTGACGCTATGCTCGCGGCTTGATCCGCTTATATCTCCCCCGTTCCGCTGCTTATGCGGAAGACGTCCCGCTGTCTGTCGCTGACTTTGAGCTACGCGTATGTGCAGTGTTATGTGCGATGTATAAAAGAATTTCCATATGTTACATATGTTACACCGCGGATGAGTGTAAGTCGACGCGTTGAATATTTCCTCGTCGCCTCGAGTATCTGTTTATCGAAACGTTTGTCAGCTGTCGTTTGAAAATTTAATTTTCGGAAGATAAATACGCGCCCGTCCCCGGGGGCTCTTGCGCTTGCACCATAACGACAAGTATAAGCGAGCGTGCGGCGAACCCCGGCGACCGCAGGGCTGTTCCTCGGGCGATTAATTCACTCTCCCGAACTGGCCATACTTCGATCAGCCCATAAATAACGGGTCGCTCGCGCTGGACTAGGGTTATATATATGTGTATGTATGTATTTACCGCGTTTCTTTGGGGGCAACGGATGTGCGATCAAATATTGAAAAACTCATCCGCGACATGCGAGCAATTATGCATGCGTATGACTTTTAATCGGAATATTCTCCGTCGATCACGTTATTCATGATCCTTTGGCGTCTCGTCACGGACGTTAAAAGTATATAAGCGTCGCTCAACTCCTTTGCCGGATAAATTAAAAATATCGATTTCCGGCGCTTCATTAACCAGGCGAGTCATCGCTCATCATCATCGTTACATCTCCATAAACCCGCCCGTATTTCCACCTACTCATTTCAATTACAAAACCCGCCTTTCGCCGATCGCAGTACCCATATTCCCAGCGACACACATAGAGGAGAACGTGCATAATCGCAATTATCGCGCGGCGAGTGTATACGTGTACATTCGAATTACGGGAATAACCGAGCGTAACGCGTCGCCGGGACACGCGTAATCCGCGAATAGGCTGTAGCCGCTTTCTCTCTGTGTGTATACAGAGCCTCTGCACTATATATGGCATATAGGTCTAGTTTTCGCCACCGTCGCGTGGTGTAGACGCGCAGTAAAGGAGGATTTGGATTTGACGCCGTCGTCGCGGGGTCGGATTTGTACAGGAAGATTTTCTAAGCGTAAAAGATTTGCCGTATGAAACAAGCGCGGTTTGATTCCGCTCATCTGTTATTTATGGCGTACGCGTGTATATAGAGTCGCTTCTATCGCTCTCGCGCGAAAATCCGAAATGATAACAGTAGACTTTGCGCGTTAGCTTCTCGTTCGAAGGAGCTGCTCTCGCTGAGCGAGTTGATTCAGCGCGACGCAAGTTCGAGTTGTGAAGTTAATCCGCTGTGTGAACAATGAATAGGGAAGCCCCGCTACGCAGCTCTCGGGCTGCGGCGATTGTGTATTTTTTCTTTTCCACGCGCTGCTACCGCCGCTGGTGTTCGAGGCAAACAATCGAAACTTTCCTGAGGTGCTGTGTACGACTTGCGATCTTGTTTGGATTTTTCGAGAAGAAAGGAACGCGTTGTTCGAGAGATTTATTGTTTGCGTCGATGCGGATGTAGAATATTATATAGGAATCGAAAGGATTTCGGAGTCCAAATGATTTTACGCACATCCCCAAAGAATCGCACACCTGCACAGAGCGAGCTAATGCGATCAGCTCGTCCACAGCAGGCATTGCACGAGTCATCGCCGGCGCCTGCCAATAGAGCCCGACACGGCAGCTCAAAAGCATCGAGTTTGCCGAAGCGTCTGCCCCACTCGCGCGCTGCACTCCTCTCCGTAATTGCGCGCGCGGAGACGATGATGCCAAATTCTCGCTGCTTCTCCGACCTGTATGTGTGTATAGGAGAGTAGGTTATACACCCACGGAGTAGGTATAGTGCAGAGCACGATATCGGCGACGCACAACCTGTGGCGTCTCTCTCTCTCTCTCTCTCTCTCTCTCTCTCTCTCTCTCTCTCTCTCTCTCTCTCTCTCTCTGCAATAGCATCAGCAGCAGCAGTGCCGCGCGAGAGAGTTAACGCTCCTAATCGATGAACTATCCGCTGTGACGCGGCAAATTGTGTTTGCGAGCCCTAAGAGATTCGCAAGCGCGTGCATTATGCACAGGGCTGATCAGGGCGAAGCAGAGCGACGTTTTATGCGCGCGCGTCGGTTCTGCGGCGGACATCACTTGTGTGCGGGGCTGATTACGAAGGTGGAGTGAGAGAACGGCACGTGCGTATTTGGAGCTTTGGAGGGTGTGTTGTGGAGGTGGTGGGTATTTTTAGACGTGGAGCGGAGTTGATGAGATGGGATTAACGATAGTGTATGGAGCGAAGCTGAATAAGCGCGTTAGTCGACACTCTGGCTGAAGTTTGAATCTTTAATCAATATCTTTCCAAAGTCTCTCCATCATTCGCATCTCCATGGACGCTGAGCGCGTTTTATCAAGCTGGTAAACTCGGCTCTCGAGTTTCATTCCGCGCGAGATGCTTTTCGTTTTGCGAAACGACGCGGGTTATTCCTGGCGGATCGCTGCGTAGTAAGCCGCGATCGGTTTCTTATATTGATCAATTATTTCGCGTCGAAATTAAACAACTCGGACGCGTCTGTTCCAGCTTGACGCTGGGAATTTGGTGGAAAGTGTCTGCCCGTGACTCCAACGAGCGGACGCGAAGATCAAAAATGAAATTTTGTTATTATCGTCCGTTGCAGCGCGACGAGAGCCGCGGGTAAATACGCCCGTTATTATTGTATGAAAATTCAAACGCTGCGTGGATGTATGCTCTCGCTGGATTGGAAATTTCACGCTGGACCGGAGCGCCTCTGTACAGTTTATACACATATACATATACCTACACAACGTTGCACGGAAGATTGCCCGAGTTTTATTCCATATAGAACGTGTACGGAGCCTTGAATGCCGGCTATAATTAAAAGCACGCGATTACGTCTACGTACAAGTCCACTGCCGGTCAATCTCTCGATCGACTCTCAGTCCGTATTTATATTACCCGGATTAATCTCGACCCTTATCTCTCTCCGATGTGGGGCTGAATTTACGGCATTGTTGCGGCTTAGGCGGGTGACGTGACTGCCGAGCTTTCGCAGGTATTATCCCGGGAGGAGGAGGCCTTTTTTTCGCTATCTATACTCGCCTCGATGTGTGTATATATTTACCTCGAGCTCTCGGTGGGATACTCGCGAGTATGTATACCGTCGATGACCCTGCGATTTTCTCCAATAATACACGCGTACACGGAACAAAATGGTTGGTAACAGTAACAAACCGCTTGGCAAAATACGCACCAACTATTTTTTTGGTTAACCTTACCAAGTACTTGGTAAGTATAATAAAATAATAAGTTTTGGTAACGTTTATCAAGTTATTGGTAAGGTTAACCAAAGAAATAGTTGGTGCGTATTTTGCCAAGCGGTTTGTTACTGTTACCAACCCCATTTTTTTCCGTGTATGATATACTTCCCGTCATCGAGGCGATATGTGAAATTTTACCGCTCGAAAATAACGCAGACGGCAAATTCTCATTCTTTTCGCTCTTGTTTCGAACACCTGATTTGATTCACGAGCCGCTAATCTCATTACCGCGCGTACTTAGCCAAACGCAGCAGCTCTCGTGTATTACGGAGATAATAATCATAATTCGAATTCAGCCCAGCTCTCTCCTCTCGCGAAACGCGCACTCCCGACAGCTTGCGCGTATCAAGTAAGCAGCAGAGCAGCAGCTGTTTAGCGTAAGTGGCTGGAATACACACGCTCTTATTGTTATGGCCAACCTGTGAGTTGTTGTTCAACATCTCCGAGATTATACGCGGCGCGGCTATATTGTACGCGTGCAACTTTTTTCGGAGATTTTATTTCCATATGCGCGCGCGATAACGATTTCAATTCGACGAGAGTGTGTTTGTGTGCTGCACAGGAACAACAATATAACGATCGAGAATAATTCGGCAAATGAACAACGGTAAACCCGCGCTTCGATCAACAAACGATAAACAGAGGTCTGCTCGCTCGTCCACCCGTACATTCAGTGTGTATAGCTCGGAAGATTTTTGACTCAGCTTCGTACTATATGTATATACATCGATCGATGGAGCAACGATGCTCTTCTCGCAGCCGCCGCGACGATCCGCTGTACAGGCCGGAAAGTTAGACGCTTTGAATATTGATGAAAAGGGCCATAAATGTCGGCGTAGAGCGGAATTCGAGCGTTTTAATAACCAATGAAACTAACTCGCTTGCAGCTCGCTCACTCGTCGCGCGGTCGGGGGTTAATGTACTAAACCGAGCGAGTTCGCAAGTTTATTTTACTACTTATTCATGGCTCTCTCGCATCGATCGTTATACAGTTTCCGGACATCAGTTGCGCGAACAGTTTTTTATACTCATGTAACTCGCGCGATTCGCACCCGTTTTTTCCGCTGATAAAACAGCCGAATTACTCCTCCTTCTGCGCGGCGGAATGAAAACCCTCACCCCCTCCGAAAAAAACAAATAATCCCATTTCCTTAGCCGGCCTCCCGTGCGGCGAGCCTCTAGGGGGGAAGTAGCTTACGCTATCGATCGGAGTTCCGATGGCCGCGCGCACCCCGTAGAGCCACATACAGAGAGAGAGAGAGAGAGAGAGAGAGAGAGAGAGAGAGAGAGAGAGAGAGAGAGAGAGAGAGAGAGAGAGAAAAGCAGAGACAGCTCGATATACAGCGCACATCGCGATATCGCCCATTCCCACCCCACTGCGCATAGTGTACATACTTAGCCCCTCTAAGTCTTCCACCTCTCCCCCCTTGACAAGTGCAGCTGGATGAGGGATGGAGAAAAGGTACACAATCGCACGCTCACACACACGGGGCCAAAAGGTGACTTGTACACTTCTACGCACTTCTCCGCAGGCCTGTATACATACAGCGTACGCACGTACTCGAGGGAGAGAGGATCGTTAGGGACGCCGTACGCTTGGCTCTTGGCTCCCATTATGTATGGGCTGGACGTGTTCTCTCTCTCTCTCTCTCTCTCTCTCTCTCTCTCTCTCTCTCTCTCTCTCTCTCTCTCTCTCGCTCTCTGATTTCTTCGGGAGTCTTCGTCGTAATGGCCCATCCGTCTCTCGGACGAACGACTCGGACGGGATCAACGTGGACGCTATAGCGCGGGTTTTGATTGGCGACGCTGCTGATGCCGGGATACGATACCTCGCGCCGCGTATATTATATGGGCCTGGATTACGCTGACGATAAAGATCGATCATTAGCCGCGATGTTCGCGACCAAGAGACGCTTCGTGCCTCCGGGCTCGCCGACTTTATTTTTTTTTTTTGTCGTCTTTGATTCCTGTAGGAGGGCTCGGCTGACGGAGCGAGACCTTATCTACTCGTCCTATACTCTACACGTACTCCACGCGTACACCCCGGGCGTTTTTAGCTTGATTACGAGGTATCCATCAGGCGTTTCATACCGCACGCCGAGGATTGCGTGATTCACGTCCACCATTAATTTCCGACCGCGTGAAATTCTCGCCGTGTAAAAACTCGCCCGCGCACGCACACGCAGCCGCGGCGTTATCGATTTATCGCGGCAGCTCGCTCAACGTCCGAAACTCGAGGATATCCGAGCGTCGGCCCTTATGCGTCGTTTACCGAAAGAAGAAAAGAAAAAACCCGCGATATCAATCTGCATTCGTATTCACGACGCGCGGCGGTCGCTCGGAGTATTATACCGATTTCAAGGACACAAAAAAGGAGCTTTTTCGTTCGCGTGTCGCGCGCAAAAGCTACAGGGGCAAAGCGACACGAATATACAGACCGAGATAGAGGGACGTAGGGTATAGAGAGGGGGTGGAAAAACGAGAAGCGAGTCCGTCTTTTTCGGCGCAGCGTGTCGGTCTGGAAAGAGGCATTGTAGCCCGATGGAATTTAACGCGCCGGCGAACCCGTGTACGGAATTTAGCGCGATTTCCCGTTTTTCTCCCTCCCTTCGGCTCTCCACTATATGGCGAGCTTTTTTCGGGAAAGCTGGCGGTGACGCGAGCACCGCGCTGGATCCGAAATCAATTCGGGCCACTTGTTCTTTCCGCTTCTCTCTCTCGCCCTGCCTTTTTTTGGAGCCGTGCTGCACGCCGGGAGGGGAGCATTTTGCGCGCGCGCGTTTCTTTGACCTGCAATCGCGGTTGATTAAATGACGGTGTACAAGTGAAAAGTCTCCATAAGAAGCAAGCGCGATATCGAGTTTAATCAGGGCAGCAACAAAGATCGCAACGACGGCGTTAAACAGGCAGAAAAGCTCCCGATAAACATTCCGAACTTTTTCTCTTTTCCTCTATCCACAGCGGCGTTACGGCCCGATCGACCCCCCCCCCCCGCCCCCCGCCCCCTCTCTCTCTCGACTGGTCTCTGCAGTTCTCCCCGACGGCGCGAGAAGACACGGAGAAACGTAATAAAAGTTTTCCCGGCCGGGCCGTCATTACAGTAATTGTCCGTATAGCTATCTCTCAGCCTCTCGCTTCTAAAGAGAGCTGACCGTGGACGCGAAAACTTGCGCTAACAATGAGGAAAAACCCCCGGAGGAAACGAATCCCTCTCTCCTCTCCTCGGCTCGCGCTCTTCATTACACGGCGCGAACTTTATTGTGTGGGGAGAGCGCGCGCGGCGTTATTAAAAAGTCCGCGCGTTTTATATCGGAGCCGCGGCGCGATGAGCGACTTTTCAGGAGTCGAGAATTTACTTGGACGAGCTTTGGATTCCGGAGGTTATATTCGTGCTGGAGAGAACGAGAGCTTTTTCTTCTTCGAACTTTCCCGCGGGAAGCAGATTCTCCCGTCGAGTTTGAAGCGCGAAGACGTTAAGGACGAAAGCTCGCGAGTCGTCTTTTCAAGCTTCCCCGGACTACACTCGTTACATACACACGACGTGCTCTACTGGCCGACGTATAACGTGTGTGTGTATATAATAGCCACAGGAGACGACGCGCCGCTTTTTTACGACTCCGATGAGGCCTCGAGGAATTTATCAAAACACCTTCGCGTCGGGCTTTGTGTCTGGGGCAACTTTTTTCCTCGAACCCTCCGCCGCCGCGTAAAGCAGATTTTTCTTTTGTCGCCCACGCGTGGGTTCATTTCAATTTGCAGCGCGTGGGCACTTCTTTGTTCTCTGAGCTTTTTTCAACCGGAGTTCGTTGGCTCGAGAAAGTTTCACGAGCTTCGCGCGTATGGATCGCGCGAAACAAGAAATAATCCAGCACGTATATCTTCGGCGAAAGTCAACCGAGGTGCGACCTGCATAGCTCGAAAGTTCTCCGGACTGCATAAGTATGGCTCAGTGCGCAGTAGCCGAATCAATAGGGAGCGATTTGTTGAATGTTATTGAACGGCTCCGAGAGGGGCTAGCTTCTCCGCCCGTTGAATTCTGCGGAGCCGAGATAAATGTGCTCTCGTGAAATTGGAGAGAGGGAGTGAATACCGCGCGGATATCGCAACCTCATTCTTCCGCAGCACCGCGGAGGTGGAATAGTGCCCCCCTTGCGCGCGCGCAAGAGAGAGAGATAGAGAGAGAGAGAGAGAGAGAGAGAGAGCTTCGGCAGTGCGGGGATGGATGATAAATAAAAGAGAGCTTTATCTTCGCGGGGGCAGGTCCCGTGCTTGGCGCCGCGCGCGAGCGGCTTTCCGCCGTTCTCGTCGCGTGCGCGTATAACGCGAGCTTATTACTGCGCGTTTGGCTTACCTCATCGGGCGGCTCATTACATCGTCGGTTTATTGGAAGCGCCTTTTTCCTTAATCATCTACCGCTGTGTGCTCGTTGCCCTGCTGCGACGTTTTCTCGCTATCCTATTAGGAGCGAGTGGAGGCTTCCGGAAAAACGTTCTTTACTTCTCTATATCGAATCATCGACGTTGATTCCACGAAGTCTCGAGTATAGATTAATTAAACTCACGCGTTCTATGAATTTCAATGCGACTCTCGGCTGAATGAAAATGAAACGAAAGAAAGCACGAATCCTTAAAATTCATCACCAGCCGTCCAGGGGCAGAAAAAAAATCAGCAAACTCATTCCCATAACTTCCGAGTAAAAGACGCCTCGAAGTATATACATCTATCTGTATACAGCCGAGTAAAGCCCTCGGGGAGTGCGCGCATCTCCCGCGGATTTTTCAACTTTTCCCGAACTACAGCCGACGAGTTCTTCTCTCTACCTCTCCCGGAGTCCGGGCAAAGAAGCGGCGGTAGCAGCAAAAAAAAAAAACGAGCCGGGGGAACAAAAAATATATACGAAGCTACACAGCTCGCTCGCGCGCGCGCGCAGTTTAATTATTAACTGGCCTAACGACTCCGTCGACTTTCTTGCTCCGCTCCAAGACTGCGCGTGTAGAGCGTTGTTGCAAAAGTCCGCGAGGCCTCGTTAGAAAGACTTTGTACAATTTATTAAGGTTAAAATGGTTATACGGCTCGGCGGCGGAGCCGAGTATATGTATATGCCATACTCTGCCTACCTGCCAGAGCAGTTTCGTAGGCGCGCGCAAGCGAAATGGCTGGTGCTTTCGGCTGCGCGTTATGGTATTGATTATTTCAGAATCTCGCCCGCGGAGAGAGTTTCTTCTTTGGAAAGAGCGAAAGAAAGGGAACAACAAATGCGTACGAGGCGCGTACGCTCGGTGCTTTAAGTAGTCGCGGCCGGGTATGGTCGGACCTCGAGCTTCAAGGAAAATACGTCGATTACTTCCGTACAGTATACGTCTGCGACGACGAATTTCCGATCGATATGGCCTGTTGCGGGAAGGGACTCGCGGACGGCCGGAAATTGACAAGAGAGACTGAGATCGTCTTCGAGGCTTCCAACAGATATTACGCAGTTCGCATGAATTTGAATCTCAATTTTTCACCGATACGATCTCGTAGCTTCTAATTAAGATCCGCGACGTTGATCGAGGGATAAGGCGTAACGAGAGTCGGGCACATTATTCAACGAAGTACCCACTTTTTCAAAAGGACGATGGGATCGCGATATAATCCGAGAAGAGATCGCATAATTGAGGCACAACAAGACGAGAGAGGGCATGAGATGAAAAAGCCCGACGATTTGAGATTGAAGCGCAGCGCCGCGACTTTCGGAGTGAGAGATGACACAGAGAAAGCCAGAGGGGCAAAGAAGAAATAAAAAAACGAGAGAACATTGAAGGAGCAGCGGTCGAGTGGATCTTCTCTACGGAAGAATGAAACGCAAGCGCAAGCGAGTCTCGTGCGGAAAAAGAGAAAGGAAAAGTAATTGGCAACCAGTCGTATTTCACATCCGGCGAGCGAGCACTGAAGTGAGCTCGTCGTCGTCGTCGTCGCTCTTCCGGTTTATAATATCGAGTACCATCGAGCTCTCTTCGAGGGCCTTTTTTTCTTCTCTTTCTCTCTTTTCCCGCAGCGGTTCGACGAGAGAGGGAAGCACTCGTTGCGTGTTATCGCGGCAACATTGAAAAACTTTTGCCCCCCGCGGGCTTTCGGGCTCTTTTGTTCGGCTTTGTATGGATCAAACCGTAATGCAGTAAAAGGCTCGCTCGAGCAGAGACATCCGAGGAGTGAGTGTGCTGAAAATTAAAAATCGAGCTCTCGCCCACAGTCGGTGCATATCCGAGGTACTACGTAACGATAACTCAAACAAATACCCAATTACACAAAGGCGCGGCGCTGCAAGTGCGCGAGAGAGATAGCCCGGCGTCGTTAAATTAAAGTCTCTCTCTCTCTCTCTCTCTCTCTCCCTCTCTCTCTCTCTCTCTCTCTCTCTCTCTCTCTTGGCTCTTCGCGTGCGCTTAATCTGCTTAATCTAGCGTGCGGGTCGACCATTTTGGCTGGGCGCCAGGGCAGTTTAATCGGCGGCGCGATATACACCTCACCCCCGCTACGTGTTTCGAAGACGTGTATGCGAGTATAAGGAACTGCCCGCCTTTCTCGGCGCCGCCGCGTTTTGTCTGCGGCCGTTTGAGGGATTGGACGACTCTTGTTACTTGGTGTTTTAGCGACTTTCTTGCGCTGCATACGCAGCCGGGGGGGGGGGGGGGAGAACAAGTTTCTCTCGGTTATTCAAAACTTTCGGACGAACGAACTTCATTCATATGCACACACACACACACACACACACACACACACAGAGCAGAAGCGAGAGAGCTCGATAAATAAGCGTCAGCTCGCCCGACGACGAAATGGACTCTTGGATCGTCGCCGTGTCAGGTCGACTCCAATTACGCGGACTTAACGGTTGCTGCTGGCCGGTCGATCGTCGAACGCAGCGTGAGAGAGAGAGGGAGTATACATATAGAAGGAAAGTAAGAGACCACAGGACGCCTCCCTCCTCTCTCCCTCTCTCGAGTGCTGCGCTAACTCGATTTCGATTCAACTCGCGCGGGACGAGCGAACTACGACTTGCTCGGAGCTTTCTCTGTAGTTTCGATTGGCACGAGCGTTTTTTATTTTATCTCCCTCCCAGCTCCCTCTGCGAGCGCCAGCGGATGCTGAATCGCTCTCCACGTCGCCGGACGTTAACGAGCAGGGGCTCGCTTTATTTTATTTCCGGAAATTGCGGCGGAATTTAGAGGGAAATTCCGCCTTCTGCTTCTCTTCTCTCTCTCTCTCTCTCTCTCTCTCTCTCTCTCTCTCTCTCTCTCTCTCTCTCCAATCGTCGATGCGCAGCCGGCGAACGAGCTGTGGAGAGCTCGCTCCTTACGAACGAATCCTTTTCAGTTTCGGCGACGATTTGTACTTTCGGAACGAACGTCGCGAGTAGCGTAATACTCGGACTTCACTTGGCGCTCTCTCTCTCTCTCTCTCCTTTCAGCGGCGATTAAAAATCGCGAAACTGCCGCAGTTGTAAAACGAATCTCCGTTCGAATGGGGGCGCATAATCGAATCGCCTCGTTAATCTCGAGAGCTTCGCCGATTTCAATTCACTCGCGCGCTGTTCGAACTGTCTCGAGGCGCGCGTCTGTATAGCCCGCGACGTCACGGGGCGTCTCGCGTGGGAATCGCGAGGAGTCGGCTGCTGCCTCGAGGGCGCTCGCCGAAAACTTGCCGGCGACGACTCGCTCCCTCGTCTTCCACTTGAAGAATCGACGCGACGAGGAAAGCGTCGCCTAATCGGGAAGGACACTTGCGAAAGTCTTTCGGAACTTTTGCCTTGTACAGTTCGCCGAGTTCTCTCTCGCTCTCGACGGCGAAAGCCTCATCTTCCGCGCACTTTCTTGCCGGGGAAAAGAAAGAGGAAAGCGACGCGCGAGCTAACGACTGGTATATGTAGCAAAGAAGCTGGAGAGTAGGGAACAGAGAGCTCGATGCCGCGAGAGTCAAAGAGCGTGGAATGGAAGAGTCGAGATGTATACGATGAGTCGAGGAGGGGACGCAGTGGATATATATTATTATGCACCTATTCCATTGTCTGCGCTCTCTTTCGAAAAGTCCCGACCCAGCCAATCAAGACATTCCGCGGATGACGACTTTGAGCAGCCGCGAGTGCGCCCTCGGCATCCAGAAATGACTCCCTCGACTCGCCCGCATTTACAAGTCAATACAGAAACGGCGAAAAACGAGCAAAAGAGTCACACACACACACACACACACACACACACACACACACAGAGTAGAGTCGAGCCGAAAGATAAAGAGCCCATCGCCCATCGTATAGAGAGCTGGCGAACGAAGACAAATGGCGTTTGAGCCTTTCGGGAATAGAAGGATTTCCGGGGATCGACTTACCGACAACGCTGCTAGACTTTCGCCTTTGACGTCGCCGTCTCTCATTCCTTACGTATACATTACAGGCCCTCAGAGACTCGCACCGTTGGCCCAGTTGCAGTACGCACGTCGCGGCTTTGTGAAAAGCAAAAGTGGGATTGCTCCGCCCCGCCATAAAGCTCGCGGACACACATAGGGTGCAGCGCACATATAGTACGCGAGTCCTTCTGCGCGATTGAAAGGCCGAAATCCGGACGAAGCGCCGGAGAGCTTTCGGGCGAAAGGTGGTTGAGATCGCGATCTTGAAAACGCTCGGCTGAGATATATCGCCGCGCGGCGGAAATTCAATCGGCCGAGCTGGATTTCTTCGCGCGTCGCGCAGAGAGGTTTATTTTTCGGAACGCGTATACTATACACTGAAAAAAAAACAGTCGTTTCTGCTGTAAAGTTCGGTAGTTTTAACCGTTCTGCTACTGTAACGACTGTTCAGTAAGAACAACGGCGTGCCACTGGTAATTCTGGCGAGTCGCGACTCATAAAATTGGTCGCTTACGCGGGACACCAGCAAAAACGACCGAACTGATTCTTTAAAACTGCTGAACTCTACGGTAATTTTGGCGAGTCTTCGTACAATGACGGATTACTGGTGCGAGTTCAGTTAAAATGGCTGTGTTTTTTTTTCAGTGTAGGCTGTCCGGCTGTATAGTAACGTATTGAATATATATGGTACGCTATCGGATCGCGCATTTTCGCAGCTTTCGACAAACTAATTGCGTCGAAAAATGCTCGCGATGAAGCCGCGATTTCGTCCGTCGTTGCAATACGATCCCTCGATAGCCGGGAGCTTTTTCATTAGTGAAATTCGAATACGCGCGCGCGCGTGCGTCAAAATTCACATCAAAGCTTTCGCACAGTGTACACTACTATCGGCCGTATTTACGTCGTCATTGCAACTTCGCAGACTCCATTAGGCTGATTAGCTCGACCACCTTGGGAACGCGACGTTTTAGCGACGCTTCGAGTGCGTCGACGGCGCGGAGCTTCCAAAGCGTTGCGTAATTCGCGCGCAATGAGCTTCGAATCGATCAGCCGTCACTCGATGTGTCTTGATTGTCTCCACGATGAGCGATTTATATAATAAAATTACGACCCTCAATCGCGAGCGTTCATCTCAATAAACTCGTACAAACGATCGACGCGGCTCTATAATCCCATTAATCAAGCGTATGTGTGTGCGAGGGGCTGTTTGTGTACATTTCTACAATAAAACGCTGTCGACATGGAAAACCACCGACACGGCCGCGCATCGCACAATAGCGAGGATATCCGATAAATCAGCGAGGCAGATCAGTTATGACTGGTCAAGTCAGCTGTAAAATGCCGATGACCGTGTACTGTATATATAGCTGCGGGAGAATAGCGCAGCTTACATAGATGTATGACGCGCCCATTACAGTGAATCGGGTTTTGTTTATTCATCGATTCAATAAGCCCGGATTAGCCGGTCTCTCAGTCAAGAAACCGTCGAAAAGTCCCGATTAATTCGCCGTGTCGGTTCTCTCTCTCTCTCTCTCTCTCTCTCTCTCTCTCTCTCTCTCTCTCTCTCTCTCTCTCTCTCTCTCTCTCTCTCTGTCTAATCTTCGACCGCGAGGCCGAGTCAGGTGTAATCCGCGAGAGAACTATACACAGTAGAGTCTGGCCACCGTCATCGTCTCCAGTTGCACACAGAGCATTTCACGGTATACTCGAAATGCTTGTCGTCGCCATAGCACTGCGGTCACTACTCGTGCGGTTCCCATAATACAGCGATGATTTGCTCGTATACATGTTCGCGCTTCCGACGCCCTGTCCGACTGACGATGACGGCTCTCTCTCTCTCTCTCTCTCTCTCTCTGCAGATGACACTTCGTGAAAATCGGTGTATACGGTGCATGATATTTTTTTTTCACACGCGAGGTTATTAGCGTAACGTAATTGAACGTCTGTTAATCAGAAAATGCGTCGCGCGCTGTATGCGTATGCACCGTCCACTCGAGTCGGACTCTTATCGTGCGCGTGCGGAGGTCCACCTATATATGTATACATAGACTAAAAAATGGGAGCCGATATGCTCGGCTTTGACGTTCGCTACTTCGTATAATTCAACGCGTCCAGATCCTCTCGAGAGATAGACGCTCGTCGACACGCACTGCCTGATGTGTCGAGGTTGAAAATAGCGTAGGTGTGTTAAAGTCGGCTAAGAGGTTTTTTACCTTTCCTGGAAAGGTGTAGAGTTGCGCCCTCGTGGTTTTTACCTGTAACCGAGCTTTCGCGGAAGCCCGCGTTCGATATATATGCTCGTGTTCTAGATTGGTTTTTAAATTTCAACGAAATATACACGTCACTAGCTCTAATAGGGCTTCGTTTTATCAACATCAATCAGTGAGAGCGGAAATTATCGTACCGTTTCGTGGAAATCGCTACGTTCGTCCGTACAGTCTACGAAAAAAAAGCATCATTTCTGCGCACTTCGCACGCGATATAACCCCCGAAAAAAGCACACACACAAGAGGGCCTTCATATCTCCTCTTGACGAGTCAGCGCAATTTCCTTAACAACAATTCCCAGAAGCTCGCTCTAGCTCCGGCTTGAAAAAAAAAAAAACAAAAAAAAAACGAGAGAACCGAGCCCCCGACACTCTGTTTGCCCGTCATAAAATTACACCGACTCGCTACGGCCGAGGGCATACAAATTACGCCCTTCGTCGTCAAACACACAGAGAACCGCACGAACTAAAAAGCTAGAGAAAGAGAGAGCCATCCAGGCAGGTAAATCACTCACCGTGCTGACATCGATCGCCGCCTCGGCCAAGGGGGCATTGGCATCTCTGAATCACCGCCGGACTGCTGCGCCGTCGTCGTCGCGGCGCTGCGACGGCTGCGGCGCCGAGCTCGAGGTAACAGCTGCCGCCGGGGCCGCAGTCCAGTGTACACGGTGTACTCGCCGGTTCGCTGCTCGGACTTGCCGTCCCTTGCTGCCTCTCCGACGGACTTGAATTCTGCGAAGAGAGCATGTAGGATTATTTTTCGCTGCGGAATTTAGAGGCGTGCAGGGCAGGAATCCGTCGAATCAGCTGCGAGCTAAATCGGCATTGTTCAAAGCACGCGCGCGTTAATTAACGGTTTAAAATACCGACTACCGTTGAATTAGATTGTGCGCTCGCAGTGGGAATACATAGGGAACGATTCGAAGTGATTAGGTATAAATGTGAATGTATTTGCACGCGTAATCGCCGGATTCGACCTTTGATGTTGTAATTCATATACGTGAATCGCGCACAGCGAGTATATACGTAATCCTCTTTCGATGGTGAATAGAGTATGCAGGAAGAGTTTGTAAAATAGATCTCTGTACGGTAATTCTCGGTAGTTAGTACATGTGCTGTTACATACACAACTGCCTGGCGGTGTGATTAATAAAGCGGTGCTTTCAAAGCTGCGAACTAACCAACACGCGCAGCTTTAAAGAGCGAAAAATTTAAACTCCAAAGCCATCACTGCAGCGCGCGTTTAATTACTCAACGGGCGAAATTTCAAAAGCTCGCGCTGACCGAAGCGCGAATCCCGGAAGGAAAAGTAATCATGCATAAAATATATATATATATATATATATATATATATATATATATTCAGCCACGACGTTCTAAAATTCGAAAAAAAGCTTCGATATCCATATCCAACGACTATACTTGTCCACGTATTATACCCACCACTTGAGCGTCGGACAGCAGCTTGTCCTCGTCCGGAATCTCGTTCGTCTCGACATCGTCATCGACGTCATCGTCATCGGCGTCGTTATCCTCGTCATAGAGACGCGTCGTGTTATTTCCGTTTCTCTGCGCGTCGAGGTGTATCGTGAAAGAGGCGCCCCGCATGTAGAGGATGTCCTCGACGTTGTCCTCCTCGTTACTCTCGGCCTCGGCGCTGCCCGATACCATCGGCTCCATAGCGCTGCCCTCGTTCATCATTGCCGACGTCGCGTTCAGCTCTGTGGACAATATTTACATTTCGATTTTCATACTAAGGCCATCCTGACTGACGTTCCCCTCAATTATTCGCTTTCGACGGACTATTACTCGATGTTCCGGCGTGCGGAAGCTCTCTTCCCCATTCAAACAACCCGCAGCAGCAGTCGGACGCGCTGCGGAATAGAGGACTTTCCGAGCATAAAGACCGCATACATACCGGTATGCATCAGGGACAGATTTTTTTCAAAGCTGCGCATATCCGACGCGGCGAAAAAGGAAAGTGAGGCGAGGGAAAAGCAGACGCCACGAGCGCCTTTGTCGCGACCCATTGTTCGCCTGTACGCGGCGCGTTATTGACCGAAAGCTCATCTCTCTCTCTCTCTCTCTCTCTCTCTCTCTCTCTCTCTCTCTCTCTCTCTCTCTATACGTATATACACGCGTGCAGAGGGGAATATAATTTCGAGAGGCACCGCAGCGGTGCGGAGGCTCATCTCTCCCTCTGGCGCGTGCTCGCGTTCGAAGTGCAATCGACGCGCGAGCGCACTACACTTGGCTCGATCAAAAGCAACTGCTCTCGGAGCGAGAGGCCGAGGGGGGATGGCTCTATAAATGAATTTACGGGGTATTAAGCGCGACGGGTGAGCGAGTACGCGGACCTTATTCACGACGATCGCTGAATTGTAATTCATTTGGCTCATATATTCGAATTCGATAATGGTCATTTTTATTATTTGGGAATTTGCCGTTTTCAAATGTCGCGCGTACATTTGATCAACTACGTTTATTCGAGGATCACGTTGCAGAAGTATCCGCAATGAAGCGTATCGGCGATAAAAAGAAATCGCGAATGCGAGGCAAATATACTTTGAGCGAGAGTTTATTCAGTTTTCCATAAAAAAAGCAATCAGTTCCGCCGAGGCAGGGAAATACTCATGCAAGTCGTCGTCGTGTGGTTCATTCGATCATCGCGTCGTGTGTATGGAACTCGATTGATATCTCAGATTTGCCGCGGCGGGGCTGAAAATCAATGAAACGTGTATACGCGCGCACTGCAACTGAAGTACAGTTAATATTTATTTCCACTCCGACTATACTGTCGTTTCGTTATTCCGGGAATAAAATACGATAGAATGAAGGGGGAAAAGAACATCAACGATATACCGCGTACGCGTAAACACCAAGAATATATACATGGGTGTATTTTCATTCGAAAGAATATTGAAAACTCAACGCAGTCGATCGCCTCGTCAATCGACGTAGCTTTTCACTCTACTCTTCCCGAAAATTTTTCAAAGATTTTTCCCCTCTCTCTATCGGCCTTTTTTCATTTCGCCGGATATACGCATTCGCACACACCTTTGCCCGAATAATCTCAGCCTTACACACGCCCCGGCGAAATTGAATCGGAGCCGAAACTGCGCGCGACGCACCGCTTTTTTCCTTCGTTATTTCAAATCCTTTCGGCGCTTGGACGCTCGAAGGCTAATGCGCTTAAGAATTTATCGAGTGCTTTTTTTTAATTTTATATACCTACGCCTATAACGAAGCATTGCTTGCCGAAAATCGCGTGGAGAAGTCCTACGCGCGGATGCGAGAGTTTTGCCGAGTTTCCAAGTGCACCCGCATCCCCAGTAGCCTAAATTATTTACAGAGAGGACGTCCAACTCTATACCGACTGGGTATAACTACTTCCAAGGCTCGGGGAGTTAATAAAGACGGGAATTCGCGGTCCGCTGCAGCGGTCGCATAATAATTCAGCGGACAATTACGAAGTCGTGTGGAGTGGAGTCCGCGGGAGCAAAGTCTTTGCACTCTTTCATACACTCGAGTTCGAAAATCCCGGAGCTAATGAATTTCGAGCTCGTGAATCGTCGGGAGTGCGATTAACGATTCTTCCCCGCACGTTCATAACTCGGCCGCCTTGTGAATCCGAGAGCAGCTTTCGCGCTCGCTCTTTTCCCTTATCTTTCTGTACGTGTATATGCTGTGTGTGTGTGTGTGTGTCCCACATGTTAGCGCTTTTCCAACCCGGCGCAAAGGAGCGCAGCTGCGTATACACACACAGAGAGAAATAAAGAGAGAAATAAGCCTGGAAAAAGTATATATACGCGTATACAAGAGAGAGAAGGCATCGCCAGAGGCGGCAGCAACGGAGAGGGACCTTCCGGGCGGAAAAACTCGCGACGTCGTCGTCGGAGGTAAAAATATCCGCGAAAATCCAAAAGCACGGACGGCCGGCCGGGAAAACTTGGACGATAAATTCCGCGTGCTCGAGTCGGATTTAATGAAATACCACGCGCACGAGAGATGTAAGGGAGCGCATAAGGCGCGGCGGGAGATTGAAAAAGAAAGGCGTTTATATCCCGCGCGAAATCGCCCGGGTTGTTGCATACTCGCGCGTGAATACAAATGCGAGGCCTGTTTTAGCGCCGGAAAATTTTCGCCTGCGCAGAAATGAGAGGATGAGTTTTTCGAAAAGAGCGTGAGGCGCAATTAGAGTTTTCTCTGATGTACGCGCAAAGAAGGAGAGAAGCTCTCCCGTTTACACGCCGTAGCTCGTATAATCGGGGCCGTATACGCGAGCGGCTCTTTAATTGGAACCACGCGCCGTCTGGCTTTTGGCGCCGAGAGTTTTCTCGGTTTTCGGAAAGTTGGATTCGCTTTAATTAACGAGAGAGAGAGAGAGGGGGGGGGGGAAGATGCTTTTTTCGAGCGCAACACGTGCGCGATAAATTTGTTCCGCTATCGTCTCAGCGCGTTTTTCAGTTCGCTATACTTTCCCATAGACCGCCGGCTGCGATTCCACGTACAAGTCGTAGCGCCAGTAAAGCGTTACACGCAGACTTCGGTACTGAAAAAGGGCGAAAATGAAATTCTCACCCGCGAGAGACGCGAGCCGCGTATATTCAAATGTCCCCCGAAGGAATGAGTGAAAAAGCCGGCTCTCATTTTCCGCGGCGGAGACGGGGAAGAAAAATCAAGTTGTAGAAAAGTCTTCTCGTACACGTTGCTGCTGCTGCGCAGAAGTAAAAAGTCTGTATAAGTTACAGGGCGAGTTGGAGGATCCGCAACGCGGGAAAAAGTTGTATTAATCTCGAGACGGCGGCGATACGCTTGCGAATTCCGATGCTGCGGCTCGATTTGAGTTTCCCTGCCCGGGGAGAAACTTTATTTATTAAATACGAAAAACTGCCGATAGACGCCCGCGCCGAGGGACTTCGGAAGAGCAAGTTTAAAGTACCGCGCCGATATTCCCGGGGTTGGATCGATTTTAAGTATCCTTATGGAGAGATAGGAGAAGGAGGAATAATTATTTCTTCATTGATTCTACGTATACGTAGACATTGAGAAATAAGCGAAAAGTTCCTGGCACTACTGACGTCAGAATTATACAGAGAAATTAATAATAAGCTGATTTATGTGAAATGATTTATGTGAACCGAGTCGCTGGGAATCACCTGAACGAGATACACATTGCTGAACCAAATTCGTCTCACTTTTTCTCTATGCGATAAACTCTAGGAACACAGAGCTGTAAAGCTCATACGTTTAACAACAGATCACGCGTATAATATAATATCGTATATAAATGTCAACCGAGAGCAAAGTCTTAATGCAACAAACTACCGTCGACATTTGTCACTCGATCAACAGTCGCTCCGACTCTCCGCGCACTGCAATACACTTATGACAAAGAACGATAACAGCCGACAACGCTATACGCGCATTTCTGCGAGCCTCGTTATAGCATAACAGAGATAAGGAAAATCCAGCGAGATTAGTAAAACCCCCGACGAGGGCATTCAAAACGCGTGAGATAAGTCGCGACGCTTCGCAAAACTCGGAAAGTCCGCATCTGCGCTATCGCACGAGGAAACGAGAGCCGGCGCTATTCTCTTCTCATCTCGGCTCCAAGGCCGCGACTATATATAAGCGGCGAGGAAAAAACGAGCCGCCTCGGAAGTGCAATCGATCCATAATCGCTTCGCCGAGCGACTGGGGATTCCTCTGATGCGTGTGTGCATATAGGCTACACGCACGTATACTCTTTCTCTTCGTCGGCATTTTACGGTCTTCGACCTCCGCGCGCAGCATCACGACGCGCTGTGTCTGCGTGTGTGATTCCCCCGCTGAGCGCGAGAGACGGCCAGTGCGGCAGTGGTTCCCCGCGCGAGCGTATGTATCCCGGCCGCAGTGTGACTCAGGCTGCATGCGAATGGATGGAGGAACGCTGGAGGCGGCGCTTCGTATATAAACGCTTTCACGAGGCGAACATGGCACAGTCCGATCTGCACTCGACAGTTCAGAGTTACTTCTAGCACAGGTAAGCGCTTTCGAGAGGGAGTGAGGTTCTGATTGAAGAGTGTATTCAGTTGAGGCTATCTCGCTTGTTTTCAATGCTGTAGTCTCTGCTGCCTATACTTGTGAACTCTCTGCTGCCTATACTTGTGAACTCTTTTCTCGGGGATATTTTTTCGTTTCTTGGCTGATCCTGCTTTACTTCTTGCAGAAACTCAAGATGAAAGCAGCCCTCGCACTTCTCGCCTTTGCGGCTACGGTCATCGTAGTGTCTGCCAACATCAGGCCCAGGCCGACGGCGAGACCGCCGTACATAGTAAGCGTTACTTTCTTATACACGAATCGAAATTTGAGCATTATATATAGGAGCAGAGAACTTAAAAGACAACGTCATTTTTCAGAACCGACCGCCAAATCCGTTCAAGCCCCGCTGGAAGCGTGAAGCTTCTCCGCAGAATGGACACATTAGCGTTACTGGAAGCAAGGACCTCAGTGGCCCGGAGAGACGTCCATCTTGGAATGTCGACTACCAGCACAACATCTGGCAGAGCAAGAACGGCCAGATCAGCGCTGGAGGTGGTGCCCAGAAGCTGCCAGGCCAAAGATGGGAACCCACGGTTGGAATTCAGGGAAGCTGGCGCTTCAAACGTGAGGCCAACCCTGGTGACCATGGTTCCGTCAGCCTTACGCAAATCAAGCCCCTCAGTGGACCTGATAGACGACCTACCTACAACCTCGACTACCAGCACAACATTTACAATGGCAAGCAGGGCCAGATCACCGCCGGAGGTGGTGGTACAAGACTACCCGGTGGTAGGATAGAACCCACTTTTGGCGCCCACGCAACCTGGAGGTTCAAGCGCGAAGCTTCTCCGCAGAACGGACACATTAGCGTTACTGGAAGTAAGGACCTCAGTGGCCCGGAGAGACGTCCATCTTGGAATGTCGACTACCAGCACAACATCTGGCAGGGCAAGAACGGCCAGATCACCGCTGGAGGTGGCGCCCAGAAGCTACCGGGTCAAAGATGGGAACCCACGGTTGGCGTTCAGGGAAGCTGGCGCTTCAAACGTGAGGCCAACCCTGGTGACCGCGGTTCCGTCAGTTTCACGCACATTAAACCCCTTAGTGGACCGGAAAGACGTCCAACCTACAACTTTGACGTCCAGCGTAACTTCTACACTGGCAAGCAGGGCCAGTTCACCGCTGGAGGTGGTGCTACGAGACTCCCTGGTGGAAAGATAGTACCCACTTTAGGCGCAACCTTCCGCTTTTAGAGGAGCGCAAATCAACAACGTCACGTGGAGTAATCGGCAAAACTGCACGATAGTCGGCGTTCAATAAGTTTCAAAACCAATTCCCAAGTTTCTTTCATAAAAACAAACAAACCAGCGAGATAAGAAGTATGATATTGGAACTGCTCGAGAGTGACTAAGTTGTTTTCCGAAATCAGTTTGTGCGTGTCAGCTGTGGCGGCCTATAGAGCGTAAACGTGACCGGAATGCTTCCCGTCAGCCGTGAGCCATCCATCATCGTGTGGCGGCAATACGTCCAGCATTTGACGGAAAGCCACTCGTCCCTGGCTGAAAGTACCAACAGGCATGCTGCGTTTGGAAAATAAAATAGTCACGAGTACCAACAGTGCGTCATTCAATAGTGAGACTAGCTTGTAATCCATTGTAGTTGTACACCCATTACAACTTCATCCGTTATAGTGAGATTATTTTATAAGGAACCTGTAAATAATATACCGTTCTCTTGCACTCTCGCAAGAGGACAGCCACTAACGATCTGTACACTTGAACCTAATTTTCTGAATAAATGCTATTTATCAATAAAAAAAATTGTTTTCGAACTTACTCAGCCCACACAATACAATGTATTTACACAAACTTTCCAAGACCTGCAGAGAGCCACCGCGTGAACTCCTCGAATAATCCTCGGCCCGCCCGGAAATTCATCCGCCCGCGAGGGAATTCCCTCCCGAAAACGGCGTTAATTCGCGTGCGGCCGCCGGAATTTTTCGCACACGCACGCATTAATTCCAACCTGACGGATCGCGCTGCTGGCACTTTCGACTCTGAACCACCACCGCCGAGTGAGAGAAGAAAAAGAGCCGCGTTCGCGAAAACGTTGTTCCGAGCCGCTGGACAGATCCGCAGTTTTTCTCTCTCTTTTTTTTCACCTCTCTCTCTTTCTACCCCCAGCGCGTTTTCGTTGCCGTGAAGAACGCGCGCGCGCGCGCGCGCAACAGGGACGCGTAAATGCAAACTAGGCGTGTATATACACGGGTATAGATGCGCGAACGCGTATACACGCAAAGGAGATTATTGGGAAAGCATTTATTTCGCGGCATCGAACGCGCGCGCGCGCAGAGAAATGAAATATCGCGGGCTAACGTACAAACTGAAACTCCGTTTCAGCCTGCCGGATAATCTGGCAATAAATTCGCTTCATAGAAGCTGGCTAGCATGGCTCGTGTTTCTTTTATTCCCCGGCATTTTTGCCCGACCCGCTCCGCGGGGCAAATATTTGCCCCGTTTTATAACTCCTTTGTGCGTTTAGGGAAATTTATCGTCGCTCTCTCTCTCGAGAGTATAGCTCTCGAGGAGGAGCCTTGTTTACAGCAGCGTGTTTAGGTATAGCTTCCCTTATCTTTTTTCCAGTGTGATTTTTATACGATACACAGTAAATAACGTCAGTGCTATAAGAAACGTGCGAATTTTTGAAAAAGCAAACCCTCGAGTGTAGCGCGCCCACGTATAATAAGCGTTAAAAAACAGCTGGAAATTGAATAACGTCGCCGAGAGCCGCTTAAGCTTTGCGGCGCCGCGGTATTTCTCTCTCAAGCCCATTGAAACAGCAGCGAGCGCGGCCGGGACACTTTCCCGCGCGGAAAAATCTCATTCACGGCCAAGAAGCGGAAGTAATTAACGAGTCTCCTTTCGCTTCAACTTTTGCAGTGAAAATACAAACGCAGACATGCCAGCGACGCTCGATATGCAGGATCTATTAGAAAATAATCTCGGCGAAGTCGCGGCAAGTAACTATACTTGTTACACCCATATAGCGTACGTAAAGTTCGGGCTTGTTAGCGTATCTTCCGCAAAACTCGCAATTCATAATTCCCGATCCCCGCAGTATAACACCCGCAGCCTCTCGCGAATCTCGAGAAAGTTGCGGAACGCAGTTGCACCTCCCGGTACCTGCGGAAAATCACGAAAGGACTTGAAATGTACCGGCGGAAAACGTGAATACGGCATTGTGATATCGCCTTGAAAAATCCTCCCCGTTCCATTCATAATACATGCACGTATAGAAATCGAGTCTCGCGCGACAGGAGATTCCGAGCTACTCGTATGCATACATGCTCTCGTACGCGAGGCACAAGGAGAGCCGGTGGAAAAGCGTTAGTTGTATACTTATACGTACAGCTAACGTGGTACACACACACGTGGGAGCATAGGAAAGACTCCGAGTGTATTAAATTTGAAATCTAGCCTGTGCGGGCGCTAATGAGGACTCATTGTCAGCCGGGGGAGAGTCTGCGATAACGGCATTCTTTGTGCGCGTGATAACGCCAGTAGCGCACGCGTGTGTGTGTGTGTGTGTGTGTGTGTGCGTGTGTACAAGCGTGGAGGGGAGATATAATGGCTGCTAGTCGCCGTGGCGGAGTGCGTTACACGCATACACCCCCGTTATGTGCGGCGCGCTTGGAATTCGGTTTGGCGCTTTGTGTAGTCCAGCTCTTTTTTCAGCCTTTGAGCCCGCGTCGAGTTAAATCTTTTACAGCGATTATGCGGTGTTAGCGTTATCGCGCGACGTATAATGCAAGAGGATGGGGTACTTTCAGACGCGGGCTGAGTGACGTGAGCGAATTATAAGCAACTTTTTCGAGGACGATAACGAACTCATCGTAAGACAATGAAATCCTGACGTCGTTATCCCGGGAATAATCGATTTTGCGAAAGCCATCGGACTTGCAGGGAGGGTTTGACGTTGACTCGTTGTTTTTTTCGTTGTTGGTCCGGAAAAAGCATTATGTATACGAAAGTTTTGAATATTGCTTTTAACGGGGTTTGTTTCGCGGTGAATATAAACAATGCTCTTCTGTGTTTCCGCGAAGAGCTCGTATTTTCAATATACGCTATGCACAATAAATATACGGCTCACCGATGTACGCGTGTCTCTTGCAACGGGGATATTTCATTATAAACAAGAGGGATATTGTATAGACAGAAATATAGACGATTTCCATCAGACTCCTGCAAGACTTCGACTATTGAAACGTCAAAAACAGCTGCTTCCTCCTTCTTTTATGCGGGCTGGTCAATATATCCGTCAACTTCAAGCCCAACTTTCTAGGAATTATCGACCATCTCCAGTATACTCCATCGCGCAAAGTAAATATAACTACATCGCGCAAAACAGCGAAGCACTAAAAAAAAGAACACACACGCAGACGCGCTCGTCGTTCGTAATTTCCTGCCCCGTCTCGTCGTAGCAGCTGCGCGTTCGCAGAAAGCTCATTCAAAAATAATGACGTCATGTATACACACACGCGTCGGGGAGAGCTGCAGGATTTTGCAAACGAGGCCGCGGAGGAGCGTTTATTAAAACCGCAGGTGCGAATTCCCGGCAGCTTTTTATCCGCGCGCGTTAATATTCCCGCGCGAAAAACACGCGACGGAATTACAGGCGTGCGATGGCCTCTGGCATTTTCTAGAGCGATTCGCGAGCCTTTTGTTCTGATTTTTCCCGCCTTCGAGCTTCATTAGTTTTCGCGAGCGTTTTTCAAAATTGAAAAATTCAAGCTTGCGCACGGATCGAGAAGCGTCGAAAGCGCAGTGGTGTGTGGAGCTGAACAAAGCCGTCGCGCGCGCGAGTCTGTCTATTTAGGCGACTGACGTGCGTACAATAATTCAAGACTTACGCGCGCCGTATCTCGGCTTAATATACGCATACATATACGCGGAGCAGCAGCGGCTGACATTAGATATTTTACAGATACCTACTGCCGCGCATTTCACTTGCGGATGCTACCTATATAACACCCCCCGACGACGCAAGTTATGCGTGACTTGCGTCTATGAGGTTATTTTGCATTAGCCCCCGGCGTTTCGTTAATATCGCGCATTCAATCACAAACAAACAGCTGCACTACTATATCGCGTTATATAGACATAGGCTCCGAAAAATAAAGAAACACACCTATACACCGAGATGCAACTCGCTCTCTCTCTCTCTCTCTCTCTCTCTCTCTCTCTCTCTCTCATCTCTCTCTCTCCCTCTCTCTCTCTCTTCGACTCCATGAATAATTTGCAATGGCAATGCGCGCGAAAAGCTCCCCCGGAATCGGACTTTCAATATTGCCGCGCGCGCTACTGTATACCATCCGCCGAAAGCACATAAAGCCCACGCGCCGAGTGATATCGCGAGAGATGCGCGCAGAATGCGATGAATTTCGCATTCCGCGTGTATAAATATTAAGCCGGTCTTCTCTTTCCACAAACTTCATGGCCGTCGGATCATAAAGTCCGCGGCGGCCGCATTTCCGCGCGCGGGCATCATACTTGCCGTCGCAAGTTTTTCAAATCCTCTCTTCTCTCTCCGCGTGAGCTTTTTGTAAGCAATGAAGAGGAGAGGCGCGTGGAAAGCGAGACGTAAAACGCCTGGCGGTTCAATAATTGCGTCGTTCTCGCTAATTGATGCCGTCACGGCAAGCGTAAATAGCCGTGTGTAATTGCAAAAGCTCGCGTACATACGATCCGCTCATTCGATCATCGCGCGAATAAAATTTCGAAGTGGGGTGAAGAGGGAGGGGGGGGGAGCCGATCAGCTTTGACGCGAGCTTGCAACAATAACGACATATTGAGCGATAATATTATCACGAAACGAACGTTAGTTATAAATAATAATAGTAACACGCAGGGCAAAGAGAAATAGAAGGTGAACAAACGAAGTCCAAATCTTTCCCTCTCCTTCTCTTATGCGTTATTCACAGACAAAGGCAAACACGATGCAGATTATGCCAAAGCATATTTCCACATCCTTCTACTCTCATTTGTTGCGTGCCTTTATCCCTGCGCGAGAGCGAGTGTCCCTTTAACTTTGCGCCATTGTCTGCGGGAGTAGTACCAGTCCGCCGACGAAATAATCTGCAAAGCCATCAGCTTAAGTATACGAGCTTTCTCTCTTTGTATCTAGTAACGCGAAGAGTCGACGAAAAATGAGCAAGCTCGGAGCTTTGAGAATGTAAAATCGAGACGATTCGACGTCGCCGATGCGATAAAAATTCACCTTTTCTGTGCGTAAACGCGCGTCACGCTTTCTTACACATCGGCGCCGCTGCGATGCACCGTAGCTGAACGACGCTTTTGATGTATTTTTCCTCGATCGCGAGCTTTTACGCGAAGCTCTTTTTCCCCTCTTATTTTAATAACGCGCGAGCTTTACCACCGCCCTCGCTTAAAAGCTCTCTCCCGGCGGCATACGAAATCACGGCATCGCATCAAACAATGTAACAAACGACGTACGTTCAAGTGCACAAGTCGACTCTCGGAAAAAGCTCTCGCAAGTTATTCTACTCCTGCAGAAAAAGCTGCAGCGCGCGAAGGACACTGCGCTGCAGCGTCATTAATTAGCGCGCATGCAGGTCACACACACACATACATACACACACACAGGCACCAGTAATCGCCAGGAGGGGCTAAAACACGAGGCTCTGCGATGCGTATCTCGCGCTGCTCGGTGAAAAAGTTGGTCACGCGGCAGCGAGGAAGAGGAAGAAGAAGAAGGGCATAAGAACCGAATCTTATCTCGGCGCACGTGCGTCAATGCGGTGCTGGAAGCTGCTGCTGCTGCACACCGCAGTGCTTTTCTTTATACGAAGAGGGGGGGGGGGGGACAACGCGTGTCCTGTTTTACAATTCCCGCGATGTCTGAGAGAGTGGAGTAGGGGTTGCCCCCCGGGAACTGCTGCAGCGTCTCCGCTACGCTCGATTCTTATATAGCTATATACATATAGAGGTGCACGCGACAGGGCGGCGGACGTTTGCGCGTGACACTTTTCCCCGATGCAGCGATGACGATGCGCCACTCGGGAAATATCGAATTGCCGTTAGCTCGGGCACTCGCAGTCATTGTCAGGGGATCCGTATGTTATACGTATCCGCGGTTTTTAATTTCGGCACCGGTTGCATACACTCGATGTTCGGCAACTATAACCGCTCCAAGAAAAAACAGACACGGAGCTTCTCGCGCCTCGGCACAGCTTTATGAAAAGCTCGCCGGGCGCATGGTGCAGGGAGAACGAGGTTAAACGAACGCACACACACAGAGAGAGAGAGAGAGAGAGAGAGTGAGAGAGAGAGAGAGAAAGTATATATAGAGAGAAGCGGCCGACACTTACCAGCACAGCTGTATCCGTTTTTGTGCAGAACGTATCCGTCCCTGCAGTCGCACTCGTACATGCCGTCGTGAAGCTCGTAGCACAGCTGCTCGCACGGCGAGCCGTGGCCGCATCTCCCTGTAACAGCCAAGAGCGGATCCGTTGAGCATCAAGAAACATTAATTTTCCTCGCACACACACACACACACACACACACATACAGCTCCAGCGTGCAGTTTCCCATTTTCTCGCAGCTGCAAGGTGCCGGGAAAGCGATTTATTACGCGGCCTGTTCTCTCTCTCTCTCTCTCTCTCTCTCTCTCTCTCTCTCTCGCGAATAAGCCGGCGAATGACGAGCATTCCGATGCCGCCGGAATGCGCGCGCGCGTGTGTGTTTACTGGCTGTTGCGGAGGGATACAAATGCGCGCGGAAACGTCGATACTGCCGCCTCCGCCCCAGCTGCTTAATAAATGCTTTAAAGATCGAGTGCGTGCCGTATAGCGCGCGGCTTGCTTTGCGGCAAGGGGCCCCAGTAGTAGTGTGCGAACGATCGTTAGGCACTCGGATGCGGGGGAGGCGGCTTTGCTCTCTCGCTCTCTCTCTGTGTTTTGTAATCAATTTCCAGCTGCGGATGGGTAGGGAGGACCGCTCGCGATTAATCGTTATATCGAAGCGGGGCTGATTGATCGCTGGAAAATTCATGCCTACGCTCTCGAGTTTAGCTCTATACATTTCAAATCCCGAGAGGGGCTCGTTACTTCTCTCGAAAAGAAAATCAGAGTTGCAACGTGTATCTCGAAATTTATCGCGCGCGGCTTGCGCAGCAGCGACGCGAACACTCGCGGGGCCGTTAAATTTTCAGGCTATAAAAATTAAAACACCACCACGCATCTGGCGCTCGTCGGCGTCGTTATTATGTGCAGCCTCGAACGCGTGTGTAAGAAGCTGCGAGTGAGAGTGTCGAGCGCATACGTACGCGTTCGGAAAATCTCGAGAGGGAAAAAGCTCTCGGCGAAGCGCAACTTTATGTTTCGAAATATGCGGAGAGACTCGAAGGGGCGAGGTAAGTGCATCGCGAGATGGCCTGGCTAATGGCTCATTCCGATTCTCAGTCGCGTCGACGACGACGACTACTACTACTACTGCTACTGCGCCGCACAGAGAGAAAGAGAGACTAAGTGCAGTTGAGCCACTTTGAGGCAGCTCGCTGTATATGTATATAGCAGTAGCTCGGCGGTAACAGTCGCGCTAACGATTTTTCCCGCGAGAAAGCTCGCCGCGCGATGTCCTCTCTTCTCCGCGTAAAAACTCGACGAGGCTAAATCTTCGAACGAGCTGCAAGCTGTAGCTCTTTTTTCACGCCGAGTTTTATCCGACTTCGAGATTTAAGGCCGATTCGAATGGACCGCCGCGCGCTTAACGGCTCTTCTTCGTTAACTTCCCGACGCGACTCTTGTGCGCTCTATGTGTGTGTGTGCGTGTGTGTGTGTATGTGTGTGTGTGTGCAGGGTTATGCACTCGGACGTGTATATCCGAGCTATTCAAAGCCATGCGATTATATTCCCTTTGAGGAGAGCTGCACAGCCCGACTTATCGCATGAATTTCCGCTGGGATATTCACAAAGCTGCCGCCGCCGCCTTTTGTCCGTTATTAGTTTTGTCTCGCTCGCCAGGCGCATTATGTATTATTCATCGGAGCTATCGATTAGGTATATAGACCTTCTGTAACACTGCGCCAGTTTCGGCATACTTCGACCGCTCTCTGCATTCTTACACCTCAATGGGAAAGTGCACCTCCGCAGTAACGATATAATCTGACGAGTTCGAAGGCCAGAAATGAGTGATCTCGGATGGAAATTCAATCGTTGTGTTGTTGCTTCGATGTCGAGTTCCTGAAACTCGCTCTCGCGCGCGTTGATCGGATTAGCGACGAAGCCTTTGTGCAATAAAAATTTCGCAACAGTAGACGGCTGCCTCATTGAATTAAAAAAGTTCGCCTCTCGTACGCGGCAAACAAGCGTCTGCTGCCAGCTTTTGCTTTTTATCATATATATATATATATATATATATATATATATATATATATATATATATATATATATATATATATATATATATATACACAGAAACGGAATTTAGCTCGAGACTCGGCGAGGAAATTAAATCGTTTTTATTCCTGAGAGTAAAATAATATATCCTGCAGTAAAATATCTCTGTAGATTTGAAGCAGCAGCCTTTTACTCCGCGAGAGAGACAACGCCCTTGAATATTTAAACTCGGCGGCCCGACCCCGATCATCGCGGACTCTTCGCCAGCGAAATATCCTTCGTACTGCAGTATGCAGGGGCAACTTCTGTAAACAAGCCGAGCGACGCTGTATATCCACGCGATCCGCAGCACGAGTAAAGCTGCGCCGTGAAACGCCGCGGCTGAATTATTCGCGCCGCGCGCGCTCGCCTCGGCTGCAGTGTATAAATTCGCCCGGCACATTTCGCGGTCGGCCGAGCAAATGAGACTCAGCCTCCAGACAGATAGCGAGACATTATCATTGCGTCGAGCTTGCACGTCGATGATAACGATGATGAGGACGACTACGCGTTTCGTATAGGTACATAGCTGCGAGAGACAAGGGCTCTATACAGGGACAGTATCGATCCGGCGGCTATACTGCACACTGATCGGAGCTTTTTCGGGACGCCCAGCTTTTCACCGCGTTTTGTGTATATTCGGATCGGAGCTTCGAAAAGTGTGTCACTGGTATAAAGATAATCGCGTCGCATTAACGGGATTTCCCAGTAGTGCGGGGCGCGCAGGGGGGAAGTGACGCGGAAGAGCCGCGCGTACATAGCAACATTCCGCGAAAGTGCATTCCCCGGGAAAATACCGATGCGAAATTCAAACCGAGCGCGCGAGCCGGATTCATTTCCTTTCGTCACGCTCTCTGGCACGATAATCAAAATTAATCCGGGATTCTTGACACGCTCGGCCCGCGCGAGAGCGCGTCATATTGCAGATGAAAATCCGGCTCCCTCACCTCCACGAGAGAAAGCTGCGCGTGATATTTAAATGCGTTTAATAGGCTCGTCTTTCCGTTCTGTTCCGCGAAGGAGCGTACCGAAAATCCCGAGCTTTCAAATCATTCGGCGAATACGTCAATAAACTTGCGCGACTATATACAGCAACGCCGGCCTCATAACACACTTCGCGCCTGTCTGTACGAAAATATCTCAGCGAGAGAAAATTCGATAGTCTGACAGTGACATAGAACATAAACTTATGTTTAACTCTTCTGCGGATGCGTGTACGCACGAGGATTCGAAGGAAACAATTACACCGCGACGGGCGTATAATAGAGAGAGGGAAAAAAATTCTGCCCGACATGCATATTGCAGAGCCGCATGAATTTTCATTAGTCGCCCGGGCAAGTGCGTGCGAGGCTCGTTTGAGAAAGAATGATTTTACGGGGGAAATAAAGGATGTGAGCTTGCATCTGGGTTAACGGGCTGCTCGAGGGCTCGGCGGCGGAAAAAAGCATCGCCCCTCCCACCGGGGAATTATCGGACCCGCTGCGATACCCTCGGGGACCTTGTACTCCCTCTGTCTCTCCCTCCCTCTGACTTCGCCTCACCTTTGTGAGCTGCCGCAGCGACTTTTCGTCTGGCTGGGAAGGGAGTCTTTGACGGTCGGCGCTGGTTGAGAGGTAAATTGGATTAGGCGTCTTGGGTCTTTATAATAGAGCGGAATGTAGTCGTACGAAAATAGCTCGTCCAATTTGCCGAGATAGCTAGCACCGAAAAATCGAAGAGCCGATGATTTAAACTCGCGGCGAAGTCGGACCGTTTCGGGATGATTTGATCAGGATCCCTAATTCGCCCATCGCATAAATCCCGAGCACTTGAACCCGCCTTCGAATAGTCCTTATACTCGTTTATCTCCCGGAGACTCCAAGAGACCTTTTGCAAGAATTTAAAATCCATCAAAGTCCTCTCGCTGACAGTCTAATTTCTACAACGAGATGGACATTGCCTTGAAAAATCCATTCCCATATTTTTTATTTATGCGAAAAGTCAATCATCCGAGAGCCGGACTGAAACTTTGAATCGTCTGGCGATAATTGCCGTCCGCGCCAAAAAGAGCATTAACATCGATTCCCTTCAATTTTCAATCAACTCCTCGTCGTACGGAGAGCACTCGAAACCCGGGCTAAATAATTCCTCGGCTCATAAACTGTGCGAAATCATTCGCTCGATGTCTAATTATACTCAGGGACTTCGCGACCCAGCCCCCCGCGACGACAAAGCCGCGTCTTCGCGGAGTAGATTCGTTCCCTCCGCAATTCGAATTTCGGGATGAATAAGCCAAGGGTATGAACGTATGCGCATCCCTCGGCGTCTGTACCGCGACGACAAGATCCATTAGAAATTTATTAATCGCCGGAGCAGCCGCGACGAGATTCTTCCCGTATTTTCGACTCGAAGGAGTGAGGGACGGCGTTATATTGCATACCGCGCTGCCGTACCCCGTACTCCTCTGTTCGGAGCACCGCGAGATGATGGATTCATGGGAGGTCCTCGAATTTATCGCCCCGCGTAATTACTTGGAGAGGAAACTCGCGCATTATAACCAGCTGCCATGCGCGCAGACGTGAGTTTACGCAACAGCAGTCGGGGCTGAAAACAGTATTGTCTGCAGCCGCGATTTGCATTTATTTCCACTGCGTCAAGTCTGTCGGTATAATTTCGCGAGTGCGATTTCGGGGCTCCCGTGTTTACGCTGGATTTGCATGCCGAAACAAATGCGTGCGTTCGGTTTATCGAGTCCCGCGGTTTCTCCGTGAATTTCCAAGCGGAAGCTCCAGCGAGCACATCATTTATTCGCGAGGGATCATCATCGAGCCAACCCAGAGGCCGAAGCTCGCACACACGGCTCCTCATCGGCGTTCAACGACCCGCGACGATCCTGCGCAGCGCCGGCCGAAAGAAGAAATACGCGTAAATAATTCAGCCGCGACTTTGGTACCGCACGGGCTCCGGAGAAAAGCGCAGCGGCAGCGGCCTTGAGTTGAGAGCCACTGCGGGCCGTGCGAATCCCCCCGGCCGAGAAATGTTCCCCGTTGCTATAGCAACCTGCTACTCGGACACGTCTCTCTCTCTCTCTCTCTCTCTCTCTCTCTCTCTCTCTCTCTCTCTCTCTCACCGAAATATATAAGCATCGGCTCGCGGGATTTGAAAACGACGAAGGAAGTACAAGAAGCCTAAAGAGAGAGAGAGAGAGAGAGAGAGAGAGAGAGAGAGAGAGAGAGACGCGAGAAAAGTCAAGGCTCCTTATATTGCGCGGAGCCGATAAGAAAGCTCCCGACACACGTTACGTATAACGTCGATGTCTTACGCTGCTTTTCTTCTATACGGATACTCTCTCGTCGGCTTACTTTCTCGCCCTTCGTAATACGTACAGTACACCCGAGTCGCAAAGACCGATATCTTGCTGCCCGGTGTGTACCACACGCGCAATTCGATCGGAATGACAGGTCATCGCGCGAGTCGTCGCGTGTTTGCGGTGCTTTTAATAGTTTATTACGCACACACACACACCGGACACGACACAGCGCGCCAAATGTTTCCGAGTAGATTGAAAATCCAAGTTAGCCGCTAATGGCGTTTTCAGATCGATCGACGCGCGCGGCCTATTTGTCGAGGGTCGCGTTGCTTTTACACTCGCTCGACAATATTTTTCAACCCAGTTGTTATATATTCTATTAATAG
Organism: Nasonia vitripennis; assembly: GCF_009193385.2. NCBI lineage: Eukaryota > Metazoa > Arthropoda > Insecta > Hymenoptera > Pteromalidae > Nasonia > Nasonia vitripennis. The sequence continues at coordinate 10,674,558 of NC_045760.1, read as the reverse complement.
CGGCGGGATTTTCCAGGATTGATTTTACGCGACACGGGGAGATTGTTTCGAGCGACTTTTTACATGTAAATTCGATTTTCTCCCGTGTGCGACACACACACGCACAAGCATCAGAGGCAGAAAAATTCATGGGCTTTAATTTAAAAGCTCGCCCTGGCAAGAGGACGAAGTTCTATAGTATGTGCTTTACACGCGTGTTGTACGTGCGCTCCGCTCGTAAAATTATACCGTCTCTCTTGCTCTCCTTCTCTCTGGGGAGGTCGGCTTAAATTTATATTTTCTAATCTGTTTTGCAAAATTCACGCGCGCGGATTGTTGTTAACCTCGCGTTGCAAATTATGTATTTATTATTAAAACACCCACGTTTAACGCCGAAGCTGGAGAGGCTCGTTACTCCCCGATTCGGCCGACGAAAAGAAGCATTTTTGGCGAAAATGCTCGAGTCTAACGATGAGAGATGAGTGTGTGTAGTTACAAGCTACCCCAGAGAAGTTCGTATCCGGCAAAGCTCCTCGAAAGAGAAAAAAAAACAACAGCGCCGGCCAAAGGAGAAGCGCATCCCACTCGACGAGTCGCACAATAAAGCGTAGTCCGAGCCAACTTATTTTGGCGGTATGCGCGAAGCTCAACAAGTGCGCGCGCAGAGACGTCAGACAAAACTTCTCGCGTCCAGTGCGCTCTCTCTCTCTCTCTCTCTCTCTCTCTCTCTCTCTCTCTCTCTCTCTCTCTGTCTCCTTTTGATGTTCGCCGGCGCGAGGACGAAAGCGAGCGTAAGGGGCACACGGCGGCCGTCAACGACTTCAAAGCGAACGCGCCCGCGCACGTCCTCGGGATATGGCATATCCGCTCCGTGTCTATAGTAGTCTAGTCGGCTCGTATTTTACTCTCGCTGTTAATGTCAAAGTTATAATATCGACTCAGCTTATCAAAATACCGCGGAAACGAGTTCAAAGAAGAAGAGGTAAGAAGTCGGAGGGTGAGCTTCGGGCCGACTAATTAATCGTGTATTTAAATTGCGCCCTGACGAGTTGACGACGGGGAAGAAGAAGCCGGGCGATCGCGCGCGCGAGTCTAATTAAAAGCGATATTCTCTTGCGATGGCCAGGCCGTGTAATGAACGTCGACGCGCCGCTAATGAGATAACGACGAGCGGCGAACATTTTTCCTCTCGAGCTCCGGCATAGTGCGAGTTCTTTTCTCCAAAATATAATGCGCTACGACGCTACGCAATACCCTCGTATGTGAAAGAGGCATCAAGTACGTCTCAATCCCAGCCGTATGTATTCGCCGTTATTCCGAACATTATTTTCGAGTGTTGTCTCGAGTGTACATACAAATATACAGCAAGCAAAATTTTCCTTCTCGGCTACGGCAGCGATACGGCTTCGCTCGTCCCGCCGTGATTCGAGGGCGAACTTTTCAGCGGCTCTGCGCCGAGAAATAAAAGAGATCAGGAGAAAAACCGAGCGAAGCGACGCAACGCGCGCACAAAAGACGGAAAAGTAAGACGTATGGTCGCGCGAGAGGAGGAAAAGGAGGAAAGGGCCTCGAGATAAAAGGTTTGAGCAGAGCACTCGGCCGTGAGCTGTGAGCATTTTCGCGATGTTTATACCAACAAAGGGAGGCACGCGTAGCGAAGCCTGATTGCGTGGGCGAATTCGAGAAATGAATATTTCGGGGAAATAATTCGGGTTTGTTTTTAGACAAATATTGGAGCTATGCGATGATAGAATTATACATTCGCAAAATAAATATTTAAAGTTCCAAATGCTTGCTTATGCTCAACTAGACAATTCCACGCTAATTCCCGCATAATTCACTTGCTCCACTAACCTCTACGCGCCGGCGAGCGCGGCGATCGATGACTTTTTGGCGGAATTAGCCTCATGAATATTTCATCGAGCTGACGCGCGCGCGACTGACATCTGTCATGTTACGCGCGCATTAGCCTCGTAAAGCTCGCCTTCGCGTGAAATTTATCGCTCGGAATCAGTCCGGCTGTAAAGGCGACGGGCGAGCTAACGCAAAAATAAACTTTGCTCCCTCTCCGATAATTCACATATATATAGCGCTTCGCAATAAAGTTCTCTATTTCCGACGCGCGTTGTGCGAGTTATCGCGTTCGGACGTTGCGATGTGTGCGAACCGGGCGCATCAAAACCGGTGCGCATGTAAGCTCCCACATACCGTGTGCGAACTTTTCACATTAGCCCAGTCCCCCATTGTTTGGGCACATCCTCTCCTGACCTCTGCACACAACGTCTTCCTCAACATATTATCCTCGATGTATCCATAGGGGGCGCGAGCGCGCGAAAACGCATCGCGAGATAGAACAATAGGCCGATAATTGGCTCCATCGGCCGTTAATTCGTGCAGTTTCGGCGGCAGAAGCATCAGTGTGTGTATATCGCAGGAGAGAGGCAGATCACTTTGCAGTCGCGCGCTGCATTCACAGCCGCTTTCCAAAGGGCCTAGGGGGAGATTGGCGTACCCTAGTCGTGCGCTTTGTGCATCCACACAGATAGAGGGGTAGGTATGGTACTATGGGCACACGGTGACTTTGTTGTCGACGTTTCAGTGGTAATCGCCGGCTACGGTCGGATGCGGGATCGATACTCGAAATTCAAAATTCGAATCGCCGTCTCAGCGGCAAAACGCGTCGCTCGCGCGCTACACCCCGCCCTTCCGGCCGAAGTTTTGTGCCTCTCGTCGTTATAGACACCTATAACGAAGCTTGCGGGGGATGGTTCGGAGTCCGTGCCCGGGGCTTCGCGCACCTAATCCATCGCCCGGAACCCATTAGAAACTTCCTAGGTGGTTATATCATGTATATAGTAGAGAGAGATAGAGGGGAAAGCAGCACTCTAGCAGGGGCTTGTCTTCCCTTGCGCCGACAGCGTCTGCGGCCGCGTATGCAGCTCTCGCGGTGACTCTGGCTTTTTCCCGACGGATATGGACCAAGATTGTTCATTTCGAACGGATCGATATGATCTCGGGAAAAAGCTCGTTGAAATATGCACGACAGGATGGAAGGAAGGCCGAGAATAATCATCAAGACGGGACGAGAAAAAATCCGTCTGCGTGGTCGCCCACACATCCGGTGTAAGCGGAGGTCAATTTTTCATGCAAAATTAACGAGCAGTCGCTGGGTCACCGTCTGAGCCGATGATATCATTTCTTCAAGTATACATATATTCATTCCCGCTTCGGAGGGTTATCGATTCGTCGTTATAAAGTCTCGCGTCTAGTTCCTTTAGTCCGGCTGCATCAAAGACTAATTACCCTCGGCGACCCCTTCAACGTTTCACGTGTACCGAGCACTTTTCCTCTCCTCGTCCATACTACGAAACGCGCACAGTGGGTAATTTATTCAAAGCTCGCGCGTAGCGACGATTCAATCTGAAAAACTTCACCCGAGCTTTCGGCCGGTAATACAAGTGCCATTGCGCGAAGCTCAGCCGTAAACCGAAACATAAACGCGCCAAGCTCGCGGAACTCGACGGCATAATCTCGACAATTACCCGCTGAAATATTCCCGTAAAAAAGGCATTATCCCCATTATTGCAGCGTAAACCCCCTTCGGCAAGGTAAAAGTAGCGTAGGATAGTGCGCATCAGTATTGCGCTCGCGGCTCTCTCGGCAGAAATTATAATTTTTCATCTCTCTCACTCTCCAGTCCCTACAGGCTACTCTGCCGTATATAGGCGGTAAAACGATTATTACGGGCAATTACTCTCGGCGGACCGGCTGCGCTGTGTGTACGCGTGCAAAGTGTAACGTCCCTTTCATGACCGACTTCTAGTCCGCCGTGCGTTATCAGCGGCTGGTGTCGTTGATGGGTGAGATAACTTTCTTTCGATCCAGAGTCTTTTTTTTTCATTAACTTTAAAAATTATAGCTTCGATTCGGATTTCGTTTCAACAATAAGTAGATACAGCAGCGAGATCCGGAGGAGGACGTCGGGTATCTGCTTTCGAAAGTAGGTTTTACGCGGATCAATGTATCTATAACGCCACTATTTCATAGCGTCTCATTGTGTGTACATATACACACACACACACACGTACGCACGCACACACACACACACACACGACCTATATGAAGCCATAAAGCGATCCTCTTCCAATAATGCGAAATAGCGTAATGCGATTGGACGGGGATCTCGGGTAGAAAAAAGTCTTAATCTCGCTACGATTGGATCATATTTCGAAGCGCGCGTCCCTCCTCGAGAATCTAATTCGCGTCGGATTGCTATATAGTTCTTGGGCGACTCGCTAACGTAAAATAGATCCAACAACGTGTATTCTATCAGCCTCCTCGAAAGCTCAATGGTCGAGCGTCACATTCCAAGTACATCGAACGAAGCATCGGAAAATTTCCTCGGCCGCATCGGCAATATAAGAGCCTGCAGCGAGTCCGTATCACGTATAACGGCAAACAGAAGGTATTATTCGCGGGCAGAGATCCGCCAGGCCGTTGATATCAATTTCACATACCGTCGGCTGCGTGTACACACGTACACGCGGCTATACACTCTGTCCCTCTCTCTCTCTCTCTCTCTCTCTCTCTCTCTCTCTCTCTCTCTCTCTCTCTCTCTCTCTCTCTCTCTCTCTCTCTGTCCTCTTCGCTGCTCTCCGAGAACGAGCTATTTTATTATCCAATATCGAGATCAGACCTGCCGGGCCTCGATTTAAAGAGCCGCTGCAGCTATTCCGCGTACGTGGAATATTCCGGCCGCGTGTGAGGAGCGCACGCACGTTTTATTACACGGCTGGGAAAACTCGCGCAATCTACGAGAGGTCATTCCGAACATGATTTATGGATTAACCGCGCGATTCATGCACCCACGACAACGAGCCTATAAGACGCCGCTCTGATGGCGAGAACGAATAAGCCGTCGTTAATGACAATTAGTCGCTGCGCGCTGGAGCTATTCGTCAGAGATTCCGGTTAATTGTCAAGATCAGCCCTACGGAGCTGCGCGCGCGCGCGCACGGCGTATAAAGTGAAGATTAATGGGCTTTGCCAAAATAGCGCTGTGCTCACGGAGATGGAGTCCCGAGGCTTGCGTATTTATGCATTACATAAATTACGCGCCGGGCCGGCGTATTGTAACAACGCTGTAATTGCTCCGTTCTACCCTGCGCTACTATATGCTCTCTCTCTCTCTCTCTCTCTCTCTCTCTCTCTCTCTCTCTCTCCCTCTCTCTCTCTCTCTCTCTCTCTCTCTCTCTCTGCTCCGCGTGCTTTCCTTCTGCTCCGTACGGAGCTTCGAGGCTCTCTTGTATCGCGCATCGATCGATCCTATTAACGGCTGGAATCAGCCTGCAGACGCTGCATTGTTATGTATCAGTTCGACATAACTCTGTTGTGTGCCACGTTTTATTGTGCGGTGATGCCTGCACACAGGAGGGAATCATTTACGAGTTGAAATTGAATTGAATTATAAGCGAAACTTTAATGTGTTAAATTATGGTTGGAGAGTCGCTGGCAACAGAACATAATTATACGCTATACATAACACGAAATAAACATCAGGGATTGATTAACAACGAAACAGAGACGCCAGTCTCTAATTATATGAGCGGCGTATTTGCATTACCCACTATATACTCAATAACAAAATAACACCTGAGCCTTCGAAATTTAAACAATACACCGGCGTATACACATTCAGCTTGTCCATTTCCCAACCTACACACACGCGCGATCTCGGAACAATAAATTCTCGGCCACGAAAGAACCATCGTAATTTCACGTCGTACATACCCCAGTGTATATATACGATCTAAGAGAAAGACCGCAGTAAAGAAGCATGAAAAGTTTGAGTAACGACGGCGACGACTACGACGCTGTACGGCACAAGCGGCGCGTTCGCGCAGGTGAGAGAAAAATGAGGGCGCGCAAAGCGCACGAAGATCTATCATTATACTCTCTTTCTCTCTCGGCTGAAAAAAGAAACGGAAGATTTGCCGCGGACATTGATTCATAGCGCAGCTATATTCCAGCCATTAATCACGACCGTTTGAAATTACCAAACGTACGTACACACTATACAAGCAACGTCGCCGCATGATAATCGCGTTCGCGCGATCTCGAAACGTACATATACCCGATTTAATTTCCAAGCAGCTCCTCCGAAGAATGCAACTCGCGCGCCGGCGTAATTTACGAAGCAGCTCTCCCTCTCGCGCGAGTCACGTCCCTCGAATACATCGCTTCTTCCATTCTCGGGCCGCGCCGAATGCTCCGTCGGCCGGATAATTCACCTTTATGCGCGCTCCGTCTTTTGTGATTTCGCGATTTTTCATTGTTCCCCAACGAGCGAGCTTGCAGTACTGCCATATATACAACGGTACATCGCGGCAGTGTCGTCGCCCTATACGGTCAGGCATTGTTCTAATTGCGCGAGTTCAGTCAAAACATTCAGGGAGCCTCTCGCGCGACCCATTGTTTTTCCGCCAGCTGAGATTTTTGTTGTCTCCAGTAATTCAATGCAAATATAAACGTGGGCGTATATATACAGGCCGATGTCGCGCGCGTTTCTCCCGCTGCCTCGAGCGAAATGGGACTCGATTTATATACAGAGCTGCGGGAGAGTCGGAATAACCCAGTGGCGAGATGGATATACTTCGGAAAATGAATCTTACGCGCCGAGCGGAAAGAAGAGAGTTATGAAAAAGCGACCCCGTTGCGTCATCCGCGTGTCTCGTCGTCCTGCGCGCGGTTCAATAAAGCTCCCGCGGCTCTGTGCCGGAATTCTTCACTCGAGGGGAAATCCTATTTAAGGGGCCACACCACCTTTGAAATTAAAATCAAAATTTTTCATTAAAAATTTATAAATATTTATAGAAATGAACAAAATTTTTATTACTATTCTTAGTCATAATTACCTTTATTTTGATGGTTTTAGACCTTCTATATACCTCTATAATACCTATGTATAGTAGGGAGTCCATAATTCACTTACCGTAAGATTCCAAAGGAACGAGTGGCCCAAATGGGCTCAAACTCTAGGATAGTGTTTAAAAGTACATTAGTTATGGTATGAATGAGAGGATTTGGTTTAAATTTCATAGAAAAAGTTTTATAAGCATATTACTAATGTTTTATCAATGTTTGATTAATTTTAACATAACTATCATGTAACTTTTTTTCTATGAAATTTAAACCAAATCCCCTCATTCATACCATAACTAATGTACTTTTAAACAATATCCTTTGATCCTTTGAGTTTGAGCTCATTTGGGCCATTCGTTCCTTTTGAATCTTACGGTAAGTGAATTGTGAACTCCCTACTATACATAGGTATTATAGAGGTATATAGAAGGTCTAAAACCATCAAAATAAAGGTAATTATGTCTAAGAATGTAATAAAAATTTGGTTCATTTATATGTATAAGTATTTATAAATTTTTAATGAAAAATTTTGATTTTAATTTCAAAGGTGGTGTGGCCCCTTAAACGTCGCGCAATTTCAATCCTCGCGCCGTGTTTATGCATCATCGACCCGGTCGTCTCTCGTTGTTGCGTTTTTCGTTTTGTTTTTCTCTCGGCGATCCCGAATTCTAGCAGCCGAGGGAAATTCGTTAAGGTCCGCGATTTTCGAGATAAATAAGAATATATCCGTCTCGAAAAGCCAATGCGTGAGCCTGCCGTGTCGGTCCATCAGCCAATAAACGAATTCACTCCATAACGCGCGGTGGGGCAGCCGAGCTTCATAAAGCCAGCGGCGCAACTAGCCCGCTCGGCATTTCTCGGGCATTCCTCCGCGACGAGAAGCTCTCGCGGAATCCGACAGCGAGAAAAAGAAGCAGAGGGGGCGAGAAATAGCGCGAGTCTGACCGCGCGTGAATAAGCTCGAATTGTGTCGAGCGCCCGAGGAAAATCTCGCGCGCGTCCAGACAGATATTTACTTATTTAATTCCCTTCCCCCCCATCCCTCTCTCTCTCTCTCTCTCTCTCTCTCTCTCTCTCTCTCTCTCTCTCTCTCTCTCACTTTCTTCAGCCGAGACACGCGAACAACAAAATCAAAATGAATAACGGGGCAGGGCCGAAAGAGCAAACGCGACGACGACTACTCCTCTCGAGACAAAGCGGCGACTCTGCAGCCGAGAGGACATTTTCAAAGAAAGACGGGAGGAGAAATTGAAGAGGAGAGGACGAGTACCTTGTCGTAGACTCGTGTAGCACACGGATACGGCGCAGCTGCACTTCTCTCTATCTTACTCTGGGCGCGAAATTGAAAAATGGAAAGTTGAAACGAGGATGAAATTGAAAATTCGCGCGTCTGCCGGAAAGAGCTTGCGGCTCTTTCTTTGCGCCTCGGGTGCTTTCATTTTTAAATAGTTGTGCTGCACGACAGTTGATATTCGGCGCGAGTATCCGGTTACACAAAAGCGTCGCGCATCAGATTTTCGCCGATCGCGTTCCCCTTTGCTCTCCGTGGATTATACATGACGTTTGTTTTTTTCCGTTCGGAAGCCGAGGGATAAAAAATTCAGAATTTTACATGACGGCCAGCTGTTACGCTTTATTTGTACACGTCAGGCACCGAAGTATCTACTATTTTTTCATCGCGCGGATCCCCGCGCGCCGGAGCTTTTTTTACTCCGGTTGATGTTTCATTAATTTGTACACGCAAATTCGGGCTTATTTAAAAGCTTATCACGCTTATAAATTCAACGAATCGCGTCTAGACGCGTCGTCGCGACTAATTAAACTCGAACGTATAAATTCAGATTATGTAACTTCGACGAGATGAGAAATCTATTTCGGAGATTTAAGCCAGAAGGAGGCCACGCGCTCGTGCGTAATATTTGACTTTCCTTAATTCGGCTTTTAGCGACGATTGATGCGTCGCGAGTGTCGTTGCCTCGGGGATGAAGAGTCGTCGCGGATTCCAATTGCTGGAGTTAACGCGAACTTTGTTTCTCGGATGTGAGAGCTGCGATTTTTTCGACTTCGTTATACACAACGGGTATACGTCAAGCCGATTTTGGCCGGACTGACGTTTCAATTATAATAATTTCTTTCCTCTGTATACGCGTATTTTAATTTCCAGTCGAGCTCCGTTCAACGTTGGATACGCTCGAAAATTCAGCAACTAAAAAATCGAATTCCGGTACAAAACGTGTACATTTTTTTCAATTCAAAGATTTTTGGCAAAGCTCGCGCGCGCGATGTTTTTAATTGAAGCTCCGCGACTGCAAGCTCCCTCTTTGACGAACGCCGGGGAATAATAACGATCGCGGGAATTTTTAGCGTTGTTAGGCACACGTCAAGGGCCTCTTAACGTAACGACTCTCGGCTGGCCTGCCGGCCGAGCGATACGCCGCCTCGCGGCACAAAGCTCCGCCGCCAGCGTTATTAATTGCTTTCTGGCCATTAGCAAATTGAGCCTGACCCGCGCCGCGCCGCGCAGGAGTTTACCATTAGCATTAATGCGAGCGTCGGGACTGTGCTCTCCGCTGTCCTTAGATGCGGCCGCAGAGACTGGACGCCGGAGCGAGAACATGCATCTGCGTGTAATTTGTGTGCTTCGATCCGGCTTCGGAGAGATTTCGACGACGACTGTGATCGCGATTAACGACTCGTCGCGCAAACGGCTGTATACTATCGAAATATGTCCTCGATGCGCATACGCGATCAGAGTCCCCAAGTGCGGGTGGCTCTATTAGGCGAGCAGCCCCCACACACACGCGCGCGAGCTCGTCGAGTGATTCAACGGCGCGCGCAGTGGTCGTAAAATTTAGCGTCCCGATCATCGGGATCTCTCGCATAATGCCCTGTGATGAATACCGGAACCCCGGCCGTGAACTTGCGCAGAGGAAGTCGCTCTATCAGGTGTAATAAACTCCGCGGCGCGCTTAGGAATTTTTATCCTCTATATTATACTCGGAGGGAGAGCAATACGCTCTTTTCATCGTCCGACCAAACTCGGACCGCGACTACTGCACGTGTGCGTGGACTGCAGCCGTATTCAAGTTCATATATGAAGCGGCTGCTGCAACTGCGGCGCAATTAAAACCTCGCGTGCGCGCGCGTGCGAGGAAATTAAAACAGCAGTGTCGCGCGCGCGCGCGGAGCTTTATTGCGAGTAGCGCCTTTGATCGCGAGCTTATTTTCCGCCAAATCGTTGCTCAAAGATTCGATTGTTTCGAGAGCTTCGGGCTGCCGTGTATCGCGTTCATTCGTATAATTGGTTCTGTCATTTCGGTTCGAACGATCAACGACTAAAGTATCTACAAAAACAGCATATCCTACCTTGAAAAGCGGCTTCGAAGCTGGTCTTCTCCTCGGCCAAATCGGCGTCCTTGTCACTGGTCGTGGTGAGGGCAACAGCTTCGATGCTCTGCAGGAGGCAGCAGCAGCTCATAGCTGCCAGGACGAGCCAACGGCTATAGTGTCCGGCCATCGTGTCGACCCTCGCACATACACTCCGAGAATGCACCGATCCTTCGGCTCCTCGCTCTATAGCTCTATCCCTTTCTCTGTCTCGCGGCGGATTCTCACACGCGCGGATCAAGCCTCATCGGGGAAGCTTGCAGGGGCCGCGGCCCGCTCTACGCTTATTCACTCGCGCACTGACACTTTTCCGCGTATGCACGACGCTGTTGCCTGAAACCTGGCTGGGCTGAAAGGAATTTTAGCTCGTATATTATGTGATGCATTGTTTTCGCAGACAGCGAGTTCGGCTCCGAGGAGAATCTTCGTGAGTAAAATGCAGAAGAGAATTCATTAGTCCCGAAAGCTCTGGACTGTATAGCGGATCGTGACGAGCGGGCGATAAAGCTCCGCCTGTTCGTCGCGTGAAAGACGCGCATAGGTCACGAAAGTTCGGCCGCGCGTTTACGTTTGATATTCGCGGCACGCGCTTTGAAGGGCGAAACTTGGCTGGCGATGACGATTCCCAAACTTGCCTGCTACACTCGGACCCTTCCCCTACCGGTGCGGGGAATCCAATTTTCCGGGAAGAACAAGACGGGCAAGTTTCCTTCTCTCACCAGCAGGCGACGGCGACGGGGCGATGCCTGGATATTTAGACGGATGTCCCTGTAATTATAATTGGTTTATTTTTCGCCCACGCGCCGCCTGCTGCTTGTGTGTACGTATATACTCAACGTCCTTCTTTCGCCTCGTTTCTCGCGGCTATCGATCGCTCGCTCGGTGTTGTATATCGTATAGTCTGGACGAGACGGAAGCTCGAGTGCGTAAACGGACTTATTATAAACGGATTCATCGGCCGGGCAATTACCTCTCGGCGACGCTAACGAAGACCGCAGCGGACCATGAAAACGTGATGGGAGTACCGACGAATTTATTCCCTCTCCCTGTGTTTAAATCCTGCACACGTATGCGTACACTCTGTCACGCGAAAATCGCGATTTTATTCCGTCGTTGATTCATGACCCTTCGCGCACACACAGACACAGGCACACACCTCGGCCACGTAAACGCTTGGGAAATGGATATTTTCTCTCAGCCGTACGTCTGGCTTTTGTTGTTTGTTTGGCCGGACGGCTCTTTTTTTCGCGGCGGAAAAAATCGAGCTGGCCCGCGGAGCGTTCATTATTGCGACGGCCAGAAACGTTTTGATGGGCGAATACAGGGGCGCAGAAGGAAATGGACGCTGCGTTTGCGAAAATTGAAGTCGGACCGCGCTCGCGAGAGCTATGTGAATCATTAAGTTCGACGGGATTGGATTTTCACGGTGAATACAGCGAGCGGCCATTAGCGAGTGTCTGTGAAAAAAAAAAAACGAAAAGAAAGATTCCTTGCTACATACGAAAGAGGTGCAGGCCATTAACTCAAAGTTTCAATTTTAACGCGGGCGTAAAAGCCTCTCCTCGCTGAAATTTCCGATGGGTTATTAGAGACCTCGAGATCGCGAGAATCCGACGAAAGCACTCGTCGTCGGGAGTGCGCGAACGCTAATCGCCATAATTACGAGAATAAGTGCCTGTACATTACGATGTACATCGATATCCGGCAACTTCAAAAAAACAATTTCTCGGCTCGTCCCCGTCGGCGAAACCGAATATGGACACAAGGAGGACCAATAATAATAAACGGCTCTCTCGAGTTTCTCCCGTCAGCCGAGTAACCCAAGACTTGCGCGCTCAAAAAGAACGCTGTAATTTCACGTCGCGGGACTCGGAAATCGCTCGGCGAGGACGCGCGCGCTAAACACCTTGAATTTCGGCGGTGTCGAGTTGTGGGCCGCGACATCGGATATTATATACCCGCGACGACGTTCCCCCGGACAAATCCAAGGCGCGTAAGGAGATACTTTATACAGAGCAGAGGCGCGCGGGTAATTCAATGAGGGCCTGCGTCTATCCAGTGTGTTTAGCAATTCGAAGTCAGCGACCGAGAGAGAAGCTGTTGACTTTTATCATACGCGATGCATGCATAGGTACCCTCGTCATCGGAGAATTCGTTCGCGCAAATAGGCGAAAGGAGACCCCCATATCGTCGGAGTTAATTAGCAAATACTCGACGCATCGGGCGAAACGCGAGATACCGGGAAATTACGGAATTGCCCGAGCCATTGGGAGTTTCGGCGCGGTGCTCGTAAAAAAAAACCAGTCATAAAACACGACGATAAAAGCTCCTGTTATTCGAGTGATTTTATTATACAGTCGCGTTATATGTTTGATTGCCCAGAATCCCATCGCTCGGACAGCGCGCGCGTAAAAAACGAGAAAAATTGAGGATCGAGAGAGAGAGAGAGAGAGAGAGAGAGAGCTTTATTTATCAACGAAAACCGAGAGCTTTTTTACGGCTCCGATCGCGGTTTAACGTCGCACAGCTTCCCTCTTTTGATCCGCGCGAACCTCGTGTGTGTGGGTGTGCGGCGTACGGCGAGAGAGACGCTCCAGTGGGCTAATCGTTCCTCTCCACATACTCCGTTAACAGAAAAAAAGCACGAAACACACCCCGACGACGACACTCGCTCCACACAGCCCCCCCCCCCCCCCCCCCACACACACACACACATAATAGGCCTCGGTTATCGCCGCTATTCTCCAACGATGCGTCGAGCGAAGGAATGCTCGTCCTCTCTTCCCCTGTATCGGACCTCGGCGGCGGCGGCTCCTTCTCCGCACTCCGGAACGATAAATCGCGCCGCCATAGCTGAGAGGCATTCCCACGTAGTGTACGTAGTACTATAACATAGCACGCGCGCGCGCGCAGCGAAGACGGGGGAGGTCTAAATAAATGGCCCGCCGGCTTGATCCTCCTGTGTATGTGGGTGTGAGTGCGCGCGCGCGGGAGAGAGACGTTTCTTTCTCGAGGCTCGAGCTTGCAACGGCACAGGGAGATTCTCCTCGGAGCTTTCCTTCCTCGGTGCAGTACCTGCGAGTCGCTGACGGTGAAGACGGGGCAGCACAGAACGCGAAAACAAACACTCGCAGAGAGAAAAGGATCTCCCGCTCACTCGGCTTCTCGGTGAGACACGGAACGAGAGGAGAGTAAGAGAGGAGAGAGAGAGAGAGAGCTCGGTCGCGCGCGGCCGCCAGCAGCGTGATCGCCGGCCGGTGTCTTCAATCGAACTGCGGGGCTCGAACGACGGTGGCGCCTCGAAGCTCCGTGCAGCTCCCCACCGGAAAGCCGAGCGACTTTCTGCGCCGAAGCGGGGCTGGCCGCACATAGCGAGCGAGATAGAGAGCCCAGACAGGTAGCTTGCAGGTGTAGTACGCACACTTCTCTTCCTCCCTCTCCGACGCGCCTGTGCGTGTGCTTCTGCGAGGACTGCGAGGCGCACTCGTAGCTTTCGTCCGATGTATAAAAAATGCGCTCTTTCTCTCCGGCCCGTAAACGAGCCCTTGCAGCTTTAACGCACCTGTGGACGTACAAAACGCTCGAGGTACATCATGCGCGGCGTTAGGCCTGCTCCCGTGTATTATTCCATTGCGCGCCATAACTCTCATTCTCTCGCGTACTCCGCTCTGATATGATGATGCCATACGGGAGGGGCTGTATAGACGGAGAGAGAGAGAGAGCCTACATCGATGCGCGCGCGCGCTCCGCCATGGTGTTTCTTTCGCGCCGACGTCGTGTGCGGCCACCCTATACACTGCTGCCGTCGCGAGTCATTTAAAGGTAGCTGGGAAGATAGAGAGCGAGAAAGAGAGAGAGAGAGAGAGAGAGAGAGAGAGAGAGAGAGAGAGAAGTGGGATTATACTCGCTGCAGCAGCCCTCTCATTTCCTTCGTCGAAGCTTTATTGTGCGCGTCTTGTGTCTTCTTCGGCTTTTCGCGCGAGCCGCGGGCTTCCTTCATTGCGCCGCAGATGAAAGACGACACGAAACTGTGGGCTGGTGGCGACTGACGATGATTTTTCAATAGGTAACCAGCTTATAAAAAAAACGAAACGCCGTATGCTTCTTTTGATAAGAGCCTTTTTTTATCAAGGATGCGTGAGCGTATAAGAGGATGAAAAATTGTTGAAAATTTTCCGTGAAATGCTGAATCCCCATTTAGTTGTCGGATGTAGGTACTGAATGACGAGCACACTCGTATGAATATAATATTTTCCTATATGAAATGAATTTGTAACAAACGCGCGAACTGCGAAGTATTTCGTTGTAAATTTTCGATGCGACGGGTGAATAAAGTCAGCGGTCTCGTAGAGCGGATGTAACTTTTTGTACAATGGAACAGGGACAAAGTAATTTTTTCCTAGTTTACCTAGCGGGAGGGTCGATAGGCGACTCGTAGAAAGTAGTTCAACTGAAAAAATGCATCGGCGGAATACGTAATGAGTACCTTTTGAAATTCGCTCCGCCGACTGACGGATAATATGACTTTTGTAAATGAGACTATGCGCTTTCGGAGGAAGGTTAATTTTTCTCCCCGAAGTCGAGTTGATTTTTCCGTCCGCCGATTAATTCGCAATCAAGCGGTATTCTTTAATTCGTTATGAATAATTGGATTTATTCGTTTTTGTAGCGAAATTATTATCGAATCATTCGATAGCGTCAATCACTGCTGAGCACGATATTACCGTCAAAGGTAGCGTTGAAGTTAGTTTTTCCAAAGGCCCACGTTTTGAAGTAAAAATATTTATTATTCGTTATATTTGAAGTTTGCATTTGATAAAAATAGATAGTATATATGGTCTAAGTACATGATCTTGTGTGCAACACTGCTTATATTAATCTTCGAGTATTCTCGCTCTGTATACATGTATGCATGTTGTTTATGTTTCGATTCTCAGCGCGCATAAGGTGCGCGGCGTGTCGTAAATTCAACGTACACTCTGATTAAAATTTTCATCCCGAATGATAAACTTAATAATTAGGGATACGAACAAGCTTACACGACGTGAAGAACATAAACACACTGCAAGTCTAATACTGCGAAGATCAGCATCATAAATTAAACCTTAATTAAGTACGTACAATGTTGGGTTATACATAATAATATCGCTGGAACTTAACGCTCTATACGGATACATTCGTTTTTATGACTTATGAGAGTAGTACAAGTGGTTCGTATAATATCGCAGAATGTAGTAGTAGTAGTGTAAAAAATAAAAATTATATGATTGAACACTTTATGTAACTCTACATTTTTCTTGAATTTCCTATATATCGAAAAGGAATGCGCTTCGTTGTACGTTTTACAATGAATATGATCGACATTGCTGTATGATTGTATGAGATTGCACCACGTTTTCCAACTCTTCAACATTGCAGATAATTGGTTTCCTTTACGATATTTATAATGGAACTGTAATGGCGAAAATTCTACGATATTCTTTTTCAACATGCAGCATTGTTCGAAAGTATGCCATGGCAGAATTACGCGAATTTCGAAATTCATCATAACGTGATCCAAACTACTTTGCTGTACATTTTACGATGATGTCCATAGCGCTCTGCGCGCATTCTCTTATACCTCAAAAATGCGGCTACCGAACGAGTAGCTTTATTAAAAACCTTAGGCTAGAGAAAATATAAAATAACTTTTACAATCTTATCGGTAATAAATATTAAATTTAATAAAAACTTGGTAGAATTATGTTTACGACAAATTTTCCTTGTAAGTCGATGAATAAACTTTATTATATATTCAAATTCGTCCTGTCAACGTTTTCCGCCTGTCAGTGCTGAATAAAAAACGTAGATTTTTCAAAATGCTTTCCTCTCCGAACGACCTTTTTCATGTGCGCGGAATACATTATCGAATTTACCGTACAAAGAAGTCTCTCTAGAAATACGCGACGTTCCCCAGTGAACGTGAATTAAAAGCATCCGTCAAAAAAAAAAAAAAAAATCACTCCTCCATTATCACCACGACGAAATAGCTCATCCCCCACGTAATACCGCAAGATGAGCGCCGCCGTAACGTCAATGAAGATGAAGATGAAGATGAAATGATAAAAAAAAAGAGAAAATAGCACTATAAACTGCCTCAATAATAAGCGCAATAAATAGGATCCATCGCTCGGAGAAATGGCCGAAGTATAAAATGGAGCCCTCTCCCTCCCTCCCTTTGGAACAATGAAGGCTCGTCGCGAGGCGGCAGCAACGAAAAGAAAGAGAGAGAGAGAGAGAGAGAGAGAGAGAGAGAGCGCTAAAGATTTCGCGCGATCGTCGTAATCTCGAAAGGGCCGACGCTATATACCAGCGTAGCAGCAGCAGCAGCAACGGCTGAGAGAGCGAAGACTTTTAAAGTGGAGCGACCGCGGCGTCTTTCTTTTCGCTCAAAGCCTCTCGGTGTGTGGCGCTCCTTTACGCCTCGGCTTTTCTTTTCCCCCTTTCTTTCGCTCCATACTCTACTTTTTTTTTTCCTTCCGCTGCAAAACTGGACACTTTTCGCGCTACTTTGAAGTGGAGCTGTGTCTTTTATTCGTGACACGAGGAAAATTTTTCCTCTCGCTCTCCGTCTCATTCGCGGATTGAATTTCCCGATGCTTTTTTCAATTACACCGATGCATCCCTTGCATTAACCATTTACGATCGCGGCTGCCGCGCGAAAATCCCGAGACGAAAAGGTAAAAGAGAGAGAGAGAGAGAGAGAGAGAGAGAGAGAGAGAGAGAGAGAGAGAGAACACGCAGCTCGCGATCGACGCACAGCGTTGTTGTAAAAAGGTATATGGCACACGCGTATAGCGCTCCGCAGGCGGGGGAAAGGAAAAATAGCCGAGGGAAAAAAGCTCTCGAAACATACAGAAGCCGCACGTCCGAGAGGAGTCGGCGTTATAACGCACAGCGGCAAATACTGCGAGCGGGCCAGTTATACGAGGGCTCGTATAAACTCTCTCGCACGCTCACTCGCTCTTCCTTTCCTCTTTTATTTATACAAGCCGATTCGGCGATTTACTGCCGCGATGCCGCGGCTCTTTCCACCAGGCCGTGCGTCGAGGGGTACGGGACTCAGTTGCTCTTGAAGTTGTCGGTGAAACTGTCCCAGGAGTCCTTAATGGGGGCGAGCACTGCGATGACGACGAGGGCCGCACAGAGGAGGACCACCACGACGAAGTAGACGCCGAAGACGAGCTTCCGCAGGCCGGCGTGCTGAAAAAGGAGATTTTCTTTTTAGTTATCGCTCTAGCTGCCGTCGCGGAATTGCGGACAGGAGGATCGATCCGCGCGGAGACCGGCTAATTACCGGGCTATCGCAGCAGTCGGCGGGGATTTGCGAGGCTCGATTCCGGACTGCCGCTTTTTTCCTCCTACTTTCATCGGCGAGGGGATTAAGAACGCCTCATTTATTCCCGGGTTTCGTTATTTTTAATCCCTTTATCGGGATTAAGCGTCCGAGGCATATGCGCCTATACAAATATTGACTTTCGATTTTCGCAAACAGGATAGATCGATCGATCCTTTTACTCTTTTCAATGATCGCGAGAAAGAGAATGTAACACTCTGCGTCTGACCGTATCCGACTCCGACTACTTGCAAACTCCATCAGCGAGTACATCTCGCGAGGAGCTGAATTTTTTAAGCTAATCTTTCTTACGTTCTAGAAAATAATGGCGCGCAGAGGTCACGTCGTCGGTTCTATTTTCCGAGCTCTCTCTCCCCCCCTCTCTCTCTCTCTCTCTCTCTCTCTCTCTCTCTCGTGGGTATCATCTCGCCTTTCCTTAACTTTTATCCAAAGTAAAGTTTATATACACGCGCGCGAACTTCTGGCGGCCCGCATATCCGTCGTATTTCAAATTTCCCTCTGCGCGTTTCGTTGTTAAAACTATATTTCTCTCTCTCGAAGAGGAAGAAGCCAGCGCGCTTGTAATCCGGAATTTAAACGAAGATTACAGCCGAAAGCGCGGGATGGAGAAAAAAATTTATAGGAAGGCGAGCAATTTCGCCGGGACTTACCGGGGCGTCTCGTCTCGCGTCCGGATGCGTCATGGAATTGCGGGCGTGCACGTCCTTCATGGGGAAGGAATTCACCCTCTGGCTTCCCTGCTTGTCCGAGGCGCAGCCGGCGAACTGCAAAAATGCAAATCTCGTGATGTCAGCGCTCCTCCTGTGTGTGTGCGCAGCTCGTCGGCTTTTAGTCGCAGCACGAGCGGCGAATTTCTCACGAGCGGTAGGGCCTCACCCAAAACCACCCCACACTCGTGCAATTTGCCCAAAAAAGGCATCACCGACGTTTTGCATGAAATGCTCTTTTTTCATTTTATAGCTAGCCGCTCGTGTAAAAAGACACTCGGTGCTACTCTCTCGGACGGAATATCGTGTTATACGCGGTTCACTCGAATAATAATAATAATTTCAATGATAAAGTCATTGCACAATATGCAAACGGGAATTTCCAAATAACTAACAGGCCGCGTTCCATTAGCCCTGTAACCGCGTGCTCTTCTCGAAAACGGCTTCAGTACGCGCGAGTCTTTTTTTTCTTCTCTCGGCGCGTGTGAGAGGAGGTAGAATTTCGTTCTCTGGCGAGGCTCTTGAAAGAGCACAAAAATAACGCCAGTAAAACGCGGCGAAGTGTCGTGTGCGCGAGAGAGTATAGCACTTGGAGCTCCATCAATTATCGAGCATTAAGCGCTCGTAAAGCTTGCGGGAAAAAGAATAACACTGCAGAGAATATGCGTCTTACCGTGAGGACGAGATGAGTTAGCACGTGGAAGGCGACGTAGGCCACGAGTATCCAGTCGACCCACTCGGGCAGCTTGGCCTTCGACAGTCTCACAGCGAAGAATATGGCGATTACTGCAAGAGCGAATATCGTCCATATAATACTGTAGTGTATGTGGCCTTTTCCCGATTATAATTTTGACACACACACACACACAGAGAGAGAGAGACGCGTTGAAGTTGCGCCGAAGCCGACGTGCGTGCTTAAATCTGGATTAGACGCTATAACCAAGTTGAAACTACGGCCAATTTATCCGGTTATCAATTTAGCAAGTTGCTCTCTCACGGAACTATCGAGGGCCTCCCCCCGTACTATAATCCCCCGGCTGGATTCATTTTTCGAACTTTACACCCACGCGCTTGCATTAAACCGTATATGGATTCGTATACTCACTTCCGCAAATGTGGGCGGCGTTACCGACGAACCAGTGAGCCCAGTTGAAGAGAGCTCGCTTCGGCGCGCCGGGATGAGGCCTCATGGCCGCCATGAACGGCTGGATGAAGCAGAGGATCGTCGTGGCCAGACCCACCGAGGCGTGATACGTCGCCGAGCTCCAGGACTCGAGCTCGACGAAGATGATGACGAAGGCCGCGAGCGTCATCGACCACGTGAGGAACATGAAGAATCGATGCCACTGTGGAAAATCCAAAATCTCATTAGTTCCGTGTGACAAGTTCGCCGGGTCCTGCATTTATGCATTTCATCGCGGCGCAATAAAGCTTTCGCCTATGGGACGAATCGAGCGGAATTATCATAAAATCGGGCTCGATTCTGCGAAATATCGGAAGGAGAGAGGCAAGAAGAAGCCTCTCGGCGTCGCCCCCGATCGATTTAATACGGCAATTCGCCGACGAGAGCTTTTCACGCTGAACGGTATTCCGCAGCCCGATACAATTGCTCCCCGGGCCAATTGCGAAAAATTGCCCCTGTACAGCTGCCTACAGTCCCGTGCGGTCGGGCTGATTACTTTCCTTTCGCTTCGCAGAGGGGCGGTAATTATTTAATTAAAAAAAAGAAGACGGATGCACTCACCGCGAACCACTGATCCTTGCCGCAGAGCTGGGAGGCCACCCAGGTCTGTCTGTAGTACCTCGCGAGCAGCATGCCGACGGAGGCGGTTCCTATCCAGGACGCCAACATGAGACCGCCGTGGATGCGGATGAGGAGGTCGCTCGCCGAGCCCAGGCCTGAGCCGACGTCCGAGAGGAGCTTCGGCTCGCCGGAACTGGCCTTGCCGATGTCGTGGTAGCCCACGGAGCCCTCTGTTCGGGTTGAAAAAGCGCTTGAGTTTTAACCGAAATTCGGGCAGTTTAGAACAATGCTCCGTTGTTCGTTCTTTGCAAATTGAGTTTTGATTTGAGTTTGTGTTCTCGAAAAAGCCATTTAACAATGAAAAGGTGCGAGCACCCACGCGTACGCAACAACGGACGTCGAGTATCAAATAATAAACGTGCGCTGAAAGCTTTCAGGCGCGCAGAGCTTCGTATAGTGATTTTTCGAGCTCGACCGCTCGCAAGCTTGTATAAATTAGCACGTCTGCTGCAGTGTATTTTAATTCCTTCGAGTTACACTTCGAGCAATCACTCGGAGAAATGGAATAATAATCAGCTTGATTAATCGAATTTCCCCGATTGACCCGCTCTCGCGTGCGGTATAGTCCAAGTCGGGCAAGTGCATGCAAAATACTTTCGATTAGTTGCGCTTCGTCCGCGGCGGGCTTTAATTATACCGCTTCGTTTAAAATTCCGAATAACACAGGGGCAAACGCTCGCTGGCGATTCGCCAGAAAATTAGCGCGCATTATCAGACCTTGATAAAATAAAAGCTCACACTTCATTATACTGCACGAATCGTTCGAGAAGGACGTACCTTTGAGGCTGCTACCAGCGGCGAGAAGCAGGTGATAGGGCTTGGAGACGAGGTCGAACTGCCGACCCTCGACGACCGTTATCTTGTTGCGCGAGAACCTGCAGGTGAGGATGCCGTCTTGCGCAGAGCCGGACAGCAGATCCACGGAGTTCGACGGCTGTACGCGGCAAAGAATCACGATTATAACGATGTACGATAAGATCACGATCACTCTCGGCGAGGACTCACCTTGGCGATGCGCCTGTTACGCTTGCCCTCGTTCCATGACATCTGGAGGGAGACTCGATCGTTTCTGTTCTCGCACTCGACCACGCTGTCGTCGCCCTGTGGACAAACGCGAGCGTTAGTGAGATTCGTCGAGTCGATACACATTTTTATACGATCGTTTCGAAATACTCGCCATTTTCGTGTCATCGGAAAGCCCGACAGCGACGTACTGCGCGTCGGTGGCTTGCATCTCGAAGATGTAGCGCTCGCCCTCGACGAGGACCGAGACCGCGGCTCGGCAGTTCTTCTGGTCGACGCAGCCGTCGGCCAGGCCGAAGCAGTTCTTGGTCGAGCCGCAGCCCTCGTAGAACGCGTTGGTCGGGGCGTTGTCCTGCGGGCAAGAGGAGGAGGAGATGAGGATTCTACGGTTTTACGTATCATCGAAAACGGAGCTTTACGCGCCGCCGTAATCGTATACTCTTTATCGGCGCGCCGTAGAGGAGGGGGAAGATTGCCGGATTCCTTTTCGCGTTCTTGGCTTTCATGGGCCTCCCAGACGCTGATACATTTTTTACGCGGCCCGTTATATTCGCTCTTCTCCGTTTACGAAGCTTACATCAGTGTTCCTTGTGTAACTCACATGCGCATAGGGAAAAGGGTTACACAGGCGAATGTTTTTTTTTTCGAAAAATAAGCTGCATACAAGCTCAGCAATACACTCCATCGCGCCGTTTTTCCCTGAATTCTCTCTCTCGAGATTTCACTTTTTGCGCACGTAACCGCGGAGACATTCGAGAGCAAGGATAAAACTCGCCTTTAGTTCTGCCATACAACAGCTGCTTGTGAACTATCGCGCGCGAGCGACGATAAAAAAAAAGCGCGTGGACAACTTTCTAGCGGCACTAAAAACCGTACACATCGTAATAAGCATGTCGGCTTTACGAGCGGCAAAAATGAAACTCGCCACATTATGTATCTATCGTCGCAAAAACTGTGGCCTATCCCACAGCCAGCGAACGATGTATACAGGTGTGTATAAAAAAAATATCGAAAATTCAATACACCCACATCGAAACCGGAGCGACCTTCCAACCCAACAACGCTCCTCACCCCTTCGGGTTAATTACGCAAACGCGTCCTGCGCAGAGAGGATAATAAAAACACTCGTTCCCAGCTCGTCCTTGAATCCGCGCGATAACATCCCGAACCGCAACGGCTTCCATTATCCGCTCTTTCCCACACGCGCCTTGTGAGACACGCGAGACTTCCGCCATCGCGTTTCCCGTTGACGCTATATACGCACCTTATAACAAAGGAACTTCGTAGTTATACACTCGCGCGCGCGCGCGCGCGGAAGAATTCATCATCGCGGCGACGATACGCGACGCTTCAATTTCAGCCGGCGAGTTTCGCGAGTTTATAACGACCTGCCTGGTCTCTCTGCTGCAGCTTTTCTGTATATACGCCTTGTATGCCTGTATATGCAGG
Source organism: Nasonia vitripennis (assembly GCF_009193385.2). NCBI lineage: Eukaryota > Metazoa > Arthropoda > Insecta > Hymenoptera > Pteromalidae > Nasonia > Nasonia vitripennis. Next base: position 10,651,892 of record NC_045760.1, on the reverse strand, counting down.
TAAAGGGATAAGACGCGCGCGGGGCGCATAGTTTGAAGGAAATCTCCCGGCAACTTGCAAATCAAAGCGTTCCAGCGCGCCGCGACAAAGACGAGAGGGATTAGGGCTAAGGCAAGCGCATGACGCGGATAAGCGATTTTCTGGCCGGGAAATTTTTCGCTGGTGCTGCGGCGCATTATTTTAACGTTCGGAGTGTTATATATCCATGGTTGACGAAAGTAACGAGGGCTGTCGTCGACTCGCTCGATTGATCTCTCCCAGAGCGCGAAGATACCCCGTGGAGTGGGAAGAGAGAAAAAAAGACGTTCCGCGGGCGAGGGACTCGGTTTAACGAGGAAATTATTGGCGAAGAGAGAGAGAGAGAGAGAGAGAGAGAGAGAGAGAGAGAGAGAGAGAGAGAGAGAGAGAGATCTCCGGCGGGCAAATTAAATCCTGCGATAATTTATCGGAGGGTTTAGAGCTGAGAGGCTTTTAAGGAGCGTTGTCCTTCTTAATTGACTCGATATTTCCTTTCGTGCGGCTGCGATAGAGGGATCGACCATCGGCTTTATTATTATATATTTATCGCGCATAATGTAATTGACTTTCAATTCAATACCGACTATTGCTTTGATTGTCCATTACGGCAAAGTACCCCGACGAGATACCGAGTATCGTTTAGTCTATATAGCGAGCGTACACACGCGGTTTATCAAAAATCGCACAAGACAAAAAGAGACGATCGCGCGGCGTTTCAATTTCCGTCGCGAATATTCCTCCCGGAATCCAACCGTACAATACATACACAGGTATGTGTATGCGCGAAATGGAAAACCCCAGCAACGATCGATGATCCATCGAGCCGCGCAATTAACGAAGCGCTGCCGACGGGCGTCGTTTGTATTTGAAAAAGATATGCCCGCAGCGCCGGAAAAACATTCGAGCTTTCGGAAATTCGCGACTCGCGGGCTGCCCTATATATTATCATACTGTATAGCTGCAGCGTATAGACAGGCGATGACGTATTTCGCGAATTTTACTATTATTTACGAACGCAGCGCTTTTCAAAAATAGCGGAAGCTTGATTATATATATGATCGGTGTATATTAGGCGCGTGTGTCGCTTTCAGTGCGCCAGCGCGGACCTCGGCTTTTGACGAGCAATACGGCCGAATTATTCAAAATTCCGCCGCGGATGCAAATCGCCGCGCTTTGACCGCGTAAATTTGACCGCTCGCGAATCAAAGTAGAAAATAACCGCGCTCGTGTATTCGAGTGTCGTCGGGGAATTATTGAAGCTCGACTTTCGCGCGGCCGCTGCGCCGCGCTTCGTTTGTACAAAGTGTTTATTTAATCAACTCCCGATAAATCCATCTCTCGTCGGGTTTTTTCATCGTCGAGTGAGTAAAAATTGTATCAATTTAAAATCGAGAATCAAAAGCGTTCGTGACTTGATATTCGTCGTAAACCCGCAGAATCATTACTTAAAAATTACATAAATCGTCTGCTTCGAGCGTCGAGACTTCGAATTAAGCAGCGGCGCCCGATGCAATTAAAATAGTTCTACACGCGGCAGTCAGTCGGAGTGCGCTTTCTTTTACCTCCAAAAAGCTCGAGGAGCTGGCTCTAGGGTGAAAAAATATGGGGTTAGCTGCTCACTTAATTACGCGACGGCGGCGTGCGTGCGCGCGCTGCTTTTTTCTCCTCCGATGATGAGACGGGCGCAAATTGAATGCTTAATGACAAAGCCCGGCTATCGCTTTGACCCTCGGCGCAGTCTAAGGTATGCGTTGTATGCATTATAAAGCGTAAAAATTAATCGAGTTGCCCGAACGACTTCTCCTGAAAAAACTGTAGCGTGTGGTGGCTCGCCTGTGAAGCGAGTTTATATAGAGTATGTGTAGCCGCGCGCAAACGACTCTGTGTGTGTGTGTGTGTGTGTGTGTGTGTGTGTGTGTGTGTGCACTCACCAGGTTCTCGGGGGTCGGGCTGTAGTACGGCGGAGTGGTTACGCGCGGGAAGGTAATCGTCGGGGGCGACGAGTGTATGTCGATGGAGCGCTTGACGACCGTGATGCGGGGCGACTCGACGCCGACCCAGAAGACATCCCAGGTCTTGCAGATCGTCGAGCTGTGAAATAATTCGTGAATACGTGAGCTTTAGTCGGTGAATTCCGATCTCTCTCTCTCTCTCTCTCTCTCTCTCTCTCTCTCTCTCTCTCTCTCTCTCTCTCTCTCTCTCCCTCTCTCTCTCTATACCAGACATTATTCGCTCGACTTCATATGCGATATCGCGTTGTTTTCAAAAATTCACTCACTTGAATATGATCGTGCCCTCGTAGTCGGCGGGCGGCTCCCAGTCGATCTCGAGGTTGTGCTTCTTCTCGGGCTTGACGTGCGTCACGCCGTTCTGAAAACAAAGTCCATCGTTCGTACACAAATCCCCCGTGCAAACTCGTTATCGTTCCACATACAAATCGCGCGATGTAAAAACTGGGCACTTTTTTCATATACCCCCGACGACCCAAGCCAGAATGAAAAAATAAAATGCCCTCCGGCGTTGCGCGCGTAAAGCTCTTTCATCCCCTTCGAGCGAAACATCCCCCGTTATTGTATTGACAAAGCGTTGCGAGAAAAGCTTCGACGTCACACACTGTCCGACCGCGGAGAATCGAATTAAAAGAAAATACAACGTTTATACCTTCAGCCCAGCGGAGCACTCGAGGTGTCTCGAGGTCTCGGGCAGATTGTTGAACTCGCCGACGAGTTCGCCCGTGTCGACGTCTCTCGCCAGTATGAGGAATCCCTCGAAGCCCTCGCCCTTGGGGCTGCCCATTATCAGCCTGATCCTGCCCTGGCCCTTGGACGGCAGCAGCTGGTACGGCGGACTCGAGCTCTGGGGATGCTTGTCCGCGTGGAGCGGCATGAGGGTGTTGCAGGTCGACAGAGGCGCACCGCCCGGTGATGCCGTAGCCCTGTGCGAGCACAGCGACAGACAGCTCAACGCCGTCAGAAAGAGAGTCGGCCTCATCGCTGATCTAGCTGTAACGTGCACAAGTGACAGATTATTCCTTTGTTCGGATGCGTGGGATTTTGGGAAAATTGCCGCGCGAGGATTCTTCGGGACAGTGTCGCTTGACGCTCGCAGGTATACAGTTGGCTCGTTCTCAGACTGTTATCCGAGCTGTACTCAGCTCCCAGCATTGTATGTGAAAGAGAAACGGGGACTAGTACACGATTGATGGAGATTATCGGTCGAAAACGAGAGCGCGCTTGTTTTCTCTAATCGAAAGCATGACGGCTTTCGCTAGAGCCTAAGCTGAGCATAAAAAAGTCTTACTTCAAGAGAATTCGCGCAAGGAAAAAAATTCAACGAGTCGGTCTTGCGCTGCGCAGGTTTATTCCGCCACGCGCTCGTGCATATTCAGCAAAGCACATACACCACCTGCTGGTGCGCGCGTTAAGGACGAGGAGGAAATTCAGACCCGGCTGTTTAAACGCCGCGCCAAAAGAATGGCCGGCTTTACAAACTCTCGCCGAGCTTTTTGCCGTAGTCGTATATCCGACACTTGCATATATATATATATATAGGATGATGCACAGCGAGCCGAATAAAATAACCTCGGATACGAGAACAGATCTCGCGTCGATGCGCTGAAAATCAGATTAATAGAAACTTTATCGGAATGTTTACGATCGCAGCGAAATAACAAGCGCCGTTCGCGAGAGAGAGAGAGAGAGAGAGAGAGAGAGAGAGAGAGAAATCTCTTTACAAACATCTCTCTCTCTCTCTCTCTCTCTCTCTCTCTCTCTCTCTCTCTCTGTCTCGACGTGATATTTCAGTCACGTAATGGTTTTCCGTTATACGCCTCGTTCGTGCTGTAACTGCGTAATTTTTGCTCCGGCAGGAGAGCACAATGCGCTCGCGGATAAAGAGAGACTATACTACACACGCCAAAGTGTTAAATGGAAACAAGTTCAATTACGCTTTTCTCGCCTACTCCCCCTCCCCAGCGCGGATTGTTTATAAAGCCGCGAGAGCTGCTCTGCAGAGGCACTAAATTTAGCGGAGCGCTCTCTTTTCTCTCTCTCTCTCTCTCTCTCTCTCTCTCTCTCTCTCTCTCACTTACAAGCGCGCACGCGGCTAAGGAAGTCTGCGCTTGACCTGAAACCTTGTTAACAACGCGCGCCGGCTTGGCTCTCTCTCTCTCTCTCTCTCTCTCTCTCTCTCTCTCTCTCTCTCTCTCTCTCTCTCTCTCTCTCTCTCTCTACTCGAGATATGAAGTTCGTTTAGCGAGCTTAGAGCCTGCAGTGTGTTGTGTATAACGTACTTTTAATGTTTTCGCCTCGAGCTTTATTTTTTTCCGCGCGTTACGTGTGTGGATCGTAAAAATACAACCTGGAAATAACTGTGCACATATCGAGTGAAAGCCAAACCGCATTAATTCCTACGCGTGCTCGCGATCGCGATATTTTATACATTATTATTTCACTTTCAGCGATCGCGAGCACGCGCAGTATGTAACAAAACCCGTTAAAAAGTTCCTACACCATCGCGCTGCACGCAACGATTTCATTAGAGTCGAAAAGCCCGTCTCCGGAGCTCGTGCGACCGCAGCGTAACGTACCTAAATCCGCGCCACAATCAAAGCTCCTGTGTGTATATCCACGCCAGAGGCGAGTCGAGCTCTATACACACACGCGTAGAGAGCGGATGAGCCGGAGGCACGTCGGCGATCTTAATAAATCATAAGCGCATTAGTCGCCGCTCTTCCTCTCGTCATTGTGTATAATAGGAAAGAAAGGCGAAATATGTAAGACAGAAAAGCGGCGAACGACTAACGAACGCTCTGGTCCCCGCGGCAGCGACGACCTTGCCTGAGATTTACGTGACCGAGATACCGAATGTATGCGCTCTCTCTCTCTCTCTCTCTCTCTCTCTCTCTCTCTCTCTCTCTCACTTCGACGCTATTCCTCGCGCAGAGAGTACGTTGACGACGTTATATCGCGGTCTCTGTGTCTATGTCGAAGGCCGACTCGCCGTGTGCCTATTCAGCTAGACACGTATGTAAACACGTCGCGATCGCGCGCTTCGATGAAAGGACGAGCTTAATTGGATCCGGAGACGTATGCTTTTTTTATCCAGACACGAGGCGAAGGGAAAATCGCTGTTAATGTATTTGCCGACGAAGTTCGCGCGAGTAGCTTGTATCATGATTATCGCTGTGCGATTCTCCGTATATAATATGCATCGACCCGTTCTTTTTCATTTCAACAGAGCAGAGCGACGGTTATTAGCAAAAATATACGCTCGTACGAGACGTCGAAGCCCTGGAATATCGTGACTAACGCCTCTGACGCGAGTGTAGAACTCGGGATCGAGGTCACGACTTATTTCATTACTTTTCCTTGCAGCGACGCGACGACGTATAGCTTTTGAAATTACGTCTGTTATAATTAATGTTCCTCTCGACTCGGCGCGAGGAAAATCTATTAAACTTTAAGTATTCGTATTAAAAGCGCCCCTCTAGAGAGAGCGCGCGTTGCTTTATTGAATCGAGAGTAAAACAGAAGCAATAACAATTTAGATCCTCCGCCAGTATAACCGTAGTTCTTCTCAATTGCATCGACCCGCGGAGATTATCAAGAGAGCGAAATTAACCGCTCCTGCGACCTCGACTGAAAAGTCATTAGCCCGAGAAATATGACGTTAGATAAAAATCATTCTCTGATGCGGTGCTGATGCGCTCACTCAGCCGAGTCGAGCAAGCTGCATCTCTCGCCGCATTAATAATACATCGTTTATAATGAGAATATTTGCAGGATGAAACACGCTAACAAAGTCTTCGTCGCCCGAGTAAGTATATTTTCGTTATTCACGCGGTGAGCAATGCCGGACGTGCATCAGCGCTGACGGATAATATATAAGTAGTCGGTGTTTTCTTTTCAGTAAGTATAACTGCGTTTCTCGAAGTATACTATATTGGCTGAAAATCAATACACGCACGTGACTCGATTGGCGATAGATTTCCAGATCATTGAAGTCCGTCGTATGGATAAAATTCGGAGTCACTCGGATTAAGAAATCGTCGCTGTGTGTGCTCGACTTCTTAGTACGCCAGACGCGCGATTAGAATATAACGTTTGGACAACCTGTTGTGAAGTAGGTGCTATAGTCGCGAGCGCTCGAGCCAGTCTCTTTGACATTGACTTACTTATAAATAGGCACGAGCGCGATAGCTTTCAAATATTGAGTCGAGACACCCCGTATCGGCACCGACGGAGATTGTAGATTCACGAGGAGCCCAAATTGATCGCCTATGCGCTATAAGTTAATGGGCCAATGGCATTTGATCGTCGTGTCGCGCGGTAAGTTAACGAGATCCGCTTTGCGGTTACGCAAGAATGAGAAAGGCACAGCTACCTTCCGCGGGAAACGTATATTTTCGCGGTTTCGTTTTTCCTCATATTTTGCGAGGTATAGGTGTAGCTATAATGTAATTTAATTTATAGAACAGTGTGGCTAAAATCCGCTGTTAAGTCACGCCTATCTGTGACTAAAAAAGGACTACTTTAGTTACAGATAGGCGTGACTTAACAGCGGACTTTAGTCACGAATAGGCGAGACTTGCGGATTTTAGCATTCTGTGCTATAAAATTTTATACGATACTCTTGACTTAAATGGTACAGTTTTACACGGCGCTTAGCGCCCTCGCTGCGCTCGGGTGCTAACTGCGCCGTGTAAGAAAGAACCATTTAAGTCTCACGTATCGTAATGTACTATTGATTCGCATTACAATTTCCGCGTGAATTTAAATTTTCAGATTTCGGGGGTTATATTTCGAGCCAAATAAATTCGTTGATTAAAAATTTCAATTTGCGGCCGTATATCGAAAATAATGAGCGCGATGCGTACAAGAATAAGTTTTAACCATATAATTATAATTTTATAATTTAATCTGATGCGCTCGACACGCTACCGTACTCCCAGGATCCGAAAATTAAACAACTCTCTGTCCCAGCTCTTATTTTTACCTCAACATGCGCAAACCTAAAATGTTAAAAAAATAACGAGAAAAAAAACTATTTTCTCGAGCAATGTAGCAGACGATCGAATAACCGAAATATCTAAAATTCAATCAACGCGAAAAATCATCATCAGCCACACACCCACACACCGCCTCGCTATGGAAATTACGTTTCGTGAAAATTCTCCATAACAATTTCCAGTCGGATCGTTCCTCTCCACAAGTTCATCGAACCCGCGCGCGTTCACAGGCGGCGAACCGACTGCGCGTTTCTCGCGGCGCTACACCGACGGCTTCACAATAATAAACTGCAAAATTAGCGCCGCAGGGGAAAGTAGTGCCGCCGACAGACTCTATATCAAAGCGCGCCGCTCTCGAGAGTTAACTTGCTCTCTTTCGGCCGCGCACGCGAAACAATCGATATTTCGTTGTATGTCATGTGTTGTATACAGCCAAGCGGCGCTTTGGCTCTCGCTAATAATACTGCAGCCGGAATTTGACGAGGAAATTGAAATTTCGGAGTTTTTCATCGACGCGCGCGAGCGAAAACAATTTTCGTGCTTGATCCAATCGTCCATTCCGGGCGGTGACGAATGCATCGTTTGATGCCGCGCGATGGTACAACAACTAGATGAAAGTATGGCTATGTGTGCGTGTGTGTGTTTTCGAATCACTCGCTGGGTTATTGGGCTAAATAAGCGCGGATTATTCGTGGCGTGGGTGAAGGAGAGCTTTTTTTTCGTCTGGCTTGATGAATCGCGTTTCCGAGAATTCGGCGCAGCGAGCGAGGGACTTTTTTCGAATCGGGACGAGTTTACACGTGTGTCTGCGTTTACAAGTGAGATGTCGGTAGCTGATTGTGCGCGCGCCGTATTTCCTCTTGATAAACGCTAATACGCATCATGTGTCATATTTAAAAATCGATACTGATATCGAGTGATACGGCGGATCAATAAAGCCAACAAATTGTTTTATCGAAGCACATTATAATTGCAATATCGTCTTTATCGGGTGCTACACGAGAACAGATCGACGTTGTAAGAATTCAAGAGAATCGCATATTATTTTCCTCCTGTAGGAAAGGAAACCTCCCGTGTTTACGCTGTTACTCCACGAGCGAAATCACAATACGCGACAAAACGAACGTGCTATAAAAAGAGAAAAAAATGCCTTACGTAAACCTGGATGAGAAAAAAGCTAAGCCTCGTCGAGTTGCATAAGCAGTCGTATCGTCGCCCCCCCCCCCCACAAACACACACACGCGCGCATAACGCATGCATACGAACCGAAACCAGTCTCTTTCGATTCTAATCAGCGATTCACTTAAAAAAAAGAAAGAGGAACGCGCTCGTAAAGCCGATCGCGCGTAGGAATGCAGGCTGCACCGCTAAGGTAGAAAAACAAACGGAACTTTTCCAACGCAGCGGTTTTCGCGCTGTATATGTTGCTCGACTCCTCACATTTCGGCCCACATACTTACGCGTGATTTTTCTCTCTTTCTTCCGCGCAACCGCAGGAATGCCACACGACAGTCATTACGATTGCTCCGCGCGTTTTCCACCTTCTCTCGCTCGTCGTGTTTAGATACACGTATGCGTGTATACATTCCTGCGGTCGTCGGACTGTATGTTATGCGTGGAGATCGGTTATGATATATTCGAATTGGGTCAATGCTGCCGCGGTAAAAAGCTATTACAAATATCTCGAAGATGGTGTTGGCCAATTATCGTCGTCGCGCGAATATGGCGATTATAATTTCGCAGCTCGAGAATCACAGTGTTCAGCTTGATTTTTTACGTGGGACAAGAATACAGGACGACGACTACGATTTACCAATATGCGGCCTCTTATTCGGCGGCTGCGTTTCGAAAAAAAATTATGGAAACGAACAATTACAGCGGATTAGCCAATGCGCGCAATTGCGCGAAGAAGCGGCCAATTTTTACGACTCGCGGCGCGGTATTAAACTTAGCGGCAGAAATACGTCCTCTAATCGTCGTCTCTACTTCGCTCTAAGCGACTCCTCCCGTGTGACACATCGTGCGATATTTTCCCGGCGATCGCATCGCTCTAGCCCATTGTCTCCGTCGATAAAGGAGCTCAAGGCTTCTGTGACGGATACGCTCGGCGACGTGTGTCATTGACTCGCGCCCGAGAGAGCCTTGTAATTAGCAGCCGGTGGGCTGTATACAGGCTTCAATTTTTGCCTCGCGATCGTGACGTCGATGGGAAAATTCGCGCGAGTGCACCCGTTGAATTTCGCGCGCGCGCGCGCGCGGAGTTGTGGCGTCGTGATTGGGGCAATTTCTTCATCTTCTCTTATCGATATTTTCCAATTGTCGGAGCGATTGTGAACCGCGAACCACATGCTGTTGATTGTGTATTTTATCCGTATACGTTCGGTTAATTATGATGTACACCGCCGATGACAATTAATTCAATCGCGATTCCTCGATTGTATAACGACAAGATCGACGAATTCATCGGATATCGGCTCCTATATAATTGGCTGGGGCATTAGGCAAACGGCAAATTAAGATACATCGGATAATTTTCCACACACCGCACTCGCGATTAATTATTAGCCAGAGGATATGCACTAGGGGAGCTGTTTTGTATAATTGATAGTCGAACGGCATCGTTGAGTCTATTGACTGACGACCATTCGGGACACGCGCTATACCATATAAGCTCGATCGCGATGCATATTAGCGATGACTGATACACGCGTCTTATTTCACATTAATGCGGATGATAATAACGCTGTTGTATATCGTCAGCTCGTTCATCCATGACACATACGCGCGCGGCTGCTGAATCGTATAATTATCGTGGATTTTGCATCTGTATTGGCGGCTGATGTTTCGGAGATCGGCATTGTGTCTGCTGTAACGGGGATGATGTACGGAAGCTTAGCTGATGGTAACAATGGAGCATTAATTTTCTTCAACCTTCGCGCGAACGCTGCTTAGTTGGAACAGATGAGAAAATGCTGAGATTACGTCGATCGCGTGACACTTTTCTTCCCATCACCTCGTGAGTTGCACCTGTGCACGCATCTTTAATCAGAAGCAAACATCGCTCGCGCTAATACGAGAAAGCCGGTCGAAAATTTCAACCCACTGTGCGAGTCTCTCTCCCTGGCATAACGCCGCGCTCAAATCCTTTCCCCATCGTTTACAATATTTTCCCACATCTGCCTATGCACACAGAAAAGTTGCTCTAAAATACCTCTCTCTTGCGCGCGCACGTACGAGCATAAAAGCCTCGCCGAGAAATAGAAGCGCCGCGCAGTGTCTTATACACACACGCACCCGCTACTTTCCAAGTTATGAAAGTTATGATGAAAGCATGTCCCCCTGAGTCAGCGCGAATACGTGGGAGTATAAAGTATACAGTGCGGCTTCTAATAATTATGCGGAAATTACGGCATTTAGCGGTGTTTCGGCAGCGACAGCGACGATTATTACACGCTCCGCGCTTCTCTCTCCCGCTTTTTTCTCGTGTTTTTGCCGCTCGTGCGCGCGAACTTTTACTGACGCCCCCGCCGCCGCCGTATCTCTTGGGCAAAGGTTTTGTGTACAGGGATTCCAAGTCTCGCTCGTCCTCGGTTCGCTGAACTTTGATGACTTTGTTTGTCCCGCCCCCGCGAGCGCAAGCGCGCTAACTTTTCCATTCGGATTGATTAATTCGCCCCCCCCCCGCGTGTGTGAGTGACATTTAAAGTTTTATAATGATACTGGGCGCGCGTGATTTTTCGGAATTTGACCCGCTTTCGAGTGGCTTGCGTAACGGAAATACGAGCGCGTGATCGATTGCTGTATGGGCATCCCGAAATGCTGAGTTGGAGAGAGATTAGATAGGTATAACGAATATACGCGCACTTGAAGAACTTGTGTAATCATTTCCCGATTGTTTCGCTTGTACGAGCTCCTCATCAGGCGATCGTTATCGAACGAGAGCAGCGAGAAATTATATCGCTGGCTAATTAGCGCTTCCGGCCAATGTTATCCATATATTTTTAGACGCACAGTCCAGAACTATTCCACGACACTTGGAGCGATCCTCGATGATTAAAATGAAAGGCGTACGTTAGTTGTTGGCAAATTTTTGCGGCAGGCGTACAGCGCACAACCTCGACCGCGGACTGCGGCTTCGATTCATTCTTCGCATTCTGCGGCCTTACTGCGTCCAGTCGCGCGGTTTATTTCATTTACAATCGAGTGGTACATACAGCAGATTCTACGCGAAGATTACCTCGCGCACAAGAACAATTTCAGCGACTCACAGTAATACAGCGATAAAAATCGATCGTCCGCAAAAATAAGACGTGCTCGTGTCCTCTACGGCTCTCTCGAAACATCATTATCAAAGCCTTTCGATTACCAGCACGTGCCTCTCCCCGACGTCGCTCTCTCACGCGACACGCTGTTCGCTGTTATTGCAGCCACGTCCATACACACACACGGAAAGAAGGATTTTCCGGGATGACGTTGCCATGGGGACGTCGCTGGAATAGGTTCCCGCTCGATTTTTCACGCTCGCGCTCTTTTTTCTCCATGTATGAATCCTCTCCGATGCGGTTGCGTTCTGTTCCGTGTGTATACATGAGATTTTCGGTGCCGGGATAGGTGAGCGACGTGTTTTTTCCAGATAGTCTTGATATTTACGCAAGTCACACGTACCGTTTTATAATCCCAGGAGTCGCCGAAAGTTATACTCCGAAACAATAACGTAAAAGTCATGCGGCGAGAAGCCGAGTCGACAGTCGCTGGCAAAGTTGTTAACGAGTGTAGTATTACGTCTCATTGTTAGTACAGGAAACGCGCTGTCGCTCGCCTGATAAAGTATTATACTGCGAAAATTTCCCTCTCCGATTTCCGAAATCTCATCACATCCCGTGCTGCATAAACGCGGCAAGTTCGGCGCACTCTATACTCCAAAGCCACACAACACCTTCAACTTCATAATACACGCTTACACGGCAAACTCGAAAATTAGTTGCTCTACGAATTTTCATCAAGTCCTCCCGGAGATTCCTAGCCAATTTCAATTTCCCGCGTCGAGAGCTCCTCCTCGCACATGCTTCTCTTGCCCCCCTTTTTTATTTCCACGCCTGCACATGCTGCCTCTCCCGAAAATCGTTTTGTTTGTCCTCTCTCTTTTTCAACGCGCGAGATAGTCCGTTTGTTGTACGACCGATTTGTTTTTTTTTTCATTTTTTTCACTTCTATCACACGTAGCACCCGTCCGAGTTGAAAGAGCTGCACGTGCGAGTTTTATTTTTCGTTTCTTCCGAAATACTCGTGTCACGCGTTTCGCGACGATCGGGCGAAAAAAGGGGACGACCCTCATGAAGAATTAGCGCTCGTGAGAGAGATGTAACTTGCAAATGTCCCATTATCGCGCCCTTCTTTTTTCCATCCCCTTGCGATACGATTCCACGGTTCAAAGCTTTGAAGTTTCCGCTGATGAATTTCATTTTGTTTTGAGGATTACACGCCGGAGGATTTATTAATTTCGAGAAAATTGCGCGCGGCCAGCTTCAAAGGGAAAGTATGATGTATACGCGCCGTTTTCGAAAAGTCCGGATCCATCCGGTGTACATTGTACTTTGTCTGCTGCAACCCTGTTTCATTATGTAGCAGAGTAACTATACCCGCGACGATTATTATAAATAGGCGTGTCATATACCCCAAGACAGCGACGTCATCTCCGATCGATTTTTAGCTAAGCAGAGGCTCTACACTACACCGTATAGTAGTAGATCGTGGAAATCTTTACACTTCTAACGATCAGTCTAGTTGCTCGTGGAACTGGCGCTTCGCGAGAAGCAGGTCTTTTTCTAGCCACACACTGTATAGATGTTTTCAAAACTTTTTACACGACGCGGGTATAGTTAGCTCGATTTCATTAATAATCGCGCCTGATTTCACGATCCTATAAAAGCTTACGCGAATATGTATAGAGAGAGAGAGAGAGAGAGAGAGAGAGAGAGAGAGAGAGAGAGAGAGAGAGAGAGAGAGAGAGAGAGAGAGTTGGAATTACGAATCGCGATGTTTGCGAAGTAAACAAAGATCTGATAATACACGCAGTGAAGGCGTGTGATTTTTAACGAGCCGATTGTTCATTGTTATTCAAATCCACGTGGGGAATGCTCGCTCGGTATTGCGCTCGGATAAGTATGGAGTTTGTTAATGAAAACGACACGTATCACACGCGCGCCTCGTTCGCAAAGCGATCATACACTTATACGCGTACATTATTTATCGGCTGTTACACACGCGCTTCGCTTTTTTTCAGCAAATATAACCATTCACGACTCTATTAAAAAACGCATCAGCAGCAGTTTTACGATCGCTACGATTCCTATAAATATTGCAGTCTTGAGTAACAGATTTTTTTCCGTACACCCGTATGACGCATATCCTACCAATTTATTCACCACCGACTTGAACGTCGCGACGACGCATTTCGGAGAAACACTTTCGATTATTGTATCCTCGAGGCAGAAAAAAAAACCGAGGACCAGGAAAAATCGCCGCGCCAACGAAAACAACAAACTATAGCGTAATAACCTTCCGCCGCCCGCACATTCCCATTACATGTGCATCGAAACAATGACGAATCCTTCCCAGGCGAGCATCGCACGCACACACATACACTCCAGGATGAGGTTATACATACGCACCGCGACTACTCACTTGCAGGCTATGCGAGCCGGCGTTGATTCTCGAAATACCTCTCTCCTCTTCTCACACACGCAGACGTGCACTCGCGCGCGGCCGGAAAACTTGCGCGCTTGGCTTCCGAATGACTCACTGCAGTATAAGGTGTACAGCGAGGACGTATATTTTGTATATACAGACTTGTATAGACGCCGGCGGCGACGCGTCGAACTGACTTCTCTTCTCTCTTCGGTCTATCGACGATGCATCGCGCTGTATTACACTCCTCTCTCTCTCTCTCTCTCCTGCAGCCGGTGAGTATTGTGTACTTTTTATACTCGGCGCTCGCACACTGTATACACGCACTCGATGCACAGAAACACGCGCCGCGACGTATTATATATGCGTAATCGCACAGAGATAAGCGATTGTAATTAAAGTGCCAGAGGCGGGGGAAGCACACTCGCGGCGTCTGTTTTATTATAAGTGAATACACGATACCAAAACGCGACGCGCTCGCGATCGAGGATCGGCGAAGAGTCTCGCGGAGACGCGGCGCAGCGCTGCCGCCGCCGCCGAGTTGAAAGGCCCGTGAGGAAGTGGAGGGGAGCAGTAGTGCTAGTGAGGCCCCTTTAACGCTGATGCGTGAGTGTGTATGTACGCGGGACCGCGCCTGTATGATGTGAATCACAGCTGCCGCATCGTAAAACTCACTTGCTTCGATGTGTCTTTATACGATGATGTTTGCAAGCTCGAAGGAGGAAGAAGAGGCCGCGGAGCTCGGGTAATTTCAGCGAAGCGAAAGAAACATTCGAAACGCCTCAATGCTCTAATTGAATCCCGCGAAAGGGTCCCATTGACCGAGAGCATTACAGCGTAGAAAGGGCCTCGACCGCTACCAAGAGGGACGGAGAGAAAGAGCGCTAGACACTCCGCGCAGCGAGTGTACAATACAGCGCTGACGGTGGGAGAGAGAGAGAGAGAGAGAGAGAGAGAGAGAGAGAGAGAGAGAGAGACCGGTTCCAGGATCGTACGAAGATTCGAGCGCCGTCTTCGGAAAAATCGTTGTTGCCCTTGTTCGACTGCGAATCCCGTTGCATTGGATTTTCACTACATACATCAGAAAAAAAAATAGAAATCTCTCCTCGTAGTATACACGCACCGGCCTATTGGACGTCGCTCATCTCATCCTCCATTCGAAATGTATGGGACCGTACACGCGCAGAGGTCTTACGTAAAAACGCCTACGGAGGAATTCGCCTCGTGTAAATTGTGCATTACGTGAGCGCGCGAGCGCCTCGGTCTATGAGCATTTTTTCTCTCCGTCGCAGCCCGGGCTCGGCTTCTTTTTTGTCTACCTCGGGCTTTAATCGACAGGTGAATGCGGCCAGACGTGATTTATACGTGGGCTGCGCGCACGATTCCTTATTACCGGCTCTCTGCTGTTATTCAATGCTTTGTGTACCGGCTGTGTAATCGTGAATTCGAGGCTAAATTTAATTTCGAAGGCATTAACCTCTGGGGATCAGTAGCTTAGTTTTATTGCTTATACAGCGTTATTAATGTTTAGTTTTCGAACGTAACGGTAACGGGTTATCGCATATCATCGTTCGCGCACGTGCGCGCGGAGGAGAAAGTTTATTATATGTCGAATGTTAAAATCCTCCAGATTTCTCAGAGCGGCGATTCGAAAGTGCGGAAAAGTGCATATCGAAAGTGTTTTTACAACACGTCGATGCGCGCTCGCGGAGATTGAATATTTCGAACGTCTTCCCGGCGAATTCGGACAGCGTTCTCGAGTGGATCCCACCGTGAGAAGTTTTTGTACACGGCTTGTACCCTTCTTGCGCAATAGGGCAAAATTAGAAATATCGAAACGGCTTTATACCATCGTAATTGATCGAGAAAGCGTTCAACTAGCGCACAGGAGAACCGTCACTGACTAAAAGTATCATTATATTTCTTGAGCAACTGCTTCTGAATATATACAGCCATCGGCATTTTGCAACCGATACTCCGTTCGAGATGCATTGTATGCACACCGTTAACTGCGCTATTGGCTTAGACAAACATCCTCGGCTGTTATTGAAAAAAAAAAATCCATATTGCATGGAACGAATTTCCCCATCAAAACCGCGCTACATATCGAGCTTCGCAAGATCAAACAAACAAACAAACGGTACCCGCGCAGTGCACTCTCGCGGTTTTCCCATGCCGCTGCAACTTTTTCACGCCCATCGCGCACGTAAGTGAGCAGTTTCTCTCATCTCTCGTCCGTCTCTTTGGAAACAGGGACGCGCAGAGAAGCTCTCGATCAAGTGCGCGGCGCACCGAATGAAATTGCCGAGCGGGACTCTGGAATTCCGCGATCTCGTACACGTAAATGGAAGAGAGAGAGAGAGAGAGAGAGAGAGAGAGAGAGAGAGAGAGAGAGAGAGAGATAGCTGCTCGATTGGCTCCGCGCCCCTTTGAGCGGAGCTTCAGCAGCGTTTACGTTGTTAAACAGCGGTAATAAACACACTTGCTTTGTCGTTTTCGCGAATGACGATCGTCGGTGTTATTAGATAGAGAAAGGCGAGGTGAACTTTTCCAGAGAAACGAATGTACGGGTAGTTATTGCATTAGTTCGATGTAGTTGAATCGAGCGAACGATAAAAAAAAATGTACGATCGGAATAAAGGCGTGTCCTTGTAGGAGAAAAAACCATTCCGAGGCCGAGAGCGAATTCTCTTACATCACGTTTGGAGGACTTTGGAGCGATCCTTCGATGTAAAAGTTTTACACCGACCTTTCGACGGGAAAGGAGAGCATACGGAGGACTCTGTGTGTGTGTGTGTGGATAGGCGGCGAATAAAGTTTATTACGTGTGTACTTGTGAACTGGCTGCAGGAAAGAGAGAGAGAGATATAGTAGTTTCGAGTTGAGATCGAAAAATTTATCGAAACTGATTAAGAAAGTCATCGAGGCTTCGAGTGCTTCATCGCCGGCAATTTTAATTTCTCTCGCGAAGAAATTTTTAACCAGCCACGACACTGTCTCGCTCATTACAACCTATCTCACCGGATATCTCGGCCTCGAGAATTCTCAGCTGAAAAATATTCCCATCAGCGCGTCGGAGTAGTCGTTTCCTGCGATCGATTATCTCAGACGTGTCATTCTCATTATCGATTTGTAATAAAAAAACCGACATACATCTATACGATAACAATCTCAAGCATCACGTGAGCAGGAAGTTGCGAAACGAGCGGAGTAACGCTGTTTTCTTGAATTCAGCGATAAAGTCCATTCGTACAATACAGATTTACATTGTATACACCGCACTACATATACGTCGTCTTCTCAAGCTTGAATCGACGCACCGAGCAGCTCGATCGATCGCGTCCGCTCGATAGCCCAGAAGCGCTCGGATTAACGCTCCTGAGAAAATCCCACGATAAACTTTTGCTCGCGCAACATCGTAAAGCCAGTCGCGCGTGCACGGCTAAGAGAAAAAAAGTCATCAGCGTCAAGCTCTCTCTCTCTCTCTCTCTCTCTCTCTCTCTCTCTCTCTCTTCTCTCTCTCTCTCTCCTCTCTCTCTCTCTCTCTCTCTCTCTCTCTCTCTCTCTCTCTCTCTCTCTCTCTCTCTCTCTCTCTCTCTCTCTCTCTCTCTCTCTCTCTCTCTCTCCTTCTCTCTCTCTCTCTCTCTCTCTCTCTCTCTCTCTATACAATGTATATCCATCTAAGTAGGTATATATATGTATACAGCCTAAACACTCGCTCGACGCGAGAAACGGCGATCACGCGAGTGAGAGCCTCCATGCAGTATGTATGTATGTATATGTATACACGGAGAGACAGTATGCGCTCGCAGGTGCCAAGGTAAGACACGAGAGAGGGAAACGTGAAATTCCAAGGTGAGGCGGCGGCGTTTAGACGCGGAATTGTCGCTCCGGCAGCTCTCGCTCGAGCGATAGTTCCGCAACGAGACAACGCACTTTCCCGTCTCGCTCGAGCGATAATCGCGAGCTTCGGCGATGACTTTCCGTATCCGCGATTTTTTCGATATCGCTATTTCCTGTGGTTACGATGTAAACTTGTTATGCTTTCGAACGCTTAAATCCTCGTCCTTCAGAACCAACGCTTCATCCGGCTCCTCTCGTCGCAGCTTCATTTATACTTGCCCCTTTGCAAGTACGTGTAAGTGTACAACGGCCATATAGCGCTGCAGACACAAGCTGCTCTCTCGTGAAACGTGCGCGACTGCAGCTTTCCATCGCGGCGCGAAACGAGACGGCCTTTCTCCTCTCGCACTGCTGCAGCCTGACCTTTCCGCGCGTCGCGGCACTATTACCCTTTTTAGGGAGGAACTTCGTTAGGGGACAAAAAGAGGGAGCGAGACGCCCGGAAACGTGTCACGGTTTCAATGCGCTGCGCTGAATCCTCGCTCTTTTCGCGACCCGCAGGCTGTATCCAGTTTTATATTATTATATGTATGTATACAGGTGCTCTCTAAAGCGAGCGAAATAGTAATAACTTGGAGAGCGCGCGGTGGCCGGACTTTTTTCAGATTTTTCATCAGGACAAGTAGATCCGCGTTTGATAAATCTCGAGGACGCGATCGAGCGAATTTATTTTATCGTACAATGCCTTGCTGAAAGCTCGTCGATTTTATTCGAGAATAGTCGCGTGAGCTTGCGGCATTCGAGAGGCAGCGAGTGATTTTTAATATGCGAGATTTTGAGAAAGGAAACGCGTTCGCCCGCCTTTTTCCAAACTAGCTCGGGCGTCGAAGTGCACACACTCGCCTGGCCGCACTCGGGATATTAAAATTCAAAATTAGAAAGTCCCGGACAAGGGGACTGCATAAATAAAATAAAATATCCAACGTCGTGTGACGCTTTCGCCAAAGAGACTGCGCAATCTCGCTACTCGAATTCCAAGACAATTATTGCGAGTGTATAACGTAGAAGTGTCGGGCATTATCGCGATTGGAAAATTGCTAAGTCCGCCTTGCATTCGTTGGGTACACTTCTTCGATCGATCGTCGCTCGATCTATTTTTACGATGCAGAGAGAGAGAGAGAGAGAGAGAGAGAGAGAGAGAGAGAGAGAGAGAGAGAGAGGGAGGGAGATAAGGTTCCGCTGAAAAAGCTTTCGCAAGTAGGAAGCGCGGATTACGAGATAAATATAATGCCATATTGAAATCCGATCGACCCAATTTCTTTATTTGAGCGTAATCCCTCGAAGAATAAGGGATAAATCGTAAACTCGTCCACCAACGCAATTATGAAGCCAGCACATGATGCGTCGCATCGATAATGCAACATCAAGTGTCGAGAAACAGCTTTAAAACTGATTCACCGCGAGGGACATGACTTTTTTCATACTCCCAAAGCAAACAAACCACAGCTCGCGCGCGCGCGCGCGCGCTTCATCAACGGGACGCTTTTTCAAATTCCAAAAGTTATCGCGCGGCGCTACGTCGGTGCCGTCGCGCTGATTACATGAATGTTGAAAGGCCACAGCGAATAAAATTCTACTCGATGCAAGCAGGTGGAAAAATTTTTAATTTCACAGAAACATTTTCTGCGGCTGTCCCTCGAGAGAGTGGCGAGAGGGGAGGGGGGAGCTGCGTGAAAAAAGCCGGCGCGTATAAAGCAAGGTACAAACGGGCGAAGATTAAAAATTCCGTGGGGCCGTCGTTTATATTAGTGTCCGCGTCATACACTATGCGTCGTCGAGCGCAGCTGTATATTATACGAATAAGGGTGTTATAATAACGAGAATATATAATACGCGCGGAATAAGATGTTAATTTCGCGCGCTAATGTGGCAACGCGAGTTTGCACTTGGTTAAATATTCAGAGGCTGCAGACGGATTTACTCTGCGCGCGGAGCTTTTCCTCCCGCTTTTTGCCTCTTCGCTTTATAATGGGTTTGGAGAATTGCTGAGATGCGCATATGTCTGTATAAAACATGTGTATACGCTGTTTATGAATACGTCATATCACTTCCGATATTCATTTCCGCAGCGCAAAAACATAATTTATACAAAGTCTGCCAGAGGCTTTGTAATATAATGGCGCATCGATTTTCCTCATTCCCAGCGGCTCATCTCCGCGATCTCGGAATAAAATATCGATTAAAAATCGACTCCGACATTAAAACGACCAATCCACTCTCCGATCGCATCATCACACAAAAAAGAGCCGTTCGACTCGTAAAAAGGCCCATAGTCAGCAAAACACAGGCGTCATACATCCACAATAAATAACGAATATCCCCATAGGTCTCGATGTCCATAGCGCGACAGAGACTCGCGCTTTCCCCGAATCGTAAAAGCAGCGCCGTAAGTACACGTCGACTCGCATCATCGACAGCGAAAACGCGCGAAAGCGCACGCGGAAGAAAGTATACATACACACCGGGGACAGCTTCGAGAGAGGGGGGAGAAGGAGTACACGGTATAAACGCACACGAGTCACGTATGGGCCTACTATATACCGTTCACTCGCTCGTTTTATTACTCTACGGCAGGTCGGGCGTATTTATTATTCCCGGGCTGGCTGCCGGCTTCCCTTCCCTTTCGCCAGCTCGCTGCTTTCGCGTTATATTGTGCGCCGCCGCGCGAGAACGGGATATTTCGCCTCGCCCCGTGTTCGACTTCGAGCTGTGTGTATGTGCCGTAGGAGATTCGGGCCGACTTTTCCCATCGCGTCCATTATCGCGTGATAAATTACGAGGGATTTTTCCGCTGGGCACGTTGGATATCGCCTGTGTGGGAAGGTTCCTCGGCTCGGCTTTGTAATATGCGGAGCGCGATTGTTCGATGTTTCGTGAACTGGGTGTGTATAACTGTGCGAGTATTCTCGTTTGGGACGTTTTATAAAGCGCGCGCAAAACACACACACACACACATACGAGGCAGGATGATTATGAAAATTGGTTACTATATACTCTAATAATCCATTTGTTAATTCAATGAATATTGAAAAGCTTTGATATTCCCGGGATTTCTACGCGAGCACAGCCCACGGGTCGTTTATATAATTATTCTAATTAGCGAAAATCAGCGATAACGCGCGCTTGCGCAAGCACAATGTTTATCCGGGGAAAGCTTTTTGTGAAAGCACATTTATCGGGAGATAAACATCGGGTTTCGAATCGTTTCATACTGCACCTACACACACGTATAGCTGCTACGTTTATGCGTCTTGCATATATTAATTCAGCGGCGCCGATCGCGTTAGTTTACTCGAGCGTGTATTATAATTTGAATTTGAAAAGCTGCCGTTCCCGCAACACAGTAGTTCATAATTGTGCGAGACTGTCGCTAATTACAGGTGTCTCTGTTTAATTGATTATTCCATGTGCATACGGTCACCCCTGAATTAGAATCACACACAATACACTGTGTACCCCGAAAACTGATAATTCGCGCCAATTGCGAATGGACATCTTGTTAATATACAATAGAATATACGAATCGAACAGCGTCGAGAAACCAAAGCGAAAAAAACACTCACCCGTCATCAATCCAATCGGCGAGTATATCCCTTGGCGTCCACCGTGTATGCACACTATAATCGAAAAAAGCGATTGATCCCGCGCGATTCAAGCTAAACAGCGAGGAACGATCGCAGCGCTCGGGGAATCAGTCGCTGCTCGAAACAAATTAGCCGAATCGGCCGCTAAAAGCCTTCCGCCTGGCTTTTTTCGACGCTCGCGGTCACTATGACGACGAGTTCGACAACCGACGCGGACTGTAGCTATTGTGTGTGTGTGTGTGTGTGTGTGTGTGTGTGTGTGTGTGTTTAAAAGCCGCATTACACGTCCACGTCTTTTCTTCCGCGTTCGCGCGCGGAGAGGAAAAAAAAGGTGAACGAGCTAGGCGACGATGAGTCGCGTGATACACGACAGAGGGATGCATATGGAAGTGTACAGTGTGCCTTGTGCGATGCGCGAATCGACCCGCTGTGTGCGAGGGTTTATACGAGGCTGTTTACTGCTCCGGAGGGTTAAATGTAGGGATTTGGGTGAGCTTCGTAATTCGGGATTTGGACTAGTGTAATTTGCAGGAGGAAGTCCCGATCGATGCCATCACGATTATATACCGTGCGCACTTTTGAATCGTAATTCGCTATGAAATGTCTAAACAAACGCTCGTTGCATTATGCCTGGCGAGCAATCTTCGATCTTTACTGCGGCGGCGATCGTATAACTTTAATTTGCGCCCGTTTCGCGCGAGCGTTTTTCAGCGTAACGGTGCATCGATTGGACGCGAAAGTTATACCGCTAATGCACCGCTGTCTGTGATTGACTTCTCGCGATGCTTTTATTCAGCCCAATGCAATGCTTACGTTATTCATCGCATTACGAGAGGAAAAAAACGATCGTAATCCTGCACCGAGTCCTTCTAAACATACCACAGTACGACCCACTCAACGCAATAATAATCATCCTCCCGACGACGTCGGCGGCGTATTTCTCGCTCGAGAATTCCCGCGGCGCACACTGACTCACGCGGCGCGAGAACGCATCCCCGCGATTTTCGCCGCAGCCGCACCTCGGCATGTCCCATTATTCATTCGGCGCTGCAGCTTTTTTTTCTCGATTGTGCGGCCGGAAGAGTCTCTTTTCATTTGGGAATTCGGTTGATGCGTGTAAAAACTAGTATCGGACACGAGCTCGTGGATGGGGAACCTAATTTTTTGGGTATACAGTTAGGTCGGAAGAGGGGGATAGCCAAGGTCGAAGGAAAACCGGCTGAGAGCTGCTGTACCGTAATTTTCAGAGAGCCGAGTATGCGCTTCGGATGTAATTGTTAGAGCTGGTATTGATTATTTTACGATCCATTACCGATTTCGAGTTTCGCGCAAGAGCCATTTTTTGGCCGCAGCAACTATAACTGTACGAGAAACTACGTCGTTATATGCAATTTCACTGTTCCTTTGTGCTGGTTTCTCGGTATCGAGGCTTTTGTTGCTCCGTTTAGCGTCTTATACTCTCGCGCGAACTTTTATGGATTTCCGCTTGCTCTAAAGCCCGCTGCAGAGTGGAGTCTCTGACAGTACAGACACCTAAAACTTCGGCTAAACTGGGTTAGCGAGCACAAGGATAAGCCCTTTGAGATAGAAATCGCCGGCCGCTTGCATACCAATTTTCCACTTTACTGCCGGTTTTTACATAGTCATTAGTGTGTAGGCCGAGGCTGCAACCCGGACCTCTTTTACAGGCTATAACAGCCATAGAGCGCTACCGGTGAAATTTAACAAAATAACTACACGACGTGTCGATGCGATAAACGAGACGTAACGAAAGTTGACACTAGTCGCGATATTCCAAGCCTTCATAAATAATCAACAGCCGCAGCGTATCCATTTCCGAAACAACTCCGAGTATGTCACAACGCATTACCATATCCCCTCCCCACACACACACACACGTCCCATTTTCTCACTCGTCCTCTCCACGACTCTCTACAGCGATAAAATCCTGCGGGCGAGTAAACAATATATAAAAAAACCAATTCACCTTTCATCGATAGCCGCAAAAATCGGCTGCTGCAGCTGCTCACGAGACACTGCGCACGCACGATGTATATGTAACGCTCGATCGGCGAAATTCCAGCGACGCACACACTCGCGCGCGCGCGGCCCGAGAGAAAGATCGGTATGGACTGAAGTAAGAGCTAAGAGTCACGACGAAGGAGAGAGAGGCGCGCGCGCCTGTACACGGCTCGCACTTGACTGGCGATCTTATGCACGGTGTCCCGTGGCCGGCTTGTAACACACTTACAAAATCGACTGGCGCGCGCGCAAGTGTATACACGTTATAGAGTGACCGCGTGCTCGACGACGATTGAGGTCGATGCCGCCACCGCTGCTGCTGCTGCTGCTGCTGCTGTATACACTCTATACGACGACCAATCGATCCGAGCGACTGTGTATCGCCTCGCGGGAACCTGCGGTTACTTTTCTCTTCGGTGTGTACAGTGTGATGAGTTTCGGTGTACGCGCAGGTATATGTGATTGTTTTCCAGGGAGTTTATTATTGCCGCCATCTGGTAGCGCTTATCGATTTTTTGATGGTCAACTCGCCTCGCAGGAGGCTTTATGGCTTGGTTTTACAGCGTCGATTTTATTCGACGGGGAATTAATCCGTTATCACCGCGGTGCTTGTAGAACCGCGAGGACCTAAAATTTAGCTCCCTGATGCGGGGCGAAATTGATTTTGCATATGGAAATCGCTGATCGGTATGTCGGATCCATTTCGAGGATGATCGGTAACTCGCTTTGGCCGTGTAACTCGTATATTATTGAAATCCAAGCCTTTGACTGTAAATGCGATTCTATATTATGAAAAAGCTTGGAAATAAACAATCTTTTCGATAAAAGCATCAGATTGCATTTCGTTTGTTTAAACATTTGCAAAAGCTCGCAGCTCCCGGATACCCGACCGCATGGGCAAAGTATAAAATATATACTGATTGTTTTTCATGCCAGGCTGTGATGTAGGTGTGCGTCATTACTTAGAGATACTGCAACTGGGGGTCGCTCGAATCAGTGAGACACGACGCGATACGTGTAGATACCTGCAGTGTCGATATCGCTCGAATGGTAAGGCATTCCTCGCAGCTGATAAGTTATCCGGCACTCAAAAAAAACGCGTGTGTTCCCGACGATCGAGTATAAAAATCGCAGAAGTGCGGATATCAAGTCGATTAGCCTGGAATAACAAAAGTATCGAGTATTTATATTAATTTACATCTCGGTCTTGTTTATTCGTGCTAAACAGGGGCATAAACAATTCATTCGCCTCTGCACTTCGTATGCGAAATGTAATTGTGGTTTATTAAATCAATGATTCAGAGGAAATATAATATTGTTTGCAGTGTATTGAATACTATATAACATGTGCGAAGGAATATCGAATTATGCACGTAGCATATTACAAATAATGTATACGTAATTTGCTCTGCTGTTATACTTGTAAAATATTACAATACACGTTTAGATTCATTAAATTTACAATAACGATATATGCATGGATTATTGTTGCATGATTTCAGCTGGAACTATCCTATATTTCTCGACGCAGAGACGCACAATAAATTTCAGCCAAGAGTCCCAAACGACCCGCAACTCGTTTTCAAATGTCTCCTCGTACACAAATTTCAAACTGGCTTCAACGAAAAGCATACGTGCGACGAGCGCAACGCACGTGCGCGCATCCGCGATCTCAATGTTAAACAGCAGCCATTATTTTAATCTAAACAAAATCAATACGTTTAGGGTCGTAAAAAGTTATTATTAAACGACATTTTATGTTTGCGATCTCTGCGCATCGTGTACACAATAGAATACGCGAAAAAATGCTACAGACCTGCGCAGAGCCGATGGGCAGGGTAAGCGCATGTGCGAAAAATTCAACCACGAGCGTATCCTCACTTTCAGAAAGCGCGTGGCTTACAAAGTCCAAATAAGCCCGTGACGCGGAGTCGTTTAGTCGCATAGACAGGCGTTGGAAACCTGCTGTTCGATATTTGGTGGAATTTTTTTTCGAATATTCTAGACTCGGACTGAAACGAGTGTACAGTGTCGTTGGAAAGTGTCGATTTCTGCGTCGTCGCGACGTGCTGATTCGGCGGCTCGTTAGACGGGCTCAACAGGCGACATGTCGTTTTTCGCTTGTTGCTTTCGAAGGGTGAGTTATTTACGATGTATACTAAACGTTTTTTCAAATCGCTCCCGTTTCTTGATGGATCTATGAGCGCGTGCGGAGAATTTTCATTTCTCTTTTCTCGCGATTCGCGCGCGTATACGCATTGTTTCAGCTATACAGCTCTCCTTTTTCTCAAAATCGAAGAACGCAATTTCAATTCCCAATCTCATCACTCTCAAAGCGCCCTCGCTGACGCATGCCAGCCCACTCTCGAATCGAATTCCCTCCGGTCTGAATATTCACATAGGGACGCAATTCCTTTGCTCGGGAGTAAAAAGGAACGTAAATCTTCCCCCGGCACGCGCACCAAGTTGGTATTAAAAAAAGATTCGTCAATTACCTTGGCCGACGCGTGCATCCATCAATTACACCGCCCGCATAGCCTCTGAAAAAATTAACGAGACCGAGCTCTATACTCTCTTTCTCCCCCCGTGCAAATCACGAATATAGCCCAGCACGCGTCCTCGCACGCCAATGATACGTGCGTGCGCGCATTATGTATACGAAAAATCAGTCCGCGCGAGCGATGATAAATCTGTACACAGCAGTACATAATACGGTACGCACACCCCTGTCGTCCCAAGCTGGCACAAAATCGAATGGAAAAACGCGACCCCGAACGATATCACAAGTATATGATCGTGTATAGCTGCACGCGCGAGGTGAATGAGGGTGAATGGATAAATTTTCCGCTACTTAGCGGATTTCATGCCCGAGTGTCAAAGGCACCGACGGCCTTGCTCCAATCAGAGCTTGCGTTATTAATAGCTACTCGCCGAGGAGGGCGACTGCTTCTATGTGTGTGTGTGTGTGTGCGCGCGACTGATGTGTTTGCATGGGGTTTATAGCGGAGGATGCTGCTAACTAGAGCCCACTTATACGCGCGTATATGCATATAGGTATGGGAGCTTTTCGAGCTTTTTCGACGTATCTCTTTGGTTAAGTGGATTGACGTCGACGCTTTTCTCAAACGCTCGGCTCGCGCTGAGCTTTTTTTAAATTAATCGGAAGCGTTTACTTCCGGCAGGAAAAAACAATAACAATGATAATTGCAGCGCAACAGGCGATCGGACAGCAGCCACCAGATGCTCCACGATCCTCCGGAGATCTCGTGGGAGAACAGTCTGGGCGCCCCGAACGGCGTGCCCTTCGACGACGCGACGAAGGAGCTTCTGCGGGGCTGCCTCGACGTGAAGATGCCCACCCCGGCGACCCTCACCGAGATCATCAAGCGCAGCGAGAACTTCCCCGTGCCCTTTCCCGTCAACAGCGTCCGCTGCTGCTCCCTCAGGGACCGGGGCATCGGCATGGACACCCTCGAGGTATACAAACCCCCACACACGTCTACTACGTCGCTGCTGCAGTCTATGCGGCGCATAGGCGAATTCGAGAAGCGAGAGATATCCGATAATATCGATTCCAGCTCAGTTTTGTCTGCGGCTATGGAGCGAAAAGAATCGGGCGAATGAACTGCAATACGCGACTCGCTGTGCTCTAGATAACCCGCCGTTCACGGCGCGTTGCGTTGATTGGATTTCGTATGGCGCGCATATTTCTAACGAAAACGAAACGATTGCAGCTGAACGCCAACTCGGTCTACCCGCTGATCCACGAGGCGATGCTGCCCGTCATAGCGGGCTGGCTCAAGTACAAGCGCGTCTACGGCAGCGCAGTCGAGCGAGCCATGTACAAGGACATGACGCTCGTGCCCTTCGTGCAGCGGCTGCTCGAGAAGCGAGCCATGCAGTTCTACGGCGCCGACGACCGCTACTGCCTCATCGACGGCAAATCCGGTTCCGGCGGCTGGGAGAACGTCGGCACCGAGCGCGAGAAGGAGCCGCTCGTGCTCTCCTCCTGCCTCTCCTACGACGAGATCAAGCTCTCCGCGACGATCATCATCTCCTCGCACACCGAGTTCATCAACGACGGCTCGCGCGAGAACAGGGGGGTCGTCTGCGACGACCCCGACTCCATACAGCCTCGCGGCGTCATCATGAGCGTCGTGGGCACGAGGTCGGTTGATTGGTTTTTTTACCGCGAATTATGCGCCTTTTTCTCTCCAAGATATAAAGCTCTGCTCGCAGATTCGAGAAGCCCCGGGTGATGGAGTACCAGGACGTCCTCGTGACCCACCTGCAGAACAACATGGACAATGGGTGAGAGCTGCGCTCTTTTGACGCTAACTAATATACGCGCGCGCGCGCGCGCGTCTGTATCGAGAAATTCCATCCTCGACAAAGGGCTGCAGCTCGCGTATGGGCGAAAATATTCCGACGAATTGCAGGGAGAGAAAAAAATTGAAATTCCCGTCGCTCGCGCTAAGCGCTTTGATATTAAAAAAGTTTTTAATCACAGCTACGGGCCAGCGGTGGAGGGAACGAGCGAGGAGAAGCGCGGGCTGCGCTGCGTCTGGTCGCGTTTCTACGGCGAGGACTACCACCCGTTGTACGACGAGGCGATGCGTCAAGTCAAGTCGAAGGAGAACCGGCGCTACATCAGCCTCACCGGACAGATAATATTCGACGCGGAGAACTACATGAAGCGGACCCTCATGTCCGTCGAGACGATACTCCTCGAGGCGAACACTCGCGCCGAGAAGCAAAATACCACGGCCTTTTTGCACGTCGTGGGCTTCGGGCTAGGTCAGTTGTCCAGTTAAGTCTCGAGCGAGCCTGCGGACAGAGTATACACAGAGAATTGTTTGTCTTTTTGTGTTTGCTGTTTGCACGCGCTGTTCGACCGTCGATGGGCTTGCTCCTGGTGTATATGTATGTCGGGTGCGTTTGTTTATGCGCGCGAGCGATAAAAAAGAGGCTTGATTGCAGGGGTCTGGAAGATCATCCACGACCAGGAGATCTACTTCCTCAAGACCTTCGAGATAGCCCTGAAGAAGATGAACAAGAAGCTCAAGTACGTCTCGGACATCATGTTCTCGTATTTCCGGCAGCAGAAGTGCGGCGGCGCCGGCAACGGCGATTACCTCGGAGGTACGCGTGTGCGTTTGTATTTCTGTGATATTTGCGCGTTCTAATCGTGAAAAAAAAACACTCGCAGATATCAGGATCCACTTCGCTCTGAGGGAGCCGCAAACGAAGCTGTTCCGCTCCAGCGACGCCAACAAACTGTTGATCGTCAGCTACGCCGCCGACGGCAATTCCTACCCGGGTATGACGAGTCGAGTGTGCATTTCGAATGTCGGAGGAATGTTCTGGATTTTAACGCTCGATTTTCGATGACGCGCAGGTAACGAGTTCTGGGGCAACTACCTGACGGCGAGCGGCGATCCGGCGGCCGCCTGCAGCACTCAGATCTCGGAGCTTCACAATCCGAGGATCAACCCGCGACTGTGCGGCGCGAGCTTGCACGTCGCATCGCCCGAGCACGGCATCGTTCACATAGGCGACTACGCTAAGCTTCACCTCACGTAGGTGAGTACTATGCAGGGGAACAATTCAATTATCCTGATGCAGCCCGTGCGTTCATTATTTAACGATAAAAACAAACGAAAAAACAACCAGGGACAGCCTAGCCCGCTGGGCACGGATGCGCAACAGTCCCGGCGGCCGTCCCGCTCGCCGCGCAACCAGCGCAGCCGCAGCGCCGACGTCGACTGCCTGAAGAAGTACATGGAGCGCCGGGTGGAGGTGCGTCGGCACACCGAAGCCGGCGAGGTCTCCCGCTGGATACCGCTGGCGAAGAACTCGCTGCGGCCGTACCTGCCGAGCAAGGACCACACGCTGACCTACAATCGAGCCCTCGGCGGCGTCAGGAGCAGCGCCGACATCGACAAGCTCGGCAGCTTCGGGGATAAGGAAGCTGACGGCAGCTTTCTCGCTGAATGTACGAGAATGAGTATGACAGATTTCGAGTCGTATTTTTTTATTCTTCTTCCTCCTCTCGTCCCTCCGCACTCCCCGTAGAAGAGTAGACGAGGCACGATTCCGGTCGGACGTGTCGTTTTTTCTTTGCTTTTCGAAAATATCGATACATCTCAGCCCCTCCCTCGGCGTTCCAGTACACGGCTACTACAACCCGACGGCCGAGCGCTCGCCCAGGCGACGGACCTTCGACGTCCTGGACAACCGGAGCGACTCGATCAGCAGCTCCGGCAAGGTCAAGTGGCTGCCCATAATCGCCCGCAACAGCGTCACCGCGAGCAGCAACTACCGCTCGGACTCGTACATCCCCCTGGAGGAGGAGAGCCTCTACCGCTCGACTCTAGTGAGCAGCAAGCAGCCGTCGAGCGGCCGCAGCATGAGCGCGGACGTGAGCTACTTCCGGCGCGACTCGAGCTCCCGCTGGAACGAGCGCTGCGTCAACTTCGGCGAGCAGAGCCGCGGCCTGATATCCTACCGCTGGATGCCCGAGACCGGCATCTCCATGTCGCGCTACATACCCTCGCCGCTGGTCCACCGGCGCACCAGCGAAGGCGACAGGCTGGCGGCCAAACCGCTGGCCGGCACCCGCTGGATGAGCTACGCCAAGAACCCCTCGCCCAGTCCCATCCAGAGGAAGCTCTCGGACAGACGGTCCTCCGGATCCGAGCAGCCCGCCACCGTGGCCGAGTCGGCCGAGGGAGCGACAGAAGAGCCGGCCAAGAGCGAGGAGGCCAAGAGCGCGAGGGACGAGGACAGGCCGGCCAAGCGGGAGGAGGTGTCCGGCTGGCAGCCGGTGCGGAAGTTCGCCGACGCGGGACAGCAGCAGAAGCCCGGCCCACAAGGTGTTGTTCACATGGAATTTATTAAGACACGCTAGGGTTTGCCTGCTGGGAGCCTCCACCACAAGCGGGCCAGTCTGCAGAATCCTCGGCTGCCGGGTCTCCTCGAGACCGATTTCCTCTAAGGGAATCGCGAGGACGCCCGCAGGGCATTCTGCGACTTGTGCTGGAAGCTCTCAGCAGGATTACGTGCACCCCGATCATGTCTCTCGCGCGTGGCATTGGCGTGTGTCATTGTGTGTTATTGCATATGGACAGCTTGAAATCAGGCTGGATCTGTTTGAGATTGAGATATCAGCACTGCTCCTCAGTCGCTGTCCATATTATTTTCGAAGCAAATATAGTCGAGCGTGCGAGTGCGTACGAAACTACAGGTCGAATCTATATATTTTTAGGCACGACCGCTTCAAGGGAGTGCCTTGTTTAATTAGAAGCCGCACAATCAGTTATCGCGGGTCAGTTCTGTAGACAGCCGGTTCAGGTAAAGAATCACGTTAAAGGTGTGATTATCACTTTTTTTACACTACTGCAATTATACACCACGTAGTTTTAAGCCGTTGCATATACTGGTGATGAGGATTTTTGTTTTAGAGTACGTAATATAATGACATGTTGGAGCATGTTTTTGACAGTGTTCGTCGTTACAAACTCGCTGCCTTTGAAGTAAAATACATTTTAGAAATCAAAGCTTTATTACATACATTGAGTATGAATACAGTTTTAAGCGCACAGCTAACCTGTAATACTGCTTGCTCCAAGAGACCTCGAGTAGTTCAGTCGATTGGAAATGCTTCCGATTATGGATTACTGTAATAGCTTCATATACTCACTATACACAATATACATAATAATATTACACCATACTATAAGATTTTTATACGCGGCAATAGGCAGAATAAATTCGATTCACTGAAGCTATTATAGTAATACATGCCTTGATGACTATGATAACACATCTGATTATGAGCTGTCCATAAAATAAATACCGATCAATTTATTTCGAATATTTCTAAGTTGCACATGCTGTTATGTATGACGTTTGATGTTTATAAATAAATGTTATTGACGTGGCTGCAGTAGGAGAGCTCAATTAAATCGTGATGCAAACTGATGTAATTACAGTATTTGGTGTAACTAACGATCGTGTATTTTCAACCCACCACATGGTAACATGATATTTTACCAAATTAAAAGCGTTTGCCGATTCTATGACGTTGAGCGATGTAGAGCACAGCCCCTTTGTATATTTATAAAAAAAACAATGTGCAACTGAAGAAATATTTCGAAAGTATAAGTGTAGTGTCAATAATAGCAAACATAAAAACAATAATGTTCAGACTATACAAGGGTCAAATGAGTGTTTGTTAGTCTTGGACTGTTAAGTGGATTTTACCGAAAATAATTGTTGGTGGCGTTTTCGACTTTGGGAACAGTAAAGAAGATGAGACATGTATACATAGCAGTGTCGCAGATCGAAAACGCTCGTAACTTTTTCGTCAACACATTTCAAGATATGTATGTGATGTACTCATATGAATGTCAATCGAATAAAATTTTGTAAATACAATCATCAATTTTGTATTATTATTTGCACAAACTCCCTCGACGTTCCTGTACCTCTTCTCTCACACACAAACACGCTGCATGTAATATTGTATTCGAACAGGCTATATACACGTGTCGTTCGTATGATGCACATAATTGTAACAATATTTTATACTAACGTATCAACCGTCTTAAATTTTCAGTTACGAAATATTCGATCACCATATAAATATCTCTCATAGATCAATCTCGACTCGAACTAAATCTCCATTCATTCATTGTACAAAGGACAATGCTCGAAACGAATGAATCATTATACAGAAGCGTATATTGTAAAACCCATGTATGAAAACTTATCAGCTCGCTCGACTTCAGGCGAGCAAGATCCCTCAGTACCGGACGACAACCGTGTGAAGCAGCGTCTGCGCGAGCTCTACGACTTCAAGACGGAGACCGAGTGGCCGAAGCGAGTCCGAAACCCGTTCCGCGAGACTCTATGGATCAGCAAGAGCAGCAGCGAGGAGGACAAGTCTCAGCACTTCCCTCTCACCCATCAACTCTCGAATGCCGTACAGCAGACCAGTAAGCTGCCGGAGAAGAAGCCGGAGCCCCTGCAGAAAGCGCATCCGGTTCGTCGCAACAGTCAGGACCTCGAGTTCAACGATCGCACGCCGAGCACCAGTGGCAGCATCGCCAGACCGCCGACGCCCAGCATAACCATCCAACATCACCGACCGAAGCAGCAACGCAGCGACAGTCCTCTGCTCCAGCGTCAGCCGAGCTTCACACGAAGGCAACTCCCCGAGAGACCAACCTACAGGCGAGAGTCCAGTAGCGACCAGGTCTTCGAGCTCACCAAGGTCGAGGACCGGCAACTCCGCAGCTTCCGCGAACGACTACGATTCAGCGAGGACCACTGCAGGACCGACGAGGAAAAGGAGGCCGGCAGCTTCACCAAGGTGCACGAGCGTCGTTTCTTCTCGGACGACTACGAGAATCCGAGTCGACGCAAGATCAGCGACAGCATGCTCGTACTGCGCGCGAACAAACGCAACTCCGACTCGAGCTTCAGGTCCAGCCGACCGAGTTACGCGGAGATCGAGTCGGTCTCCAGTACCGGGGCGACGAGAAGCTCGAGGACGGCCAGCGACGCTAGTTACGTGAGCGTCGGCTCGTCCTCCGTCTATAACCCCCAGACCACCAAGAGAGGAAGCATCGAGTTCAGGGAGAGCGGCAGGAGGCTGGATATTTCGCACCGCAGGGCCATGAGTCAGTACGAGCCTAGGCCCAGAACGATGATGAGCCAGATGGAGGGCTGCAGAGTCAGCAGGACTGCGAGTCACTACGAGCACAGACCCAGAACGCCGGTACCACCGCCGGAGATCGAAGATCTCTACAAGGATTTCAGGGTGCCTGGAAAGAGCAGTGGGGGATTCCCGTCGAGACAGAGGAGGAACAGCACGAGGTATAAAGTTTATCTTACCTAGGATTCGCCTCTGCCCGAGAACGGGAGATTAATCGAGCCTTGGTAGAGCTGATGGCTTGCTTTAATACAATATATAGGGAACGATTATGTGTACTGAATTCGAAATTGTTGGAATGGAAGAAAGTACCTATAGACAGTTTGTGATATGTAACGAATTTACGAATGAGATTGTAATACACAGAATGATATAATTTTTTAAATGCTTAAATATACGCATATATAGCTCCAGCCACGCACTTTCCCAAACCGTACAATACCGAAATAAACTGTATGTCAGACTATAGAAAAGGAATGTATAAGCGATGGCCGTAAAATAATGTGAATTTCGCCAAGATGGAAGGAAAAAAATAACTGCCCTGAATATGGTGTTTAATGTAATAAATAATGCGCTGTTGATGACGTTCAATTATATACGTGTTATTAATTTTTAATTCAGTACTTCGACGTTTGGATCGCAACAATGAATGTGAGTGCGTAACGACAGATTTTTTTAGATTTTCTCATATACTTATATGCGATTAATAATCAACAAACTGTACAAATGCAGAATTCAACAGAACAGTCTTTGGTATGTAAAAAATTACCTATGCATCCTACGAAAACTCACATGACTACACGATTACCATTAATTATTATTGTTCAAAAATATATACAACTCCACTGCACTTCTCGACGCGTGTGTTTGTACAAAATTTCAACGTGTAAATCGATTTTCGCCACTTTGCCACCTGATAACATGTAAATAAAAGATAATATATCAACGACGAACGTTATACCGAAGTACATTCTCTACTCTATCGGATTACCAAGTTACACACGATGCTATTTACAACCCCTTCAAAAGCGCGCCTCAATTCCTCTCGGAATCCTTGCCAAACGTTATCTTGAGTCTCTTCCTCGCGCCGCCGTTATTGGTTGCTCTACTGCAGTCCCTACCACTACTCTGCGACACCTCGTCCTCGTCCCTCGCCTCGGTCTTCATTCTCTTCGGCGGAGTGCACCCGTTGCTCACCACCACAGCGTTGGACGAGCTGCTCGAGGTGACCACGTGCTGATTTTTACCACCGAGCACCACTGCGAGTCCGTTCTTCGCAGGAGCAGTGAACTTTCCGTTGACCATTCGGCTCGGACACACGCCGTTCACGTAGACGCTGGACGACGCGGTCGCGTTATTGGCAACCGTCTGGTTCTTGAGATTGGGAGTCGTGATCATCAGGAGCTGTCCAGTTCTGCTCTTGCTCTCGGACGGATACGACTGGGATATTCGCGCGGGAAGGTTCACTCGCGGACTGTAGTTGTTGTTCTCCTGCTTGAGACAGGCTATGGCCGCTTTGGCTTGGTAGATCGTCGTTGTCACGGCGCTGTGGTGATGGTGGCTTGGAGGATGCTGCTGTGCTTGAGGCTCGGTTTTTATGCGAACGTCGTGTGCCGTCGTCGATATGCCGTTGCGGTCTTGACTCTTCTGCCATTCCAGAACTCGGCTCAGGAGGCGTATGTATCTGCGCGAGCGATAAGCAATGGGTTAATGATTGTAATGCTGAGATAAAGTACGGGAAATCCCCGGACAACTCAGAGACAACTCACTTGATAGCGCTGCGGAGAATTTCGTTTTTCGACAGCTTCTTATCCGGAGGGTGTGTTGGGACGAGCTTCCTCAATTCTGCGAAGGCACCGCTGACGTTCTGTTGTCGCCACCTCTCGCGACTGTTGGTGAACAATTTCCTGACTCCCAAGCCGCCGACGCGCGACGGCGGAGACGACTCCAGCAGACCGTTCGTGGAGGAGGATACTCCGTCGTTCTGCGACAGTTAACTCTGATTGTATTCAATGTTAAAAGAAAAAATTACGGGTGTATTTACGAGGGCTTACAGAATTCGTCCGATCGCGACACCTCTTTCTTCCCTGATCGTCCTCGTCGTCGGTGTCGTGGGAGTAAAAGTCGTCGGACAAGGTGGCCTCTTCCTCGGTGTCCCTCGGCGTCTCCGGAGAATCGCCAGGATCCTCGCCATCGCCGGAGAGCAAAGAGTCCGCCGGCGAACCGTTTTCGTTCTCCGACGTTCCGCAACTCGCGTTGTTGTACGTCAGCATCGGCTGTGAGCGGCGATTCAATCGTTGATTGATAAATAATGTGATGGGTTAGTTTAAAATGTAAATTTTTCAAATTTCAGTAATCGCGAGAGTATAATAAGCGGGGACATCCTTGTATAAATGTTTTTCTATACTGTCGTGATTAGCCTGTGCAGATGATAACGCGTGGAGACAAAGAAAAAGACGACAGCGGAAGTTGATAAAAGCCCGTGAGCGACGAGTGTCCCTGACATTCGTTTGATAGACGAACGAGGATCATCGTCGGTATACAGTATAGCATATCTCAAGTGCATTGTTTCAGTTAAAACATTCTATAATTAGTCAACGAAAATTGGTCATTTTTGAATATTCTTACACTATATGATTCCACGCGTATTGGCAATAAAATGATCGCTTCAACAATAAGAGTAATTGAAAAACTTCGTACCATCTTATCAATCGTTTCACAATGCAGGTAGGCGCTCGAAACCTCTCTCCAAAATCACAAAACAGCACGAACCACAATCTTGAGTATGATAAACAATAAAAAAAGCCACCGGTCGTCCCGACCAGAAGTCCGTGGCGGCCGGGAAGACTATGAGTACCAACGACGTAACTCTCGCGAGCTCGAGCGACGTCAAAAATCGCAGGAAGGCGGAGCGCGTGGGTGGAGCCCCGCATCCCTTCGCTGGCCGACAGGATACATCGCTGGATGCGTATTGGCTGACGCGAGAAGAGTATCGTGCGCGAGCCGAGATCGATCATGCGTTTGCACTTTCGAGTGTGTGGAGGTACAGTGTATTTGTTGTTTTATTAATTACGCCTATTATTTGGTGTACAATTTATACCAACATTTTATACTGTCGATGATTAAAGAATCACTCTGAATTTAAGTGATTCAAGATTAAATAACAATCGACAGACTAAAAAGTTCAACGACCCAATCAAGCTTTAAAAAAAACTTGGCAATAGCTCCGACTTTCCCAGCTGATCAAATTCGCATCACCTTTAGAAAATCAGATGGCCTGGACGAGTAGTCAGGATCTCTCGAGCCTGAAAGAACTGCGAGTCAAATATTATATGCATTAGGGGTGCGAGCGATACCCATCGTCATCCCCCCCGCTGTCAAGTGACCGCCAGTGATCACCAGTCACGTGTTGCTTTATTGTGACAGTCGAATTAGAGCGTCGGGGATGATTTTCTCTCTCTCTCTCTCTCTCTCTCTCTCTCTCTCTCTCGAGGGGTGTCATCGCGCGGCTGTGTGCGCGTCCGTATGGTTGGAGTGCCTCTATTACCGGGAGCAATCTGCGTGGGAGAGAAAAGTTTGACGATCGGATTTGGCCTTTTTAAAATCCAAAGAACACGCTCGAGTGATCTCATTTGGCTTTGTATGGATATCTTTGGATAAGATCTTCGCGTTGAAAAGGATATCGCCGCTATTCGACTTTTATATGAAGGTAAAACAGTTTTTAAAAAATATCTAAGAGAAAATACTGATAACAAGTATTTGTTTGTGCGTCAGATTTTAACAATAAATACAGCTATTTCGTTCATAAATTTATTGCAACTCGACAACATTCGATCGATTTTCATCGAACTACACATATTGAAGCCAGATTTTCCCAGCATCTCCAGAACGCGTTTGAAAGGCTTAAAAACGCCTCTAATCGACTCTGAAAAATATACCCCCTCGCGTGCGCAATAAATATAAAGCGCACATCGAGGTAAAACCGCATTGTGACGGGAGTCTAATTGTCCCATAAGCCCTCGCCTATATTTTCGCCTCCCCGTCGCGACGTATCCCCATTGTTGCCCACTTCCCTTCGCCGACACCTCGACCCCCTCGTATACCTACATTCCATCTCCCGCCGTTTTTTTTTATCCATCAGCAGTCGGTCCCGACAAACGAAAAACTAATACTCCGCCGTGCCTTTTCCTGAAACTGGCCGACGTAAATCGATGCGATCGTGTAGTGCATAACGCGCGAGTACTTAGAGACGAGCCGATAAGGATCCTCCCCAAAATCGGCGGGCGTTTTTCCCACAGAACTACCGCAATCTCGCGCGTGAGGATGAATAAATTTTCGGACTCGGGGACGCGCGCCTGCTGGCACGTGCGACTGGAAATTCGAAAAATCACTCGTCGACAACCCTCTATAATGGCACTAGTGCGCGAGCGATAAAAAACTATGAAATTTAGTGGCGAATTATTGCCCGTTATCCGCGCTTGTTTGACTCTCATTTATACCCCTCTTTTCCGATGGACCAAATGTTTGCTTTAGAACCTTTTTTTACGCTTTCGGTCTTATATTAAATGAAAGAAAAATCTTTACAAAATCTATGCAGTTGACCGTGTGCAGCAAATTGAATCGACACTTATCTACACTTTGCTATTCCAGCGAACACATTGTCACGTAAAAATTAGAGATGCTATATGCTCACCGATGCGAAATCATCGAAATATGCTCGCAGGACTCGGCACGGGCGTCGTGCGAATAAAGGGTGGGTCTGCGCAGCTACACGTATATACGAGGAGGCGTGTCACCGGCTTTGCCCACTGTCCCATGAACGTCTAACCTCTCTCTCTTCAAACTGAGAATTGTATCATTATATAATAGGGATACGTATGGTTGTAGGATTAGAAAAAAACGACAGTTTATAAACACTAAGCTGAAAATCCAACGTCCAATGATGAAATTGCCGTTGGGTTATAAAATTAGTCCAGTCTGGTACATGCTGTAAATAATAAACTTTTAAATTTTAAAACGAAAAAATCAGTAAAATCTAACGTACGAGGATCCATGTGTGTTGAAGGGTAGGGGAAAGTCAGGGGGATGAACGACAAGGAAAGGGATGGTGGCAGCCGACTGGAGGGAGAAATCAATTTTCCTTATCACTGTCGAGCAGCCGTCCCATATTAATTCCATTATTAGTGTTTGCTTTGCGCGTGCCGTCGTATATACGTATCGCCGCACTGAGAAGCCACAGCATCCACCTATAAACGCATTGCAGGATAATTACCATTATTATTTTTTGCGCGAATATTCTTCAAAAGTGTATGTTTACAATTTATTATTAAAAATAAACTTTCGATTTCGATTATTTACGTAATAATACGATGTAAACCATATCTTCATCTTGAATCCAAAAGAAAAATATTTCCAAACACTCCCCGATTTAATACAACAATTGACGGAAGTCACTTCCTGCCGGGCGAAGGAAACTCGTTATAGCATTCTCGTCTCAACGGTTACTCCCTACAGCCTTCCTGAGTGTTTTCAAGAGATAAGAGGCCAAGTACTCCGCCTCTGCAGAAGCAGGACAGAGCAGCGACGAGGTCCAAGTAATCGCGGCATGAAAAATTAATCTCCAGGACTGGCTGACGACAAATCGTCCGGCAGATGACTTAGCCAGATATAGTAACAGGCCGAGGAGTGGAAAGGATTATCGAGCAGCAAGTTTTCGTTATGAGATAATACTTTCTCAATTTATTATAAGACAATCTCCGCGAGCTATTAAGAAAGATTCACGGTATCGAGAGTTTCTTGATTGCGGGCTACGCGGAAAGAAGTTCGTGCTTTTATCTATAAAAAATTATTTATTTACATTCGCAACATTGATATCGTATGACGATTTGTTATTCCTAATATTTTTTACAGCTAGGACAATAAAGCCTATATTAAAAGCAATTTCGTAACTTAAGTTTACAAGCAATACAATTAAAACATTCTCTTAATATTCATACATCTGAGTATAGCATCTCATGTTCTGTATTCAACGTTATATAGTCACGGAATTAAGAGGAAATGCTTTAAAAATGATTGACGGTGTGCAATTGATTGACTGATGTATTATAAATACGTGCGTGTCGTAACGTTCTTACTATTACAGCTAAAAATATCACATACTTTGTTGCATTATTGAAGATAGATCTTTATATCTGTTCAAGGTTTTATCGAGTATACCTCTAATTAATATTTTATAACAACTACAACGTGCGTGTTCGCCTTACGAAGTATTTTTTTTATAAACTTTCACGAAATACCACATCTCAATTGTACGTACACGTTTTCGCGCTAGCAATAGAAATATATAATACTAATTCTCGTTGTTTTACTTATCATTATTATACTCCAAGCCATTACGATAAACAGTCTTTTCGAAAGTTCGTAAATAATAATCCTAATGACTCTGGCGTTCGCGATTCACGCTTCGAACAAACCAATAATATCTTATACTAAAAAGGCACTTATGCATAATGGCTTGTTGACCACATTCGTTTTGTACGTGTTTCGCTGTTATAACGGGGCTGAGAAATCTCAAACGTTTTTGGATTTCTCACCCTTTCCAAGCTCAACTATCTATTTCTTATTTCGCGATCACTTTCATTCCACTGCAATTTCCAAGTAAAATCCCAATAAATGCACATTGTCAATTCGGATCGTCAAAAAGACAGTTCTCGTGCAACTATCATCAAGGCACATGGTTGTGTTGATTCGTGTTATAGAAAAAAATTTCACTGCGTTCTCCCATTGCGTCATATAAAATGAACATCCTCACCATTTCTATATTATATCCTTTACGGGATGATAATACTGATATTGGTCTCTTAATTCGTGTCAACGACACACAGTATAATCATTAATTTTTTTATATTTCTGCGGAGAAATTTTCTTCTAGAATCATAAGCTTACCCTCAATAAAAAGCGAACATGAGTATAAGCAGCGGCACGGCCATGGTGCAGACGAGGTACACCGCCGTTCTGGGTTCGCAGGTCGATATGACTACGTACTCGTCGTTCCACTGAGAATCATTGCCATTAACGGGCAGTTCGAGGACCGTACGCTCGCTGCTGAAGAAGCTAATGGGCAGGGAACACTCGCCAGTGCTGTTCTTACACTGGAAGACCGGATCCGAGGTGTTGTACATCGTCTTCAGAAGTTCGAACTTGACGCGAAGATAATTCGGCTGGATCTCGTTCTCCGAACTGAAGACGAAGAAGTAATAGCCGTCGGTTGGAACTCTGTGGAAGAATTTTGGATCGTGCGTTTCATATATTTTCGTGGACACAGAAAATTATTCCATGGAGATTTATTATACCTGTAAGTCACTGCGTTGGCAATCGAAGCTGACGAGTGACGGTGTTCCCACTTAGCCTCGCAGTATCGATGAGGCGTCAGAGGAAGATTCAGAATGAGACCTTTGCATTCCAGAAGTCGCTCTTCCGAACTGCTGAACGAGCTCCAAAATTCGGAATTGCTCCGGTCGTTCAGCGTCGTCTCGTTGACTGTGCCGCGGTCCTCGGCTATTCCGTCGGGATGAAGCATACCCTGCGATTCGAAAGCAGAATATGAACATCTTATAATAGAAGTAGACTTTGAACAGTCATTGAAAAATGACTGACCTCTTCGATCGCAGCATCGCCATCCTCGTCATCCTCCGAGAGCTGAGCTCCCATCGGTGAAGACAGAAGCAAGTCCCTCTTTCTTCTTCGTTCTTCTTTCTCGGTGACTTCATTGATGACCTTCTTCACCATCTGCTCGGTTTTGGGATCACGGTGATTGATCTCCTGTATCAGTTTGTTCAGAACCTTCTTACCCCGAGTACCCAGTGCGCTTATTTTGTGCAACGCATCCTCGAACACTTCCATGGACGAAGGGCCAAGAGTCGAGCTCATCTCCGCGATTAATGACTCGGCTGTCGTTGTCTTCACTTCTGGTGTCTTGGTGGTAGCTTCAGTAGTAGTCGATACTGCAAGAGATTATGACTCAGTTCATAATAAATTCTTAATTCTAGTCGAAATTGTCGTTAGAAACGTCATACCTGTAGCAGAACTGGTCACACCCATATCCTCCAACGTGACTGAAGCTTCGGATGCCTGACCCCTCAACGAGAGCAGCTCGTGCTTGATAAACTCCGTGTCATCGAAAGTCGGTGGCTTGACAATGTTATCGCTCTCTCTAAACACACCTTCGTAGTGGTGGTGCTGAGATGGTTCATTCGCATCCTTTTGTCGTTTCTTCATGTCGAGCTGCTTTATGAAAATCTGCGTGAGAATCGCGCGCATGTCCTTGGCGTCCAGTTCATGACTGGTGAGCTGCTGGTTATGCTGAAGATGATGTTGGTAAGAGGTCTCGTTGGTGTTGTGCAACTGGACACCTTGGTGGACACGCTTCATGCGCGATGGCTCGTTACTCGGGCTATTTGGGTTCTGACGAAATGTTAAAAATTTTTCAGATGTGTTATATCAAGCGTTACTAATTTCATTGGGTTATTGGGTCCGAATTCAATTCCTCGCTTATCGCTTCTTTGTTCGAAGTCAAATTAAAAGCAGATAAAATGTGCTAATCGCACAAAAGTACGTGGTTAAATCAACAGCGCCGCATACCGATTATTTGCTCGGAACTTCAAAAGTCCATAGATGAATCGAAGAAAACTCAATTTCCCTCATCACGTGATGATTTTATTTGTCTTGGCGCTGCAGTATCTCGACAATAAACAGGTTTGAAGAGGGAGAGAATAAAAGAGAGACTCAATATTTGCTTGAAGATTTGCTGCAAGAAGTCGAGTCAGACGAACATCTGCTTGAGCAAATAAAGCCCGAGACAGCCGAGCAGCGCATGAACGAGGCTCGTAAACTTCTGTTCCTGGTATTGCGAACATTTTTTCCAAAGCTTGCACATCTCGTACAAACATCGGAAGTTTTCGGCTGACTTGGCGCAAACGATCTTAGACCGACTCCTCAATAAGTTTGCATAAAACAAATTTTGCTGATATCTCTACTGTATAGCATTGTTGTTCCGAGCTCGCTAAAAATATCAACGAAGATATGCTCGTTACACGACAAAACAAAACAAAAATTTATAATCTGAAAAAGTGCAAATACCATATCCTTATCGAGCGATTTGTTTACCCGGCGGCGATTTTCCTCAAAGCTTAGAAATGTACGCACACAGCACGTTTAGCTTTGGAAATCGGTAGTATCAAAACGTGCGACTTTTCGTATTGAAAACAGCTTACCGTTTCATTAGGCCTCTGCAACAAGCCGCGTTCCTGCGCGACCTCGACCAGTTCCTCGAGCTCCTCGCTGCTGTCGTCCCCAATGAAGGCGCACTCGTGAAGATGTTTGTGGCCGCGTATCATAGTGAGCGATGCTCCTGGCCATCTTGGGAGATTTTCAAAAGTTTTATATTATGACACGGTGTTCATTAATTGCAATTAATGCGACAAGATTGGGTTTTTTAACGTTTTGTCAATGAATACTAAACACGAATTTTTTTTGAACGAGCAACTGATAAAGTGGAGCATTGACCAGTAGCATTTGATATGTATCGGTACGGCATCTATTCCTGCTATCGAAATTAGCCATTCGAAGCTTTATCATCACACTGAGCATACAACTTAATCCACGAGGCTACATTTAAGCACTCTAGCACGTGATTTGTTGTATCTTCAATTTTTTCAGCCTCTATGATTGCACAAGTAATATAACCGCGTGTGTGCATATGCAATAACAGTTACTTGCAAGCTTAAAAAAAAAATGTTTCAACTCCGCATCGAAAGCCGAAAAATGTATACCTTACACAGGTGGATACGGTGACGCTGCTGCCCCGGAGCAGGTAGAAGCCCCAGTACTCCTTCATATCGTCCTCGAGCACGAGATGTCGCGTCATCGTCACGGGTGTAGCCTTACCCTGGATCTTCGGAGCGCCGTTCATGAGGTACGCGTTGAACGTCGCGTTGGCCTTTACCACTTGCCGCTGTGTGAGCAGAAATATCGATCGAATACAATTTTCCTTTTGAATAAAATACGAATGGAATACGAGAGATAACGAGCAATTTACTATTATACATATCTCTGCCAGAGTTTATCGCGGGGCTCTATTAAATTTCATCAGTATACGCCGATGATGATGATACCTATATACATATATATATATATATATATATATATATATATATATATATATATATATATATATATATATATATATATATATATATATATATGTATAATGGGGGCGAGTTCGTGATTATCAGGCATTACGCGGAAATTCGAATTTTTTCCACGATCTCGATGAAAAAGTGCGGATTTGACGTTATCATTATATGGCAGTAGCGAAGATTACAATTTGACGTCGCGGTCTAGGTTGCAATAGCTTACAACACTTTACTTTCAATTTTCAAAAGCTGTGCATTATCCATTGAATGATTGACGCTAACGATATTTACGATCAACACGGTTGTAAATCAAAGTACGATCGATATAATAAATCGCAAAAATGAGAAACGTCCACATACTCTCTTCTACATTATCAGAAGCGAACAGAAGCTATACCCACTCTCTGGGCCCTCTCTTATCGCGTTTATCATTCATCAGAGCGGCGAGCCACTTTCGGAGATTCCAAGTCCGCGATTTCGTATATAATTAGTTATAAGATAAATGTCGTGGACTATATATATATATATATATATATATATAAATAATCGGGCAAAGACACTCGATACTGTAAAACTGTCTTTCGTCGACATTAAAAAGCAAGACAATGACTCGTCTTCTGTGCCCTAAAGCCGCCATACAGAGATAATATATCGCATCAATATTACTCAACGCAGTAGGTACGTCTCTAAGAGATATCATCAGATAAACTAATTACTCGCTCGGGACTGCATATAAACAATTGAATATCCAGTTTATCGCAGTCACACGCAAATTTAAACTATAAAAAATATAACGATCTCACCTGGCACCAAGTTGTCGAAATCCGGCCATCGATGAGCCTCTGATCAGATATGGCCAGCGGATAAAGCTGCTCGGAGAAGACTCGGTATCTCAGGTAAATCGGCCCGGCAACGAACATAGCCGGCAGCAAGACTCCGAGGAAGCAAAGACGAACCAGACGCAGTGGCACCTTGCATTGCGTCGGCCTTGGCTGCCAGTCTCGAGGTCTCAATCCTTCGTCTGTCGATAACGTATGGAAAAGCGAGCGTTGGATGAAAATGAAGGCTTAAATTCCGGATTTTACGCATATGTATACGCGCGGAGATAACGAGCCGTGAAACGTTTCGAATTTTTGTTTGTATTGTCTTTGTTATATGAAGAGAAATTTCAATAGATTGAATAAAGCATGTTTAGTGTTTTTACACGGTCGACATTTGAATGGGGAATAGGAAAAAATTCTTTATTGAACCGGTCTTCGAGTCTATTGTC
Source organism: Nasonia vitripennis (assembly GCF_009193385.2). Lineage (NCBI taxonomy): Eukaryota > Metazoa > Arthropoda > Insecta > Hymenoptera > Pteromalidae > Nasonia > Nasonia vitripennis. The sequence continues at coordinate 10,607,488 of NC_045760.1, read as the reverse complement.
ATTTTGGCAATCATATTCTGAATTTAGCATAACGTATACAAACAGCTACAATACGGTATAATAAGCTTATTCTCATCTCCCGTCGATAAGCGGGCTTAGATGCGCGTCGCACGCGAATTGCTCAAAGATTATAAATAATTCATAACGAGCACCTCTGTTATTTAGCAACAGAGCACTGAAAGTCACGGCAGAAACTATGATATTGCGACGCGCGCAATCATCTTTTTTATAGTTTTTAATAACCAACTCCAGTCGTCGTCGTCGTCGTGAATTATTCAAACGCAGCGAATTCAACTTTAAGGCCAGCGCCAGCGCGTCTTCGATTATGTGCGTCTCAAAACGCATGCGAAGTTCTCCGCATAAATTCGCGTACATCTATGCGGACACGTTTTCACGGAAAAAAATCAATATCAGCGTATCGAATCTATTCGCCGATACGAAAGAGTCGCGCATGGCATTCGTAATAATGTTTGACATGTAGGATATTCGCCTCTCGAGTGGCTCTCTGCACTTGAAATATCGTATGAAGCACCTTCTTTCGGCCTCGCAGCATTGGCGGAAAACAATGGAAAATTCCGCAAAACGTCCCCCGCCTAATACCTATATACCCCACTCGCGCTATGTATATCTATGGACATGATTGAAGACAACGCCTGTGTTTTATATGGCGACGAGTATTGTGCGCGACTTGCAAAAATCTTGAAACGCTGCCAGATTGAGTAAGAGAGAGAGAGAGAGAGAGAGAGAGAGAGAGAGAGAGAGAGAGAGTGAAGCGATCAAAAAGGGGGCGCCGAAAAATCAAAGTAAATTTCCGCGAGAGGGCTGGGAGAAACGGTGTTTTTAGCGTTGATTAACGCGAGAAAGGAAGAATGTGAATTCCATTTCGATTCGATATTTTACGACACGATGAGTGCTAATGTTCGAAGCGAGGAACGAGTGAGAAATATAACGCTAAATACAGACCGTGTTTTAATAACTTACTTCTGTTCACTTGTTTGAAGTAAAATTTACGGATGAATTTGTCAATTCTTTTAAAACCTTGCCAGGGATGCGACCTTATATAGAGACACATCTTTTATCAGTTGCTATTAGTCAAGGTGTTGGCTGTAGCGACTGCACAGTTGCTAATGCAATTTTCCAGCTGTATTCTCTTATCGAGTCTTTTGCGATGACGTTATTTAGCATTGTTCGCGGATCCGACATTCTTCTTAAGAACAGATATATGCATCTAAAATCATTTTTGAAACACTGTTGACTTTGGCTTGATTTCTTAGTCGCATTTACTAAGCTTCGAATATTAATCTGAAGAATTATGTAATACACTCGGATCTATAAATATAGCTCCATTAAGATACTCGTGTATCAACGTAAAAGCAAAAGGCACGTTTCGTACAACTGTTTGAGCATCAACATTTTGTGTATTTTCGCCACAGTAATGAAAAATGTCGCTCACTTTAATGTCATCACTTACAATACCAAAGACAAATTCACGACTGTGCAAACATCCATATTTATTAGACACGCCGCGGACAAGCTTCGCATAAATTTACAATTAGAATTTTCCACTTGATGAGCATCCGTACGCCCAATGCTGTACCAATCTACTTCTATCCAACGATATTAAATTTCCCTCGCAACGAATGATTTAATTCAGGCGCCTCTTTACACGTACTGTAAAATTAGTCACGAACAAAATTGGATCACTTTGAAAATTCTTTAAACACCAGACGCGAGTACAAATAATCGAGTTAAAAGAAAGACAGAGCTCGGAATTCCGACACAGCCAAGATTATTTATCAGCTAATAAAAACGCATTTTCTCCTCACACACGCGCGGTTTACAGTACAAACTGGTTTTTACTGCTTTTATACAAGCACAGCCTCTCGCATATACAGAGGATATTAGCTGTATAGACTCTTTAATCCCATTAAGCACCTATTATAACATGGTCGGGCAAGCAGAAACGAATGAATTCATCAATGGAAAAAGGAAGTGAATCAAGCAGTACAATAACCGCCGCTTCAACACACAAACGAGGCGATAATCTAAAGCAATCAAAAGCGCATTACCAAAATCGTACACGCGAATGCAATACACTCCCCAGCCTCTACTCTCCAAACAAATAAACAATCGCGCAATCCAAAGCAAGCGGCAGACACGCCTCAAAGCGCGCTCGTTACAACAGTGCAAACTGTCGCGTGGCAATTATCACTGATTGCAACACTTTTTTTTTAAACCGCTATTCGCTCCTAGACGCAATCGCTCGACAGATATATACACGCCGTACACCTATATATTTGCGAAATTCGCGCACACGCCGACGCGCGCGAAAACAAAAGCCCGACTGCAGTTCCGCACATGGTCGTGTGTGTGTGTGTGTGTGTGTGACATAAAGCGAAGCTATACATCCTCGATGCGTCAAACAAAAACTGGCCGCCTCGCTCTGTGTTTACAGTTTAAAAATACATTTCGGCATCGCACACACGTCGTGACACGCATCGATATTTTTCTTATAATTGCCAGTCGTCGCATTTGTGTGTGGCGCTCGTTCGAGTTTTTAAACTCGCAAGTTCAACGGCATTAAATTTTGGAGCAGCGCCCGAATAAAAAGAGAAGATTGATAGGGACTCGTGCGATCGCAGTCAGTGTAATTGCGCCGTAGTTTTCCAAGTTTCGAAAGAGCTTTCTAATACGCTCTGCGAGTTTAGATTTTAAACGCGATTTCTCAACGGATCATCGCATCGAGCGCGCGATCTAGGATTAGAAACTCGAGATGAAAATTCGAAAGATGTATCGCTTTTTTCTCTCGAGAAACATATTCAAGTATACGAGTTTGTGTTTGTCTCGGCGAGCATAATCTCCGTGAAAAAATTCACTGACCTCTGCTCCTATAAGCCGTCTACGCGCGACTAAAATCCCTCTCTCTCTCTCTCTCTCTCTCTCTCTCTCTCTCTCTCTCTCTCTCTCTCCTACTACTTCTGTACGCACTATAACAATAACGACGAGGGGCCGGCGGTTCGTCCACGTGCCGAATGCGTTCGCCACCGCTGTCATTTTTATCGGAATCGTCGCACGCCGATAAATAAGCCGCGGAAAACAAATTTTAACAAAAACAGGCTAGACTCTTTCGACAACTCACCGATGAAGGAATCCAGCCTCAAGGGCATTTTCGACATTGCCGCGATGCCGCTCTCGCAATCCTCTTCCTTCATATTATTATCTCCGCGATAATGTGGATATTCCTTGTGCGTATAGCCGAACGACTCGTTTCTTTGGTTAACAAAACGCCAGGTCCAGGTGTCGAATTCCGGTAGAGAACAACATGTCACAGCGACGCGCACTTTCGGAGCTCGCGCGCAAAACTGTTGCGACTCGCACTCCACACGCTGCTCGACCAGTTCGCGACAGTAGTAGGATACAAGTACAGTATTAGCGTGGAGATGTCGAGCGTGCCGTCGAAAACTATAATACAACAAGACGCCCAACGCTCTTCTATCGCGGTTTGGATACACAGACTTTCTTTCCTCTATGCGCGCGATATCAGCGACTTATCTAAAGCGTGTATGAATGTACCGGTGCTGTTACGAGTAGCTCTACGTATATCTGTCCGACGATCGGTAGCTAATAACTGACTGACTCGCAGGCTGATGTCGAGCGTACTTTTCATACCGCGCGCCGCTTATCTTTTTCTTCTTCTGCTCAGATGCGCGGATCTATGCGTGTACGGCGCTGAAGTGCGATATTGTTTGTTTCGCGCAGATTTTTCTACTTCTCGAGCGATTTGAACAGATGATTATATACATAAGTAGTGAATACAAAAATGAACTACCATTTCGCAGAGTCATAAATTTAAAAGTGTGTACTACAATTGAGAGAAATTAATATTGAGATCCTTTATGAGCTTGAATTAAAATTAGTTTCAAAGATACAAGCTATTTACGGTTTTTATAATTGCGCTAGATTAAGGCTATAAAGAGATAGAATCCGTGATACGCAATCGCGTATATGGAAATCTACCTCTCGAGTTGTCAGATCACAAGATCATACGATACGATTAATTTTTCGGGGTGAAACAAATTCCGTATGTTGCAAAAGTCAAAAAATTTTATAACAAAGATTAAGGTATCTTCACAGCGCACACTTTATCGAATATATCTATTTTACAATTATTACATCGTCTTTATACAAAATTTTCTTGCGCTCAACAAAATTATCTCTTGCTCCTTTTAGGGTCGCTAGCTTTCGACTTATCAGTCGTTTCTCCCCGTCTTCTTTTGTTCAGTGGATTTCTGGGATCATAAATCTCAAACCAGTCATCGCCTTTCGTACTAGCATCTTTTGCTAGTACTGGAGCGCTGTCCTCGCTGTGCAAAGCAGTCTTCATCCATGAGTCATCGGTAAGATCATCGTCATCGTCATCCTTTGCTTTCACAACCTGAGAACTGACGGATTCTTCTTCTCCTGAATCTACATTTTTTATTTGGTTTATTTTGCTCATGAATTGCTTCATTTTCTGACTCGTAAAATCTTCTCGAGGAGCACCTTAAAAGGGAGATGTAACATCAGACTACGAGTTCTTGCATCAATTGTTGTTTCAAACAACGAATTCTTACCTTTTTTTGGAAGTTTCGAAAATTCTTCTTTGTACTTTTTTTTCGTAACGTTGTGCTCGAGCACAAGTTCGGACTTCACTTCCTTTTTCTTTATCTCCTCAGCTTTTTGTTTTTCTTTCTCCAGCTTTTTGTTTTCTTCATTCTTCATTCCACGCTTAAAGTCGCGTATCTCTTTCTTTTTTGCCTCGCTGTAATATCAAGTGATGATTAAATTAAAACAGATGGCATTGGAAAAAACTATGGCTGTTAAGAAATTAATACTTGCGTCAGCTTTTTTAATTCTTCTTTTCTTTCCTTTCCAAGATAATACTCTTCTTCGCTTGACTCATCTTCTTTGTCACTAACTTTAGGATCATTGGCTATTTTTGCTGTAGAAGCTTTTAATTTGCTCTTTATTCTCTCAGTCATTTCCCTAGAATAAATGCCATACACATGAAAAATATAATTTGAAGAAATGTATCACTTGTGAGCAATAAACTCACTGTTTTTCTTTATGAGCAGCAGCCCGCTCTTCTGCTGTCCTTGGATCCTCATCATCCTTCTCTGAATCGCTTTCTGATTTTTTAGATGGATCTTCTTCAATTACAGGCTGAGAGCTTAATTTTGGATCTGATAAAATATCATGAGCGGATTTGCTTTTGGTACCCAGTTTTTTACTTATAACTACTGATTCTTCTTCATCTTCCTCAGCTTCCTCTCCAAAAGATAGCAGTTTAAAATCCCTATAAATGGATATCATTTAGGAAATAATAATTATAAATGAATTATAAATAATAAAATCTAAATGATGTTCAGCTTACTTAACTCCTTTCTTATCCTTCTTCTTGACCTTCTCTTCATCAGTTAACGTTTTGGGAACAGTTCTTGGAACAATGTCGGTAAAGGGATTATTAAGAACTTCAGTTTTCAATACTTTCACTGGATAAACGGGCCTGTCATTCTGAAATATTCGAGTTTTTTATTTCTATTTAAAATTATGCAAATGTTTGATACATACTTCATCAACAAGCGCGTCCTCAAGTTTTATCATGTTATATATGGTTTCTCCTCCGACTTTCCCAAAAATTGTGTGCTTGTTTTGTAATTCTGGAGTAGCAGCAAGAGTGAAAAAAAATTGAGATCCATTGTCATCTTTCCCAGCGTTTGCCATAGCCAACAATCCTCTTCTGCAGAACCGCAACCTCGTATGAAATTCATCCTAAAACAAACCCAAGTTATTTTTGCAATGCAACAATTATAAATATTGATATTTATAAAAATATACTTTAAAGGGTGCTCCATATATGCTTTCACCACCTTCTCCAGTGCCTGTGGGATCACCTCCCTGAACGATAAACCCTTTGATTACTCGATGGAATATTGTATTATCATAGTAGCCTTCCATACACAACTGTATAAAGTTTCTACATGCTTTTGGAGCTTCTTTTGTCCACAATTCCAAATCAATGTCTCCAATACTTGTTTTCATTACAACCTATAATGGTTACACAAAAAGAAAGATAAGTTGTAATAGTAGCATATATTTGATGAAATTTATTAATATTCAAAATTGATTAATGCCCTTACCTTTCCCGAAGTGGGTGGTTCTTGAATATAAATATTACTCATCTTGCTTTAATTGTTTGTACACAAAAATATAACCTCGCTTGCAAGCTCTATGCTTCTGATTTTTGTATATTTATATTTCAATACCAGATGCTAGCATACGTCAATATGCATTCACTAGTTTGTAAAACTGTGCCTTGATGGAACACATGCATATAACATTGTTTACCTGGACACCTGCAACATATAACACAGTTCTTGTTAGAGGATATATACGTATAATATGTGCTATGCTACCTACATAAGGTGCATGCTATTATAGACATGCAATTGACTCGTGTTTCCTTGGATACTGATAAAACTTGATAGGAGTCCTATTCTATTTCTGTAGTTTTCACCATCTTACACTAAATTTCAAGTAACAAAGTTCTCAAGTAATCGCGCGACAATGGCAGAGAAACAAGAATTTTACAAATTAATTAATGACAAAACCAAAGTGCCTAGATTAACTTCAATACCTCGACTGGAATTTTTGAAAGATGAGCATGTAGAAAAGAATCCACTTCAAAAGTTTAGAGCACAAGCGATGAAATTTGTAAAGCCAAGGCCACCTCAACCAAGATTAGCTGATAAGTGGCGGACCAGTGTTCATCGTCTTTCAAAAACATTCTACACCGAAGAATTAATCAAACTAGCAAAAACAATCAACATACAATGTCTTTTGCCAGAATGGGAAGAGAATATTTTAAAATTGATTCCAAAAACTTTCAAGAGGAAACACATTGGATTTCTCATGTCTGTTATGAAGGAAGTGAGACAAGATTACTTGCAAGAAATGAAAAGTTTAAACGTGAAAAATATTGTTAATACAAGAGCAACTGATTCCGATACAAAAAGCTGGCACGAGTGCTTAGTTAAGTATGAAACATTGCACGAAGACTTCAGTGCAGCATTCAATGCCAATCGTAAGCTTTTTTTAAAAAAATATTTTCTATCTCATCGCCTGATTAGAAGTATTTCTAATATTATGTTTTATAATCTACCAAAAAGTTTCATTGATTTCAAGCGGTACAAAACGTTTGACAGCTTGACCGAATCAATAAGCAAAGATTTACAGAGATGTTCTATGATAGTACAAACCGAATGTTACAATGAAATTGTTAGGTGTATGCTTCAAATGAATCATTTGAGAAATGACAAAAGACTGCCAAAATTGTTGCACTGTGCTGAAAGTTTCATGGTGCAGCAGATCCTAAATAGTATGATGAACAGTATTAATAATCTCATCGAAGCCTTAAAAAATCCAGGTAGCTGCGCTCAATTACAACTGCAATTGCTGTGTAGAAATGATACTTTAGAGATAGAGCCCAGCATAGATACAATCTTTGCTGGTTACCATGAAATTATCGATAACGTTTCTAGAATAGCTCAAGATCTCGTGCCTCTAGGGGAGTGGCTAAAATTGAATGACGAAAACAAGTACATCAAGGTGGTGTTGCCTGAATGGTTTGTGCATAAATCGCACGACGATCTGCAACAAGTGCTGGAACGTAATTTTCAGCCGTTGTTCGAGCATTACGATTTTGTGAGTGCACGTTTTAGTGTGCTTTGCTCTAGCGTGACGAAGAAGCAGATACTCCGACTAATCGCGAGGAAAATGAAGTTTGAAGTGTATTGCTCCGAAGTGGACAAGTTCAACGCTCACTTGGCGCAAGTTAACGATATGGTAACGAACGTGTATTATAATTTTGGTATTCTCAATCAATCCCTCGCTATCGAGGCTCTGAAACTAAACACTCGCGAGATCATAAATCTGCTCACAAGAGAATTGATCGACAGTCATAAAAAATTCAATAGCTCAATATGCAAGGAATTCGAGACTATCGAAGCACGGATGATAGAGTTTCCGATCGATACCAAGTCACTGTTCAAGCTTACCGATTACATGGCTTACGTGTCCAAGGTTTTGGTGAAAGAACTGGAGAAGAGAATTCAGAGATCGGTACAGATGCTCGGCTCCTTGCTGCAAATAGCTTTGCTGTCAGACGAAGAGATTAATCTGAATAAGTTGACGATCAATTGGTTGGAGAATATAAAGGATCTTTTCGTTGAGCATAATATTTTCATCGAAGCTAAGAAGGGAGATCTGGAAGACGAGCTTCAAAAAAAGATGAGCGTACTGAGCGCCGAAATAGATGCGATATTCCCTGAATTGGTAATAATCAACGACATGGACGACGCGAATAGGGTCATAGAGTACAGAGAATTCCTGGCCGGGATCTTGAATAAGATCAATCGAGTAGACAATCATATCGAGTGGATAAACGCCGAGGAGAGACTTTTCAGGTTTCCGGAAACGACATTTCCCAAAGTCGACGAGGTGAAGGAGGTGATGAGCTCGTTTTGTTCCTTGATCCACGTGATTTACCAATGGCAAAGAGACAAGGAGGTCTGGATGAACGGACCATTCGAATATCTCGATGCCGAGGACATGGAGAAGAAAAGCACGAGTTACTTGGAACGAATAACCGAGATGCACAAGAGCTTCAAACTGAAAATCAAATCGGATCTGACGTCGAACAAGCCCTTCAAGTTCTCCGGAATAGTAGACGATCCGGATCCTATGCAACAGCCGGCACCGCTCAAACTCTGCTGGCAAGCTCTGCAAGCTCTGAACGAGTTTAAAACGTACGTTCCACTGGCTATATGCATGTGCAATCCCGCCTTGGAGAAGCGCCACTGGGACGAGATGTCCGCGATAGCGGGTAAAAATTTACTGCCCAACGCCGGCACGACGCTGAAAAAAATAATCGATTTTGACTTGCTGAGGGACTTTGAAAAGTACGAGATCATCAGCATAGGCGCTAACAAGGAGTTGGCGCTTCAGCACAAGTTGGACGCCATGATCGAGGAATGGAACGCCATCGCCTTTTCCATGACGACCAGTGAAACGTCTGAATTACCGGTGCTGAAGCAAGTGGATCGAATAGAGATTCTTCTCGAGGAGCAGTTTGTCAAAATCGCGAACATGCGTGCGTCCTACTTTATTCCACCGATCGAGGCCAAGGTCACTGAATTTCAGGAGCAGCTTCGTCGGCTCCGAGATACCATAGAGTGCTGGGATTGCGCGCAAGAACAATGCAAGTATTTTCACTCGTTCTTTTCCAACGAAGTTGTGCAGAGCCATTTAGACACCGAGTTTGACCTGTACAACTCGATAAGCGTGATTTTAAGCTCGATTCAAGAGTCTCTCGCGGCTACACCAACTTTTGGCTTCATTACGAAAACTCTGAGTATACTGGAAAAACTAAAGCAGGGCAGGTACGCTTTGGAGCTCATACGCTCGAAGGTGCACGAGTATTTCGAACAGCTGAGAATCTCGTTTACCAGACTTTTCTTCATATCCGACGGTGAGATCATAAAACTCTTGTTCGATCATCAAGTTTTAACCGAGAGCAAATCTCACATTCAAAAATGTTTTCCCAACATCGATCGCTTACGAATGGATCAGCAGCGCAACATTGTATCTATTATCGGCGAAAGTGGCGAAGAGGTAAAGTTGCAAAAAGTCGTCTCGGTTTTGCCGAAATTTCATTCGGTCACGGATTGGTTGATATGCCTGAACAGAGAAATGAACGACGTGATTAGATGTAAAATAGACGAAGCGATAGAAGAGTTCGACAATGAACTGTCCTTGCAGTGGATATCGAATACTCCCGCGATGGTGGTATACTGTCTCTGGCAAATCGTCTGGACGTCGCAAGTGCACAGTACTTTTTTGCTTTTAAATTCGGAGGCACTGAAAACATGCCGCAATCAATTCAGAGAATACAGAGAAAAAGCTTATCAGTTCTTGAAGCTCAACTTGAGCAGAAAGGACAGAGAAACGGTGACGTCTTTAATAGTCCTCTTCATTCAGCAAGAAGAAATGATAAGCTTGCTGATCGAAAAGAAGATACACGAGGACTCGGACTTTGATTGGAAAGCCCAAATCCGCTATTATTATCGAGAAGAACAAGTGCACGTTTCGATTATCAACACGTGCGTCAAATATGCTTGCGAGTATTACAGTAGCAGTCAACGAATAATAGTCAACACACCTCTCACCGAAAGATGTTACAGAAGCGTAATGGAAGCATATCATCAAAACTTTTTCGGAGCCATATATGGCTTCTCTTGCGTCGGAAAAACCGAAACCATCAAGAGCTTATCCAGAATACTAGCCGTTCCGTTCTTCATGTTTTCGGGAGAAAACAATCAAGACTACAATTCAATAGGCAACATATTCAAAGGTCTGGTGACATTCGAGGCTTGGGTGTGCTTCAAAAATTTCACTCGGATAAAGGAGGAAATATTGTCGATCATAGCTCAGCACATTTTTCGAATTTCTCAATCGAGAGCGATGAATTCAAGCACCATAAACATCCATGGAACTCAACTGATTTTCAATCCAAGCTGCTACATAAGTTTCAGCATAAATCCTTCGATGGAAAAACTGTTCAATATACCAGACAACTTAAAGTTGCATTTTAGAACGGTATGTTTCATGAATCCAGACTTGGATAAGATTTGCCAAGTAGAACTTTACGCTGCAGGTTTTAGCGATGCGAAAAATTTAGCTACTGCACTCACGGAGGTCTACGATCTCTGCAACGAACAAATGTCTTTCGAGAAGAGATACGATTTGCGCTTGAGAAACTTGAAGTCGGTAATAGCGACAGCGGCGAAACTCAAGTTTGCTTATCCCGACGAAGACGAGCGAGTTTTGCTGCTTCGATCACTGATCGACGTGAATATTTCCCAATTTGTAAGCAATGACGTTGTGGTTTTTCAAACGATACTAAACAAGTGCTTTTCGGGAGTAACTTTACCTCCCTCCAATTACGACAATCTTTTAGAAGCCGTAGAGAAAATCTGTGCTGATCAGCAGCTGAGTACTCATAACGCATTGAAATTAAAAATCATACAATTGTACGAGATGATACACTTGAGGCAAGCGATCATAATCGCTGGAGACTCATTTAGCGGCAAATCGACCGTGTTGCATATTCTAATGGAAGCCTTGCTGCTTATGCACGAACAAGACAATCAGTCCAATAGTTTTAAAATAAGCTGCGAAGTAATCAATCCGGGAGCTTTGAGTGTGGATAGAATGTACGGGTTCGTCGACGAAGAGACGGGAAATTGGAACGATGGCATCTGCTCCGAGGCGATTCGACGTTTCACCGAGAAAGACGATTCCAAGTGGAAGTGGTTGGTATTCGACGGTAAGATGCACGCTTCGTGGCTTGAAAAATTGGAAAGCGCTTTCGATGATAACAAGTCGCTGTTTTTAGCGTCGAACGAGCGTATAGTATTAACACGGGACGTGAAAATATTTTTCGAAACTTTAAACTTGCATGACGTTTCGCCATCGACCATCTCTCGATGCGGAATCGTCCACGTGGACTCGAACACTTCGAATTGGAGGCCATTTTTACTGGCGGATATTATAAACGTAGATCAGTTTCGCGGTTATCAGAAATTGATTTATTCTCTATTCGATTGGTCCATAGATCCGTGTCTGGAATTTATACATAACCATTGTACAGTTAGTTTAGCGGTGACTGATATGCACCTTGTTATGTCGACACTGGGTTTATTCAAGATGTACATGTATTTTGCCATAGAAGAGAATGCAGACAAGAAGGAGAAGGAGAAAGACGCAAAGGACCACATTGCAATTTGGTCACAAGCCGCAATTATAATGGCCACGAATTGGGCTTTAGCTGGAGCATTGGATTTCAAGTCGAAAGAAAAGTTTGACGAATTTTACGTGTCTTTGTGGAATAATTCAAACGCAAACTATCCTCGTCCCAATGAAATCAAACAGTTTGAAATTTCCCTGCCAGCTGATGGTAAATTGCAGAATAATGTATACATCTTCAAAGGTACTGGCAACTGGAAGCCTTATGGGGAAATTGTGAAAAGCGAAAAGATCAAGGAAGATACGCTCTTTCGAGAGCCGTTCATTCCGACGATCGACAGTGTCAAGTTGTCGATGCTTTTCAATTTGCACGTCAAGTATCGGAAGCCATTCATTTTGTGCGGCGAAAGCTCGAGTGGTAAGACTACCTTTTTTCAAGATTATCTATCGAGTCTTTCTAAATCAGAATACGTGGTCAATCAGTTCAATTTCGATTCTCTGAAAAAGTCGGACAAAGCTCAAGAAATGTTCCTCTCAAAATTGAACAAAATCAAACGTTACAATTACGGACCATTGGACAAGAAATACTGTATAAATCTAGTTGACGACTTGAATGCATCATCTGACAATCAGTCGGGCACAAACTTGACATTAGAATTAATTCGACAGTACATGGATTATGGCTTTTGGTACGACCTGAACAAAGTTGATAAATTCACGATTTCAAACACCATGTTTGTTGCGTCGTTGACAACAGGCCGAGAACGTTTGAGAAATATTTGCCCGCGTTTTGCAAGACACTTTAATGTCTTCACTGTGCATCCACAATCAAGAGATACGATATTCCGAATCTTTTCGAATACTCTCTTGATCGATCTCAAGAAGAATTCTTTCTCAACGGATGTATTGAGTAGCGTTAACGGTATTGCAAACGCTACAGTGGACGTTTATCTAGCTGCTGTTCAAAAGTTGAGACCAACTCCGTCGAAAATGCTTTATCGCTTTTCTCTACGCGATGTGCAGAGAATCATGAAAGGATGTGCTTTGATTCAGAAGGAGTCGGTGGAAACTAAAATCACCTTCATTCGTCTCTGGGCTCACGAGACGTACAGAGTATTGGGCGACAGAATTGTGGAGAACGAAGACAAGCAGTGGTTGTTTTTAAAAATGCGAGAAGCTGTGAAAACCTGCTTCAAGGATCCATTCGAATCAGTTTTCGATTACTTGCCAAAGTACGGAAACGAGGAAATCACGAAGGAAAGCTTTCGAGACCTCGTCTTCAGTAATTTTATGGATCCAGCCAAGAGAAAATACGAGGAATCAAGTTCTTTCGATGCTCTGCAAAATAAATTGCAACAGTACGTGAAGGAATACAATGAGAGTAGCAAGATCAAGATAGATCTGGTAATGACCTGTCACGCGGTTCAGCATTTAGTCAGAATTTGTCGTGTACTGGCCACTCCAGGAGGCAATCTCTTGATGATCAACACCAGCGGCTCTGGAAGAAAATCGCTCGTGCGATTGGCGGCCTACATTCAACAGCAGAGCTTGTTCGAGCCAGTTGTGGATGCGCAGTACGACGAACTTTCCTGGAAGCAAGACGTTAAATCTATATTGATGGAATGTGGAACGATGAAGAAAGACTATGCGTTTTTAATTACCGACCGACAGCTGAGGCCTAAATTCATCCGAGACATAAACAGTTTACTCACGTTGGGAGAAATACCACAATTGTTTTCCAAAGACGAGCAAAGAGAGATTATAAAGAGGGTAAGACTCGATGCGCAGCAAGGCAGTAGAAATTTAGAAATGGAAATGTCCAACGTGTTCGAATACTTTCTCGGCCAATGCAAACAGAGGCTACACTTTATCATCAACGTCAGTCCGATCGGCAAAACATTGCAGTATTACTTACGAAAATATCCAACTTTAATAGATCAGTGCACGATCAATTGGTTTGATTATTGGTCGGACAAGGCGTTGGAACAAGTAGCTGCTCATTACTTGAAAAATGTCAATATGCAAGATTCGATCAAAGGTCAAGTGGCTCACAATAGCAAGCATTTTCATGCCAGATCTATCGAGATGAGCGCTCAATACTATCAGGAGACAGGAAAGGTATTTCACATTGCTCCCTCCGCGTATGTGAGGACGATGAAACTGTACGTGGATATCGTGTGCAAAAAGCAGGAAGAAATAAAAACCACGAGAAAGCGATACTCGACTGGATTGGATAAATTGCAATTGGCAGCCAAAGAAGTAGCCCAGATGAAGAACACGTTGACGAAGTTGAGACCACAGCTAGAAGCTTCGGCGCGACAAACCGAGGCAACGATGAAAGAAATCGAAAGCGAAAACATAAGCGTAGAAAGAGCCACTGTTCTGGTCAAGAGGGACGAGGAGATCGCCAATAAAAAAGCCGAGATCGCCGGAATTTTGAAAGCCGAGTGCGAGGCCGAATTGGCGGTTGCGATTCCGATTTTGGAAGATGCGATCGCTGCCTTGAACACCTTGAAACCGACCGACATCACACTGGTCAAAGCTATGAAGAATCCCCCGGACACCGTTAAACTGGTCATGGCCGCGGTGTGCGTCATGCTGAGCGTACCTTCCGAAAGGGTCATAGATCCGATAACAGGCAGGAAAAGCATGGACTTCTGGGGCCCGAGCAAACGCGTCTTGGGCGACATGAACTTTCTGCAAAACTTGAAGGATTACGACAAGGACAACATATCGCCGGCAATCATGGTGACTATTAAGAAAAATTACATGTCTGATAAGAACTTCATGCCGCAAATCGTCGCGAAAGCTTCCAGTGCCGCCGAAGGTCTCTGCAAATGGGTCCGAGCTATGGTCTCTTACGACGAAGTGGCCAAAGTCGTGGCTCCCAAGAAGGAGAAACTGGCGGCTGCTCAGCGGGAATGCGACGAAACGGAAGCCTTCCTGAATGCCAAGCGCAAAACTTTGGCCGATTTGAATGCAAAACTGGCAGCCTTGAAGAGTACGCTCGAAGCGACGCTTTTGAAAAAGTTGGAGCTGGAGAAAGAGGTGGAAAATTGCACGGTGAAATTGAAGAAAGCCGAAGGTCTGATCGCGAGTTTGGGAGGTGAAAAAACGCGCTGGATGGATTCAGCCAACAAGCTTGGAAGATTGTACGACAATCTCGCGGGAGACGCTTTGCTGTCCAGCGCAATGATATCCTACCTCGCGCCGCTGAGTCTGACGTACCGAGAAAAGATCATCTCAGAGTGGAAGGACTTTATGAAAAACGGCAACGGCGTTCCATTCTCCGAAGAATACGATTTCGTAAGCTTCTTGGGTGTGGAAGTTAAAATGAACACTTGGCACCTGTCCGGTCTGTCGAACAATCAGTTCTCTTTGCAAAACGCAATCATCATGGAGTTTTCTCGGCTGTGGTGCTTGTTCGTCGATCCGCAAACTCAAGCCAACGAGTGGATCAGGAGCATGGAGAAGCCGAACAACTTGCAAGTCGTCAAGGTTACCGATCAGCTCGACTACATGCAAGTGATTCGTAAGAGCATGGAATTAGGAAATCCCGTTCTGCTGGAAAACGTCGAAGACAAGCTCGACGTTTCTCTCGATCCGATACTCGCGCGAAACGTTTACAAGGTCTCGGAAACGTGGTACATGGATCTTGGTCAAGAAAGCGTTCTGTACAAGCCGAGTTTTCGCTTTTATTTAACGACGAGGCACCACAATCCTCGTTACTCGGTTGACGTGTTCAACAAGGTCACCGTTACGGACTTTTTGCTGCCCAGCGAAGCTCTGCGCGATCGTCTTCTCGACATCGTAATATCCCGAGAAAGGCCTGAACTTCAGGAGAAGTTTGAGAAAATTCTGATAGAGAATATAAACAACAAGAGGATACTCAAGCAGCAAGAGGATAACATTTTGCACACTTTATCGGCGTCCAGCGCAAATATTCTCGAAGACGAAGGAGCCATCAGAACGTTGGATTCTTCGAAAAGTGTTGCGATCGATCTCATGAAGAGACAGGAGGCCACCAGAACTAGCAAGGAAGAAATTGACGCATTTCGGGAAACGTATAGCCAGTTCACGAAATACTGTGCCGATCTTTATAGCACGCTCAACATACTACCAAATTTGAATTACATGTATAGGTTTTCGCTCTCTTGGTTCACACAACTGTACATAAAGTCCATCGAGACGTCCAATAGAAGCGTCATTCACAAGAGGCGCATAGATTACTTGAAGATGTCGTCCATACAGAATCTTCATGCAAGCGTTCACAATGCTCTTTTTGAAAAGCATAAGCTCATATATTCGTTTCTACTTTGCGCGAAAACCCTATTGGACACTGAGCAAGTTACAGAACAAGAGTTCAATGCTTTCATGAGCATCGATGAAAAAGGCTCGATGAAGTATGAAAATGAAATTCCGAATCCAGCATCTTTGTGGTTGCCCGATAGAGCGTGGAGAGAAGTTTGTAGAATAAGTAATACACTGTCGATATTTCAGAATTTCACAAATAGTTTCAGTACAAACAACACAAAGTGGAAAAAATATTGCAATTCAATAGATCACGATGATCACCTGATGCCTACACCCTGGGATAATAAGCTGACAACGTTTCAGAAACTAATACTCATCAGAATTTTGTGCCCGGAGAAGATAATTTTCAAAATAACAGAATTCGTAGAATCTGTGATGGGTCAAACCAGTAGTAACTTTACCCCGTGCAACATTACTAGACCCTACGCAGAATCTAGTTGTCTCATACCACTTATATTTATTTTACCTAGTTACTCTTCGCCCTTCGCGGTAGTCAATAAATTTGCCAAGATCTTGGGATACTCTGCAAAGTTGCACACGCTCTCTATGGGTCCACTGCAAGAACAAAAGGCAGAGTTACTTATTGAAATGGCTCGTAAAAATGGAGAATGGGTTTTTCTTCACAACTGTCATCTTGCGCTACCCTGGATGATGAAACTTGAGAAGATGTTTGAAACTTTTGACATTTCCAACACATCTTTGGGCTTCCGACTTTGGATGAGTACTCGGTCGCATGATAAATTTCCAATAGGTATTTTACAAAACAGTATTAAAATTGCATTTGATGCACCGTACGATGTAAAGCAAACTTTAACTTGGACTTATAAATCGGAACCAGTCAAAGATAAGGAATTTTTTGAAGGATGTCCTGGGAAAGATAAAGTGTTCTCTAAACTGCTCTATGGATTTTGTCTTTTCCATGCTGTCATTAGAGAAAAGAGAAACTTTGGCTACCAAAGTTGGAATTTTCAGTATGACTTTGACGAATCAGATTTACAAATGTCAATTATTCAACTAAAGAATTGGATCAACCAATGTGACAAAGTTCCTTTTAAAGCTTTAATTTATTTTTTAGGGGAGTGTAATTATGGAGGTAAGATAATGGATGTACAAGATAAGATTTATTTAGATACTCTAGTGTTAGATTATTGTAACTCCAAAGTAATAAGTGATTCTAATTATGACTTTGATAATGTGCATGCATATAGAGTACCTAAAAGGATTGAATATAGAGACTACTTAAAACATATCAAGAACAGTATTCCAGTTTATACATCACCAGAAGATTTTTGTTTAGATAAGAATGTAGCATTAACAAAAAATAATAATAAGGTTCAAGATTTTTTGAATTCGCTTTCATGTTTAAATGAAACAGCTGTGATTCAAGATGCTGAAAGTAGGAACAATCAAGTAAAGTCTATAACTTTTGAAATACTCGAGGCGATACCTCAAGATTTTGACATTAGAGAAGTAGAAAAGAAATATAAAGTCTCCGAGTTGGAGCCTTTGAATTGTGTTTTAATAGAGGAGGTTAAATTGTATAATAAGTGTTTGAATGTAATAAGAAACTCACTACTTGAACTTGAGAAAGCTTATAATGGATGTCTCATTTGGACAGAGAGATTAAAAGAAATATCGGATGAAATTTTTCAAGGTTTGGTTCCAAAGTCATGGAAGATACACATTTCCTTACGTACAAAACAACAGCTATCCAAATTTATAACAGATCTATTAGAACGTGTCAAATTTATAACAAACTGGATAAATTATGGACATCCACGTTTTTACTGGTTTGGAGGACTGATGTCCTGCAAAAGACTGCTGTCTATTCTGAAAATGGTTTTTGCAAGAAAAAAACAAGTTCCTATTGATCAAGTTGCATTTGAATTTACTGTGCTAGAAATTAAAAATCCCTCTGAAGAATATGATGTACCTGAAAATTCAATTTATGTATACGGTCTTTACTTAGTAGGAGCCAAGTGGAACGAGCAAACAAAATCACTCAGCAGTTCAAAAACTAAAATTTTTTACAATGACATGCCCGTTATTTCTTTTGAATTAACACTCAAAAAAACTATGAACTCTGTAAATAGTTTTAAGTGTCCTATGTATATTACACCAAGTTTACACAATAGTGAATGTAACTCAGAAAATACTCTAGATAATTATATTTTGTCCGTAAACCTAAAATCAGACATTAATCCAAGAATGTGGGTTAAACGGGGAACTGCGTTGTATTGTCAAACTGAATAAAAATAGTGTGTAAAAAATGCAACAAAAAAAAAATTGTTACTTGTATTATAATGATCAAATAAATGTACATGTATAAAATAACGAAATGTCTCGATTTATTTGCCCCTATCAATTGTATCCAAAAATATAATATATATAATAAGAAAAAAGCAAATATAACCTCATACTAACCTAAATCAACATGTCCTTACAGGGTTACAAGTCAACTGTAACTACTAAACTACAATTATTAGTCTTTTCCGTATCTTGCTAATTTTTAGTTTTTAATTCTTAATTAAACGCATTTATCTTCTGTTCTTTGTATTTTTTGCACTTATACATGGAAAGCTATTTATTTTTCAATATCTCACCAATGTAAACGAACGAACGGCCGATAAACTGAAAACCTCAAAACACGCAAATAAGCTATATATAATTGCAAAGAAAATGGCGGGTAAGTAATTTGAAATCAGTTCTACCAAAGTGGCAAAGTAAATTTCCCCATCTACTCATGTCGAAAGCAGGTTTGCCACAGAAAAGTTGTCTCGACTCTCGATGACAAACGACAAATTGAAGAGGAATTCCTGTAAAATATTTACACAAAGAAAGTGCAAAAGACTTGCGATAGGATTAATGTGGCGTTACTTATTTGAAGTTAGAGTCCTGAAAATTTAGCAAAATCATTTCCAGCGAAAATGGCCGATCACGATGAAATGATTGCGCGTTTTAAGGATGTTACCGGGGTCGATACCGAAAGAGCCCAATTTTATCTAGAATCCTCGGCTTGGCAAATAGACGTAAGACAATTCAATTTTTTTAAAGTTTATTAATTTTTTATTCTCCAAGTCGAACCTTTGAAGTGTTCATTAATATCTTATAGTAATCAGTCGTTCCGGCTCAATGCTTTAAATTAGTCATAACCTTACTCAAATAAAAAAAAAGAAATCCTATCTTTGATTATAGAATTGTTCTAGACTTCAAATGACTCTTGCATTGGGAAACATTGTGCAAATACTGAATACCTACATAATGTCTTTCAGGTTGCACTAGCTGGTTTTTTTGAGAATGATTCAGAACCTATAAGTTTGCCACACGAGCAAGCAGGAGAAAGAGTACAAGAAGAGGACATTTACGAAGATTCAGACAACTTAACCAGACCAAAGGAACCCACTCCTACAGAAATGAAAGCGTCAAAGTCCAAGCCAAAAAAAAAGTCAAACTTTGGAACTATCAAAAATCTGCAAAACAGAGACAGTAGTTCTGATGAGGAAGAAGGACAAGCCTTCTATGCTGGCGGTTCCAAGACAAGCGGGCAGCAAATTTTGGGACCTGGAAAGAAAAATGACATCATAACTGACATGTTCAAGTCGTGTCAAGAGCAGGCTACTGGTGAATCAAGTAGAGGAAGCTCCCACAGTAGACCAACAACGTTTGTTGGTACTGGATATAAATTGGGCATGACAAGCAATGATACTGAAGGTATAGTATGCTCAAGATTTAATTTTGATTCACAATATTTTATAATCATGTTGATTCACAATATCAACATCATTTTAATTAATTAAATACTTTTTATTAAAGTTGTAAGTCCTTCACCATCCGACAGAAGAGCATCTACTGGTCTCATTACTCTGAAACTATGGCAAAATGGTTTTACCATTAATGACAGGGAAATTCGACCATATGATGATCCAGCAAATAAAGAATTCCTTGCAGCAATCAAGCGTGGAGAAATTCCAATGGAAATTCGGCAAGAAGTGCAAGGTGGAGAGGTACGTCTTGATATGGAAGATCACCGCCATGAAGAATATGTTCCTCCAAAATCTAAGGTTGTAGCCTTTACTGGTAAAGGCCAAATGCTTGGCAGGTAAGAGCTTATCTTATTTATTGTTTTTGTCTTAATCAAATTTTTGCCTTGCTAATAAATACAACATTACATGGTTATTATACCTGTTACAGTCCTTCTCCAGCTACTGTTGGAATGACAATGCCAGTAGATCCAGCTGATCAAGCAGCCAATGAGGCATTGGCTAGAAACCAGTTGAATCTCAATGATGAACAGCCATTAACAACAATTCAAATTAGATTAGCTGACGGTAGCAATGTGAGGGCACAGTTCAATTTGTCTCACACAATTGGAGATGTCAGGAGATATATAACTACGTATCCTTTACAATTGAATTAGATTCACTCCATTCACATTCATGTATATATAGAACCTCGATTAATATGTCTTTTTAATATACTTTCTATAATACTTATACTTCCTTAATAATGTTGTCACAGTATGAGACCTCAGTATGCACTCAGGGAATTCAGTTTACAAACAACATTTCCTACTAAGGAACTGACTGAAGAAAATAAAACTATCGAGGAGGCAAACCTTCAGAATTCTGCCATCATGCAACGACTGAAATAATCAATAATTAAATGCCTAGCCGCTTTATAATCGTCTACTTTAAATAAATTCTTTATTCATTAAACAAGTCTAAAAATAAAATTTATACGAAAATTACTTTAAACTGTACTTATTTGTAAAATTTTATTACATAAATAGGAGAAATTAAAAAAATTTGTTGTAACTAGCCAAGGTGACCTATTCAAATAGTCGTAATTGGTGCCAACCACAACCTCGTGATTCCATGGTAATATGCTTCCAGCCAATATCTGATACCAACTTTTTATCGGAGACTTAATTGGGTTTTATAGAGCGTTTTAAAATTGTATTAGATTTTATCTGTAGTTTTCAACTGGGTTTTGAGATATTTTACTTCGTAAACAATAATTGATCTTCTTAGTATCTAAGTCGAAGCAAAAGCATGTAACTGCTCAAGTACACTTCCAATCAACCCTCTTGACATTTGTTTTTCTTCAACAATTTTTTATTAAATAATTTTTAACAAAAGCCTTCAGCAGTGTCTCGATACTTTCACTTGTACATTTACATAATTATTTTACAAACTTATAGTTGCCAAATGATATTTTGTAGAAGATGATTACATTAGGTATCATTGTGTATGATGACTATATTTTTAATTTCTAGTTTGATTTGTATATTTGAATAATGCACATGTTTTAATACCACTTAAGAAGCGGTCGGAGCCCCCCCTCCCCCCTTTTGTAATTTTTAATTCTAACTTAAAAAAAAACTAAAAGTTCGATTTTCTTTCGATAGAATGATTCATAAAACTTAAATTTTTTATTAAAAGGTTCATTTAAAAAGATGTATAGTCGTTGAAAAACAGTGTTTTTATCTCCGACCGCCACTTAAGACTATACTCGTAGTTTGAAATTGAAATGAAATGGTAACATTTTCCATCTCATAATAATAACTACACTGAAAATTTTACAAATTTTTTATAAAAATTCTATTCTACTTAATTCCAAAAATTGATAATTAATCATAGCAGCAGATACAAGACATATTTAAATTATTCAATGGCAAATTTGACTTGTATACTTCAGCCTATATAGCATTGACTTACTGTTGTAAAATTATATAACAAAAAATACTATCACCATGCTAACAGTCTTCTAGGTAATGTGAATTAATCTCAACATAAGTTCTTTACAACCTTTGCAAATATAACAATTTTTTAGATTATAATATGGTGTTTATCACATTGTTATGGTGGTCCAGTCAATTTTTTAAACTTTGTTCAAAAGGTATTTTATGGTTCACTCAAAATCGAACATTTTCCCAGCAATGAATCTTCTGTATATTGGAGAACTTTGTATATCTCCAGCAAACCTAAGGATTGATGGTTCATATTTGTTGGATTCAACATTATTAGCATTGTAATCATTACAAGATACATAACGATTGACAATGATTAAATTAGCTGCAGTTTTCAATGTCTTGATATTTTTTACATTCAATGATTCATGTGGCTTGTAGATATAAAGATGATTCGCATCAAGAGCATTTGGAGAAGTTAAAGTTTTTCGTAAGATGATTGGGGTAGAATTCGTTGACCTTTTATCATCTTTCTGCTGAGTGCAAAATGTCTGGGTTTGTACGACGTAACGGTTTCCATACATTTTAGTTCTCTCAAAGTCTATCAGCAAATCAGAAACTACATGATGGTATTTCAATACTATGTACTCTTCCCATGAAACAGTGGCTGCATACATAACTTTGTTAAATGTGCGATACAAGCAGTCAGCCTCAATGATATTTCTTATAACGTTTGGATGAATTTCCCTTATTGGAAAGTTCCATGGCACCACTTCATATGTAAAATTCCACTTGGGATGAGAATCTTGTGCCATTTTCCTTATTGCTTTATGAAATGCATTTGGGATGCCATAATCATAAATTACAAAATGATTCATACCAACCAACTCGTGAAAATTGAGAAAACTTATCATTTCAGAGCGAGATATAGGAATATTCAGAGGTGGCACAATACACAAAGCACTACCGTTGTAAGTCAAGGATTTTGCCTGATTCTTCACGGCTAACAATGGACTATTTGCATTGAACAGTATTTGATCTCTTGGCTGGAAGGTAACGCCAACAGGTATCATATTTTCGGTGTATTCACAGATCAAACCATACCCTCTATAAGCAGTTCTTCCTGGTATATCACTTGTATTCCCAATGATTGTGAATGAGAATATTCCAGGAATAGGTGTCAAAAGGTCTTCAAAAAATACATTACAATCCAAGTTGGGATTAGTCAGCTTCCCATAACTAATGGTTTGAATCTTCCTGTTGTTTGTAACATAGGACGAATAGACATACAGATCATCATCTATTCTCTGCCACGCTGAAAGTGGTTCGTTCAGTCCCACATATATCTTCTCGATCTCTACCTTTTCCTTTGGACAATTAACTTTGCTTGCCTCTTGACTTGGCTTTCCAAAGTAGTCAAAGTACTCTAATACATATCGCAATCTGTTGTACTCGTGACGGTAAAAAAGAAGTGATACTAAGCTCACCACTGCTGTAATCAGCAAAGCAGCTTGATAATACTTTCTCATCCTGGTGTCTGTGTGACAATTGTTTGTTCTAGTGACAATATCAGTTATTCCTTTTTGTGGATTATTTAATTGTGCATAAATTATTTCTCTTCTCATAATATTGAATGAGATCTTGCTCAGTAGAAAAAGGGAGTTTCTGAAATAGAAATTATGTCACATTTGATTATTCAATGGTTAAAAAAATATAATATGCTTTAAAAGTTATTGTATGTATTCGTTACCTCTTGCAGGACCTCTTTAATAATCAAGAACAATTCATTTTGATCAAACTCATGGTGCTGCATCAACAAATTCACCTTACATGGCTTATTATATCGATAGCAAAAATGTACTTTTATTTGTTTACGTTTTTTTGGGTGATAAAAATGATACAGGTAGCCGTGTAAAAATCAGCTGATTCCACAAAGAATCGTCCTAGCGTTTTATTAAATTTGGCCAATCACTTATCACAGTAAGCGCGAGCATGCGCGTTACGCATAGGTTGGAGGTGGGGCAGAAAAAGCAAGGGTTGACCGTCGGTGTGAGCAAAGCCGTGCGATTATAATTTCAAACTCGGCGAGTAACAAATAAATGAATACAGTCATTATTATTATTTTTTAAGAAACATGGATAATTTATTTTTGATGTTACACCTTTAAATATAACACTGGCTGTAAAAAATATTGACATTTCTTGTTTTATATCAACTCTTAGGACCTGAAAATAATGCAAAATTTTTACAAGTTAACTATGCACAACTTTTTTTATAACATTAAGTATAAAGTAATCTTGGCAGCTATGTGCAAGCTGCTTTATTTGTTCGTTTACCCTGCCCTGCAGGGAAATTAATAGAGTATATACGACTTTCGCGCACCATGCTTAATCACATTTTGACCCTTTCACTTATAGAAAAAAAAAATAGTAAAAAACGCTATGATAAAATTTAATTTACTTTAAAGGAATAATCTAGACGTTGTTAAGTCGGTCACTTGTTCGCAATAAAATATTTAAATATATCATTTGGTTTTTTGCCGCTCGTATTCGCGGGCCAGGAATGATTCACTTGCTTATCAAGATCGATAGGTATTGTGGATTTAAAAGTTGTTGGTCCAGATTGCAACAGAGATTTCGATATTGGTGATGATGAAGGAGTATTGAGTCTCAAGTCAGCCATCTCGATACTGGGTGACTCTCTCCGTCCGCTCAACCAAACTTCCAGTTTGGTTTTTTTTGGTGAAGGTTCAACTTCGCTTAGAATATCCTCGTCGTCGTCACCGCTATAACGAATGTCTATCGGACTTGGAGTAGCTCTATCGTAATTTCGAAGACGATGACAGGAATTGGACTGAATTTGTTGTACTTTGTTTCCAAAATCTTTATTTTCTCTGAATTCCTCGTCATTTTCCTCTTCGCAATCGCTTCTTTCCTGCTGATTGCTGATACTCATGGGAGAACCTAAACTTACATCCGATAAGCAATCTTCTGAACTAATATCCATAACAGACTGCACAGCAACTTGTTTTCGTAAAAACGACGCAATGCTATTTTTACCCGAACATTTTTCTTCTTGAAATTTCGTGAACGCCAAACCTAACAGAGTTAAATGAAACGGCTTAGAGATATCAACAACGCGATGAAATAATTTCATAACAAGAGCTAAAATTTTCGTATGATCATAAAGATGAGTTCCTTTGGCTCCTTTACTTGAAGGAACAAGATGTGATGGAATAGCGCACTGCCTACTTTCTCGCTTTCCCGTTGAGGAACCAGCAGCAGCAGGCTTGTTTATACTGTCCTGCTTCCTCACAGTTAATTTTAGACAAATTGGAATTCTCCCATCTTCAGCTGCCAATTCAGTCAATCTCCTTAGTAAAGCACTAAGACGAGACTCCACTTCGTCAACCAATGAAACTTTTTTAAAGCCATCCTCCAATCCAATGGACTGAGGCCTTCCTGATGGCTTTACAGGTGTATCATCGATACCTTTATATAAAAATAAGAAGAAATTAATAAAAATTATACTTGAAGCACCTATTGAAGATGTTGTGTGATAAAAAATTGTGAAAACTTACCTTCCGCATAATCTTTTATTTTTCTAGCTAGTTCCTTCCCGATCTTTACTTGCAATCGTTCCAAAGGTGTCTTACGTACATCATCAACTGTTAAAATATTATTAGCTGTTAAAGACTCGGCTGTTCTACGCCCAACACCTGGAATTTTTGAGACAGATCCCAAGGAAGAAAGCAAACTTGCTGCAGAGCATGGATAAACTACAGTCTGTTGATTAGGTTTGTTAACAGCACCACCCAATTTTGCCAACAATTTATTGTGTGCAATCCCTGCACTACAAGTTAGGCCTAATTCGTTTAGTATCTTACTTCTCATATCCATGGCAATCGAACTTGCCACAGCTAAACGTGTGTGACATCCACACGGACATTCTTCCTCTGGTGTACTAAATATTTTACCAACTGGCATACAGTGATCCATATCTTCTTGCTGTACAAAAGTACTCTCCTCTCTTGTAGTATTTTCATCGTGTTGTGAACTTTTGGAATTGTTCCCAATACGTGTCGTATATTCATTGACCACTGACGTAACATCAATAAAATTTTCATCAAGTCCCAACTTCTCTACTGATGACGTAAACTGGTGTAAAAGTTCTAAAATTTTGGCAGACATTCGTCTATACGGTGTCAAATCTTCGCCTTTAACCAAAATCAAACTTGGACATAAACGTAGAGCCTCTTCGATCAACATACATTTCTTAACACCAAAAGCTCGAGCTTCATAATTACATGTAACTACTATATTCTTCTGCTGCACACCCAATGGTTTTCCTTGAAATTCTGGATGGCGCATCATCTCAACCTGGGCATAAAAGTAATCAACGTCTATATGGACAATACTTCTTGGATGCTCAATTGAAGGATGATCGCTGTCATAATCGCTACTGATATCCATTGGTCTGCTTTTTCCCATAAAC
The DNA here is from genome assembly GCF_009193385.2 of Nasonia vitripennis. NCBI lineage: Eukaryota > Metazoa > Arthropoda > Insecta > Hymenoptera > Pteromalidae > Nasonia > Nasonia vitripennis. The sequence goes on along the minus strand of NC_045760.1, from coordinate 10,581,147 downwards.
TTGTATAGAAAGTATCTCTCCTCCTCTTCTAATGGTTTGTTTGTGTCGTTTAACAGTGTAAAAAACTTCAAAAGGCACGCTGTAGACTAGACAAATCTGTTGTCTTAAAAAAAAATAAAAGTTCAAAGCTGCCTTATGGAATGCTTTTGTTTTGATGCACAGTCTGTATTTCTCGATAATAATCGCTAGTGTCCTTGGATGAGTAGTTGCAATAAAAAAATCTCGTTACAGCCTTGTAAACTTTATTGTTCTCTTTGTATACATACCTAAAAATTGAAGGTTAAAGTTATTGCTCGTCAAAATATTCTCGAGAAGTCCAAGTATCACAGTGCTGGTACTTACGGTTTTGATGACTCAACAAAAGGGAGAATAAAAAATTCACGGAAGAGTCGTCAGCTGTTGTGTGTTGAAGTTCACTTGGCAGGCTCCGCGCGATTATACCTATCGTTGTCCTCGACTCTCCAAACAACATTCAGCAGCAAAGTTGGCCCGCTGGCCTCCTTTAAAATACTCACCAGTCGTTACTCTATCAACAAAAACACAGTGAGCATCAGTTCAAGATTTCTCGATAGACAGAATCTACAGGAGTACAGTAATACGTACGATGATCCATTGACGTTAATCGTTATCGCAAATCATAACTAAATAAATTGCAAATAACCGCCGAATTTTATTTATCCTGGATCAGCATCAGACGATGGCTCTTGATGTGAGTTCCATTTCGTCATTCCGCGAATTCCAGAATAACAACGCAGATGACGCTGACGTCGAAGATGAATCATCATAATGTCGTCGCGGTGACGTTGACTGGCGCCAAATTCAAAAGCCGCTGATGCGCGGTGTCGAGTGCGTATACGGTTGTCGGCGGATAAAAGCACGCATCTTGGACAAGATCTGATGGACAAAATAACTGGATTATGCCGTAGTAACAATTAGATGATGAAATACTAAGCAACTGTATGTGTTACTTAAGAAGCGCGTATCTCGTGTAAATGTGTAAAAATTACAAGTACATCGACTGATAATAAAAAATCGATGGCAATCCCGAGCACTGAAATATATTTCAAATTAATCATGTACCCCCATCAGCCAAGCACTTCATATGCATCATTTCAATTTCTATACAGTCAAACTGTGTGCATCTAGTATAGTATTAAAAAAAGCGACATTACCAATAATGACATGGACCCATCTTCTTCTTTTCAACGAGCTTTAATTTTGCAAGCGTCGATCCCACTTGATGCAATCAATAGAGATGAAAAATGTGTCACGTTCTCGGGAGAATCACACTGTGTATGAGAGAGTAAAATTAGGTGTAACCCGCCGCCAGGAATTAGAAATAATCTAACCAACGAGCCGCAGAGAGCAGTCGGTGCAGCAAACCGTATTAGGCTAAAAATACACCAGCTGCAGCCGGTATGCGCTGACACGTTGAGGATGACGAACAAGTGCGAATAAACGAAGGTGAAAACGTAGGGCAGACGAAAGCCGATGACGTGCGAACCTCACAGATCTCACACACATGTCCTATATATAACTAATAGCTATATATGCGTTTGTCGGCGATTGGTTCACGTTCACCGCCGTCAAAATTCGGGTGTAGGAACGAGCTGAGAAATCCCGGAAAGCGAACCAAGATGGCAAGATCGTCATTCGTCCGAGATCTCACGCGAGCCGCAGAGTTTTGGAGAGGGAGATGATCGAGAGGTATGTTTATGTAGGTAGGAAAACGAATGCATGATAATTATGCTTGATTGAATTGTTTTTCTCAAAACAAGTGGCGAAAAAAATGTTTTGATCGATTATATGCACTGCACTATATATATAATATTATAATACGCAATTTTAAAATGATGGATTGTAATATCTGTTTTGATTTACAGCATATGCATTATAGTTAACGATCGTATTCGCTAAATTTATGTGCGAGCATGGTATAATGATTAAACATGAATGCATTTTGTTAACTATAGGACACAGTTACTGTGTATTATAAGTCTAAACAACAGATCTAAAACGCAAATATTTTCGCATAGGTAAGAAGACGAGACAAAATAGTTGAAGGCTGCGCGTCTAGTCGGTGCGACTATTGTCACAGATGTGACTGTTTTGTTTTCTAGTTGCATTTTTCAAGTATAAATAAAGGGTCCGATTATGAGTTGAGTATCAGTCGATCGAGTCCTCTCATCGAGTTAACTTTTGCAAAGTATCAAGAATATAAATTCACCATGTCGGCTCTGAAAACTGTCTTTCTTCTTTTGGTCTGCGTTACTATCGCGTTGGTAAGTAGTTTTTTTTTTGTTAAATCAAAATATATTTTATACTTATTCTCAATTACATCTACATAAAATATCGTAAGTACTACTATATATATTTGATTTACAGGGTTTTCATATTGACTCCAGAGCTAAACGGGCTACAACCAACTCGGTGCGTAATAAATTTGAATGATAAACATTTCGTATTGTATTGTGTACATATATATAAGCGACCAAAAATCTGATTTGATTTTTTTTTAGACGAATACTTCAAGTGATTCTGTTAGCACGGTAAACATTGTTAACTGTCTTTTTTTAGAGATATGTTAAAAAAAATTTTAATAAATAATCTATTAAAATATTCCAGACGAGTTCGGACAGCATCTCTTCACCTTTGTACGCCGGTAACGCTGCCAGTGCAATGCAAAACGCAGCTAGCACTATCGGCAGCGGTGCTAAGGTGAATAGCACATTTATCTTAAAAAATAAAATTAAAAATTTTTCTTATTATAGACATAGAATATATAAATAAACGTTTGCATTCAAATACTCTCTGCAAAAAAGGGCGTCGCATCAAGGGTACAAAATGCCTTCAACTCAACCTATCAGGAGGAGAAGGACTCTGTCTCGGACAGCTGGAACAACGTCAAGGAGTTGATTCATCAGAACGTCGAGACCGGTGCCAATCTTACCAAGACGGCCTTCGATCTCGGCACCATCTTTCCAAACTTTGGCAAGAACTTGATTATTGGCAACTAGGAGTTTACCATACGCCATCGGAGTTAACAGCAATATGTGGATTTGTTCTATAAAGCGATAAAATAACTTTAGTATGTCGACATGAAAAAAAAAATGTTTTTGCACACTAATAAATATTGTAAATTTTTATAATTCAACTGAACTGTGTTGTTCATTGTTTTTCAAAACTTATAATTGATCCGAAGAGAACCCCCATCCAGAATAAAATAAAAACATAACGTTTAGCCAAATAGTAACAATAATTGAGGAAAGAATGCTTGGAAACTTGAATGTGACGTAAAGATTAAAACTTTTTACGGGAAACTCATGTTTAATAAAATGACAAATAATATCATTACATTGGTTAACAACCTGTCTAATTCCGTTGCATTATATTTTTCGCCCATTTTAAGTATTCTCATGATAGTTAGAGTTCGCTGGAAGACAATAAACTTAAGAAAATGATAAATACTTTGATTGACATCGATAAACGTATGTACAAATACTTTTGTCTCAAAGGTTTCACACTTAGTATATTATCACTGTATACATTTCATTTGAATTAATTCAACAATAACTTTACTCAAACGTTTATAAAAAAAGCTAGAAAAAATCTTTCAAACCAACATATGATCAATATCAGCAAACTCAACTCACTGCTATTGTGTATTTATGTGATATGTAATAAATATATAATTTTTCCATATCAATAATCGCTCGTTTCTCTCTTTTTTTTTAAAGTAAACGCTGTTAGCTAGAAAGTTACAATGCCGCAATCAGTATAAAAATAGACAATAGTGGTCGTTAAGAGAAAAAATGATCTTCACGAGAAAACGGAATGTCGATTAAAAAATGTTCCAAGATCCATATTTTTACTAGACATTTATGTAAACAGATCTTTTTTTTTTCATCATTATTGAAAGAAATGCAGCTCGATGCACTTTTCATCCTTACGCCACTCGACTTAAAAGTTATGTTTACGCTATCGACATGTGATCACGTTTGTTGGATGTTTTTTATAATGAGTTATACATCTAGTTATGGATGTTTAATTCACAGACTACATATACTTCTGATATTATGCTTTCTCTTTCGCGTTCACTATCCGATCATTTGCCGAAGGAAAGAAATGTGAAACGTAAATGCAATTTAAGATTCTTATTTTATACGCTTGTGTCTTGTCAAAAAAATTACAAGTCACTTTCACAAATCTTTTCTTCAGCAATTACACGCACGCTCGAGAAAAGCAGGGCAGAGAGAAGGCTATGATAATCAAACGCTGAATTACAAAAAATCAGTCTGTGTGTGTACTTGAACTCTTTACAACTCGTCCTTTTCATCGAGGTCGACGTCGCTGAGATCAATGTCCTCTTCCTGTGGTGGCTCGGCATCCTTGCCATCCCAAGGTTCGGTCTCGTAGATCTTCGGCAATTCAGTACCCTTGAGTGGAGCAGTACCACCGCGGCCATAGCTCAGATCACGTAGGAATTCGTTGATTCCGTCCTGCGAGAAGCTACCCTTCAGCAGCGAATACTTCATCTTCTTAATGTTGACAGCCGCCAGAGCGGGGTAACCGAAACCGCCAATCTCCAGAGCTTCTTCGATATGTGGTTGAGCTCCAGCCTCAGCCCAGACCCATCTGTAAAGTAACGTTAATGAGACGTTAATCGTTTGCATTTCTATAAATAAAACAATAGTGATTTATTTTGAAAAATCTATAGAGACACCTACCCCCACATCTTCTTCTTAAACTTCTCACCAAGAGTAGTAAGAATCTTGAGGTAATCATTTCTGCAGTCAGACTGGCAGTCGAGAATGTGTGGCAGCACCGAAACGATGCAAAGAGGTTTATCCTCGCATGCTTTCTTGAGACTCTTCTCGTTGATGATCTGCGTAAGTTCGGGAGCAGGAACGTTCTCGGCAAGCTTATCAAGAGCCCATGTAACAATATCGCTGCTGATACGACCACCATCATAGTCAGACACTGAGTCAGAGTCCTTCTTTCCTGGGGCAAAGTACTTGATGGTTGGGTAGCCCCGGATCTCGTACTGGCTAGCCTGAAATCACAAATTTATTGTTTAAAAAATGTGGGTATATCCATAAATATAATAGCCATTGAAGCAACTTGATCTTGTATTCAATCTAAACAACGGGTAAAACCAAATTGAAAATAATTGCTATTGGTTATTTACTCTTCCTGCAATCAATGACTTGCAAAGTCAAAATTGTTACTGTAAAGTCATAAATCTTGTCAATGAATTACCTTGATAGTGTGCACAGTAGCATCAAGAGCACCAAGCTTGACCTTGCCCTTGAGCTCAGAAGCAGCACTAGCCCACTGAGGAGCCAAGTTCTTGCAATGTCCACACCATGGAGCAAAGAACTCAACCAGCCACATGTCCTCCGAATTCAGAACCAGCTTGTCAAAGTTCTCATCTGTCAATTCAATAACATCCTTGGAGTCCTTAGAACCTTCAGACTTTGAGCCTCCACTGCTGCTCTTCTTGCCACTTAGGGTGCTTCTAGCCTTTTCAGAGGCTGCCTTCAATGCAGCATCAACGAGACCTTGAGCTGTTCGCGCTCCATTGTAGTCTTCGGGCTTGTTTTTGTCGGCGCCAAATATTTTGATGGTTGGGAATCCACGCACGTTAAATTTGCTGCCCAAGGACTTGTGGTCGTCGGCGTTCACGCCACCGACTTTCACGATACCCTAAAAACGTATTTATTATTTAGTATTTGTATTCTATGAGTTTTCATTTCAAGTTAATATGGTTTAAGTGACAGAGCTATCTTATCTTTTATGATAATCATGAGACTATCAAATAGATCTTTTTTGTACTCAGGAATAGTATTCAAAACAGGAAGTAATTTTTAAAAATAGACATGCAAGAGTTATCAGACTCAGATGGCTGTACTATTAAAATTATAGAATCTTCTGTATAGATATTCATTGTACGTATCATTCAATCTTTCAATCTCATCCAAATCTTTTAAGACGTGATAAAACAAGCCATCCTTCAAAAAGCCAACTCCTTTTTTGAATACTTCCAATTTCTTTATAATCATATACCTTGAGAGCAGTCGCAGCCTTTTCATACTCGGGCTTCAATTGCTGACAGTGTCCGCACCAGGGTGCATAGAACTCAACAATCCAAATGCTATCACTGTTGATGACTTTGTTGTCGAAATTATTGGGGGTCAGGTCCACCACATCCGAGCTGGATGGGTACATGCATTGCACACCCACTGCCCCCAGCAGTAAAAGCGTCAATCCTAGAAAACAAAAGCGTAATTATTGAAGCAGCATTTATCAATAGAATTATAACCTTTTCAATTGTTATACTTTTAAAACTTAAACTTTAATAAAATTGTTATACTTTTAGCATTTAAAAAATCTTTAAAATCGCGAAATAACTTTATGACTTATGAGGAAGTAAAGAGGAGAAAAAAGTTGAAAAGCCGGCAAGAAAAAACTACTCACCGATCGGCATTTCCTGCATTTCGGCTGGAAGAAACTTGGATGACTAACTTGACGAACCGTTGTCCGGCGTCTATTGACTCGACGTTTCGTTTTTTAGCCAAATAAAGCGATGATGATCCTGAGAGTTGTACCACGCAGTCGACTCTCGCTCTCGCCGCCTCCGCATATAATACACGATAGCGACAACAATATTTTCGTGGAGTCCGCGGATTGGTCCACGATAATCGATGCGAGAGAATCATTCCCTCTCGCTCGCACTTGTGGCGCAAAGCATATTCCGAGCTACGGAATGTAAGTTATATCTGCTCGAGTATTCTCGCGGGGGAATTTGAAATCCAAACAAATTTTTAATCACTTAATAAAAAAAAAGAAATCAAAGAGTGGTTGGTCTAACATATACGTGTATTCATCAACTTGAAGTAATTAATTAAATTGAATGTATAGGAAAGGATGGTATTTGGAGGTTTTTAAATAAAAAGTGCACATTTTTATACGAACGTGTATTTATTTGCGTTTCCTCTCATCACTTTTCAACCTTTCGTATCACTCCTACTCATATTCAGCATTTTTTATTTGTTCCACTTAGCACGATATCGAAGCTTTGTTATTATTATTACTGTTTATAATCATTGTTAATTTTTTTGTCTTTTCACGAAAAAAAACATACAAACAACGTTTATAATTGATATCCATATTTCATCGCATTAGTTTTAGCTCTATATTCCTTAATTATTATATTAATTATTTCATTCAGCGTGGAAACACGTTAATAAGCGTTATAATATAACGTAAGGCGATAATGACAATCATTGTAACATATAAGACGTTCCTCCCTTCTTCTTCACTTCTCTCACTCCGTATATTCTCTGCTACAAGATATAAATGCACTGATCGCGCACACGCTTTTGCAAAAAGATCACAACAATCATGCAAAAATAGACGTTGTCCCTCCGCGCGCGCGCGCGCTATTTTCCGCCTTTAATCGTGCGTGTCGTATGTACGACGTCGCTGCGGAGGTGAATCTCGTCGGGAGTCTCGGACTCTGTTCAAAATGCTCCGCACTTTTGTGCGTACATAGACCAAGGCCGTATTTCATTTCTTTCATTTACAAAAAGTTCGACTTTGATAAATCAGATGATCATATCATAGCGAATGATGCTAAATTTCAGTCTATACTTGAATACAAATAAAGCTGATTATTATATTTGATAATACACAAAATGCTTCTAGAGAATATTTGCAAACTTCTGCATCGAATAGACCGCCGGGGTGTAGTAATATTCTTTTTGACGCGCTACTAATACTGGCGATCGATGCCCCAAAAAACGCGGAATTGCATCGATCTTTGGAAACGGTACACGCAATCACGTCGTTTGATAAACAAAAAACGTCTCATGGAAATAATTTTCCTCAATTAAAATGAAAAGTTGATTCTTCTTTTTTGTTTGTTTAATTTTCTTTATCTACTCTCGTCACGTCGCTGCGGCACATTGCATTTTCGACTTTTAAATTTATTTTCCTCCATAACTAATAATATATAATATATAGATAATGTATAGTAAAACACTTTGAGAGATATAGTGAAGTCATCACAGAAGCGTCATATTAATCATATAGTTATATATTCTTGTATTTTTTTGTATTTTTTACTCGTTAAATCAGTGTACTATATATCCTTTAGTAATTGTTTATTTCATTCTTTAAATCAGCGCATTAGTAATATTACAATGATCGAGTACAAAATTTTTTCAAGGTGGATTTCTTGTTTTTTTCTTTTTCTCTCTCTCTCTCTCTCTCTCTCTCTCTCTCTCTCTCTTTCTTTCACTTCAAGCCTAGTATAAAGCACTATTACGTATTTTTAATATATAATAACGCCACTTTGCGCGACGCTTCGTGCGTTTCGTTTTGCTTTCGTATTCGCTTTTGAAAACGCACAAAGCATCGCGCGGTCTCTCTTCCTCTCATTTTTTTCACTTTAATTAATCTGCGCAACAATGCAAAAGCCTTTTTTTACCGATTTTAATTAATACTCGCCGAAAAAATGATTTCTCCTTATAATTATATAAATTATTAACTACGAATCTTAATTTGTATATAAAAAGCCTTACATTCTATAATCTAGTGCTCGGATTGTTTAAGGTTTAAATCATTAATCGCACATGAAGTAATTGTTGAAGATGTACCAACCGAGTAATTTCATCGAGTTCGCACGCAATTCGTATCGTCGCTATAAAATTTTCAATCTGCGGGTACACATATATCCAATGAGTAAAATCTTGACAATCAATAGTTAAAACTACAAAGCAGCGCTTTGTTTGTGTAAACGTGAAAACTTCACAATCAACGGGTTTTGAAACAGTTAAACGACAATTTCTCGAGAATTTAGTCGTTTCTTAAATCAATGTACGCTAAAATTAACGTAAAAAGCGAATCACATGACGCTGGAATGCTACAAATATGGCATCTCACATAAAATTTTGTCTGCGATAATTTATACACGCATATCCCTTAAAAAAGTACGAAAGCCCGCTCGAAGGCAAATTTACTCAGTCGGTAATCAAGCGAATTTTCCATCGCCGTGAATACAATAGGCATTACTCTCTGCTGCCTGATGATTAAGCAAAAGACGATTAATATTTGATAATAGTCGCACATCAATGTGCTCACTCGGGCGACAAAAAAGTCTAACGATCAAACATTAAAAAGCTCGGTTACCAGCTAATTTCGCGTATGTGATATACTCCAGTATCATCGATAAAAAAAATCATAAAAACGTGTTCGGAACTTGCATGCATTAAAGTATATGTACGATTGAGCTAAAAAAATGGATCATAAAGGCAGTGTTTCTCTTTTCTCTTCTCGGATACTCCTAGACGTTAGTAGATGATGATAAAATGAAAAATTGAGGCGAGTGAAGAATCGACATCTCTCGGGTAGTTTAGCCGGAACTCGCAGTTTCGTTGACCACCGGCATGTTGTCCATTATGCCGTCTTGGCCCTCTTTGGTTTGAACTTTAGCTTTGTTTTGCCTGACCATCTCCACACGTTTCTCCTTCAAAAAAGGAAACATATTTTATTGTAATTTTAAATTGTTTCGATCAGCGCAATGAAGTGTGAATTGTGTGGGTAGCAAGACTAGGTATGAAAAACATGAATCACTTTTGCATTTGCTTATAATTATAAAAATGTATGTTTTTCTCGATATTCGGAGCAGTGAATGTTTCTCTATCGATGTAACTGTAATTTCTAATTTTCAAGCCAGTATAACTGAATGTCTATACTTATTAGAAAAGAGAAGCAATAAACTAATAAACGTAATACAAGATAATCTGTAAATAATATTTAACATCAAAACACTTAAATTTTCAAAAATTCATCCATGAACGCAACCAAAGATTCAGCGCAGCCTATAGTTTCGTCTAAATCAGAACAGCCAGAGCGAGAGAGAGAGAGAGAGAGAGAGAGAGAGAGAGAGAGAGAGAGAGAGAGAGAGAGAGAGAGAGAGAGAGTCTATATAATTCCTAAGAGCCTAAGATGTCAGCAGCTGATTAGTATCAGATTTACATGCTGGCGAATGGCCTGCACGCGACGCTGTATCTCCCGCTGGCGGTTGAGCTCGGCGCTGATTAGCCGCGCGTCGGACTCGCGCTTTATCGCCTCGACGTCCCGGGCGACGTTGGCTCCTGCCACATCGCGCACTTTGGCCAGCCTCACAGTGTTCTGCAACGTCGTTGCACCACCGAGTCGCAACAAGGGATCTCGCTTAATTGGATTCTCGCAAGGTGTTGGGGATCTGCATGATCTGCTTTTTTTGTTCATTTAATACATGTCATTACCCGATGGAAAAAACGGCACCAACTTGCTTAAAAGAGCCACTCTATAATTATGGTTTCTCAGCTCGCAGAAGTATGCGTATTGTAATGAAATTATATTGAGTTCGGAATCCCTTGGAGAAATGTAATACGCGACAAACTTTTTCAACTTGAGCTCGGCGAACTTACCGAGATAACAGCAGTCCGCACGGCATTCAATAGCCCCGAGTATTTTAACTTTGAAATCTGCTGTACAGCGACGACTAAAGTAAAAGTTTAATTTTTGAATTTTCTCGATTCTCTTGGGTAAGGCATTATTATCTTTGAGAGAAAAAAAATTCTTCATCCCTGATACTTGGATAATGAACAAAGTTGGCTGTACGGATCCTCGCCTTTTGGAGCAAAGCCTACGCGAGTATCTTCATTTGACTGAGTGGCATTTATGCTTCTACTGAATGCAAACAAAAACAATTCACTCAGACAACGAACAATAACTGTAGATCCTGTATAATAACGCCGGGCGACTATCTAAAGCTACATATAGCACTACAGCGCCCTACGCAAGGTAACCCGTCGAGGAAAGCTGAAAGTGTAAAGTCCGCAATGCGGCGCCGAAATCGAGGGACGCCAGTGCGGCTTATAGCGGGAAACTTACGTGATTGCGGAGCTTCTCCTTCTGCTCGCGCTCGATGAGCTCGCGCCGCTCACGCGCCTGGTCGAGCTTGGACTGGATCTGCGACTCCAGCTGCAAAACCCGGTCGGCGATTCCTTGGCGCACGGTTGCTACTCGTTCCTCCTGGAATTTACGAACGCTCGTAAATTTTGCTCATGCGAAATACACTTTTTGAACATGAATTCATCTCTAATAACAATAGTCGAATAATAAACGAATACAGACGTGCTCTTTGAGACGCTCGACGATGCTCTTGATGTTCTCGCCGCGCTTGCCCGAAGCGTTCTTCAACTTCTCGTCAATGGCGACGCGCACCTCTTCAGTCTGCTGCTCGATAGTTAATCTAGTCTTCTCGACTCCTTCCAACTAAACAAGAGAGTAATTGTATTAGAGTAAACAAACCGCGGATTCCGGCCTTTTTGGAAATTCATACACTTACATGCTCCTTGAGCTTGCTCCTGAGATCTGTAATGAAAGCCTCTCTCTTTTCCTCGCTGTTGTTCATCTTGATGTCGAGCGACTCCCGAGTAGCGTTGACGAAGCTAGCGTTGAGCTCGTCCTTCTTCCGGGCGACTTCCTCGATCTTGCTCAATCTCGCGTTGAGCGCGGCGATCTTGCTCGCCTCGAGCGAGAGTCGGCGCTCCTCGGCCGCGCGAAGCTTGTCCTCGATGTTGACGGCCGGTTGAGTCGGCGAAGTCTGGGTAGGCGAAGGGGCTCGCTTCGCCGGTGCCGTTGGCTCGGCCAGGATCACTTCGTAGCGCAAACCGCCCTTCGTCTTCTCCTGGCAGCGGATCTCCGTTGCTGAAGGGATCGAGAAATTAGAATAGTTATAGCTAGTGAGTTTTAAGAGGGTGTTTGGTTTCTACCTCATCGACATTGTGTAAAAAAATAATTCGAAGCAACGAAGCATAGCTTGGCACATTAAACCACTTGTTTTTAAGCTTCGTTTTAACAAAAGTGCACGTCTAGTCGTGCGAAACAGTAAAATTATGTAATAAATTACGTAAGCCACGAAGCATGTACGCTTTCGCATGGTTTTGATAAAAGACAAGAGCTATTAAAATAATCAACGTTCGCGTGCCCCCCGCGTATACTCCGATGCAAAATTCAATCACATTAAACGTGATTGTTAAAGCGTGTATATACTCACACATACATCATGCGCGAGAGCCACAAATCTTAATCACGTGAGACCACTTAGCGGTATTTCCGCGTAACGGAATCGCGTCCAAACAACTCAATTTGATACTGTCTAAGCGGATGAATGAAAATAATTTCAGCGCTCGCAGAGACGGCTTTCGCTTCATCCCCAAAAAGGGGACGCTTAATTGAGCGGAACGAGATTTTCCGATATACACACTTCACGCTTGCTTAATTCCAGCATATATAGAAAGAGGGAAACTCATCGCTCGGTTTTTTTATGACTATACACAGCCTTAGCCGAAAAAGTCCACGATTCATCTTGATAATGCACTTGGCGAATGTCGGGCCTGAATAATGCATGTTTTGAGTGGCTTCTTCTACTTTTTTTTCATTCTCGAGTGCTGATGCAGCGCAGGCTTTTACGCTTGGAGGGAAATATTACGGTTAGGTTTTTACGGCAGTATCGCGGCTCTCCAATTTACGACTCTTCACGAAAGTCGAACTTTAATCTTTTCGCTCTCGCACACGCACATACATTATAGTATATCGATCGCGTCGCCAGCCCTTGCATTAATGGTAAGGTACTCTGCGCGCGATCCCAACGGCACGTTACGATGCACTTCTATTGTTACGATAATCAGATCGAAAAGCATTTGTATTATTCTGAAAATAGTATAGTCTACCCTCGGCTGCGAGATGCTGCGATAGCGGAGGAATGTATAATTCACCGCGAGAGATGCGAGAGATGTATACCGGCATCGGTTTTGTTCAACTTTTTTCGGATGCAGATCCATAGTATACAGTTTGCTTTATAATTTAGTAATTGCGTATCAAAGGAAGCAAAAACATTATTCGAGCCAACTCCATCAGCTTCCTCTAAACAACTTTAAAAAAGAGTGCATCAACTGATGAAATCACAGCGCACCGTCCAAACACCCCGCACCCGCACAATTTACCAACGTACTCGAGTCCACTCAACCGCCGGCGTCATGCATATACACCAGGATAGCGCAGCTAAAGCCATACGCAGGCGGCACACAGCCGCGGAAAAAGCGCCAGGCACAGGGCCACAGCCCCACACACACACACACACACACATATATATATATATATATATATATGTGTGTGTATGTATGTATGTATAGTACATATAGTAGTAGTAGTAGTAGGAGGCGTATGAGTCAGCCTCAGGCGAAGGAGAGAGGATCGATCTGCTGGCAAAAGAGGGAAGAGTGTCTCCGGGCGCTGCGGCGTCTACACGCGCTCTCTCGCACGCACCGGAGCTGTGCATGTATAGGTAGCAGCTTTCCCCTCGGTTTGCCGCTGTTTTACCGATGCTTTGTTATACGCCGGCTTCTCTCTGTTCTCTCTGCGTTCTGCGTGCGGCTGGTTAAGTGGCTTTTTTTTTGGAGGGGGGGGGGGGAGCCTGTACTGTACATTTTTGACGTCGCTTTTCAAAAATTCACGCGTATTAATGTGGCTGGAAAGCTGAATTTTTGGAATGAAATTGCGCGTTCGAAGCTGTGTATCTGGTTCAATTAAATTCTGAATTAAGCTTGATTTTCGAGGGATCCATAATTCATTTTCGGAATTTCGTTGAATTTGATAAACTTGGAAAAGAAACTTGAGCCGCCGTTCTTCTCAAACCTGCTGAATAATGAATTTATTGCTGAAACGACTTGACTTCAAAATTTGTCCACCGATTTGTGTGAATTTATACCATTTTATTTTGCAATTTCCTCTATATATACCTCTATCGTTTATTCACAGCACGTACCAAGGTACAATAATTCCAAGAAAACATTTCAAACACGACGACGAGCTGTAACCTCAGAAGTTCAAACGTAACGTTGAAGAAGAAGACTATATTTACCAAGCCTATAGAGCCATCCTTGACACACAGAAGAAAAAGCTCGGAATACTAATAATTTGTACACGTGAGCTTTCGCAGCTGACCGCGCATGCAACGTTTTCTTCACGAGGAAAAAATTATAGACGTATATAGAATACTTAGTTCCTAATTTGTTGCGACACGACAAATAAAACGTCCATCTTGTCGAGCTGAAACAAACATCGCATTCGAAGCCATGATTCATTAAAAAAAAAAAACCCGAACGCACAGCGCTTCAGTTTTATAACGAACTCCGCACGTCCTTCGGTCGGTTTCAAAAAGATCAATCAAGCGCTGCAGGTATATACCCCTCTGCAGCAATAATTTTCGTCTCTTCCTTCACGTCCAAATCCGTCATATACGCGCGTCCAAATAAGGTCCAACGGTTACCGCCACATGTAGTCAGAAGATGAAAAATGCAACTAATCAATCCCCCGAAAGCGACAATGAATCTCTCGCTATCGATAAATATCCAGCAGCCTATATACAAGTCAGCCATTCATCTCTCTACTTCATAGTGTATACAGAGCCAGCTTTATCTTGCGCGCTTGCGATATTGCATCGCGGCCGATGCACCGCTACGACGCTGGAGGGGGTGGGTGCATTGAACCGATACCAGTTCTCCCCGCTCTCTCTTTCTCTCTTGCGCTGGCAAACGGTCTGCTGGAGTGGAGCCTTTTTTGGTGGCGTTTTCGAGGAGCTTTCGGATGAATGGACTTGACAAGGGTTTCGCAGAAGGAAGTTGAAGATTTGCTTTTGAGAGAGAGGATTTCTTCTTTGAATTGCAGTTTTTTCAGGTCTCTACCTCGGCGGGTATCTTTGAGAAATAAATTGACTGTATAACAGGTACGCCGTTGGCGTTCCGTTTAGATTTTGAAAGCCGAAGAGGAATGAAATGAATGGTTTACTGGTTTTGAGACCTGTTTCAACTTTACTTCCAAGAAATATACCTATATGAATTAAATATTTACGAGGATTTATTATAACGCATAGAAAATGTTTCAAATTACATTTGTACATTAAAGTCTCAGTTACATACACTGAACCATAAAGTCCTTCGATATAATCAAAACCAGGACTCTATACGTAATACGTTATGTGTACAAAATTCTAGGATGCACCACACATCGAGATTTGAATTTAGATATCCTACCGCAACGCAACGCCAAAGAGCATCAAATCAAACCAGCTCAAATCGGAACACGTACACACACGCGTTACACTCGTACTTGATAATGCGATCTGCGTTTTGTCCCTCGCTCGGATATGCCTCTTCAGTAATCTCATCCAATTGAATTCAAGTATGCTCTCATACGCTTACGATTACGTTTCGAGCGCATACGCGGTATCCATCATCAAACTCAATAATGCAATTCAATCACGCACCAAATCTTCCTCTCTAACGCTTTCATACGCCGTTTTTTTTCCAGAGACAAAGCCTCGAATCAAGGAGAAAAACGCTGCGCCTTCGTAGGCCGGAGATAATGAACGTGCGTATACAAGAGCTGGAAAAGCGTTTCGAAACGAGTCTACTCCGGGAGCACAATGTGTCTGCAGAACGGGATTTTGCAAGAAAGGTATTGGCAGGCTTAGATCGACGGACGTCAATTCGAGATGCAACGCGCGTCTTTTGTTCGTTCGGTATTGAATTTTCAATGCGATTTTCGCTGTTTATGGGTTATACTTTAGAACAATGTCTTTTTGTTCCTATGACTATATACGTTTAATAAAAAAAATGAGTTAAATAGTATACATAAATGCAATTTTCAGTAAAGAACCAATAAAATTTGATGCTTCGAGTTGATGGCCATTAAATCTGCAACTCGATTTGCAGCAATCGTGGACAACAAAACCCCGACAAATGCTTACACTTAAAAGCCTCACACATACACACGCATACGACAGTGCTTGAAAAACAGGCGAGCTGTACACGTGCGTATACTCACTTATGAACTTGACTTTCTTGGGCTGTTTGGTACGGGGCTTCCCCTTACCGCTAGGCTTCTTCGTAGGTGCGGCGCCGCGTCGCTGAGTGGCTGCGCACAGAATCAATTCTCGCTTTTTTTCTTTTCTTTTTTCTCCACCGCGTGTAAGCGCGTGTACACACACACACACACACACACACACACACACACACACACACACACGAATTTCTGGAGGAGTAGCCGCGCCCAAGAGAGTTTCGGAATATTGCTTTACGTGTCGCGAATGTATACATGTATATCGAACACATGTGCGGCGAGTTCGATTTGAGAGACGACTTTCTTTTCTCTGTTTGGGTGACGAGGTCGTAATGCCAAGAGGGCATTAGATTTCCGGACGTTATTTCGTGACTCGAGAGAAGTGTTGGGTTGTAGAGCTTTGATGTCTATTGCCTATTTGCTCGATGGTATTGCTTATACCATGAATTACATTTTCTTTTCGTGTCGTTGTGTGGACTTGCTTCTTTTTCATCTAATCTATTATATTTGCTAATCGAATTCAATTAATATTGTTATCACGATATAAGTGCAATCTTTGTAGAGTCTAAAAACAAACTCGATCCAGTATGCCAAAACTCTATTTTTAATCCCCAAACAGCGCATAAGGAACAAAAAACTTCTGACCCCCGGTTACAACCGATAACACGCGAAACTAACTACATATTGCAGTCAACCCCGAACGCTGCATCAGAGCAACGAATTCGCGGCGAGTTATTCACACTCATTGTCACGATAGTCGGAGGGAAAAGCAAAACCGTCGCAAGTATCGACTTTTCCAGCGGCGACTTCGCGAAGTTGACCTGGAAAATTCGCTTGCCAAAGCGACGACGCGTCGCTGATGCTTTTTATCTCTCTCCCTCTCTCGTTTTCTGGCAACTTTTATGCTGCTTCAATTTTAAAGAAGTTGGCGAAAGTTTCGGAGACGGGTGTGACGGAAAAGTTTTCCGGGGAAAAGAGCCTTCTCCGTGGTTAATTATTCGTTGATTGATTTGCTTATTTATTCATGGCTCGCCAGTACCCTTAAATGCCTGATCGTGCACAATTTTTACGTTCAAGAAAGAGCGAGGTATTTTCAGAATTTTTTCCATCGAGTAAAGTAATATGATTACTTTCTAATAGGTGACTATATATTGGAATTGGAATAATTGAATATATCTTCGACGATAAAATCCGATAGGGATCCTATAAAGTTACGACTGCCCCCAGTGGTTTAATAATCTATAGCCAAAATTAATCCTCTATAAAATATACTGAATATCCATATTGAATTAAAGTAAAAAAATACTCTATAATCGAGATGAGTATTGACCTTGTGAAAGTTTAAAATCCAAACTTTCAAACCACCGTAAGTATTTTCGCGTATTTTTAGCACAGCTCCCGCACGATTAAAGCAATCGATCGCTGCAGGTGTTCTTGGGCTCTAATTGGTTAATGAGCATGCGCTCATTTATGCGCTTCGAGAGGAAAAACTTTGAATGCGCTTTTCTTGGAAGGTCCAATTATCGAAAAGATTTCTGAGGACTCGAAAAAAAGAACTGAATGAACGAGATTGTCGAGTGAAAAAAAGCAAATTTAAAAAAAAGTTGCTTCTCCCCCCGCGAGAGGCAAGCGCAGCAAAACGAGTCTATTTTCTCGCAGTAAAGAATTCAAGGGAGAGCTCGACGACGACGACGCCGGAGAAATTGATCGGACTACTGCAGTGTTGGGGTAGCCCGGATAACGTTCCTACTATCGACCCCCGCGAGACGACGACGCGTACAGCTAAGGTGTACATATATGAGTATGTGTGGTATATCGCGTGACGTGATGATTTCACGTGTCGTTCGCACAACGACGTTTCTCCCGATGGGGTGTCTCTGCCCAGTGTGTGTGTGTGTGTGTGTGTGTGTGTGTGTGTGTGCGCGGTATCAGGTTCGTGCGAATTCGTGCGATAAATTGCAAGGTTGGACCGTCGCTGATGCTGGTATACGGGTGAGAGAGTTTAAGTGCAAAGTTGGCACGGAGATGTGTATGGAGACGCTTGCGAGCAGATGTCGAAGGAGCTTGGAAGTTTATTTGTTCTCGAGTGCTGGCGGGTTTTTTAAATTCCCTATATGAGAAATCGACGTGGAAAATGTGTAGCTCCGGATTGAATAAAAACGACGAATAAACAATAACGTTGTATGATGCGATTCTGAAACTATTTAAACATTTATTGTACATAAAATCAATATCGTAAGGACGCGATGCTATAACAACGCGTGATCAACAGCATCAGAAAATAAATCATCCTAATAAGTAACGCGTCGCGTCTATTAAAAAAGAATTAACGGAGAATCCCGTTCCGGAGAATGGAAAGCGGAAAAATGGAAAGGGTCACATGAGCTCACAATGAGGAAAATCGATGAAAACTCCGCGCGTCCATTAAAAGGAGAGAGAGAAAGAGGAAGATAAAAAAAACAAGACCGCGCACACAATGACAAATCACCGGTGCAACGGCGGCGGACTCGGGTGCAAAAATAGCTGCGGAAAAGGGAAAATATTTTTCTGGAGTTAGAGGAAGAGCATAATGTATGAGACGGAGAGACGGAGATTATTTTTAAAGTATATTTTCATGAAACATGATGGCGTAGAGTTGAAAATATGGAAAAAACGTTGCAATTCACGAGGGTGCGATTGTCGAATGGCTCGCCTTTGAACCAAACGAAAACTAAACTCGATTATTGCTTTCTCTAATTTAGAGAAAACAATCTAATAATAATAATAATAATACGCTCACTATTAAAACTACGGAAATTGGAAAAAATTAAGATAAGTCCTATCGGAGTGTGCCAAACGCCCCACAAATATATATGAGCAGGCTGGGGTGAGTTCCGTGCAGCAATTCCGCCGTATCCCACTCTGCGGCTCGATAAATCGGCTGCGGAGTCAAGGTTCGCTCCGTCTCTCGCATTGCGGATAATTAGTCGGATGATCGATCGACGCGGCTGGAAATTTCCTCCTCTGAACATGCATGGCTGTGGGTATATAGATATGTGCATCGCGTCGAGGGAGAGATATGAGAGCATTTGACTTCGACAATGCATCGGATGAAAAGCCATATTCGCTGCTCACTTCCGCGTCTGAAGTGCGGCTGTGCTTCGCGGTACGTCGAACCTAACCTCACTAGGTATGTGTGCGCAGCTGAGGTATGTGGACTGAGCAGCAGCGGCTCGAGTGGCTCTTCGACGGCGCTTTGATTTGCTACAGTCGAGGAGCGATTGATCGTGGATTAATAGGTTAACTCGAGTCTCGATGACGATTAGAGATGGGAAACACTGTGTTTGCTGATTTTGGCATTATAGGTTTGAGGTTATGGTTGCACTGGATGTATATTAGGGTTTGAGGTGACATGAAAATAAGCTGTATATAGAGAAGTCAGTAGAAATAAACGAGCTTGGTAAGACAATCGATATATCTCGAATCTGGATTTAAAATCTACTTTCTTAAATAACATGTACTCAGACGTGATGACTCGAAAATTAATTCAACAAACATCTCGAAGAGACAGAACTGAGTGCAGTAATGACGATATCCTGCAGCGGATCTCTGAAAACTCGGCTAATCCTGTTTGCCGGCGCGGGAAAATGGGTTACCTACTCGGCAAATTTGATTACAATATGGAACAAAACTTGCGCACCACTCGCTGACGTCGATACATTTCTCGCCAGCAGTACATGGAGCTTTCAGGATATGAAACGCATTACATTCGCGCACAGGACGGTAAAAATAGATGGAGCAAGAAATAGATCGACCAAAAATAACGTATACTACTGCACTACTTATATTATAATTTCGAAGGTAATGGCGGCAATGAATTATTAAAATAGAGGATACATCTAACGCATAATATAAGACCTCGGAACACACCTAGCGATATGTGAACGAAAAACAACACGTTTTGCGCAAAATAGAATCGGCTGACCTTGTGGAGGCTATACACGTATAAGGACTCGGAAGTCGGGCCGTGCGGAGCTTTGTTATATGTATGTATACAAGGAAACGAAAAACGACGTTTCCTTCAAAGGGTCGAGCGTCACGCGAAATCGAATGAAGCACATTTGCGTGTGATATATACACACACATACACACAGCGCGCCCCTGGCTGTAAACGTCGCATAAATTAGCAAGGATTAACTTTATCGTCCTCTGCGGCTTGTATATAAAACTCGACACTATACTTTTTCTCCCTTTTCTCGTCGCTTCCTTTAATTAAGCTTGTCGATAGAGAATTTCTTCTTCGATTAAATTAAGATGTCCCGGGTAAGATTATTTTGCATTTATTATACCTCGCGCTTGGACGAGGCGGAGCTTTATCGGGCTAATGCTCAGTGAAAAGGTGAAACGGATTTAATCAAGACGTTGGACTTTAAATGACTGAAAAATTAAAAGTTTTTTCTCAGCTCTAATATTTATTTTAATGAGGTAAATTAATGCCTCGATGTAAGCTACTCAATCTTTTGGTCTTCTTATACACAGCAGCCCAACGAAATTAATGACAGCCACTAGAGCCACAGCATCAGATAACAAACCCCTTCGGAAGCCCGTCAATTAATAAACCCATCACTCCTCGATCTCAAGTCCACACAACGACATCGAAAAAATTCCCTACTCCTATCTTCCCTCGTATCTTTCTCTTTTTATTCTCTTGGGCGCGCGTCCGCAAATTGCAGTAGGCGAACTCGCAATTATCCTCCAGAAAGCGCAAAAAGTGTGTGTGCAGTATGTGTATGTGTGTACGTACGCACGGGAGGCAGGAAAAAAATCGATGCCGGACTACTGCTTATATATACTCACCGACGAGGCTCAACGGCGCCTTACAGCTATGGCAGAAGCACTGCAGCACCGAGTCGCGTACCAGGGTGATCAGCATCTTGACTTTGTCTTCTTTTCGCGGGGAGAGAAAAGACACCGACGAGGTATTAAAGAATAAGCGTTTATCGAGAGATCATCTCTCTGTCTGTCTTCTCTTTCGATCGTTTAGTTCGCGGAACAATCGAGGAAACGGCAAAGAAAGTAGCGAATGGGGTTTGCGATGGCAAGAGGGGTGGTGAGTCATCGTAAGGGATGGCTTTTGTCTTCGTTCTGATATACAGTACATCGAGACACGGTATATGGATGTTCTTATCAATTAATCAAACGCAAAGTAGTGTACGCGCGCGCGTGTGGGTGAAATTAATTCTCGATGTAATATACAGATTTTGGTTTGCTTTACGTATAGCGTAAGGCGGCACAAAGGAACAATAAGGGTAAATTTCATCGAGCATATTTCGACGTTGTAATATTATTTCAATTTAAAAAGCAGCCTTTGTTCGACGAGGATTTCAGGCGCAAAGCCATTGCTGCACGCGAGTTATATACTGAGAGAAAATCATTTTCAGCGCGTATATAAACGCATTTTGTTACTAAGGGCGAAATTTCGTTACTATGACAATGAGGTTACTCGACTATATAGTGTTTCGACGGAGCAATAAAAATGATTCTATCGATTGGCTTATGCAGTCGTACGTGACGTCACTTTCTCGAGCGTCGCACACTCTCAGATAAACTCGTTTTCAACATAAAGATATACATCATTTGCGAACCGGGTTTAGCTCTGCGCAAATCAATTTTCCAGATTCATTACACGCACACACGCGCGTGCACACACCCATCGTCTTTTTTTCTTCATCAACGGCAATAAAACCCGACCCTTCGTATATAAATCACTCTATGCAAATGAGAGCACGTACGGAGGAAAATCCGATAGAGATCAGACCGTTTCCGAGACGATTAATCAAGTCCGAGCCCGGGAGAGAAAACCTTCGTTATCGAATTATGCTTCGCCGAATTATTTTTCAGAAAAGCTCGCGGCGAGCTTACAACACACGCGCGCGCGCACACCCGGCAACAAGCGCTGCAGCGATCCTGTGTATCCTGCTACTTACGCATCGCCCCCCTAGGCTGTGTTAACCCTCTTGATTACTCACTCCCGGGCGTCTTACCACCCCAATCGAAACTTTCTTGCTGCGCGGAGGAAAAGCGTTTTCGCGGAGACAGACAGAGGCACTGCGTGGTACAGTGTGAAGGTTATTTTTTTGTCTGGAGTAGAGAGATGCACTCGTTAAATTTGAAGCTATATCGATAGAAGATGAGGTTTTAGCGAGATAAAAGAGAGGACTACCGATTCATCGACTCTTTCAAAGCGTAATCGAATTTTCTTCACGCTAAAAGTACCGCTTTCCCGAGTGCACTAGACCGGCCGGGGGGGTTGCCTCTCCTCTCTCCGGCCGGCGTGACTCACCGTTCGATCGAACCTCATCTGTACCTGTCTCTCTACTCCGAAAAAAAAGACCCTTACACGAGCTCCTGACGAAAAACGAACCAGAAACCAACCGAAACTTGAATAAAACTCCGCACTGGAAACAGGGGGTTGTAGTGGTAGAGTTAGCGGAGCAGGTCCTCTTGAAGCAGCGGTGAGTGTGCGCAACCAGGGCGGTGGCTGTTTGGCGACTGAGGGTAGAAAGAAGAAGCACCGGTAGCGCTGGCGGCGCCGCGGCGCCCGGCGTCGCTCGATATGCCGGTACTCCCTCTCTTTGCTCCGCACCTCTCTATGTAGGGTCTCGCGCGTGCCGCCGTTTGTACAGAGAAATGCCGGCTGTGCTACGTTAGTCGGGGGATGTATACGAGAGGATGATTTCAGTTTTAGGGGGTCGATCTACTTTACCGACGGGGTCACAGGGGGCTGGCTGAATTTGGTTGTCTGCTTTGCTAATGAGAATATTTGCGAGAAAGCATGTAGCTAGACTGTTTAGCTTTTTTGCTAGAAGAATGTTATTCATTGAATACGCGTATGCATGATTCAAACGTGCAAACGAAGGATAGAAATTAATACCATCGCAAAATTCCTTTGGTATAAAAAAGAGTCCTCCCTCTTGAAAATTCAAACTCATAGAATAAACATGACAAAACTATTATTAAAACAGAATTCATAACACCATTCTTCACAAGCGATACGAGCAAGAACTCTCCGCATTATTCGAAAATGCTTCTAAAACTCAGGTATACACACGAGGCAACTATCGATTCGCCCTCGGCGATGCAGCCGACAGCGCAGCTCCAAATTTTCCCTGCCGGGAATATAATTCGCGAAACTTATTAAACACCTGCGTTATACTCGACGGACAGATATGGGACACAACGGTACGAAATTTGTGCGCGAGCATAAATAGTAATTCGAACCGACGCGCGTGTGAATCCAATAAAACAAGAAGCGACGATAAACGTCAGGTTGTATTTTGCAAATCTCGGTTGAAAAAATATATAGGTAGCATCGAGACTCGCTATTAATCTTTCATAATCCCTGCGAGCTTCGATTCCGCTGATCAATAGCCTCTGCTCTAAAGATATCAAATCCAGTCTGGATATTTATCTTTGTTTTTGTGTATAACTCGCAAACAAAAGAAAAGCATACCAAATAAGTTTGAATAAAAAACACCGTATAAAAGCAGCAGCGAACCCAACCGAAATTTCCGAGAACAAGGCCTCATTACGCTCGCCGCTTAATTCCCAGGTCATTTGCATGAGCCGCACGACAATAAGCGAAAAAGTTCGACGACCATAATACCGCTGCTGAGGAGCAAGCTGCACACTGCAGCCTCGACAATAAAACGCGTTGCGCGCACGCTGCGAACGGGTTATTCGTAAAACCCGAACCACCTACGCGTCGAGTTTTCATCTCTTCCCTTTTTTTCTCTCTCTCTCTCTCTCTCTCTCTCTCTCTTTCTCGACGTCTGCAGCTGCACACATACATGCATATTCATGGGGATGTGCCGGAGCAGTGAAGCTCGTGTAACGGAGGAGAGTCAGTGATTTTAGTCGGACGCGTGGGCTTTTATGTCCGCGTCTCTGCGCAGAGAGTGGACCTTTGCGCGTAAAGAGAGATAAGGATGAGAGGGACTGTTATACGTCCCGACTCGAGTTTTGGCGAGTTTTTGCAAGTGGTATAACTCAATTGTTCGCAGTTCATACGTAGAGAATACGAAAGAGTGCCTGGGTTCGCTGTTTTGGTACGGGTGTTGGTATTAAGGAAAGTTCAAAAACTTTAATTTTTCAAACTGCAATCTACATATGGATGTATACAAGCCTTTGTTTTCTGTCTAAATATTCACCATTAAAACTTTAATCTCGAATAAATACTGAAAATCCTTTTTCAGTAGTCTTTAAAAAAAGGGTAAAAACAACCATAGAGAAATTCTCCCATTGGAATAAAAACGCGCAAATAAACGATATCTCTACCAAAAAAAGGAAAATCATCGACGCATCACCCGATAGAACGCGACGGCGTAAAGAAACGAAAAAGTGTGTCTGCTCGACTATGTATAGGCGCGAAAAAAGCTGGATGGGAAAGACGGAATTCATCCGACTATACGCCGTTCGTCAATCTCCGCTGCAAAACAGCGCGCGCAAATCGAGTTTCATTTGCACACGTCGAAGGGCGAACGGAACACGAGAGAAAGGAGAAAATGATTTAACGCGAGAGAACCGGAAGAATTTTGTTAGCAGTCTGTAAGTAAACGATTCCGACTTTGAAGTTTGATTATGAATTCTAATGGAGGGACGCTTCATTTCATGGCTGAAGATATTAGTTTATTCAATCATTATTTTTGTAAAACTACCCAATGAGAAAATCAATTTATGAGTACAAGATTAATTGCAAGTTTTTCGAAAATTGATTAAAATCTCTATGAAATCAGAAGTAATATTTGGAGCTGTTATGCGTAGAAAAAGCTGAAAATAGAAGAAAAACAAACAGCAAAATGTCATTGCATCTCAAGAGCGACGCAAGCCGCTCAAACCCGGAAGAGAATAAACTCGTCGAGCGATTTTACAAAAGAAGGTTTATAAATCCACACCCACATGTATATTGTATGCGCACTCACACAGCCAAGACAAAGAGAATCAGAAAAGAGAAATACCGATAAGAGCCGAGTCTGGAGCAGCGCTGCAGGACTTTAATCTAATAGCCGGAGAGCCGAAGAGTAGCGCGCCATTCCATTCAAGTCGAGCCGGATAAAGAATTTCCAGCGCAGGGTATTCGACTGGTCGCCTTTTCACCCGACTGCGCAACGGATTAAGCGCCGCGTCTTTCGTTTTTTCTCGATTCCTCGATGAAAACGTTTTGAACTGGTAATTCGGGTAGCAGTGGAAATGGGAACTTATATTCGTCAAAAAATGCACTATTTTCTAATTCATATAGCTAAAGCGAGAGTTTTTTTTGAGAATACTTTAACTTTAAGTTCGTTAGTTTCAATTGTGACATGTTTTGTAAAATAAAAATGCTATGTACATGAAAACGTTAATTTATCCACGCTATTTTCTAAAAGTAATCGAATTTATTAGCTTTGATGTTATAACACGTACGGCACGCGATTCATTGATCTATACCTAAATATAAAGTACATTACAAAGTCCAATCGATGACTTTATAAAATGCATTGCACAAATGAGGTCAACCCAATAAACTCTCACCTCATCTCCCACAGCTACATAAATGAAAAGCTAGTCTCCAGCAAAATAGAGACTCAATACAACAAATAGAGATTCCGCAAAAGCCAACATGTGTCTAACGTGCAATGAAACGCGCGAATTAGGAAAATCTACCGGCCAGATCGCATTTTTCAAACTTTCCCTCGATGCGGGTTAGAAAAAAAGCCGACCGCACCATCAGTGCAAGTACCATCAATCGTGTGCCAGACGAGCTCGGGGCTCGACATACCGTTTGAGGGAAGTGGAGGAAATTTTTCTACCAGCCTTTGGAGACTGGTCCGAGACGTAGGTTTTTAAACAATGACGATTACTTTTTTTACTGTCAGTCGTTAGAACTAGCTTATTATGTTCATTCATTCTGCAGTTGTGGATTTAAATGCACTTTTTTACAAGCAAAATGATAAATGTCATTCTCAAGCACTGAACTATCTATACAGGTTGAACTCGATTCGAGACAACATTTAAGAGTTAATTTATTATTGAACGCATAATCAATGCTTGGTTCATTAACACCAAATAATTCATACATACATTTTCTGTATTTACAAAGCAACTCTTCACGCGTCTCATCCCAACAATTTTCCACTAATTACATCCTCCTCGCTGAGACTCCGGAAAAAAAGAACAAGCATTTCTAAATCACCGCGCAACTTTTTCCTCTCCATCGCGAATCAATCGACTTGTCTTCTCCATATACCCTTCGTAGAAAAAGCAACAAACCGGGCATATCGAAGAAAGCGTCTATGCGCATTTCACCTTCTTCCAACAGTCCGTAGGCGGCAATCGGGTTAGCCCACGCGAAAAAAGCCGCGTCGTTTAGAAAGCGCTACATCCGCGCAAAAAGGGCTATGTGCACTTTTCTCGATAAGTATATACATATAAATGAATATATAAGTTCACACGTGCGACGGTTATATTCGGGTCGCGGCACGAAAATCGTGTGAGACTTAGTCACGACGGTTTTACCGTTCGTGAGAACGTTTGGTTTTTTTCTGAGGAGAGAGAGATACCTAGAGAGAGAGAGAGAGAGAGAGAGAGAGAGAGAGAGAGAGAGAGAGAGAGAGAGAGAGAGAGAGAGCGAGAGAGAGAGAGAGAGAGAGACGCTTTTTGCCGGAGGACTTGAACATGTGCTATTTTCGTTCGGGAAGGAAAAGGTCGGTTTGAAGTGTACAAGATGGCAACGTACTTTTTGAAATTTAAGATACGTGTTTGAAACCGCAATTTGGAAAATCAATCGCATTAAAAAAAAACTATTGTATTGATTACGAATTAATGAATCGTATTCTAATAATCGACTATTAACTCAGCGCACAATGACTGATGTTCGCGCATGATAAGATAAAGTAGCCTCTGATTCATCATCCCCAAGCAGCTTAAAATCAGATAACTCAATCAGTCAAGCGTCTAATAACGTATTTGTTGCTTCAATAGCGTTAAATTTATAATTCGTTCGACTTCCATAACAAAGCGAGTTTTCTCTAATCGTCGTCTATAGAGAAGAGCCTCGGGCGGCAAAAAGCAAGGCTCACCTGAGTTTAATGTGCCAGAACTAAAAGGTCGCTATATGTAGGTAAAATGTTTAGCCGCGAAAAAATAGGAGTAATCAATGACAATTTAACGATTCTATGACTCGTGAAATTACTTACCCTCATTCTCGACCAGTCTTTCCGCTGCAGTTGCCATGCTCGACTTTTGTTTGTCCCTGCAACGAAAGAAAAAGTTCGTTAGACGTTGGTTATACTGAATTCGTTTTTCTTTCTACATTGAATGCTTTCAGAGTTTGAAAAATAAAATTTTACTCCGAATTGGCTATTTATTCAAAATTAAATTACTTTTTTTTAAATATTTAACAAATTAAAAAAATATCATAAAGCTGTATCATCTGCAATAGAGGTAGAATAAATTATTTACAAAGTCAATAAATAGTACAAAGCCAATCAAGAAACGGAGTAAACATTGTTCAAAGTACTTTTAATTATGTTTATAACTTCAAAATTATTTGACTCCACGTAACAATGATATAGCTTCGCAAATTTTGAAAAATGTTTACTTGTGGTTAATATAGTCAGCATAACACAAGTACTATGTATTCCATTGCAAAATAGAAAAACCGTAAACCCTCGATAAAACGCTCAAATCGTCCCGTACATCTCCAGACTTGCCCGACAAAATAAACCGCAGCAAATCAACGACCAGTAAAATTCACGAAAAATCACCTCGATCCTTCGGATAAAAGTCCACGAGATAACCGTTGAATTCGACGTTTTATAACCTCTCCCAAAAGAAAAAGAAAGGAGCGATAGACGAGGGAACAACGCTACTGACAGACAGTATATACACACTGCTCCGCAGCAGCGACACCAAAACAAAGCCCGATCAGCGGTTGCTCGACGGCCGTTCGATCGTTTTTTTCACAATTTGAAATTAAGCATAGGTATACCGACGAACCGTTTGTTGCTAATCTTGAGCTATCACGGAGATTAATGGCATTTCATAGTTTTCAGTTTTATTTTGCTATCGGAGCAATGAAAACATAGACAAAGGAAATTTGTTGCAAATACAAAGTTTGGATATATTGACCGGAATGTATGCGCAGAAGAAAACCTAACGTATTTTTGCATAAATATAGGTACTACATGGGACAAAGGCGAAAACGAACGCTCGACTCGAACCCCTTTGTCTCTCGCGAGCCGCGTCTCCCCACAGCAATATAAGTATGCCAACGATCTCCCATTGGGAAAATGTCACTCACCGAACAGCAAAAATCAGCTCTGTAAGTAAAAATTCACCGGAATGTCTCTGGGCCGGATCACCTACTGCGAATTCGATTTCCTGCTCACAAAGAAAGATGGGTAAGTATATGAGTAGATGTGTATATAATTGTAAATAGTCACGATGCGGAGCAACGACTGAACTGAGCGACAGTTCGCCTGTGTATATACTATACGTACCGCTGCGGCTCTTATATATATATTCTCGGGACCGGATTGTACACAAAGGGAGAGCCGACGGCAACTGGTTGCGCTTGTGTGCAGCGTTATATATATATATATATATATATATATATATATATATATATATATATATATATATATATATATATATATATATATATATGTGCTGCTTTCTTTCTTTGCGGATGTCATGTCATGTCGCGGGTGTGTGGACTCGTGTTTTCTGACGGTCTATGTTTGCTTCCTGCTGCAAGTGCATAATGGAGGACGCAAGGCATGGTATTTGACCGATGCGATGACGAATGTAAGTTACGAGATACAGCGGGAGATTCGATGGTTCGTGCGGCTTTGTAATGGGTCTTTGTCCGTTTTTAGATTGACGATTTTGGCGTGTATTGATTCTGTTCATAATGTTATACTGGAAGAACACAGTTTTTTTCTGCGCGTATAGTTTAAACGGCGTATACCACAGATAGCTTTTTTATTGACATAAATTGTGCAATATATTATACGGTCTGAATATTCGAAGATGTAATTAACAACACATTCTTAAGTAGAAATGTAATATTCTTTATTCAAAATTTTTGCGTACATTCATGTAGTTAAAAAAATTAGTCGACCAGCATTATTGAAACAATTCTTCGTTCGCGCAATTTTTTGAATGAATAAATCATAAAAAATACACGGGAACATTATACATACTTTCCCACAGCTCAACGCCTGAACACAGCAAAAATTACAGTCACGATTCCAGCTACAGAAAACACCTCATCCATTTTTCCATAATAATTATAACAGTACTCGCAGCGCAATGCGCGTGCGCCGATCCTCCCGCCGTTGTGGCCGGTTCGAATTTAAACACGCGCGTGGCTTTGTTTTCCCTGATGTGTAAGCGCGCGATGACTGCAAACACGTGCAGCACGACTCCAAAAACAATCTTTCCTCCACCTCCTTTTTTCTCTACTCCCGGTAAACATACTTGACTTTACAAAAAATACGTGGGTAGCAACGACAGTTGAAGCCTTTTCTCTTCCTTTTTCTTCCTGCTCTCGCAAGCGGAGTATTTCTTTCTTTGAGCGGTTGTAGTATAGTAGATACACATGTGACTCATTTTGAGGTGTCGGTTGGGAATCGTGCCGTCTTTGTTTTTGAGGATTCGAGAACAAAAGCGCGTTCGCCATTTAATAAATTAGTTTGGTCTTTTTTTAATACATGGATGATCAACGATTAAAACGAAAGACAACACCCTATAATCTACGTAATTTTCATGCAAATAAAATCAGACTGTGCTCCCATAATTTAAATTAAAATGTTGACATTATTTAGGGCTACTTTGACACTAAAGCCAAACTACGGACAAAGTGTTATATAAGCGGTATCTTATTTTCCTGAAATTTTAAATTTAAATCAAGTACAATCTAATGCATAATTGGCACAGTCTTATAAAATAATGCAGACTGTAAGACGTAAATAGTTGTATAAATCAAAAAAGATCGTATCAAAATAAAAAAATTATCGTAAGATAATTTATCGCACAAAATGAGAATTCATCTAATATAAAATATCCTACTGCTACTGTATAAAATCTATCTTGAGTAATTTAAATATAGTTGTTTATTTTGATATATGGATTAGACGTTTCCTTACTAAGACCAAGCTGGATTTGCAGCGCCGTCCATTTCGCTTGCTAGCTGATTACCGCTCAGTAAACGATGACCAGTGCCGCCAATATTTTCTCCACACTCGTTGCACTTGGCAACTTGCATCGCACCGCCACAGTCGCCTATCGCATAAGGATGTCCGTTAGGACACTTGTACCAGTGACCCTGCTTGAAACCCATCGCTTGTACAATCATACGTCGCTCGAGAGCTACTAGTTGCTCATCATTCAATTTTTTAATACTCTCCAATACTTCGGACTCCAACGTTGCATCAAATCTTTTAGGTGCTGCAAGCTTTGTCATAACAGCATGAAACTTATTCTGATCCATCGAAGGTACGTTGGAAGTGCAATTTTTAGCATCAAGGTTGCAAACTTTAATCTGAAAAAATTATTGTGTTTAATTATTTGCGTTGATCTCATATGTCCAAATAAACTCATATGCTATTCCTATCTCTTAAGAAAGCCTTACCATGTATTCCAAGCGCAAGAGCTCTTGTTGAATGTCATTAAGTCTTTGCTTAGGAATTCGAAATGTTCGTGGGATGGAATACAAAATTACTTGCAATTGTGGTAGTACAAACTCATACGATTTGATGATTTTACCATTTTTCTTGGTGAGTAATGAAGATAATTTAAGCCTAATGCGTAAATCATTCTGGTTTAATTTCTTGGGGATATCTATGTGTTGGACTGAGGATAATATTTCGAATACATTGCGTATGATATCCAAAACAACTCTGCAGGCATCTATTTCTTGAGCATTTAAGTGTTGATATCTTTTGTATCGACTTACAACTTTTGTTCTCTGGTGCAAATCTTTTAATACTTCATTTAATTCTGGATGTACTAAAATTCAAAAACTAAGGTTTGATTTGGAAAACAATTTAAACAGTTAAAATATGAATACTTAGAGAAAAATAGACCGATTCGATACAGCAATTAATTAAAACAATGTGTTTATTTAATTAAGTATTTTAGTTAAATACCTGCAAGAATCGGATTTTTCATCAGATGTCTTATAGCCAGATGATGCTGTTTTTGTACAGCTTGTAAGTCACCGTATTTACCACTAAATACTTTTTTTTTCACAAGTTGGACATTGTTAATATCTGTTTTTATTTGATTTATAAGACGAGCACACTTATTTATGGGCGTTGTACACCGTGGGCATCTTTTAACTTTAATAGACTCGTTATCTTGCTTAAGCCATTCAGAAAGATCGTTGCTCTCTATACAATGACGGCAATCCTCCAAAAATACAAACCTGAAACAACGTAATATTTTGTAATGTAGCAACTCATAATCAACTTATTTTTGTGAATTATATATGTATACCTTGCATTGGGTTCCTCTTCTCTGCCCAAGAAAACTGACATCAACTCTTTTTCATCGCATATTCGGCACAACGGCGGACAGGGATCGCCACAGAATCCAACACAAAAATGATCGCATTTCAACTTTTTTTTGCATGGTTCATTGCACGGATCAATGTCGCACAATTCCGAACAACGTTTCTTGCATTTTTTGTGCTCACACCCTAATGTACAAGGTTCCTGTAATGGAAAAAAAGTTTGTAACTAAATCATTAAAATTAATAGTAACAGATAATCTAAATTTGCTTACTACACATGGATTACATGGTTCCCCACATTTCTTATTGCATTTGCTATGACAGCATCGTAATTCACACTTCTTTTTACACGGTTTGCATTCTTCTCTGCACGGTTCATTGCATCTTAAAAAAAAACATTATATATTTTTAAGTTGCAAGAAGTTTAACCATTAAAATTCACAATAATCAATTTTTATAGTAGTACTTGTGTCCACAGACGAGAGGAAAGCCACACGGTTCACCACAAAACACATGTATACGCCCCTGTCCGCAATCTCCACAATTTCCTTTGCAAAAATGATCGCATGCCAACTGAATGCGACACGGTTTATTGCAGTATTGTAACAAATTTGCAGATTTTGGATCTACTTAGTAGTAACGAAAATTAATAAAATTGATCGATTAATAGGTAAACAATTAAAAACTTTTTAAAATACTTGCCACTTTTCTGTAAAAAGCAGGGCACCTCAAAAAGGTGGCCACACAATCCAGTTTGATTGAGACTAACCATAACTTGACACGATACAGTGCACTGATCTTTGCATTTGTTTATACACTGATGACCGCATGGCAGTATTTTAGGACAGGCTCCGTCACACTTAGAAGGTGTAGCATCTTCACTGCATTTTACTTTAACTTTGTGACCACACCCTAAACTATCCTTTTCAACCTGCAGTAAAATTTTAAACTCGGGAATTTGCAGATTTTTAGTGATCAAAAAAGAATATTGTTGTGACCGAGCATGAACGTTGCGCGATTCGAATGCCAAGAATCCAGCCACGTTCGGGCTTGGTCGCAACAATATATAGTTTCAAGTTAATAATCTCAACAAATAAATTGTCAACATTTGTTTACCATCACTTCACAGTTTCCACAAGGATCAGAACACTTCAGCTTACAGTTATGCCCACAGCTCGGTATCTTTCCCTTGCAAGGCCTCGAACATTTGTTTTTTTCAATATCGATACCGCATGAAATCTGTGTGTAATAGTGTCCGCACGATCGAATCTTTTTTACCGGTATGGGGCACAGGCCGCATACTTCGAAGCAACGTTTCTTACATGGGTGATTGTTCTCGCAACCCTCGTAATTTTTTGCGCAGCTTTTCGTACATTTGTACTGTAAATAATTATGTTTAATCAAAATTTTGAAAAGTAGTAGTTGAAAAAAAAACATTTCAAAAGATCAAAACTGCTCAAAAATATTATATACACCTCAATGTGGTCCGGATCTAAGTTAGCATCAACGTGACAAGTAAGTGTACAGGTGTGACCACAACCTAAACGAACGTCGCAAGGATGCGTGCATCTGCATTCCTCGATTTCTACATGACACGGTTTTTCAGTTTCGTGTTTGCAAGCAGGTAGGATAACTTTGATCTAAAATAATTGCAATATTTGAAACAATTTCGTAAATAAAATATTTTTCTAGTTATCACAGTGGATGCATATAGAAACAAATACCAGAGTTTTGCATTTAAATTTATCCGGATCGTCGGAACATAACATTTGAACAGTATGCCCACATTTAAGTTCACGTTCTACTTTAACTTCACAGGCTTTGCATCCCTCGTAGCAAATCAGTGTGCAAGGATGATTGTGTGGGCAGGTTTTTAGACATTTTTTTCTACATTCGAATTCTTTATGCTCTCGATCACGTGTATGACAAACGCTCAGACATCGATGTCCGCACGGCATGTCGACTTCACACATCTTCGAGCAACCGCCTTCCGGAGATTTTTGGAAATCGCTAGCATCTTTTACCTTCAAATAGCAAAAAATTTAACAATGTTCAAAATAAATGAATAAGTGATCAAATACTCACTAAGATCAACTGATCCGGATGAATTTGGCATCGCAATTCCAGAACGTCACCTATGGCTTTCTCTTCTTCCAATACACCCTTGATCTTCGGCCAGATGTCGTTTTTCACCAACAAATCGTCCATGTTACCCATAATGTATAGACCTTCTTTGGCACGTGACAAAGCAACACAGACACGATTTTCTTGCTTGAGAAAACCGACGTTTCCTTCTCCGTTGTTGCGCACCAGCGATAAAAGAATGATTTTGTTTTCTTCGCCCTGGAAGTTGTCTACCGTTGTTATGCGCACGTATCTGAGTATCGATATGTATCGATCTTTTTCCTAAAAATAAATAAATACAATGATGCTTATTTTGAACAAAGAAATATTTAAAGAATTAAATGTTCTAGCGTGATTACCCTCATAAAAGCAAATAACTGTCCTGTATAGGTACAGAGTATGGTGATATCCATAGGTTTGTAACCCTGTAGAACAAGGTGTCTAGCAAATGCCACTAAAAATTCTACTTCGTGTTTATTTACCCAACTTTCCTCGTTGTTATGAGATTGTTCGCGATTACTGTGATTCAAAAAGAATAAATTCTTATTCAGTCCTAGAACATTGGGCCTGTTAAACACAGTCTTGTCGTTATATAACTGTTCATAGATCGACGGTGTAAGTAACTTTGCAAACTGTGGGCGCATTCGATGCTGGTGCGCCAATTGAGCGCAGTCTCCTCTGATCCTAACCATTCGTTCAAAAAGTGATATATTCAAATTGTAATCTTTACCGAGTTTATATACTGATGCTTTCGGTTGCAATTGCTTATGATCTCCAATGAGAATTGCTTGTTGACAATTTTTAGTCAAAGAGCAAACAACGTGTGATTCAAGTATCTCAGCAGCTTCTTCCACCAGTACTGAAAAATTATTAGGTATAAATCGCCATGATAAATTGAAAAAAAAATATTATAGACGAATAACTTTTGTAGTTATTTATTTATAGTTACCTATGGGAGCACGAAGTTCTCGTAAAGTCGAAAACAGTTTAGCGGCGCCAGTCGTCGTAAGTCCGACTACCTTGTGCTGTTTTAGCGTAGCTAAATCAACCAATTGCTTAGCTTCGTTGAGTTGCAAACGAACCTGACGATATTCTTCTTCAAGTTCAGCTAATCTTTTTATAGCTGATTCATAGCAATGCCTCACCCAGCCCCAATAATTTTCCCAGCATAAATTATTAGATGGAGTTCGATTTTCGTTTAATAGTGGATGATTTTCAAGTTCTTGCTGAAAAATAAAAAACATTTTTTACGTTGGTTAATAAGCTATATTTTTATTAGTTTTAATGAATAAAATTTATTGTATACTAACACTTATCCGCGCTTTCTCATTGTTTAATGTAGCAAGACGTCTGTAACAAGAGTTTTTCTGAAATTTTATTCTTTGTACCTCATGAGGCATTAAGTTGACAAAATCTCGTCTATTTTTGTGATCAAATATCTGTTGACGAACTTCTGTGATTGAATGGTTTAATTCTTCTATTGGAAAAAATGGCCTTATAGAATCGCTAATTTCAAACGTGTGATCAATATCTAACTTATCATCCATATGACTGTTTTGATATCTCCCAAACTCAGGAATATTTGCCATTTGCTCACAATCATTAACGATAGCATTTGCCCTTTGACTGATACTA
Source organism: Nasonia vitripennis (assembly GCF_009193385.2). NCBI lineage: Eukaryota > Metazoa > Arthropoda > Insecta > Hymenoptera > Pteromalidae > Nasonia > Nasonia vitripennis. Next base: position 10,545,896 of record NC_045760.1, on the reverse strand, counting down.
AAAGGTTGAAGAATACGTGAGCCTGGTTTTAAGTCCACCTTAACAAGCCATCGAATCAAATTCCTATTGTTATCAAGATTTTGTAACACCATGTCATTGCAATATTCTATAAGAAGTTTAAAAGGTACAATTACTTTAGGTATTTTTAAATATTGTACATGTAATTGTGTTTCTGTTATAGACTTTAAAATTCTCTCCAATCTGCGTTTGGTTTCATTCATCAAAAAAGTCGAACAATTTCCTCTCTCTATTCTAACAGCTTTTTTTTTTTCTTTTAATGTATATGGATTTAATTTTTCACTTTTTGAACGACTCCCAATACGGACTATTGAATTTGTATGTTCAAGTATTCCTTCTAAAAATTGATCTAAAGCATGATTGGTTAAACATACAACAACAATGGGGCCATGCTTTTTCCAATCCTCACTATTCGCTAACAGTGTATGAACTATTTCCAAAGCAATAAAAGTTTTTCCAGTACCGGGTGGTCCTTGGATTAAAGAAAATTCTTGAGTCAGAGCATTTCGGAAAGCTTTCAGTTGTGATTCATCCAACTCTAGTTCATTAGCATTTGGCCACTTTTTATCAAAAGCAACTGGAAGTTCAAAGCCTTTATAATGTAGTGTTAACACATTCCTTAGATAAACTGGTAGTTTAATTGAGTTGTCAGCATTAATCAGATAATTTTTCATTGGAAAATTATCTTCATGCATATATTTAATGGCATTCAAAACAGCCCAATATGGCTCAAAATATATTTTTGATTCTAACATTACAAATGTAGTATTGTACATTTGTGCTGTAACATGTGTTCCTTCACATGGTTCTACTAAAATGCGACCGTTCATAAGCTCCTTCTCATCACGATTAGCAACAGTCATAAACAGAATATTATTGAAATTATCATTGCTTAAAAGTAACAAAGCACCGTATATTAGTCGTTTTGACTGTTGCCAATTTACATTGTGTATATTTTGAAAACACAAAGTAATGCCAACAGTATCCTCATGGATTCTTGGAGCTTCGAGTTTTACTTTTTTGTAAATCCTAAGATCACTATTGCGATTTTTCTGTGATTTTGGATCTAAATATTCATTTATCCCATTGCGTAGGGGGCATATGAAATCTTCCCTCAATAAACGATATTGGACATCCAAATAATGGTCAACTGAATTATAAGGCTGATTTATTTTGCATTTTCTGATGAAAGGCTTATCATTATTTATATCCTCCATAGTTGGTATTATACTTAGATCTCTAAAATTACCAGGTGGATCTTCGTTTTCTAAATCTACAGAATTATACTTTCTAGGAATTTCATTTTTTGCTTCAATTCTTTTTGTTTCTGCCTTTAATTCTTCAAATAAATTTATGGCAGCATTCTTGATACTTTCTTCAATTTTGTAATCTTTCCGATGGACTTCAATAGTTTGAAAAATCATTCCAATTTTTTCTAAGATAGACCTCAATCCATCACAAGCTTTACTTGGTAAAAGTTCCATAAGTTTTTTAAATAATTCTGTAAGCTCAGTCCAAAATCTATTTATATCATCATAATAGATATGGTTATTTATTTTATCGGTTTCTGATTCAAAAGGCAGTTTAACTAAATAATTCTCTAATCTTGTTAGAAATTTTTCAGAACAAGCATGGCACAAAATACTACCAGACAAGATTTCTATAAAATTTGCATGGCATACATTATTTAAGACTCTTAATGTGATGGCCATGAGCTGAGCTGGGACATCTCCTAGAAATTTTTCGAAGTCATCCTTTTTTGATGCCAATATTAGCATGAGTCTATTACTGTCCTTTTCACTCAAATCGTGTAGATAATTAAAATGAAACTGCGTTTCGTTCATCTTATTATTACTGTGGAAACTATGGTTTATGTTAGTATTTTTGCTGTCACGTTGCCTTTGATATTTTAAGTTGGGATTATCTTTTACACTTTGATGATTGTTATTGAAGGTCTGATAACTATGTTTGTGCCTTTTAGTATTATTTTGTTCTTGCTGTTGAGCACTGTAAAATAGCAAAATAGTCAAATACAATAAACTAATACAAAAAATAATTATAGTTAATAGTTCGTATTTTAAATGCAAATGTATATTTGGATGGAACTTACTATTTTTCATTGCCCCTTGAATTTTGAGCTTCCTGTGGTCTTTCATCAGATTGCTCAGATCCATTGTTCTTTGTTTTATGTTTCTTCCGTTTAGAATGCATATTGTTGCCTAAAAAACAAAAGATTAATTATTTTATATTAAATATAAAAATTAATAAGATATAAAAATAACAATATACAAGTTTTTATGAAAATTACAGATATAAAGTATTTCCGAAAGTAAAATACAATTAGTAACATAAGTGAATAAAATCAGCGATAAGACTTATCTCGGTAGTGCAAAGTTACGACATTGCGTCATACAATCCTTATAAGTCACAAATATGAGTAGTACGAAGCGTAATGTTTATAAAATATAACTCAATTGCATACCATTATTGGGCGGTTCCTCGGAGCTCGTAGGTTTATTCATGTCGTATTTTCGTTTTGACGCACTTTTTGCCAGATTTTAGCAAATCCTTTCTCCGCTCGAATAATATCTTTTTCTTACACTGTATATAAGTAGTTGATAAAGCTGTTGAATAACGGCTAAAAGTGAACATCTACCCACCGGCGTCCACGTCCACGTTAGCTGCAAGCTGCAACGCACGGCGATGACAAAATACGATCGCGTTCGTGTCTGTGTTCCACTGTTTCGTTTCGCGCTACTATCGAAGAAACGCAGAAGCCCCTATAGATTCTAGAACTATATGGCCTGGCGGGGAACAGGGCCGAAAGCTCAGTTATAGTAATATTGATCAGTTGTATAATATATCTATATAACTATAAAAATTACTCACTAATGAAGAGTATATTGGGAGTTAAAAGTTGCAATGCGATACAAGCGACAGCTTCGGGAATTAAGAAACATGGCGTCAACAAAGTCTCTGTTTACATTGGTGGTATACGGGAGTTCAGTATTTTCAGTCAATTTTTGAATAACAATTATTGTAAATTGTACGTGAACTCATTGAATCAACTTCTAGAGTTGACTATTATCTAGGGCGAAACGTATTTTTGTACTGAATACAGAAAACTTACTAAAAAAATAGTCTGCGGCACTCATTCGTTCCTCGAGGACTGTAATTCCAAAATGCAGAAACTCTGTCATTGAGTTTTTACTTAAGTACTTAGCAAAGAAACGATATTTACTACAAATTCACTTTAAAAAATTTATTTTGAGTATCTGAGCAAGAGTACGTACAGTCCATTTTAACTACCACTTCTACGTCATTTTTATCGTTTTCATTTTAATAATAATTCCAAGCCTTATCTAAGGCTTGGATTTCGAAGAACTTGTTTGTAAAACTAATGAATACAGCTCAATTTTTTCTGGAGCTTTTACGGAGTACCATACACGTTAATCATGCCAGAATTTATAACGGTCTGGCCTTCTATCATGTTTCTTGACGACAGTGTAGCCTCACTCTATTCACACGGAGTGTGTAAGGACACTGACAAGATTTTTTATCATGTAAAAGTTTATAATTCTATATTTTTCAATGAAGCTCCATAAGAGCCCTGTGTGTATTTCGGAGACTTTCTGGCCGCCATCTTTGTTAACCTTCAAGCGCGCGAACCAAGTTTAAACTCCCAATAGGGAGATACTATATACATTATAATATAAATAAGTAGGTATATAGCGGCAAGCGGCGGCACAATCATAATCAAGCGCGCTTGAGCTGCAATCTGCATCAAACACGAGCCCAATACTTATAAAGGTTCGCACTAATTTCCCGCGAGTTTCGAAGTGCGCAGAACTTGAAATTATGTACTTATAAGACATAATTATTATTGTTGTATATTTGTGTTGAATTTCAATAAATGTTGATATAATTATTTTAAAAAAACACGCCATGAACAGTATGTGCATTTACAGGGGTGTTGTATTATATCTTATTTGAAAAAGATATTTTTATTGCAGCGCAACAGAGGATGAAGATGTACAAAGTATAATAGCTTAGTGTGTCTCCGCGGCCGATATCGCGTACGCGAGAAAATTTTAGCGTACGCGAAAACCATAGACAATTTTCCGGAAAATGTTTCGCGCACGCTACTAATCAACCTTTCGCGTGCGCTAGAATAGTATATATTATACCACGGGAGCCGAAAGTTGCAATTAAAGTTTGCATATTTTGAGGTTAGAGTGGTATAAATGAACTTTTTTTTTTTTTTTTGAGCAATTCTTTCGCGTGCGCTAAAGTGCTCCAAATTTTCTTGTAAGAAGCGAACGGAGTACTTGTATGAGAGATGGAGCGAGAGATTTTCGCATACGCTAGAGTTTTTCTTGTTTAGGCAATTCTTTCGCGTACGCTAAAGTGCTCTACATTTCCTATATATAAAAGAAGCAACAGGAGTGACTTATGAAGGATGAATGGAACATCTCTATGTATAAGTACTCCGTTTGCTTCTTATAAGAAAATTTGGAGCACTTTAGCGTACGCGAAAGAATTGCTCTTAAAAATACTAACGTGCCCGAAAAGTTTATATCTAGCGTGCGCGAAAGATCTAGCGTACGCGAAAGGTTGATTAGTAGCGCACGCGAAATTTTCCCGGAAAATTTGTTAGTTGATTTCGCACACGCTACAAAGTTTTCGCGCACGCTAAATTACATTTCGCGTACGCGATATCGGCCGCGGAGACACACTCAATAACTTATAGTTCATTTCTATTGCAGTGGCAGGCACAATTTATTATATATTTTACATATGACGAAGCGATATAAAATGAATGCAATTACATAGTTATATTATGTAGGAGTCCAATTTTATTGTAAACAGTTGCATAAAAATGTTACATAAAACATATCAAATACAGTTTGGATCCTAACATTTTTACAACCTATTGCTAAAATAACTATGATGCAAACCATGATAATTATAGAAATAAAAAATAATAAAACGTACAAACTAATAAAAGTTAACTATTATAAGTTTCCGACGCTTCCCTTACCAAGACCAAGCTGGATTTATTGCAGTGCCGTCCATTTCGCTTGCTAACTGATTACTGCCAAGTAAACGATGGTCAGTACCGCCAATTTTTGCTCCACACTCGTTGCAATTGGCGACTTCCATCGCGCCGCCACATTCACCTATGACATAGGGATGTCCGTTGGGACACTTGTACCAGTGACCCTGCTTGAAACCCATCGCTTGCACGATCATACATTTCTCAATGACGGCAGTTTTTTCCTCATTCTGCAGATTGTTCAACGCATCCAGTACCTCTGACTGAACCTTTTTTTCAAACCGTTTGATACATGATAATTTTTTTAGTACCACATCATATTTTTTTGTGTATTCAACCAAGAAGCTAGCTAATATATATTTTCTAAATTTAAGATCTGCGATGCATAATGCAGCCTGTAAAGTAAGCATAGTAGCTTTGGTTAGTCAAGAAATCATTATTTGTAGCTGAAAGCTAATAAACGTTTACTTTATAGTATACTCGCCATATAATGCAGACGTAAAAGTTCTAGTTCGATATCTTCGAGTCTTTGTTTAGGTAAGTGCCAAGTGCATGATGAAATTGATTCTAAAATAATTAAAATTTGAATTTCAATAAATTTATAAGTGATCTTATAATCACGAAATGTAGGAACCGGTGAATAGCCTGAAATAAAATTTTTCTTCCATTTCTCCAAGGACATTTGATGGAGTGTTTCTTCAATAGTACTCAGTATTTCAATCATATGATTTATGATATCTACTATAACTCGACAAGTATCAACGTCCTGTGCGCTTAAAATTTGCCGTCTTCGGTTTCGTACAAATGTTAATCTGTCTCGTAGATTGTATAAAAATTTTTGGATTGCAGGATGGACTAAAAAGCAAATAATTACAATTGTGTTAATAACATGAATATATAGCTATTACCATTGCCTGGTATATTTATGAAATGCTACCATGTACATATTTTTTAAATATATACTAAGTACCTGAAACCGTCGCATGCTTGAGCATATTCTTCACGGTCTCGAGACGCTTTCTTTGAATCTTTCCTAAATCTTCGTATTGGCCATAAAACACTTTCTTCTTTACCAACTGTACGTCATTTAAATCTTTCTTTATTTGATTCATTAAACGTGCACATTTTTTTATTGGCGTTTTGCACTTTGGACATGTCTTGACTTTAATAGTGTCGTTGTCCAGTTCTAACCACTTTGAAAGTCCTGAACTCTCTATACAGTGTTTACAGTCCTCCAAAAATACGAATCTGTGACCGTTGCAAATCATTCGTTATTTAATATAGTATACAATAAATAAATAATGCATTTAAACGGGTATAAAGCAACTAATACCTTGCATCGGGATCATCTTCATCGCCAAATAAAAGTTCCGTTAATTCATCCTTGTTACAAATTCTACACAATGGTGGACAAGGTTCGCCGCAGAATCCAACACACGGATGATCGCATTTTAATTTTTTTTTACATAATTCCATGCATGGCTCAATATTGCAAATCTCTGAACAGCGTTTTTTACATTTTTTGTGTTCACACCCTAGTGCGCATTTTTCCTGCAAAGCAAATTGAATTCAGTGTCTAAAAGTTTTACGTTAATTTTATCATAATATTTTTCAATAATCAGTTCAACTAACAATGCAAGGTGAACACGGCATTCCACACTTATTTTTGCATTTGCTATGTTGGCACTGAAGCTCGCAGTTTCGTTTACACGATTTGCATTGTTCTCGGCATGGATCTTCACATCTAAAATCGAAGAAATTGTGTTGCGTTGTGAAAACTTCAAAATTAATAGCATGGAAACGTGTAAAAATATAAAATCTAATTACAAATGCCCACAAACAAGTGGGAAGCCGCAAGGTTCGGCGCAAAAGATGTGCATCCGTCCTTGTTGGCATTCTCCGCAATTCCCTTTGCAATAATGCTGGCATGCCAATTTCGTTTTGCACGATTCCTTGCAATACTTTAATAAGTCTTCAGACTTTGGATCTATGAATAATAAGAAAAATAAAATTGATCCTTCAAGTTTTAACGTCGTTCAATGAAAAACAAATTTTGGAACTACTTGCCACTGCTCTGTAGAAAACATGGCACTTCAAATGCGTGACCACATAATCCAGGCTCATTGAGTTTTACCATTATTTGACATTTTGTGGTACACTGATCTTTGCATTTTTTAGTGCATGGATGACCGCACGGTAAAGTCTTTGGACATTTGCCGTTGCATTTCGAAGGTTCGGCTTCGTTACAACACTTGATTTTTAATGTGTGACCGCATTTGATGCTTTTCTTCTCCACCTACAACGTTATTTAAACGTGACTAACATTGAATAATATTTCTATTTCTTATGTTATAAAGCTATTTTCATGTTACTAACAATTATCTCACACTTTCCACAGGGATCACAACAGAGCTGTTTGCACTTGTGACCGCAAGTTGGTATATCCCGTTTGCAAGGTCTAACACATGGCTGCTTTTCCAAATCTTCGCCGCACTGAGCCTGCTTGTAAAAATGTCCACATGAACGAGTTTTTTCCACTTTTATTGGACACAATCCACACTCTTCGAAGCATTTCTTTTTGCATGGATGACCATTGTCGCAGCCAACGTATGTTTTAGCGCAGTCCTTTGAGCACTTGTACTACATAAAGAAAATGCACGGATTTTTAGTCAAATGAAAAAAAAGATGAATGAATCAGAAGAACATACTTCTATGTGATCAGGATCTTTGTTAACGTGACAGGTGTGTTTGCATGTGTGGCCACAAGGCAAGCGGCTATCGCATGGATAAGTGCAGCTGCACAATTCATCAGCAAAATGACAGAATTTTTGAATTTGATGTTTACAATCAGGTAAGGTGGTCTCAACCTGAAATTACGGAATAACGTTGGCTTCGAAAATAGATGTTCTAAATAAAATGTATGTAGAAATTTATATGAAGCAAAAGCGGTTTTATCATAACATACCTGAATGTAACACGGAAAAGTATCGGGGTCACTTGAACAAGACATTTCTACGGTATGTCCGCAACGTAGTTCGCACTCGACCTTAACTTTGCAGGCTTTACAACCCTCGTAACAAAGCAGTGGACAGGGATGATTAAAAGAACAAGCCTTCAAGCAAGGTTGTCTGCATGAAAATTCCTTGTGCTCTCGATCGCGCATATGACAAACACTGAGGCATGGATGTCCGCAGGGCATGTCAACCCCACACAACTTCGAACAACCGCCTTCTGGAGATTCTTGGAAATCCTTGGCGTTTTTAACCTATTGCGTGGAACGGATATTGCATGAGTTATAAGGCATAAAAACAATGGCAGAGTTTTACAAATGTTTACCTCGACCAGCTGCTCTGAGTGAATCTGGCAACGCAATCGAAGTACATCGCCTATGGCATTCTCATCTTCAAGTACGCTTTTGATTTGTGGCCAAATATTATTTTTTACCACAAGATCGTCCATGTTTCCCATAATGTAAAGTCCTTCACGGGCACGAGATAATGCGACACAGACTCTGGTCTCTTCTTTTAGGAATCCAATATTGCCTTCCCCGTTATTCCGCACTAAAGATAGGAGGATAATTTTGTTCTCCTCTCCTTGGAAGTTGTCCACTGTCGTCACACGCAAATCCTGGAGGATCGATGAATAACGACTTTTTTCCTAAACACTCGTAAATATTTGTTAATTAATCATATAACGTTACTGTGTTATATAAAATTATATTTTCTGCAAATAAAAAATCACCTTTGTAAGAGTAAATAGCTGCCCAGTATACGTACACAGTATCGTAATATCCTTAGTACTATATCCCTGTAACACCAGATGCCTGGCAAAAGCGACTAAAAATTCAGCCTCATGACGGTTTGTCCAACTGTCGTCCATGTCGTGATTTTCTTCCCGTTGAACGTGATTGAGAAAGAACAGATTTTTCTCCAATCCTGCGACGTCAGGGTAATCGAGCACCACTTCGTGATTGTAAAGTTTTTTGTAGATCGCCGGAGTTATCAATTTGGCGAACTGCGGACGCATCCGGTGCTGATAGCCCAGTTGGGTGCAATCTCCCATTATTCTGACCATTCTTTCGAATAGCGATATATTCAAATTGTAATTTTTTCCTAGTTTGTAAACTGATGCTTTTGGCTGCAACTGCTTATGGTCTCCAATTAGAATAACTTGCTGGCAATTCCTTGCCAGCGAACACACAACGTGGGACTCGAGAATTTCTGCTGCCTCCTCCACCAACACTGAAAAATTAAATAATGATAAGATCTTTAAGGTTTTTTGTAGATTCTAATTTTTTATTCGATTATTCATCAAAGCGATCGCTAAATTGTTGAAAGGAAAGATGTATTTTTTGAACTTTAGAATCACCTATAGGGGCGTGAAGTGCTTGTATACTTGAATATATCTTGGCAGCGCCTGTCGTTGTCATTCCAACGATTTTATGATGTTTTAGAGTATGTAGATCAACCAGCTGTTTGGCATCTTTCAATCTCAAAAGAGTTTGTCGATATTCCTCTTCCAGTTGATGCAGTCGATTCATCGCATTCTCGTAACTATCTTTTACCCAGTACCAGTAACTTTCCCAGTATATGTCATTGGATTTCACGCGATTGGGATTAATAACTGAGTGTTGTTTCAGCTCTTGCTGCAAAATTACAAAATACTTTTTAACATTCGCACTAGTTCTTGTCGAATCGAGTATATGTTTTAATCAGTCTACGCATACCTGAACTAACTGTTTAATGTTGGTTAAAATATCAAGACGCTTGTGAAACTCTTGGATAACCGGGTCAAAGGGGGCATCATTTTTGTCTTGCTTATTTTTATAATCAATTAGTTCTTTTTGAATATATGTCATAGCGATATTGACTTTGCGTAACGGAAACATAGGTTTCGATTCACGATCAACTTCAAATACTTCATTCAATTCCAAGTCATCATCCATTACAGATTTCTTGTGATATTTTTCAAACTCGGGTATATTGTCAATGCTTTGATATTCTGTTTTTATATCGGTTGTCACCTGCTGTTCTTCTTTGTTGTAGTCGGCCAAATTGAAACCTGAATCCAGGCTCATTGAATAAGGGTTTATGTCAGCCTCAATAAGCCAGCTCAATAAGTCCTGATTGGACTCAAAATCCTGCAAGATTGGATTGTTGCAATTTTCCTTGAGTAGATCTAGAGGTACGATAGCGTCGGGAAGATTCAAATAAGAAATTTGCAACAGAGTCTTCTGAATGTTTCTCAAAATGTATTCCATGTCATGCTTTACGTAATACATCATACTACCGGCATCAGTCGAGCCATAGGAATACATAGCTTTCCTTCTTTCCATTAATGTGTATGGCTTTAATGCCTCGTTTTGAGACCGGCTGCCAACGCGAACAACCTTTTTCGTATATTTCAAAACACCTTCCAGAAACTGATCAAGTGCGTGATTTGTTAAACAGATAACAACAATCGGTCCATAATTTTTCCAGTAGTCTTGATTATTCAGGAGCGTACCCACTATTTCCAAAGCGATAAAAGTCTTACCAGTGCCCGGAGGACCTTGGATCAACGAAAACTCCTGGGTAAGAGCCGATCTGAAGGCATTCAACTGTGTCTCGTCCATATTGAAACTCTTGGCATTAGGCCATACTTTGTCATAGGCCACTGGTAGGCGAGTGTACTTGTAGAATAGTGAATCAACATCCCTGATATACTCGGGTAACCTTCTGGTATTATCGGCGTCTATAAGATACTTTCTCATCGGGAAATCGTTCTCTGTCAGATGTTTCATGGCATTCAGAACAGCCCAGTATGGCTCAAAGTATATCTTCGACTCCAACATGACGTATGTACTGTTGTACATATCTCGAGTAATCACAGTACCTTCGCACGGTTCCATTAGGATTCGACCTTTCGCCAACTCTTTCTCGTCGCGGTAGGCGACTGTAAAGAATAGGATGGTCTTGAAATGATCGTTGCTCAGTAGTACAAGTCCACCGTATATCAATCGCTTTGATTGTCGCCAGTTTACATGGCTCATCGGGGGAAAAGACACCGTGACACCTACGGTGTTGTCCTGTACGCCGGGACTCAGTAACGTCACTCTTCTATATATCCTTAGGTCGTTGTTGCGGTACTTTTGCGGATTGGGGTTCAGATACTCTTTCAAGCCGCTGCGCAAAGGACATACAAAATCTTCTCTCAGCAGACGAAACTGAACGTCCAAATAGTGATCAACCGAGCTATACGGTTCGTTTATCTTGCATTTTCTTATGAATGGCTTGTCGTTAATCATGTCTTTTAGCGTTGGGATAACGCTGAGTTCCCTGTAGTCATCCGGTGGATTTTCCGTTTCCAATTCAGCGGCAACGATCGGCTTGCGAGTGGCCTTGGACTTCTCCTCGATCCTCTTAACTTCTGCTTCCAAAATTTCATGCAAAGTCAAGGCTACCCGCTTTACCTTCTCGTCGATTCTACAGTCCTTCTGAAACTTATCTATGAATTCGAAGATCGTGCCGATCTTCTCTAGAATCGGCCTCAGCCCATCGCAAGCTTTGCTCGGCAAAAGTTCGATCAACTTCTTGAAGAAATCAGTCAGATCCGTCCAGAACCTGCCAACGTCGTCGTGGTAAAGCTTGTTTTTTCGCTTTTCGACTTCTTTCTCGTAGGGTAGTCTTAGCAGATAGTCGTCTAATTTATCCAGAAAATGGCTGGATAGAGTTGGTACAAGAATACGCGTAACGGTATCCTCGAAATTCGCGCGACAGACGTTGCCCAGAACTCGTATAGTTATTGCCATGAGCTCCGAGGGTACATCCAAAAGAAACTGTTCAAAATCTGTTTTTTTCGAAGCCAGTGCTGAAATGACTTCGTTGCTGTCCTTTTGGCTCAAGTCCTGTAGGTACTTGAACGTGAACTTATGCTCTGCGGTGGAGTTTCTTTCGGTGCCAGGATTCTTTTTTTCAACGTCGTTCCTGCCATAATGCGGCTCTCGTCGTTTGTAGTGGGAACTTTGTTCGTAGCTTCGATGACTGGTGTTGAAAGTTTGTCGTGTGCTGTCCTCGCCTCGTTTATTATTTCGCCATGATTTCGTTCTTTGAGCAGTCCCCGAGCTTTGGCCGGCGTTTCGGGATCTCCAATTCGCTTGGTTTTGACTGCCGAAAAATTTAAGATCAGTAATTGCTAAATAAAACTTATGATCGCGTTCTCAGTTATTGACGAAGCCCGTTGTTCGACATTGTATAATAGCAAAGAAAATAATTAATTAAAGATGGTTTGATATATTATTATTACTATTATTATTATTATTATTATAAATCATACGCGGTACAACGTAACTATTCAATTGAATAATTTTAATTAATGTTCATGTGAAATGCCATTTTTAATTGTGATAATAATTAAAAAGACTATAACGAAAACTACCTGAAAACTTCGCAGTATAGGTATAGTAAAAAAAACTGCAACAACATCCGGTTACACAGTTTTATCTCGCCTGTTCTAAGAAATTTTATCAATAGCAGATGTAGATATATACCGATGTGACTAATAAAGTATAACAGTGTACGCATACACTGTTTGGCTTTGACGACATTTATCAAAACTTATTCAATTATTTCACTTACGCGACTGTGGTGGTCTTCGGACATTTATATACGTTCTTCGACGTATTGGTTGTTATTGTATCATCGACTGCTGCCATTTCCTTGCCGCCGTCATCTGTACAAATTTGCATGCAGTAAAATTAAAAAAATTAATATTTGATCTAATGCGAATAAATAATAAAATGTGAATTTCTACAAAAATGTGGATTACACTACCGAACGCATATACTTATAGGTATACTTTATTATATACTCTGTAGCGCACTGCGACTCTCGCGAGTTTGCTTTGTTTTGAGGGAGTCGTATGTATGTGTTTGCAGCTTTTTTCGCAGAATATGCGAGAACGATTGAGACTCGTAATCCTCGTGTGATTTATAATTTTAGTTTGATGTTTAGTAATGCGTTTTTCATTATTTAGCAAAAAGCTTATTTACAATATTTAAAAATATACGTACGTATCTGCACTAGCTGTAGTATGATTTTTCTAATCGTCCACGCAACAAAAGATGAAAGCCATGTACGAAGACGGCGCCTAAACAATCGACTGACGATAGCACAAACAGCAAACTGCAAGAGAAATATTTGAAAAAGGCATACATACGATACATACCAGGGGGGTTGCTCACCGCTCATATACGATAAACGAGTTTATCGTGTACGTTCCGCGGTGACGATTGCAGTGCCACAGTATGCGAAATGGGTAGTAGTTTGCGCGGGAAATTCAAAAACTGGACAAAAAATTTTTTTAAATGCTGGAAAGAACTTGTTCTAAATGTATAATATTATTTTTAATTATAAAATTAAGGTTACAATGTGAAAAGAAAGTAATTCTGTAGGTAACTTATTTTTAGAACTTTTATTACAAAATACAATTTTGGTAATTAAACTTATGGCTTTGAGATGTTTTACCCGTTGCTAACTTGCTGTCTTTCCTCTCTGCTTTCTGGAAATGTGATCCAGTCATCAGCTATCCATGGTCAAAGAGAGTGATCTCATTATTTCAAATTTATCAACAGGATTACTCCAGTGCTTTCAAAATCAAAATGTAATCCTGGAAACAGGATTTGCACAAATTACAAGTGCAATGGAAAAGCTGTGTACTGATATCGCTGCTGCATTTATGCAGCTTAGAACAGGTCCACAAGTTGAAAATGCTACCGAAGACTTAGAGATTGACAAAGATATCGAGTATAACACAGAGTATCTAGATCCTGAATATGAATAACTATTATTTTATAATAAGAGATTTTTAAGCTAACATTTTGGAGAAGCAGAGTTTGTATTTCGGTTGTACAAAATTATATTAAAATTGTATTTTGTACAAACTTGTACTCATTTATGAATAAAAGTTCTAAAAAATAATTATTTTCTTTAGGAATCACCTTTATTTTAACATAAGAATATTTAATAACAATGAAATAACTTTATATATTTTATAAAAATTCATTACATTCGTTCTAGCATTTTTTGACTATTTTTTTTGTCCAAATTTTGAATTTCCCGCGCAAACTACTACCCATTTCGCATACTGTGGCACTGCAATCGTCATCGCGGAACGTACACGATTATAATATATGGGGGGGGGGGGCGGGTATAACGGCTTGTCCGCGCAGTTTTGACGCGTATAAATTTTTGCTCCCACTACGGCCGCTATCTACGATGAAGTTCGGGTATTCCTTTCGAAACGAATTCGTTATACATACTACAAGAGATTCGAGACTCGCTGGTTACTGCAAAATTTGCTTCAAGTTACGTGTCGTTTCGCTTCGAATCGCTGAAAAACGCTAGTCGTGTCGTGAATCTCGCTCGAAGCAGCAGCAGATGATTATTTTGCTGCTTTTACTTGGTATCGTCTTTGTGTTCTGGCACTATTCCGAAGAAGAAGCTGATCGCGAATGTGCTCAAAAAGTGCTTTTATGTACAGAGGACAGTGATAAAGGGACGATCATGCAGAGGCCGCCAAATCGACCGCCAAACCGGCCAAATAATGGTAAATATTTTTTTGCGCTGTTAGTGAAATTTTAAACTGGAAGTACTATTTGTTTCCTTATTTTGTTCCTTTAAAGTGTGCAGCGCATTAAACAATTTGTATAGATCCTTTTTAGTTGTATGTCTCTTATTTGCTTGTTTCGGAAGTCATTTTTTTTTAACTGCGTGAAAATGCGTGAAGATTTGCTAAGACAAAAGAGTGTAAGTACCTACACTTATACATTCGTTTTCTGCAGAGTCGAATCCGTCTGAAGACTGTAAACTGAGTTTGAAGTGCGTCGATAAGAAAATCAATTTTTATGCGATAACATGAGTAAGTGCGATCTGAATTGAATGTTTTTTCTCGTGTTAAGAGTTGCATATGTCACAATCGTCCATTTTGGGACTCACGATTTTGACGATTTGTTTACGTTTTGATACATCTATATGTGTATATATACAAAAGCTTTGTGTATATACATAATATAAAATATACAAAGGTTCATAATAATGTGTGCCGGTCCCCATATTCTCTGTATAAAAGCATATTCATCATTTATAGCACATACCTATAGATATGGCTTGAAAAATACATGCGTTATTATTGTACTGTCTAGCATAAATCCACTGTCATGATGAATTTATGCCACGCAGTACTATAACATTTATAAATAAAGTTTATTTAAATTTGTTAGACGTATTATGATATGAAATCAAACAAATATTTTTTTTCTTCAGGGAACAATCGTAATGAAAATCTAAGAGACCCTGGGAGAAATGTCAACCTAGCTAATAACTATGCCAGTCTACAGTATCCAAATTTGTAAGTGTATTAGAAACCTAACAGAATTATTTATTATTATTTACAATTTATCTTTGATTTCCTATTTTGTAAATGACACTTTAATGCTTGCAAATAGCAAGAACTAAAACAATATAAAATATCACTAGTTTGTTTAACTATAAAAATAATTAATTGTAATAGTTACATTTTGGCAGAGGCACTTCCCCTGAATTAAGGAGGAGTTTGTTTTTTTTTCTCTCAAAAATGTTAGTTATTTATTCTTGTTGACTGAAGATAGCCAAAATAAATGTCAAACATTTTTTGTAATAAGAAATTTTATGATAATAAAAACAAAATTAATTTTCAAATTCATCTGGGTATCCTTGGAAAAAATTAATTAATACATGATTATTTCTTAACAGAACGGATCAGCGATTAAGACTACCAGAACTGATTGGACATCAAAACTTAATGTAAATATTTTAAAATTTTAATAAAACTCATTTTATTGATTTCAAAATTATTTACCTCTGATAATAATACATCATTTATTGATTTACCACAGAAATTACCATCAACTTGGTCAGCAAGGTGGTATTAATCAAAATAATGAAGGACAGCGTCAAAGACATGTTGGTATCAACCAAAATGATCAAGGAGTGCAAAGAAGAGATGGCAACGTGAATCAGAATAATCAAGAACAGTATGGGAGAGGAAGACATAACAATCCAAATAACCAAAGACAGCAACGAAGAGATGGTATAAATAACCAGCCTTATCAAGGACAGCAAAGAAGAGCTGGTATAAATAATCAGCCTTATCAAAGACAGCAAAGAAGAGAAGGAAATGAAAATAATAATGGACAGCATCAAAGAAGAGAAGAAAATCAAAATAATAATGGACAGTATCAAAGAAGAGAAAGCAATGGTAGTCAACAAAATCAAGGACAAAGGAGACAAAGCAGTTACAATAGATCCGAAAGAAATAATCAATCCAGTAGAAAGTATTTTACCTTTACATATTTAGATGACTTGAGTAAGAAAAATAGTGATGATGTAACTGCAGCAATAGTAAATCATAAAGATGAATTTGAAAAGTTTTTAAATGATGACATTAGACCAGATATGTTTGTGCTGACATTACGAGTTTTGACCAATATTTGCCAAGCCAATTTTACTGAAATGGTAACGAGCGTTCTGAGCAATGCTTGTTCTCCCAAATTCTTAAGCAGTTTGCAAAACTTCCTCAATAAATTGCCCTTTGAGACAGTAATGGAAAAACAAAATAACAGATTATATCATAATGATAAAAATAAATTCTGGTCTAACTTAGCTCAATTCTTCAAAAAATTAATTGAACTTATGCCTACAAAAGCTCGAGATGAATTGACAATCGTCTTGGAGAAATTACCCAAGATGTTACCAAATATTGAAGCGGAGCAAAATTTTAAAGTTGAGGAAAGTATTAGAAACTCTTTGATGAACATGTCTGAAGATTTAAAAGAAGAAATAAAGAGAATTAAAATAAAGAATAAAGTCAGCGAGGTTCGTCCGGATGAACAATTGGTTGAAGGGGATCCACCTGAAGACTTCAGACTCTTAAGTGTTATACCAACAATACAAGATTTACAAAACACAGCGCCATTCTACCGCAAATGTAGAGTAGAAAATGCTTACGATTCGGTTGAGCATTACTTGGATGTTCAATTTCGTTTGTTGAGAGAAGATTTTATCTCTCCTTTGCGTAGTGGAATACAAGAATATCTGCATGGTTCTCAAAAAAATCGCAACAGCGATGTTCGCGTCTATAAAAAAGTAAATTTAAAAGCTCCTGATGTTAAAGAGAAGAATGTCGGAATCGAATTAAATTTCGGGACAATAAAAGGCATAAATTGGAAACGCACAAAACGTTTTATGTATGGCGGTCTGTTGCTCTTAAGTAGCGACAATTTTAGAACTGTCCTCTTTGTTACTATCATTGATCGTAATGATAATCAACTCGAGAAGGGTTGCTTTCTTGTGGAGCCTTGTAGAGGAACAAACATAACTCGAGAGATGTACGATATCGATTTCGTCATGCTCGAGTCGAAAATATACTTTGAGCCTTACCTGGCGGTGCTCACTGCTTTGCAGCAGATGAATGAAGATAATTTTCCAATGGAGCCCTACCTAGTTAAAGGAGATAGGAACTCCCGACCACCAAGATATCTTACAAGCAATTACAGTACTACATTAAAATACAAAAATATGTTGCTACCCATTGCACAAGGTCAGCCCTGGCCACCGGCTCAACAGCTGGGTCTGGATGAGTCACAGTATCAGGCATTCAGATGCGCTTTGACCCAGGATTTTGCAGTGATTCAGGGTCCGCCGGGTACCGGCAAGACTTTCATCGCTCTTGAGATAGTCAGCACTCTACTGTCGAATCACGAGCACTGGAAGCGTTTCGGGCCAATTGTCGTTGTGTGTCTGACAAATCATGCGCTGGACCAGTTTCTCGAGGGCATACTTATCTTTACCGATTCTATAGTCCGCGTAGGCAGCCGATCAAAAAGCGAGAAAATGAAGAAGTACACCCTGATGGAGCGTAGAAAGATTGTGAGTACACCTAAGCACTCTGACGCGAGAGCCGTTATGTACGAGACAAAACACGAACTGGAGACCGTGCTAAGCTCAATGAAGAAGGCACGTTTGAATGTTCAGCTGTTAGAAACACCATACGCTATTGTACCCTTAGCCTGTCTAGTGAATTACCTCGGGGAGGAGGTGTTAAGATTTTCTTCAAACGAGGAGTTTGTCAAGTGGCTCTTGGGGGAAGAAATTGTTCAGAACTTGCGTTTTAAGAAGCCCGTGGAACCGGCGAAAACCGTGCAGGAGCAGTTGGACGATGGCCCTGGATATTACGACGACGATGAGAACCATATGGATAATGATTTGGAATTAAATTACGATTTTAAGGTTGACGATAATTTTGATCCGATTTTTCCCATAGAAAGTATTAATGCTAAATTTGAAAAGACCAGAGAAGACATCGAGGAGTACACACGCATGGCTGCGGAAAATAAAGACCTACAATTTGACCCGACTCCAGAGTGGAGAGAGATGTGCATGACGTTAACAAATCAGCGGTTACGTTTGCAAGTAAGTATTAGTCTTATTTTGATATATTTTACCTCTGCTAGTTATTTGTAGCTGTTAAAGGAATCATGTGTAATGGAAATTTTCAGCAATATTTAGCTCAGCATCCATTACTCGGTGCGCGTCGTGATCGAGGTCGTAATATAACAAACGATTCTAACTGGAGGACGTACTGGCAGTGGGTATTGATAAGTCACCAAAGTGCGATGGACGAATTGGCTAAGCTAGAGCGGGAGTATCATCACTTGAATTTAAGGTTGAATGAGGTTAAGCAATACGTCGACTTAGATGTGCTCAAGGAGCACTTGATTGTCGGGCTGACAACGAATGGAGCTGCTAAGCTGCATTTATCTCTGCGCGCCCTTCGGGCTCCGATAGGTATACTACCACTGAATTTAACTATGATAATTTAATTTGTATTTAGATGAAATAGTAACATTTATGTGGGTCTTATCTATAAAATATTTTAAGTGCTGGTGGAGGAAGCAGCTGAAATTTTGGAAGGCCACGTAGTCTGCTCTATGACTAAACACTGTCAACACGCGATTCTCATAGGGGACCATAAGCAGTTGCGGCCAAAGTCATCGGTCTATAAATTGGGAAAAGATTTTAACTTGAATATATCGCTCTTCGAGAGGATGGTGAAAACTAGGGGCGATTGTACACAGCTCGCACACCAGCACCGTATGCGACCAGAGTTTGCTAAACTGATAACGCCGTCGATCTACGATACCTTATACAATCACGAATCCGTGTTTAATCGTGATAATATCAAAGGTGTGGTGAAGAATCTTTTCTTTCTTCACCACGAGAATCACGAAAGCAGTCATAATAACGAAGAAAGTTATGCTAACCAGCACGAATGCGTGTTTTTGGTAGCTTTTGCTACGTATCTCATTAAGCAGGGCTATAACCCTTCAGAAATTACTATTCTTTGTACTTACACGGGGCAACTCTTTGCTCTTATGAAGGTAAATTGTTATTGATTAAAATTTAACATACCTACATTAATAAATAAAATACTTCTTCAGGAAACAGGACGTTATACTATTCTCAAACAAATGCGAGTGACTACAGTGGACAACTATCAAGGCGAAGAGAATAAAATTATTCTTCTGTCTCTTGTTCGAAACAATGGTGAAGGGAATACTGGCTTTCTCAAGGAGGAGAATAGAGTTTGCGTTGCATTATCGCGTGCACGTGATGGCATGTACATCATGGGTAATATGAACGATTTAGTGGTAAAAAATACTATCTGGCCCAAAATTAAAAAGGTTTTGGAAGAGGAAAATGCAATAGGCAATGCTCTTGAGTTAAGATGTCAGATTCATCCTCAGCAGATTACCCAGGTACAATTTTGCCAAGAAAACTGAAAATAACGTTTCAAGGAAGTTTGGCACTAATGCTTTTTCTATTCTAGATAAAAGACCTACAAGACTTTCAGAAATGTCCAGAGGGCGGCTGCTCCAAAAAATGTGACTTACCTTTGAGTTGCGGACATATTTGTACTAGTGTCTGTCATATATTGGACAGAGAACATAAGGAGTATTCTTGCAAACAGCCATGCACCATAAAGTGCCCGAACAATCATCTCTGTCCATTGCGATGCTATCAGGGTTGCAAGCCCTGTAAAGTTAAGGTGAGGCGAAAACTCCGATGTGGTCATACCATGGAGATGCTATGTTCAACAGATCCTGAAACGTTTGCGTGTACTTTCGTGGTAATTTTCTATAGCCTTCATCTTCATCTAGATTTGTAATAATGGATGTTAGAAACTAAATTGATGCTAATTGATTACTTGCGACTAACAGATCGATGCCATTCTACCAGACTGTAATCACGCCATCAAGAAGCCCTGCTATTTACCTATTAAAGATGCTGTATGCACTCACCCCTGCGAGGAAAATCGTTTGCCTTGTGGTCACGTTTGTGAACTGAAGTGTCACGTTACTAAAGATCCAGAGCATCTTCAGGTATTTTCATATTGTTTCTTAAAAAAAAAAAAAAAATTACACCTGTTGTGCAGTTAGAAATTGGTTTTACTAGTAAATATTTTATTTTTAAACTGCATTTTCTGGTTGCTTAATTTCAGTATAAATGCTACAGAGAATGCCCTCGAATGTACGGCAATTGCGAGAAAAATCACCGCTGCAAGAAGCTATGTCACGAGCCATGCGGACCTTGTCCCATATTAGTCGAAAAAACTCGCTCCTGCAGGCACTTCTATAAGCAATTCGTATGTTCTAATAATGTAGAAGACATCAAGTGCGAAAGGCCTTGTACTCGTCCACGAACTTGCGGCCATAAGTGTCTATATAAATGCTGCGAACCCTGTCTCAACTGTCAATATAAAGTATGTTTCAGCTTAACTCCATGTATTGAAGGCATAAAGGTGCAAGTATTGATAATGTTATTATGAATTTTCAGGTAATAAAAAGAAGCTCTTGCGGCCATGACGTAGAAGTAAAATGTTGCGAAGAAGCCTCTCCATCCAAGTGCAGTAAGAAATGTACAAAACTATTAAATTGTGGCCACCCCTGTAGTAACAGATGCAAAGATGCTTGCACCACAGATTGTCAAGCTAAAGTAAAACTTCGTAATCCTGGATTATGTGGACATGTATTAGAAGTGCCATGCTATCTACAATCAACTGGCGAGTTATTAAATTAATTTTTTTGAAAAATTCATTTTGATAAATTATTAATTGTTTTTTTTTCAAAATAGATCCAAAATCACAAGAACTTTTGAAATATTGTACGGCTTCATGTACAGAAGAACTAGAATGTAAGCACTTGTGTAAGGGAACTTGCGGAGCGTGCAAGCAAGGTCGATTGCACATCAGCTGTGCAGAGCCTTGCAATAACATTCTTATTTGTGGACATCAGTAATAATTGTGTTTTTTCATTTAATAGTTTAGTGTAATTGAAAAGTTACTTGGAATTATATTTTTAGGTGTGAAGTGCCCTGTAGACTGGAATGCCAGCCATGTAAAAAGAAGTGTGAATTGAAATGCCGTCATAGTAAGTGTTCCCAGAAGTGTGGAATGCCCTGCACACCTTGCAAAGTGAGGCAATATTTTTTAGACATTATTCTATCTTTTTAATTATCAAAGAGCATATAATCAATCTTCCTCATTTATAGGAAAAATGTGATTGGGGGTGCGAACATCGGCGATGTTCGAAACAATGCTCGGAACCATGTAATATAGAGCCTTGTAATGAACCTTGCAAAAAACTATTAAAGTGTGGCCATCCGTGTGTTGGATTTTGCGGCGATCCTTGTCCGCCATTGTGTAGAATATGCAATAAAGATGATCTAACAGAACTTTTCTTTGGTGATGAAGATGAAGAAGATGCAAGGTATAAATTGATGTTTCAGTTAATTTATAATCTCTAAGACTTTATTGCAAATAATAATTAAAAATTGTTTACAGATTTGTATACCTAGAAGATTGCAATCATTGCATAGAAAGTGAAGGGTTAACAAAGTGGGTAACAAAGTTTAGCGAATTTGTACAGATGAAAGTATGTCCAAAATGCAAAACGCCCATAAGAAAATGCATGAGATTAATGAATCAAATAAAGAGTGATTTGAGAGATGTGATGAGCATCAAAGAAAAGAATTTTTCACATAACCAGAAAAATTTAGAAACGAAACAACTAGAACATATCGCAACATTAAGAATGATGTCAGCTGACAGATTTTTACCAGGTAAGTTATTAGCTACAATTCATATTTTACAATGAAAATCATATTTTTAAACTTTTATTAATACTTGGGTAGAATTTCCGAGCTTAAAAGAGTATTTGTCTGATTTGTGGAATCGAGGAATTCCAGTACAGAATCAAAAAAAGCAAGTTTTAAACGGACAAGAAATTGAAACTTTCCGTATCGTCCTTGATATTATAAGTCGTATATTTAAAATATTGTCGCATGTCAAAAATCGCAATGCTTCTGTTTATCAATATGTGAAACAGCAAGTTAATATGTTAGTGGAATCTCTTCCAAAAAATTGGCAAATCACTCGCCAATCTATCAAGGATACTGAGTCAGAGCTTTTACGTTTGAATTATCTGGTAAGATTTGTTTGCTATTCTCTCTAATAATCTAATTCGATAAATAAAAATGTATTTGCGATCCATAATATGTACTTTTTCTTGTTTGTCAGGTGGAACTATGCAAAGAAGATTACATATATTCTACTTTAATAAACAAAAGGGAATTTAGAACAACACTTTCTAAACTCTTAAGTATTCATAGATTTACAAATAAATTAGAAGATGAAGTTAAAAAAGAAATAAAAAGTTTAATGCATTTGTTTAGCACTGAACTTAAAATAGAACGAGAAATGATTGTTAAAGCGATGGGTTTCAAGCAGGGCCACTGGTTCAAGTGTCCTAATGGACATTTTTATACTATAGGCGAGTGTGGCGGTGCTATGCAACAAAGTAAATGCTTTGAATGTGGAGCTGCTATTGGTGGCTCCCAACATCGACTACTGAGCGATAATAGACTTGCGAGTGAAATCGATGGGGCTACGCGATCTGCCTGGCCTGGAAATTACCCATAAAACTAGCAAATAAATTTTGTGCTTGATAACTGAATGTTATGTTAAAGAATAGTTCTGCGGTGTGGAATATGTTAATATAATAGTAAATCTATTGATAGGTACTTGAATATAAAATATATTAATATTTCAGCATAGGCTTCAGCATAGAGAAATATCTATTGAATTTTCTGTAATACAGTTGAAAGTTTGAAATAAATATGTTTTCACCTCACTTTCATTCTAGTAATATTTTAAACTTTTTGTCAATTTGTTTCTACTTAATGCAGTCAATTGCTTGAATTATACTCATATTAAAAAAATGATGCATGATTTCCGTAATCGGTTCCATATGCAAAAGCACAGCTGTCTATCAACCAATTTGCATTTGTTTTCATCTTTACAAAGCGTATTGTACTATTTCAATTCCAAATAATATTTATACTTATATCCTACGAAAAATTTGTGCTTATTTTAAATACTTTCCCGCGCCGAAAGCCGCGGTTTTTTTTCAACTCGCATTTTATATATTATGACTTCCGTTCGCGACTGTCCTTTATATCATTCCGAGTACTTAATAGGTAACTTAGGTTAACTTTGCGGTGGACATAGAGATATACAATTAGAACAACTTATTTACTATTCTAACAACGTTCATAATTTTTAGGTCTTCTAAAGATTAATCGCAACGTGATAAACAGTTCAACTTTTTTCACTTATTGCATGATCGGTCCACTTTGTTCACCTCATAGGGAGTTTTGCGCTGCTAACGTTTCTTGCTCTGCGCGCAACCTTATGAGAATAAGCGTATGCCGTAGGTATTATAGTTATCGGATATCGTTGAAATGGCTGTGTCTACATTGGCGCTCTGCGCGCACCGAGTCTCTGTAAAGTACTAGGACCAAGCGGCCAACCTCTTAATTCTTACGCTACTAACTTCTAAACACTACTGCATCATACTTATCGTCTGCTATTTTCGCTATTGCAGTTTGGAAAATATAACCTCTTGTTAAATTTTTTGCTGCGTAGTAAGTAAATAGTTGAGCTTTATGAGTTAAATAAAAAAAATACAGTCTTTTGATCAAAAAGTGTAAGCAATGCGTCCAGATCTTCTTTTTTATTTTGAAGTAGGCTGGTATCTACTTTATTGTATGTCTTTAATAATTAGACGAAGAAAAGCAACAGTTTTCCGAAGGTAGTGGACTAAACCACATTTGAGAGAAAATATTCGACAAGCATATGTAGCTTATTCGACAATTTTTTTGTAATTTAAACTTGAATTTCATATTTTCATCTATTTTCACCTATTTTCATCATAAATATTCAATATACTATTTTCAAAAAATTTTAATTTTCAAAAGCATTTAGAGGTTGTCCACTTGGTTCTAGTACTTTACAGAGGCGTTCGGTGCGCGCAGAGCGCCAAACGCGAGCCAAGAGCGCCAATGTAGACACAACCAATAGGCCGATGCCGTGCAGTTCGGCGATAGTTAAATTGGGTTTTATTAACTTTTTGCAATTAATATTGCATTTTATGGATTTTTAGCGTACCCCCCTTACCCCAGCCCGCAAATATTGAATATATATAATAAAAAAAATACTAGTCGATGTATTTTTAATTGCACATTACAAATAATCTATTTATTGTAATTGAATCTCCGTAGTTTTTTAATTAAAAATAAAAAAAGAAATGTGCTATATGTACCTTGGAAAAATACGTTTTTCTCAAGAAATATTGTGTTTACCGATATTCTATCAACGTTAAAAAATTGAACCCTAGCTATTTGTAATTGAGACACTGCTAAATATTGCAAAAAAAGCATTTATTTATAAAAAAATCTAAAAAATCACTTTTGAGAAATTTAACATACAGCACCAACGTATTGCGCATGCGCAAACCACTCCGAGTGCGTCAGCGGTCAGCGTGTGGCAGGCAAAGCGAGCAGCTGTTCTGCAGTGGAGAAAATACTTAGTGCTGCTGGCTGCACTTTGTGCTTAAAGTTGTTGCTACATAAATGTCCCAAAAAATCTCAAGACTTGTACTTGTTTATGTAGCAACAACTTTTATTAACTTGTTGAAATATCTTAGAAATTAGAATATCAGCATTAAAAGAATACATGTTTTCATATTTCACTTATGTATATTTAAGATTTCAAGATATTTAATATACTAAAATATATTCTCATGAATAAAATTGTTGCATTACAATCTATCATAAACAAGTAAGTGTATATACACATGTATAATACAGAAACTGCAAACAAATCCAATCATAATTTAAAATATAAAATACATTACAAAGACTAAGATATAATATAAAATATGTTGTTAATCATGGAAGTTCCTATTGATACACATAACACAGCTTTTGAAACATTGTGACATTATTCTAATTGTACTCGAATTAATGTACTTTAATAATTGTTTATATGACACTTTCTTATTCTTTATGTCTTGATACTGCCTTTGGTAAGAATATAAAAAAAAATAGTGGCACAAGATTTTATTACGTTTCGTCAATATTGTCTTTAGAAAAGAAAAACTTTGTTTTATGTTTTAGAACAAGAACAAAAAAGATAAATCGAGTTTAAATTGAATTCATTCCAATAGCAAATCATTATAAAAACTAAAACCACCTAAATAAGATAAATAAGTATACAACTTTCAACTTGACTGACAATTTCTTTTTAAAAGACTTTCTTTTTGTTGACTTAAATTAGATAATCCTCTCTTAAAAAAATGATGGACTTGGTTGTGAAGCCTTTAATACGTGATTCTGATTGGTTGCTATGATCGGTTGCCTAGGTAACAGATGAGAACCCGCACGCTTTAAATTCATAACCCTCATAACAGTCATAACCCTGGTAGAAATTTTTCAGGTGTTTAAAATAAAATGAAATGAGGTTAAATAGTATGAAATCTGAATAGCGGATTCAGAAAAAACTATATGCAATATTACCAACAAGAAATCTTGATAAATTAATCATTACCAAAAGTGTAGTATTGAAACATGTGCATTGAAAAGTGTCACCCTAACCCTATTTGAAGTAGGTAATAATGTGTGTGTGTGTGTGTATGTTATTTAGTTTTTTTTTAAATATAAGTGAGAAGTGCAATTAAAAGAATAAAAAGTATAAAGATATATTGTGTCTTCGTGCCCAAAGTCGCCCACGGTGAGGTTTAAGAAGTGAATTTAAAGAAAAGTTCAGTATCCGAGTCAGTGAATTTGAGTTTATCACTACAATGCCCTTTAAATTTTAAAATATGTAATCTAGATAATTGAACTGTTTTCATTCATATTTTCACACCAACGGCAATGTGAATTTTTTAATTTAGCGGCTCACATTTTGCTTATAGACAGTCACGCAGTAACTACTATCTCTAGCACATTGTATTTCCGGTTTCCAGTGTATTTTTACCTGGAGAAAATGATAAATATTTTGGCTTTTTTGTTAAGGCATTAATGAGAATATTTACTTTTAATAGTTGTGAGAGATTTTGAGATTTTTCCATTGCATTGCATTTGCTCTCATTTAAAAACTAATTTCTAGAGAGCTCATTTTTTGCATATATATTTCTGTTTTGGTTGTGAAAATATTTAAAGTTGAATTGACCTTAACTGAAATACTTTTGATTTCGACTTCAACACCCATGATAATTATTTAGTCGTATAAGTTATTCACATCAGTGTCGGAATCGAAATAAAAAGTATTTCAGTTAAGGTTAATTGAACTTTGTATATTGTTTCATTGACACAAAATAAATCTATATGTAAAATATGCGCTCTCTAGACCCGTTAGTTTTCGAATGAGAGCAAATGCAAAAATAGAGAAATAGGCATCGATCTCAAAATCTCTCACGACTGTTAAGAGTTAAAATTCTTATTAATGTCTTGACAAGAAAGGCAAAATATTTATCACTTTCTTCATGTAAAAATACACTGAAAACCAAAAATACAATGTGCTAGAGATAGTATTTACTGCGTAATTGTCTATAAGCAAAATGTGACCCGCCAAATTAAAAAATTCACATGTGCCTCAATGTGAAAATATGAATGAAAACAGTTAAATTAAAATCATCTGGATTACATGTTTTTATAGGTAGCATATCAAGTATCTGTGTAAAATTTCAATTGCCTAGCTTTTTTACAATGCAAATGAATAGGGTTGTAATAATAGGCTTATACTCACTGATTCTTCTACTGAACTTTTCTTCAAATTCACTTCTCAGACCTTAACGACAACGACTTTGGGCGTTGTTAATATATTTATATTAAAAGTATTACAGAATATGGTAACATATGGTAGGTAATATGGTAAAAATATTAGCAGAAATTAGTGTACCCAAAACTTATGTTGTTTTTTCTACCAGGGTTATTAGACATAGATAGAATAAGGAGCGCGCAAAGCGCGCCTTCATTCCTAGTTTAATCAAACTTGATGGTCTATAAGATGATCATCTCGCCTGTAAGAATAACGGGGAGGATTATGGCAAAGAAGCAGCCAGAATATAGGATGGCTCTTGCCACAGACTTGAGCTAGTAGAGTAAAAGCATGAGTATTCTTATGATGATTGTGAGTTCCTTGTACACGTTCAACAGCGGTTTCATCATCAAGAATAGCTTGGAATTGATATATTAGATTGCAATTACAAGCATTCCAAATAATGATTATTCGAGAACTAGTATCACACAGTGTAAACTGAAACAAAAAAATATAATTTTGTAGCAATCATCAAAGATCGTTGTAATACTAGTAATTTAAAATGCATGTTTCTTGTCACAGTTATTTATCGAAAAGCTATTATTCTTTGCAAATAATTTTTAACTAGAAATTAAGCAACTCTGAAAATCAGTACTTACATGCGACTCTGTTTTATTGCAATGTCATTGCTGCACTGTGGATAATCAAATACCCAAGACACGATTACTAAGGCTATCTCGTATAAAGCTAGAGTACCGACATACACTAAAAATGGTATGAAATATTTCTGATTTCTTTCACCAACACAATTGTTTATCCTGAAAAGTAGGAGGAAAGAGATAAGTATTCCAATACTACCCATCCACAGTGAATATGCATGATTAATCAATCGTACCAGGGACAATGATGATCCATTCTCCTAATGCACCTTTTACAAATCCTACAATGATGTGCCCTAGGTGGTCTGTAAGTCTCACACCTAGTGCACACAGTCCAGTCATTTCTCATCACAATCATCTCCACCAGAACTTCCTGTATGAATATCCGAAAAGTCCATCCTTGATTGCGGCAATGGCACAACCCCTGGATCGCTGCATACTGCTTTCAGATGCGACATCATCAGCAGCAGCACAAAGTGCAGCCAGCAGCACTAAGTATTTTCTCCGCTGCAGAACAGCTGCTCGCTTTGCCTGCCACACGCTGACCGCTGACGCACTCGGAGTGGTTTGCGCATGCGCAATACGTTGGTGCTGTATGTTAAATTTCTCAAAAGTGATTTTTTAGATTTTTTTATAAATAAATGCTTTTTTGGCAATATTTAGCAGTGTCTCAATTACAAATAGCTAGGGTTCAATTTTTTAACGTTGATAGAATATCGGTAAACACAATATTTCTTGAGAAAAACGTATTTTTCCAAGGTACATATAGCACATTTCTTTTTTTATTTTTAATTAAAAAACTACGGAGATTCAATTACAATAAATAGATTATTTGTAATGTGCAATTAAAAATACATCGACTAGTATTTTTTTTATTATATATATTCAATATTTGCGGGCTGGGGTAAGGGGGGTTACATATGTTGCCGATCGCAGAGGGAAATGTCAGTCATGAGCACAGGCTCATATAAGTACACAGCAGTAAGAAATGAGAGTAACCGTATGGATGTACATACATTTTCATCGAGCAGTAATGAACATATTATTTCATTTTAATACCACGTAAACCCTGCTCAATTATTTATGCAATACATAACGTTGTATACAGATTCAAATAAATTAGATAAGTTTTTAAGGACTTTTTAAACATCGATTTGAACTGCATCAAAGTTGGATCGAAGTACATTGTGAATTTGACTCGTAGTACGTACTACATACATATAACATAGGTGACGGAACGTTAAAACAAGGTGACGCAACAGGCGGATCCTGCGGACTTGCCCGCCCTGCCTGGGGGGGTTGCTCTCCGCTCATATACCCCATGTGTCTAGCTCGCTTCTCTAGTCAGTCTACATCTACACTCTCCGGCGTCTCGCTTAAATCTGTCGCTCTCGGGTGCTGGTGCTGGCAGCACCACGGCTATACCTGCCCCTTCCACTCACCCTCATTCACCCTCTCTCGTACGTCAATCGCTCTCAGGCCTCAGCTTGCCCCCGCATCTTGCACACGTGTCAACCATACTCTCAGACTCTCTCGCTCAACCGTCTTTCGCGCTCATAAACCTATAAAAAGTCGCTCGGTTCTCGCTCATAACCTCTGGCTCGGAGCGCTCGGTTTATGGTTTAATCCGTCGCTCAATCTTATCCTCACGCTTCACATCTCTTTCATCATCTCACTCTCTCTCTCTCTCTCTCTCTCTCTCTCTCTCTCTCTCTCTCTCTCTCTCTCTCTCTCTCTCTCTCTGCACACGCACCTATCACCTCCACAATATCAAGCCCAGAAATACTCTAGTCGCTACTACTTATTAGTGCTTACAAAGAGGTAAAACTGATACATGAATACTATTTTTGTTGCTTAATTTTTGTTTTGTTAATACTTTGCTCAAGTCTTGCGGTATACTCGTTCTCCTTTGTTGTGCTCCAAAACAAATTATAAATAATATTTTAACCTATATAGTAATACTTGCCTTGCTCAAATCTTTGTCTTTTACTGCAGATAATAATGCTTTGCAGCAGCTTAGTGAACAAGCTGGTCAGGTTCGACCTCGACATAAACAAAAAATCTCTGAAGGTCAAACAGCCCTAATGCTGGCCGCTAAAAATCGCAATTTGGAAGCAATGTCGGCGCTGCTTGAAAATCCTCTCATTCTCATATCAACAGGCGACAAAGATAACAAGACGGTCTTGCATACTTATGTGGGGAATATTTCATATGCAGAGCCTATACTATAAGAAAGTCTATAGAAGAAAGAATCATCGATCCAATGGAGAGACGTTTATGAAATACTATAAACATCTGATTAGGCTGGCACTGGCCCTTACCAGCGAGAACAAGAGGGGACGCTAGTCTGGTGACTGGTCCCGACCGAGTAACTGAGTAGTCGCATTGAGTGCGAGTCTTATATATTGATTAGCTGAATAAATCTTATATTATAATTATTAATTAAATGGGTTGTGTCTTAAGTTATTCTTAGTTAAATAAGACTTCCTACACTTATATTACTCGAAACTTTCAATAAGACTGAGGACCAGGCGTGCAAGAATTTCCGTAATAAGTATATTAATGTCGATCTTAAAACTATCGTCGGAAGTCGTCAACTGTAAGGACAATAAGGGACTAACGCCTATCATGATCGCAGCGAAGAACAAACAGCTCGACGTCGTGGACTATCTACTCTCGAGTGCGGAGCAATCGTCAAGACCAACGACAGAAGTAAGGAGACGATCCTGCACTTAATGTTAAGTACAGTAACAGACTTTTTTCTCCTTTTGTATCTGTGATTAAGTAAGTATAGCTTTAATACGTGTGTGTTAAATCATTAACTTTAATATGTTTATTGTCGTTATTATTCCACTTATTGTGTCCCTTTTGTAAATGTATGTATGCAGCAGATGTGAATTGCGATTGCAGATGAGAAACGACTGAGAAAATTGATTGAGACTATAATTTATTCGCGCCTGCACTGCGCAGTGTGCATCTGGGGCCGTATTTCATAGGGAATTAGTGAGAGTGAGAGTGAGATGACATCGATGACACTGAGAATTGTTTTGCGGTCGAATGCGGATGGATGCGGCAAAGTCACTAGAACAGTTTGGTGATTTTGCATAGAGCCAATTTCTAAAAGTAAGGATGTTCCCCTAAAGTCTAAGATAGTACTGAGCGAACACACTGCAATTCACACTGTTTCTTCTGCTATTGCCACCGAACAAACATAACCTTATTTTTTATGAGAAATGAAGTGATTACTGATTAGTTTTGTACTTTCGTAATTGTCCTTACAAATCGACTTTCATGTAAAAATAAATAAGGAGTATATTTACATGTATTATTATTACTTAAGATAGCTGTAAAAATGCACTTCAGCGTCGAGGTTATGTTGATTTGTTTTTATCTTCGTCAGCTTGTGAATCGGAGTCAGGTGTGTTCGTTTTACAGCCTTGGTTAGCCTTCATGGAGGCATCGTGACTTTACATTGCTTATGCAAAATCACCAAACTGTTCTAGTGACTTATCCGTCCGTATTCGACCGCAAAACAATGTGCTTATGTGGCCAGACCTCTCACTCTCACTAACTCCCTATGGAATACGGTCCCTGCATAACTATAAAATATATATAGTAGTTAAAGATTTACTGTAAATAAAAAAAAATTAAAATAAAATAGCGCGTTTCACCATTATACCTACCTACGTTGACAAAATATAAAAAAAAATATTTTTATAGCTTTGATGAATGTAACCATTCAATTAGATAAAGAAACAATAGGAAAAAAAAGAAAAAACGTATAAGTATATGCACTGAGCCTAATTCATTATTCAATGCTCTTTTCCTTTTTTTTTATTTTTCAAGTATACAAACCATATAGAACCCCAAGTATACTTGTATATATATACATACTTGCAAAAGTCCTTCTCCGCCTCTTGAAACTCTTTTCAGTGTAACAAAGAAAAGAAGAGAGAGAGAGAGAGAGAGAGAGAGAGAGAGAGAGAGAGAGAGAGAGAGAGAGAGAGAGAGAGAGAGAGAGAGAGCGAGAAGGGGAGACAAAAGATCAGCTGCATTTACGCATGCCATATTTTCGCGCCGTCGGCTCCCTCTATACATCTTAACCTAAAAAAACGCGCGACAAACATAACCTTTCCATTCGCCATCATTAAAATCCGCTATTGATTCAGTCATCGCACGCATATGATCTAGTCGTCGAGAGTGCAGACGTAATCGAATTTACTAGCTGTGTGACTTGTGAGAGATGAGCTCGTGGATTTCATTCTGATTCAGGTACACACTATAGTTACGCTGTCGTCAAGAGAGTTGCTACATAAGTATATTTCTTTTTGCTCGTCGCGGTGGTTTTATTATACAATAACACACAAGACAATGTCCTCCTCATGTGCGCGAATAGGTCATAATAGCCGCCACTAACGACTTTGTTTTTCGTTGATTCGAGTGCAGCGTTTGTTATTGTTAATTGCATCGATCAATCAACCGCGCGCAATAGTTTTGTATCTGCGCTAGGTACTTACTGCTTCGCACGAGCAAAGCTATAGTTAACACTTGTGCGCATCGGGAACTTTTGTCCTCGAATCGTACGCAGATTAAGTACTGTGGGGTTGTTTTTTCATATAAGATAAGATTTAGCGTGACTTGAGCCTCTCGATTTGAACAGTTCAATCATTTAAAATTAACAAAGGCCTGCATCAAGAACGAATAATTTTAGTAATCTTCACGAATAACGTTTCAGTTGTTCAACAATATTCTGGACAAGTGTAAAGAAATCTCAAGATGACCAGTGATAGTGAGAAGCAGCCACGAAGTAGGAAGTCAACCTGCTCCAGGTATGACGATGATCAGAACCTCCTGGACTGTTATGGCTCGGAGGGTCACAGGATACGTTCTGGTACAGATAGTTTCCCAAACATTAATGAGAGGCCAGTAGAGGATATTTCCATTGAATTCTTCTACAAACCTCACACAATTACACTGCTGCTGATCTCAATATGTGCAGTCATCTATTTTGCGTTTGTCAGGTATGTGCCATGCTATAACATTGTGGGTTATATTTATAACTGAATAAATTCTTTGGGATTGGCTTTGTTAAGATGACAGATTGACTAGGGTAATTAGGTAGATGTTAGTGCTGAGTTAAGGGGAGCACAGGATTGCATAAGATAATACTGTCAGAACTTGAGCAAATTTTTCTTGGATAATTTTATTGCATTTTACAATGAATCTTACCAAAAGTTTTAATTTAGAATTGACATATTTTAGCATACCTGTGTCATTTAAAAGTTGCTTAATTTTATTGAAAACATGTTAATTTGTATCTTCATTTATTGTTTTTTCAATAATAAGTTATGAATAAAATATGAACAATAAAGTAAGAAAGTAAAGAAGGCCATTGCAAAATAGCAATTAGAAGTTTGTGTACTTATCTATATTGAAGTAAGTTACACAATTCATGACAGCACTAATTGTTGCCTAGTTTCAAAAATTGCTATTTGGTTGCTATCCTTTATCTGAACTCAGTTAAAAATAGTAGGTAACTGGTTCTGTAATCTAACATAGCAAAATAAGGTTAAATGAAAGAAAATCCATTGTAGTATTTTTCAGTAAATATCATGTGAGACAGTGCCATATTTTAAAAAAAAAAAGCTTGAACATTTTATACACAAACTAAAAAACATCAATTTTTTACAGGGACTGTTCTAATGTTGAAGATAATCTGAGGGCAGGATTACTATCTATCGTCTTCTTCTTCTTGATAATTTCAATTCTTACTTTTCCCAATGGTCCATTTACTCGACCACATCCAGTGGTATGGAGAATTGTCTTTGGATGCAGTGTTCTCTATGAGATATTTCTGCTGTTTATGTTATTTCAAAACTATGAAACAGTGCGCAAAATATTCGTATGGATAGACCCAAGTCTAGCCTCCTTTCACATAGACATGGATAAGGAGTATGGAGTCAATTGCTCTGACATAACAGTCAAAAAGATCTATGATCACCTGGATGTGTTTGCAGTGGCTCACTTTCTTGGCTGGGCTTTCAAAGCTATTCTGATACGCCACCTTGGTATTTTGTGGGCCATAAGTGTCATGTGGGAGGTGACAGAGATAGCTTTTGCTCATCTTCTGCCCAACTTTGTAGAATGTTGGTGGGATGCTATGATCCTTGACGTGCTTGTGTGCAATGGTCTGGGGATTTGGGTAGGACTCAAAATTTGTCAGATCTTGGAAATGAGGGAGTACAAATGGGTGAGCATTCGAGACATTGAGAGCACCACTGGCAAATTTAAGAGAGCTGTACTGCAGTTTACTCCTGGAAGTTGGACTACAGTCAGGTGGCTTGATCCTACCTGCACACACATGAGATTTGTAGCACTTTGTCAGTTAGTGATATTCTGGCAGGTTTCGGAACTTAACACATTCTTCCTCAAGCATGTCTATGAGTTCCCACCATCGCATCCGTTTGTTGTATCAAGATTAGTATTAATAGGAGTTATAGTTGCTCCTTCTGTCAGGTCAGATTCAAATTATTTTTTTCTTTATTAATTACATTATTTTGCTTTATTTTTATAATAAAAATCATTCTGCATTTCAGGCAGTACTATATGTATGTGACAGACCCCTCATGCAGTCGAGTGGGTACCCAGTGTTGGGTGTACGGTGCCATAATGATGACTGAGGCTTTGCTATGTATAAGGCATGGAGCTGAACTATTTGAGAGGACGCAGGCCCTTAATATACTGCTCTGGCTCCTCTGCCAGTCTCTAGTTTCCGTGCTGTGTGTCTATGGCTGTGTTTTGTGGCATCAGTACTTTGCGGTACGACTGCAGGCATTTTTCCGAGGTTCATGCAGAATCCAAATGTTTCTTCTGCCTTGAACTCAACTCATGTTTGAATTATTTTTTTTTTTTATTAAGTTCTACTTTTTTTTTAATGTGTATGATAAATAATAATCATTGGCTAGATGTTAAGAGGTCAAGAAAAAACAAACATCTGCGATTCTTAAATTTTCATACAATTTTCATACAAAGTGTAGCGTTACTAACACAAAAACTTCGTCATAATAATACTTTATTTTTTCCCTGTGTGCCGCATGTATTTTCAGACTGATAAAAACAGCTCAGGTGCCCAGCAAGAAAGTCGCACGGAAGCTACTCCTACGGGCGGTATGTTTCATTTACATAAGATTATCACCTTACCTTGATTACCCTGCGTGCTTTCAAACTAACATATTAGCTTCATGAGGGGGTGAAAGTACCATTGCTTATTTCATTCTCATTATAATTTTTTCATTCGATTGATATTTTTGAATCAAAAACATTATTTACAGAGTTATGAAAACCAAGAGTAATGAATACAAAAATTAGTATTTTAACAATTCTTTAGATAAATAAATGAAGCACATTAGGGATTTCTTGGCTAAAGTAGAATATGATAAACTGATGATGACGTATAACTATCAAATTTTCAGGAGACGTGGGAGACGATGCTGACGACCTGGAGCCCGAAGAAGACAAAAAGAACCTCTAAAAAAGCTGATCGTACTAATAATACCAGCGGCTAAGGGCTGCGAACCTTCTAGTCGTGCTAACGAAAATTTGATGGAGAAAATGGACAGCACGTTAACGTGCCATATAAAGTTCGTTAAATAAAAAGTAATAAAGATAAAAGAGAGACGTATGAAAGTGACATAATAACTTTTTGTTTGTTGGTTTGTTTTGTTCTTAATTCAGGGAAATGCGCGAGTGCGTGTATTGCATGTATAGATGAATAAAAGTGAGAGAGAAAAAAGTAGCTTACGAATAAAATTTTGTCAATTTTTCGTGCTTTTTCTTTTTAAAAGGTGTGAACTTTCCTTTTTTCAGTTTGATGCAAAGAAAGCATTTTAGCTTGTATTGAAATAACATTTTTTTCTCTTACTGCAATGTGCTTTCTTTATGCCTTTTTTCAATCTCTAAATTTGGAAAAATGTACATATGTACTATAGGACATTAAAAGGCCTACGTATCAGCATAGTATCTGTAGATGGTGATAATGCTGTGCACCTAACGTTTTCCATTATATAAAAATAAATTGTCATATATTTTATTTCCTTTTTAAATTAAATACAATTAAAAAATGATCTTTTTGATTTTCTCTCATAAAAACTTTAATTTTGTATTTCATCTTTGACGTAACTAATGTCTTACAATAAGAAGTGTATGGACTTAAACATTTTCAATGATTAATTTCAACAGATATTGCAAAATGAATAAAGTCTGAAAGCATCTGAAAGAGAAGGAATTCATGCAGTTTTAAAATTTGCAGTAATAACGATGTATTCTTATGATAAAATAAGAGCTACAGCTTTAAGAAGTATATTGTGTCTAAAAGGCGGAAAGTAACCGATTATGGATGAGTGTGAACAAATGGTAATCACACTCCTCTGGGAATCGTCTTATTACGTCCTATAATGTACACAATTTTTTTGTCCGATTGAGGTATAATAGGAGTTTCGCGGTAGCTATCAGAAACTTTTTAGTTCCGAGAAGAAAGTTTATATTTAAGTGATATATCATACTCACGATTTATACTTTACAGCAGTTATCATTTGCAAAAAATGTATTTGATATAAAATAGAGTATATCTATGAAAATTGTTTTACTTTCATTCATTGAGCACAACAAAATTCAGTACAGATGTGGTTTATGTATGATTGTATAGACTTGTGTATTATTTTATGTCAGTCAAAGAGGGGTGCCTTTGTGTAAAGCATCGTTTAAGGATAAAAATTTAAGAAAAATATTTCAACATGTGTAGACGACTTTGTAAAAAGCTTATAGAGAAACTTAAGTATATGTCATCTTCTATTAAAGTTTGGTATTTTCATGTAGAAGTTTTTAGTGATATGATTTCCGTACTGTAATTGTAAATCTTGGAGGAGATGAAATCTGTTGAAATACATTAAAAAACTGTGTACTGAGAACTTAAAATCATATGCAGTAGTCTAGATTAAATAACACTTAATTTATAGCCCAAAGAATGTAAATGTAATTTTATATTACCTATTCTAAGGAGATCTCACACGTGCCAATTACATATGTCTAAGCTATGGCAGACTCAGAGGCAGTCTTGTGTATCAAGTACGACAATCGTCTGTCCAGCCATCAATGCTGTGTGATCTAAACAAATTTCATAGTCAAGTAAAAGATATATGATTATAAGATGTTAGTCGCCGTTTGAACTATTTTCTTCGGCATCAGTTTTCGCCTCTTATCATGAAAAAATCTATACATTAGTCATACATAAATAAATGTTCGCGTAACTGCTATGTCGATGTAATGCTATACAATGCAGCTATTTCTCAAATGCAATGGATAGAAGGTCAAATAGTTCAAACAGTTATCTTTTTTTATTTTTTTAACATTGCAATTTACTCAAATTTCGTGATAAAAAAACACATAGGACTTCAAAATATGAAAATATGAACCTTGTTTATCTTTCTGGACTTTCTCTATATATGTGTTTTCAGATGACATAAATACACGGCTTATTTATAAAATTGAAATGAGAAAAATATTTTAAACAAATTTTTAAGACAATGCTTTTTTGCAGGATATTTGTTTATGGCAACATTTTACGACAATAAGTATTTATGATAGCCATGTGATGTTATCTGAATACATTGAATAAAAAAACAATTTCTATATAACGTACTCAAAGAATCTGTTAAAATGTTAAAACTTTCAAGTTATTAAAAGTTTATAGGTATAATTTATAAAAATCTAAAATAAATGAATCGTAAGCTTATAAGCTACCTAATTATAAAATTTCGCATTATAATGAGATATACATATTACATTTAGTTGCTTGATTCGAATATAACATTAACATGTGAAATGTAATAAAACTTTTTTTCGGTTCACTTTCATAATTCATTTATAAATGCCAAACAAGATGTCCATCGAGATTTTAGCTTTTAAAATAGCTAAATAATAAATATTTAATAATTTATTTACATGAACATTCTAAACTGAGGAAATCATATTTTGCAAATACATACACTAACTCTACATATTTCAATCTTTAAATGTTGATTGGTGATTACAAAATAATTTGTTTTTAATTTTCTTTCAATCAATTTATCTTCAAATAAATGCAAAGGATAAATAAAACGAGATAACGAATTTTTTTTACTTGCGAATGAAGCCCTGTTTCTTTTATTCTCAAAAATACAAATAAGTAAATGTTCTATTAGATAAGATGAGTAAAGTATCTTATTTCTTATCTGTAAATCAAAGAAAACATAAAGTTTGTAAGTTTTTTATCTTTAAAAGTTTAGGAAAAAATCAATCATTAAAATAACACGCTGGGTAAATAAAAAATGTATAAAATTTCTGTTTGCTTTTCCATTTACAGAACAATGATATGAATAATCAATAAAATCAAAACAATATTGGTATATAAGTTACTTATATTGTTACAGTTTATAATACAATTATCACAGATACGTAAACTACAAAATACCATATGCTTTATGCTAAATTTTTTTTAAAAAATGCTGTATGCGCCTTGTAGACATGATAAAACAGTCAGTCTACAGATTTCATTCATTTTTGTTCCACTCATGATTTGCTTTGTTTTTTTTTTCCATATATATTGATTATTACGGCCGACAAAAGAGAAATCCAAAATGGATTAATCTGCTTTTTAAGAATCTAGAGTTAATGAACTGTCGTTGCTCATATCCAGATCCAGATCTAAACACTCTATTTTCATTTCAAACTCTTCCTCTCGATTGTTCAGCTTTAGTGTCTCAGAGACAGTCTGAAATTGCAATGAAATTGTTATGCACTATTTATGTGTTCTATCTACGATAATTATTCTTCATAAAGAAATAAATAATACCTTTTTCTGCATTTCATCAGCCTTTAACTTATCCTTATCTTTATCAGTAGTACTTAAATTATTATTAGTAGTAGTGGTAGTTTTAGAGGAAACCTGTCGCTTGGGGGTCGGCCTCCGTGGCTTAAACGACCCGGAGGCCTTCTTCGGCAGCTGCGAGCTAATGTGCTTTTTTGACTCTGTTGTTTGCTCGCAGTTGTGCGTCAGCAGCTGATCTTTTGTTTTGAATGCCTGAAAACAGTTAACGACTTTTTACTCAGTGTATTATTATTATGTTTAATATATTAATTGATTATTATTTAATTTATTTATTTTTCTTTTTAACCATCAATAGTAAACTATCAAATAATATCTATAAGTTTATTTATCTTTCTTGCTTGCTATATATAAATAGTAACTGGCAAAAATATGAAAAATATACTAACGTGCGAACAAAGATCGCACTTGAGCGCATGTTTGCTAAGCTCATGATGCTTAAGTGCTTGAGCCCTGTGGAAATGTCTGTTGCAATGCAAGCAGCTGAATCTCTTGCTGCTTCCACTGACTGCCCCGTTCGTAGAGTTATGGTTGTTACCTCCAACAGTTCCGCTATTGGCACTGTGTCCACTATGAGTGAGAAGGTGGCGTTTAAGCTTATCTGGTCGCGAAAACTCGCGCATGCAGCCCAGGTGTCCACGGAACGGGCATTTGAGTCGTTTCGTGAGATCGTGTATAAGCATGTGTCGGCCTAGGCGGTCTTTACGCTTGAAGCGCGCTGGGCAGTTCTAAGAAACAAAATTTAATAGTGTATAATTATGTGTTGATTTGGTACATAATGTTTTAAACAATCGTAGTGAAAACAAATGTTGTATTGCAAAATATAAATGATAAGAATAGAAAATAAACTGATACTTTAAGTAGAAACATTTGCGGTTTAGCCAGACACCGCATATCAAGTCTTAAAGTTCAAAATATTGGTAATTTAAATGCTTACTGGACATAGGAAGGGCGTGTCCTCGCTATGTATGAGCTTGTGATTGGCAAGATATTGTTCGGTCTTAAAAGCTTTTCCGCAATCCTCGCAAGCAAAACGAGCGGAAGAGGCATGAGTCTTTAAATGCCTACGTAGAAACCTCTCGATAAGGAAGCTCTTGCCGCAGTGCGGGCAGGCATAATCATGGGTCGTCGTTTCCGTATGATGTTGCAAGGCCTCCAGATTTGAGAAAGACGACTTGCAAATAGAACAGCAGTAGTACCTAAAATGATTTAAAGATTTAGAACATTATCAATTCAGAAATAATTATAGCAAACAAAAATGTAATGATTATCACTTTTCAGTTGTCTTCTGTTTCTGGACAGAGTGGGTGTATTGGTGCAACCCAAGGTCTGTAAGTGTGCTAAAAGCTTCAGCGCAAACGTGACAGCGGTATTCTGAGCGTTTGTGACTGCGTGTGTGCTCCAAGAAATCCTCAAGTTCGGCAAACATCGAGCCACAACCGTACTGCACACACTTGTACACTTTAAGAGTCAGATGAGAGACTATAAGGTGGCCTTTGAGAGCCTTGTACGAGTCAAACATCTCCTTGCAGAACTGGCAGTGGTATGAGCGTTCAATGCTGCCATCCGCAGGTGCCTAAGAACGTGTTGAAAGTTAGGTTTGCACTCTTTTGGTTAAACAATAAAACTGCAGGTAAAAATATTTGATATACCTCTGGAGGTAGAGAGTGTATTGCTGTGCCTGGCCAGACTTTGTGCGAAGACATGTGCTTCTTCACATTGGACTTTTGGGCGAATGGGCGACCACATACTACGCATTGATATGGCTTTTCACCCGTGTGAGAACGCTCGTGTTGCTGCCAGTAAAACTTTTTGGCAAATTGCTTATGGCAGTAGCTGCACTTGTACTGTATGACAAATGCACATGTTAGAAACGAAAAAACTAAGTATTTATCAAGAATTATTAGATTTTATTACATACCTTTAAATTTTGTACTTGTCCAGATTTATTTTCTTGTTCTAGATTCTCAACAGGATTGTCAGCTTGTGGAACATCAAGGTTCATGGAATCCTGCAGATCACTTTCTTCTAGACTCTGATGAATATCATTTCTTAAAGCTTGTATCTCATTCACTTCTTCATTCAAAGGATCATCATCAGTTCCTGTGATAGAGGAATTAGCAAAAGACTCTAATCCATCAGTGCTTAAAATTATGGGTACATTAAAGCTTGAGTCAGACGTTAAGTAGCTAGCACCTTCCTGGTCCATGCTAGGGAATACAATTTGTTTACACCTTTGCTTAAGTTTGAATACAAAATAATCCTTGTTTGTACTTACCTGAAAAGTATATCATTCTCCTCCAAAATGATTGGCTCCCCAAGTTGATGAGTCTGATCAAAATCATCCTCAGGATTGTACTGAGTACCATCTTGGCAGTTATCATCAGTCTGAACAACAGGGCTGTCATTGCTCACTAAATATTGACTTAAATCTACAGTTTGCTCCTGAACCTTAGTATGCTCTCTTTTGTGAAGTACAAACAAGTGCAACGATGTGAACTGGCTTTTGCACTTGCCGCATTGAAATATATCCTCTTCATCTTGATCTATTGCTGCGAAAAGCATAACGTCAACAATCAGTAAACTTTGTAATTGTACAGAGTGACCTTACAAAGCATGTAATACCTGACTGCTCAACTTCGCTGATCAGTGTCTGAGACTCTAATAGAGATTGAACTGTCGAGCCGTCCAAAGAAACACCTGCAAGAAGACAAAAGACAGATACCTGATTATTATGTAATTGAAAGCAAAAGAACAGCATCTACGTATGTTGACAATTTCGTAATCAACTGACACTGTAAACAAGTGATGTAACGTTCTTCCCTCAAATGTAAACACTAACCTCTCAAACTTATGCTTATTGCAAACCTCAATAGACCTGCACCCCATAATTAAATTTTATTATTCTCAATCAACTCCATCAATCGAAGTTCTTGAAATTCTTTCATTTATAAGTCGGCCCGCGATTAACCCCCAAATGACGACAACAACAAACAAAAACACATACCCGACAGAGCATCGAAGATTGACTGCGCCATTGTCTACTGCTGGCTTACTGTTTTACAAATCGTCTTCACCGGATGCGACACCGGATGATCCTCGACAGACACATCGTGATCCTGACAAATATAGACAAAATTTATGAACAAAGGCGAAGATATTGTGCGCGTCGGCCGCAGTGACACCGTTGTCAAAGTACCAACAAAGGCTCCTCGCCGCGCGAAGAAGATACCTATATAGAATATAGAATAATAAAAATCGCGATGCGAATGGTATATATTGGATGTGTGCAGTGTATATATATATATAATATGCGATGTTGTCAGCTGTGAATTTTTGGCGGTAGGTTTGAATTCTGTAATGGTTTATTATTTTTTTTCTTTAACAAGCTGTATCCCATTGTACATTTGCAGGTCCTATAAGTTTACGATTACTTGTAATTTGATTAGATGAATGAACTTTTGCTTTATTTATAAATCGCCCATCGTATAATTTAAAGCTAATGTAAAACTAACGAAAAGCACTATATCGTGATACAAGCATAGATTATAGAGCAGTATGGCAACATTGTAATTGCACATATCCGACATCTGTTTGCGGCTCGTCCTATACTATAAATCCATATATTTATATTTGAAATCCTAACCTTAGAATCGGCAAAACGTGTGTAATACATTATCATAAACACAAATATATTCGTGCGAACAATCGTACATACAACGTCAGCTAAAATAAATATGCTCTAGTAACAAAGGCAACAATCAAGACTTTTTGCGATATGAACACTACTGATTTTTATTTCGTTAACAATGTCGAAATACCGCTGCAACACGTTTACTAAATCTCGCGGTAACAACAATTTACGTGTCTGGTTGTGTTAATATTTCTGAAACACGTGAACACAATGTTAAAGAGAATGGTGTTGATGAATAGATGCACTCTATGTGCAATTCCAATGCAAATACCGCTGGTATTTGTGAAAAATCATCGAACAGTAATGTCAAGTTACGAAGGTTTTCAGTTTAAGAGGCCTTTTCAGCCAAATAAGATATTGAAGAAAAATAATAGTAAGGAGCCAAGGAATCGAGTTAATGTAAGGGTCAAAGACTCTCATGTTTCAGCTGTGAGACTTCTTTTAGAGGTAAGATGCAATCGTAAAAATTTAAAGGTGATTGATTTTATAACAAGAAAATCTTTGTTTTCAAGAGATTCGAGGTGGATATGAATGAGCTGAATACTCATAAAAGTATCTTTGTAGAAACGACTTATACAATTGAGAGAAGGATAATGCTCTTGCAAGAGTTGGGAGTACCCAAGATAACAATTAGTTGCATCGTAAAGTACATTATGATTTTTTTGAAATCCTATATTTAAATTTCATACAATCAGAAAATTTTTTAAATTAATATAATAATGATGCTTTTATTTTTAGTTTTATCAAAGGAATGTATTTACCGGTAGATAGGTTTAAAGCCAATTTTGCAATTGATCCTGATTTTAACATAGCTCAAAACTTATTATCATATACTGAAAATCCAAATATCAGTAGTCAAGCCATTGATCACTTGAACGAAAGTATGACAATGAAACAGTACTACGCCATCTGCTTTGCATACTATCTTAAAACTGAACTGGATCTAGATGAAGTTCAAGTAAAACGTATATCATACAAAAAGTATACTCCAGTATTGTATAATAGTTTCAGATTAGTCAAAAAAACATTGAAAATTGTCAGAGATATGCCATTTCCTGTATCCTTGGTAAGACTTACTATTTGTAAGCTTTACTAAAACTTTTATATAAATAGT
Source organism: Nasonia vitripennis (assembly GCF_009193385.2). Taxonomy (NCBI): domain Eukaryota; kingdom Metazoa; phylum Arthropoda; class Insecta; order Hymenoptera; family Pteromalidae; genus Nasonia; species Nasonia vitripennis. Next base: position 10,502,201 of record NC_045760.1, on the reverse strand, counting down.
AATAATAATAGTAGATAATGCATGTTTTTTTACTTAATTTGCAGATGATAAAAAACAAATATATATTCAGCCTTCATCCTGAAAATGCCTTAAGTGTCATTGATATGATTAAAAGCTTTAATCTTCCTAACAAAACTTTGTTACGATATCCAAAACTTTTTTATTATGATTTAGATGATCTCAGAACTTTGTTGTATTATTTCAAGCAGTACAATATAACGCCACAAATGATTCAAAGTTGCTATCAAATTTTTCACCTTAGCTCTGCTGAATTCAAGAGGAGAGTGGAACATATTTTATCAAACCCATTCACACTAGTTTATCAGACACATCCAAGATTTTTGGTGTTGGTGCGAGATTATCATATAATTCTTCCAAGAATTCGTTATCTTCAAGAAAAAAATCTCAAATTTGCCACTATTTATACCCTGACCACTTTTCATAACTACTTAGAAATGTTAGGTTTTAACATTTCTTTTTAATAATTGAATTATATATGTAAAATTCTTAATTTATAAGAAAATAATGCTCATTTTCAGATTGATTTCCAAGAAAAAGATGAACTTGCTAAACATAAGAAGTTTTCTTCAATCACAATTTGGTTTAAAGGGAGAAGAATTAATAGAGCCAATAAGGAGGCATGCATGCTATGCTTATGCTCCTTTGGTCCAGAACTATGAAACATTAGTTTATTTAAAAGAAGTTTATCCCAAAGAGGCCATCATAAAGCATATTTATGCGATTCTGTATAATAAGTAAGATTTTTTTAAATAATCAGAGCATACTTAATTTAACTCTCATAATTAATTTTTTAATATTGCTTTTCTTATGATCTTAGACTGGATCTCCAAGCTGCACGCGAAGTTATAATGAATGACCCAGAGTACAGTCAATGGGCACCAGACAAACTATTGGCACTATGTGTATATAAAATTGAAGAGAAGTGCCATTTCTCGGGCGAGGCTGTTTTGGAGCCTGAAAAATATGCGGAAAGTGTAAAGGAGGAATCAAGCCAAGATATAAGTAAAGAGATGAACAGGATATAGGATTAGATTTTTCTAAATATTTCGAATTGACTTTGTCATGTTAATAAATTTATATTGTTACATAAATTCGCTGTTTAAACTTGTATCATTGGTATCTTCTACATAGAGTAAGTTCCATGCTGATTTAAAATCATGTTGAAGCAAGTGTGATTTTGGCAAGTTTTTATTAAAATTTTCACACATCAGGAATTAAGAGACAACAAACATGAGTGAATAGTAACCTAATGCGCAGTGTATACAATAATAATTTTATCAAAGACATGAATAATTGTATCGTTGACGAAGATAAAATTGAAACAAAAAAAAAATATAATAAAAAGGCGCTATTCGCAAATTGAATGTTTGATACAAGTATATCCTAGTTGAAATCACTACGATAAAGCACTAATTGCTAAACGCTTATTTAACATAAAAATATTTATATTTTTATAACATATACATATATAGACATTATATGCGCAAAAGTACAGAAGTATTGCGTATACGATTTATAATATTTCGTGAAGAATAAAAAATACTTCAGATTTATAGACTATTTGAGTGAACATAACTTTGATAATGCCCTCTGATAATCAATTCAAACTGGTATAAGTTCGTTAATTTGGTCAGATAAACAGGACGGTCTGGGGCTTTCCTTTAAACTACGTTTAAATTGTTAGAATTTCAAAATATAGTCATTCGAAGACTTTTTTTAAAACCTTTGTTTAATTCAATAGCCAGTTCAATAACAGAGTTAATAAAATACGCATTTCTTTGATATATGTAGCATTTTACAAAATTATCAAGTTCGGCGCGTTTCGAGCCAAACACAAACGTGAAAACTATCACCGACTGAGACAAAAACATCGTAACAATCATACAATAAAAAAACGCTCAGTTGTCCAGTCGATAACAACAATTTCTCACCAACATTCAAAACAATCTCTCGTCATTTAGAATAAAAAAAAACAGCACCTCACGCATAACCAAAGCATTACATTATAACGCATATCGCTCGACGAATTAGCATTAGCAGTACGGAGCGCGAGCTAAGCTGTAGCAAGAGGACAAAGCCGGTGGTTGCACAGTCTCAGCTGTAAAATCTAGATAGTCCGAACCCGAGGGTTCGTGTCAGTTCAGAAAAGGAGGCAGCTGTACAAAATTCTGCTGGCTGCCGGGTTCGCTCTTAACGAGCGTCTGGTCCTTCAGCGCTTGCCGCGCGCTCGTCGGCGAATGCATACCGTAGTCGTTCTTGTGATCCTGCTGCTGCTGTTGCTGAGGCGGCTGCTGCGAGTATTCGTTTGGCTCGTGCTGACCGTACTTGTCCGACGGGCTCAACGTGCCCACGTAGTCCAGCTTCCCCTGTAATGTTCAAAAAACCCGTGTTATCATCGAATTTTCGAAACGACACATGGCTGTGACATGATATTCATGGAAAAAGTATTCAACTATAAATCGCTACTACCATTCGCAAGGGAACGAATTAACTTCGCGCGAAGACATCCCGAAATTGTACTAACCGTATGATGCTCGTCTTCTGGGGCCATGTGATTCGGTGGCGAGTGTTGTGTGACCATAGTTTGGTAGTCGGCCCGCCCAAGTGCCGGTGGTGGACTATTGCTGGCGTTCATGTAATCCTGGTGGACGCGCATCGCGTTGCCCGTCGGCGCGGCGAATAACGATGCGTCGTGCTGTGGCAGCATCGTCGCGTAGGAGTAGGCGGCGGCAGCTGCAGCCGTGCCGTTGTTACCCGGACCGCCGAAACTCGCAGAATAAGGCGAGTTTGACGGACTGAGGATGTTCAGGTGAGGTGTTAGATCGTAGGCTGGTGAATAGGCCCAAGCGTCCGGAGGAGCGCTCGCCGTTGTCGAGGAGGCAAAAGGGTTTAACGTGCTGTTCAGGGTGTTAAATGAGCCTAGGGCAGACAAAGTATGGATTATTTTATATTTCAAAATTTATACATGTATCACTTATTTTTAAAAAAAGATCAATTTTCAGTAAAAACACTCACCGCTTAGTCCGGGGCTTGCAGAACCTGTAGCCATGTATCCAGCAGTCTTACGCGGCGGCTCGCGCTTGCGCCACTTGGCTCGTCGGTTCTGGAACCAGACCTGCACTCGTGACTCTGATAGCGCTAATTTCAATGCCAACTCCTCGCGCGCAAAAACGTCCGGGTAAGGAGCTCGTTCGAAGGCCCTCTCGAGCTCTTCTAACTGATACGCAGTGAAGGTCGTCCTGAAAATTTAAAATGCATGGGCTTTAATTTATAACCCAATAACGGCCGTTTTCTTTTTATTTGTGAATTTTCTAAATTAAAATGACCGATAAAAATACTTCCACGGACACGTTGATCGAATGCATTTTTGAAAAAAAAACGAACTAAGTTTGAAGTTGGTATAATCAGTATTGAGGTTCCGCAACGATTAACAAAACGTAAATTTTTTAACCATATACATTGCATTCAATCTCTTAAATAACTACTAACTGCATAAATCAATAAGAGACGAAAAAAAAACAATCAATTCTTCACCTCTCACTAATCGCACAAGTTAAAAAGCATGAAACCCACCCGGCCATCGCGCCCACATATCAACGCGTCCATGCCTCAAAGTCTCGCATATGTTTCTAAAGTGCCACCGCATCACGCGCTAAACGTCCAATCGTCACCGTAACTCGTCCCCTATACCGCCACGTGCCGTGTAAAAGGAAAAAACAAAGGCCCATCAGCTTCGATATAATATCCCCCAATTTTGCCCATATCTCTCGAATCTCCCCTAAACGAGGGTGTAATTGGGCACAGATGACGATGCGGGGGACCCTCATGAATTGACCCCGAAAATGAAGCAGCGATGCATATCGGAATTTTCGAACGCAGGGGGGTCTAGCTATAGGTGTAGCTTGGCTGATTGACGTACCTGGTCTTTTTCTTCTTGATGCCGTTGTTCTCGGCCTTCTTCTTCGAATCTTTCTTGGCTGGCTGAGCCTCGTTGCTCACTGTGGGACATTTAAATTTCGTGGGGTCAGAAAGGTGCGTATGGCATCGGGTACTTTATGTCACAGCATTTACAAGTGCGTTGCTGCGCTCAATTATAATGAACGTACAAACGGAATAAAAATAATAACGGAAATACGAAAAAATAAATGTCCAACAGGTAACGTTTTCAATCTAAAAACTAAAAAGTCGCTTGAACAATTGTGATTCACTTTTTCTCAAAGGGCTCTTTTAAAAGTTCGAATATTTGTTGAAATTATAAGCAATTGATGACTGGCAAAAAGTACTCGAAAAAGTCTTCAAGCAAAAAATGTACTAACCAGGCGCTAACTGACCAAGTGGATCATCGTTCTTTCTCTTCAGCGAATTTCCCATCTGAATTGCCTGTTGTTGTTGCTGCTGCTGTTGCACATTCGCGTTGGGTTGCGGTGCCGACGTCGAGGTTGTCACATCCTGCGCCTGGGCCATCGGCGCGTACATCCCCGCGAGTTCAAGTTCCTTCAGATCCTTTTGCTGCTGTTGGTGCTGCTGGTGATGTTGCTGTTGTTGCTGATGGTGCTGTTGCTGTTGGTGCAGCTGGTGGTGCGTCGGCTGATGATGCGGCGGTGATCCTCCTGACGAGTCTGTTTAGGTCGTATGGGTTTGGAAGATTTTTTTTATTCGAGGTGTCGATCTTATGATAAAATGTGGCCATTATATACAGATAGTTTAAAGATTTTACTTTGACAACGATTGATACATGTCACTTTGAAATATTAAGGATTTCGTAACTTATCAAGACGAAATAAAAATTAATTTTTAAACTTTTTAAAATGATGCATATTTGCTGTCATCTCTCAAGCATATAAAAGTTAATGTCCCTGATTGATCTTTTAAAATTATGATTGATCTAATAAATACATTAAATTAAATCGGTCTTAACTCTAAAAAAAACCTGCTATATAATCAGTTTTACTCGTATCAAGTAAATGTCTTAATTAATTGATGATGCTACAATCGATCAAGTTCGTTCTTCAAAAAGAATGTGAAACGAGCAGGTCGACTCACCCAACTTGTGCAGGTGACCGCCTCCGGGTGGCATAAGTTCAGGCCCCGCAGCTCCGGTTCCGGCGCCTCCAGTAGCATGATGCGCTCCGTGCAATCCCAGCATGACTTGGATACTATGAACGCCGGTCCCTCCACGAGCTCCGAAGTCCGAGAAAATCGGGTCGTCGAACGGACCGCCGTCCATCCCGTAGATCACCTCAATCTTGCTGAGCTTTTCTCCAACAGCTCCGCTATATACACGCGACACTTCCTCTCTCGGCCTTTTCTCGTGCAATACCTCAGCTATAGAGCGCACTGTCCCGAAAAATCGGCGCTAAATCGGCACTGCACACGCACACACACGTGGCTCTCACCGCGGCGTCGCAATTGCGATCAATTGCGGCAATGGGTGTTTCCGCGCGAATTAACGCTGATTAGACTCTCTCTCTCTCTCTCTCTCTCTCTCTCTCTCTCTCTCTCTCTCTCTCACTCCTTTTTTAACTCTTGCGGTGTATGCGAGTGTACGAATGCTAACGTTTGCGTGTAGGTATGTAAAACGGAGTGGATAGATGCGACAGAGACGAGAAGCGCGAGCAGACTGACGGAGAGATGAGTCTAGTGTTGTCCACCTCCCCTCGAGTTAATTCGCTCTGGGACTTCGGGCGCACGCGAGCGTTTATATAATTTCGACGAGGCCGCCTCCGGCAGAGCAGTCGGCCAATCGCGCAGATGCGGGTGGGTGGGACGAGAGTTCAGACGTGCTGACGAATGGGGAGTGAGGTATTCTCGTCGTGGGCTTGGTTGGATTTTCTTCTGCTGGAGATGCGACCTTTTTACACATTGTTTATATATTCGGAACTGTGTACACGGCTTTCGCGAGAATTCAAAAAGTGGTCGATGAATTTGTTTGGGAAAATTGGCCCGTGACAACGCGCGGAACGACTTCCAGCTCGAGCCAAAATTGAATATGGACAATGAAGTAGAACATTAACTCTCAAACTTTTTTTTCGCAAAGAAACATTTATTCCGGAAGAAAATTTGGATTAACGTGTGATGTTGCAACATTCGTTCGAACTGCACTTCAAGACTATGCGACACTTTTTGAAAAATAATCTATTCACTCATGAAAACCGATTGGCAAAAATGCACATTTGAGATAACGCAATTCACGCACACTAACACACACAAAACGACGCGACTGCACATCACCAAACTCAAGCACGAGCACCGTCACCTCAGCCAATCGCATGAAAATGCAACCCTCTCCTCGCCAAAAGAGTCCGCACTGCCGCCGCCGCCATTTCGCGCACCTGTGCCATCGTCTCCCAACAAAATGGCGACGAATCTAGCCCCGGGAAAAGAAGGAGAAGGGTGAATCCTCCCCCGGCGCAGGAACGTCATTCTCGTCGGTCTCGAGTAGGACGTCGTCGTCGAGAGCATCGCACAACTACCAAGTCCGGTCTCTCTCGCGCTACTACTGCTTGTCGAGAGCAGCAGCAGCAGAGCCGCGTCGTTCGTTCGCTCACGGGCTCAATGAAACCAGCAATCGCCAGGAATTGCCTCGAATTGGCCCAATCAAACTACCCCCATTCTATGCGTGTGTACACGCGCGTATTAACGGCTAATTTCATCGTGCGTTCTTGCCGCCGCAGCCGCTACTGCCTCGTTAATTAGCGCGCACTCGCGGCTATACACCAGTAGCTTGTAAATCGACTGGGATGTGTTGTATCTTTCATCTGCGTGGATATGCCGTCGATGGAATCGTCTCTTCTCATCTGGGGTTGGACGATATTTCTGCAGACTCTGCAGTGTACAGCTGCAGGTATAATATGGATTGGCGAGGGTGCAAGTGCGATATGAGAATCAACGGTGTCAAAATGGCGTGTTCTTGCTTGACACTGGGATTTTTGTGGGATAATGATGATGACGATGATGGCTTTAATTTGATTTGTATTGAGAGGATGCGCCGATCCGTGTGCGGCTACATTGGGAAAATTAGGAGGATTACTTGACCGAATCGCGTGGTACATTAGAAATTGTGTTTATTGCGTGGGTGGTACTTTACAGTATACAATTATCCAAATAAGTCTGACTTTTCGTTACTAATGCCTGCTTAGTTGTTTGAAATCGATACGAGTTGCGCGCAAATTTGACCTTGTCGAAAAAATCTAATCGTTATCATTTTTCATACAATCGATCGCTATTAAACTGCGTTTCGATTAAAACGCGTGCAACACAACTTCGAGGAAATAAGGATATAAAAATCAATTAAAAAAATTCTCACTCGATCCTTCCTGCGCCCAATTACCCGATATCCTCAAATCACAAAGCCATAAGCCGACCCTCAGCTATATATATTATCTAACCCAACCCGTAAACCGGATCCTCGAAAGGCCAAACAATCAATCGAGCGTATAGGTACGTATAGGCGCATACACGTCTCCCACGACGCTACTGACAACAAAACCACCCTCATGTGGGCGACGGAAAAACGTTCACACGGAAGAAGAAGCCGCGACTGAGCTACAGTGCTTATACACGCGGTCTCTGACCAGCATGTGAAAAGTCTACATACGTATTGTTGGATACGAGTGACTATGGGGAGTTTTAGCTCTGAACGAGTTGCTGCGGGAAGCTGCACTTGTAGCTACAAAGAGTCGAGGGTCTTGAAACTTGTTATTAACGTTATCGATGAATCTTATCTGACTCTTATTTACAACTAATATATTGTTGAATCTTTGATCGTTGAAAGTATAGCATAAGTTAATAAAATGCAAATCATTATTTACAATTGTTTTTTTTTAAAGATCGATTCAATAATTTCTAGATTTTACTTTAAACATTAGTGTATTAATACCAGTGAGTAAACAGCGTCGCACAGATTTCACTCGCTTTCAACTCAAGAAATTAGTCGTCTCTTTTACACCCGCATACTCGAAAGATTCAATTGTAATATAAAAGAGCGAAGGCATCGAGATTAGATCCAACCCTCTTCCCACCTGCTCCGAGAAAGTAAAGCCTCACCCCCGTACATATCTCGACAGCGCGTCGCTGCTGCATCGGCGAAGAAAAGAGAGATATACATACACACACAGAAGCGTCGGCGGCGGCGGCGGCCTAAATGGCTTTTAACTCGATGTGATTTTGCCGGCGAACCACTAAATTGAACGAATACGAACCTAAACTGAACTCAACTAAGCTAATCATATCACATTACTGGGCTTGGTTATTAGCTTGACGAGAGAGCAAGTGAGAGAGATGTGCAACGATGCCTCTTGTACAAAGGGTGAGACGGAGAGAGACAGAGACGAGAAACGCGGAGCGAGAGATATAAGCGAAGCGAAGCCGATGCCGGAGCTGCAGTTATCGGCGCGGCTCCTGCACCGAAACTTCTTCTATGTAATACCGTGCTTTAGTAACGCTGACCTTTCGCTGCTGTTTTTTTCTTTATTTTTTCAGATTTTTTTTTTTTTTTTTTTTTTTTTTTTGGCTAAAAGATGCACGTGTGCAGAAGAACATCAGCTGTGAGATGATAATGTGAGGGTGAGGTGCAGTTTAGTTACAGGCGCAGCGACAGAAGCGAGTGACGTGTGACATTAAACTTTGTTTATCTCTATCGAAACCTTGATTTTTGATATTAATATAGTATTGTCACTTAATTGTTGATAACGAAAGTTCGTGCTTAATCGTATATTAGTTGATTGCTGAAGCACCAGTGCGACGTGTTTTAACAAAATTTGAATTGTTTCCCATAAATCCATGTGTCCACATTATAGACATTTCAGATGTATACACACACACACATACACATATATACACACACACACACACACACACATACATACACATATATATATATATATATATATATATATATAAGTGAAGCTGAAGCAGAATTAAGTGCGAACAAATACTCCCCAAAATTTAATTTTCACACTTTCTCGAAAATCTGAACTAAACATCGGAAAATCAAAAACACACGGGGTACATCACTATACAGGATAAAGCACGTGTTCGAGATCCCCCAACTGGACTGCGAAACACAGCAAGAGAGAGAGAGAGAGAGAGAGAGAGAGAGAGAGAGAGAGAGAGAGAGAGAGAGAGAGAGAGAGAGAGAGAGAGGGAATGAAGTAGTAGCTCCGCCTACCAGCCAATAGAGCCTTCCTTGCCGCCATCGGTTTTCAACGCGGTGCCGCGTGTTCTCTTTTTGGCTTAGTTGCTCCTCTTTTTATTTATTTTTTTTCCTTCTTCTCTGAGCGACAAAGAGGGAAGAGTCTGCACGTGGAAGATACGCGACGTGATATGCCAAGATCAAAGATTTTGCAACGATGATCGTTGTTCGATGTTGTGTCGTTTAAAATTTCAATAGAAGATGAAAAGCCCTGATGATTCAATGTAGATTTTGCGTATGACAATTTTAGGTGCTTTTTGTTGAAATGAATCAGATACATCGGTAAATTAATTTTTTTAGTAGAAGAGGATGCGGTTGTACGATTAGAGAAAATATGTGTTTAATCATCGTTAAATTTTTCTCCAACTGTATAAATCGACCTATACAGATCCAAAAAGTATTCTGTTTACTTTAAGTTGATAGTAATAATAGCAGAATATTATACGATACAACGAATTATATGGTATTATCTACGTCAGGGCTCTTGCTTGTAAATAGCAATAGCAGTTAAATAATAGGGAAGAACAAGGAATTTAACATTTGCTATCACATATAAAAATCTCATCTCAAAAAATGTGTATGTTAAATAGCACAATACGACAACCAGGTAAAATTCAGATACCTTCCCTAAAACCCGTACAAGCTCGTTTAAGACTACAAGGATCTATTTACGTGAAAATAGCTCGTGTGTCTCATTATCAGAATATACATGCTTTTTGTGATTGCGTATGTACATGGAGCCTAAAGTTCTATTTACTGCAATACAGAGATCAACTACAATTTTATGAAAAAGTCGTGTAGAACATTTTTACCATATTAAATAACGAAAACCAAATCCTCCCCAAAAAGTGCATAATCCCTATACAAAAAATAATCCATCGTGTACACAGCTATCTCTCATCCGACTATATAAAACTCGTTATAAAAAAATTCCCCGCTCGCGTACACGCATCGCATACGCGCATATATCGGCACTCGAGCCGCCTGAGAATCTCTCCGCCATGCGCCGACATCATCGGGGCTCGACGTCGTCGTCGTCTCGACCGAGCCAATTGAGCGAGTTAAGCTCGCCGCTCTACCTCCCCTCGCTCCAACCAATTGATCCTAATCGGCTTCAATTGCCCGTAATTGCGCGAAGGCGGCCGCCGGCGCGTTTTTATTTTACGCGACCAGAGAGAGAAAGTGAGTGAGAGAGAGAGAGAGAGAGAGAGAGAGAGAGAGAGAGATAGAGATAGAGAGGGAGAGCAACTCCGGCAGCTCTATACGCTAGACGCACGCACTACTCGCTCGGTATGTCACTGCGATGCTAAATTTTATGTGCGATGAGACGTTCCAGTGCTGTACATACTTATGTCTGTGAGGGAGACGGGCTTTTTAGATGTGATGCGATGGACATTTACTGGGTGTTCGAAAATTCACGCATGAAGGCTGTCGGGGAGAATTTTCGATGCGATGATTTTTATGTTTGGAGATCACGTTTGTCGAATAAGGGAACATTTTTCTGTACTATTCAGTGTAAAAGCGGTATTTGAAGATCACCTCTGTACTGAGATTTGCCGATTAATCATTTACAATCAATTTTCGATTTGGGAATCGACGTAGTAACAATTAGATAATATAGACAGAAGTAACGAATTCACGTAGAAAATTTCTCGTTAGGAAAATAATTTTTTTTTTATAAATAAGTTTCTTCGTAGGTGTAATCAATTGAAACGTATATTTATAATTAACATTAAGAGAACATGTCAAAAGGTAAATTCGCTATTTACACGGGGTAAGAGCTAATGCATGCGTTTCAATTTAAGATATATAATGGTAATCAGTAATTGGCTCGTTCACTCGACCAAATGCCATTAGTTAATTCAAGCATTGCGCGTTGACTAACTTGATCAATTCCTAAATTGCCATAACAGTGTACAATTAACCAACCCTGATTTGTTTTGGGAAACGAGCAAATCGTTCAAGTATTTATCCTCTTTTACTGATAAATTTAATCGTCACTTTGCACTTAAGGACTCTATGCCGGCTTGTTAACGCTATAGGATAAAGCCGAGATAGATACGAGTAACTTTGATTATTGAAAATATAAAGGCCTATTCATTACACGCAATAGGTATTATGCAGTAATACCGAGTCTATGTATTATTTATAACGAAGATTCAACAACTTAGAAAATACTGTTGCAAATTAATTTGAAATTGTCGTTTTACCAATCATCTCAGATTTTGATACGCATATTTTAAAATCCATGAATAAACAGTTCAAACTTGTTGAAGAAAAAACGCTCGACAAACTGCAAGAAGAAAATCAAGATACTTTATACGCATCTAAAAATTAAACAACCCTCGACAATAATCACTCATTTCGTATAGTTTCTGAACACCCAGTACAAGTTACACACGCATCCCACATATCAGCCGGCCGGCACTGCTCGCTTTGGGAATGGGAAACGATTACCAGTGAAACACCCCCCCCCCCTCTCTCTCTCTCTCTCCATCTCTCGACGTACGCATAGTCTTCCACGGAATTTCGGTCTCAACGACCCACGCGTCGCCGTCGTCGCTCTCTGATGTAACCGGATAGGAGAGAAGAACGCGCGTGCACTTATGCTACATGTTTTTTTGCGAGATTTTCCATCTAAATGGTTTTTGCGAGTGGAAGATTTTCTGAGACGATAGTCTCTTCAGATAAGTCTATTTCTACGTGGTTCGTATTCTTTGGAGTTGTACTTGATTTGGAATTTTCAAAAGTTAGAAGAATTACTGCTTGCTATTCCTGAGACTTTTACAAATTAAGGTTTATTTTGAAAAATACAATATCTCAAATACAACTTTTCTTTACTCACTTTGTTTCAGGTTAAAAGTTAAAAAGTTAATTGATTAAGGTTAAGAAATTAGTATAGAATCTGAACTCAAGTTAAAAAGCTGCACAATTTTTCTGGATTAAATCGTGCAGCGCGCGCTATTTTTTAACGAACTAATAATTACAGGCATTGCTTTGAACGCGTTGACTCTGCGTGTATTAAAGAACGTAATATAAATAATTACATTATGATTATTTGACAGTTCAATCCGCGATTTCTGAAATCAAGGTTCTTTGAATTCGACGTATGAGGATTTTGACGCCCGACTTCGAGGTTTGTCATTACTCTAATGTTTAGATGGTATCTTCAAAATGCAAAATTCGATTTTCATACAGTAACTTATTGACTCAAATGCAGGATAACAATAGCTGACGATTGTACATACGTCATTTATCCATTACATTTACTGCAATCTAAACCGCAAATAAAGAGAATTCAATGATATCAATTATTACAATAAAATCGTGCACGCAAAAAGTAATTGCTGTGATATAGAGCCAATATTCTACAATTAAATTTTAATACGATAACAAATAAAACCTCCCGTTCATCACATTAGAGCCTATAAAACTCGAATTTCAGTTACATGCTAAAAAAAACTAGAAAGAAAGAAAGTCTCGAGTTGGATACTCTGCATCCTCATTAACGTACGTGACAACGACGCGCGCGCGGAATCGCATCCGGTCTGTGCTGAGTCCGTATAGGTACAGTCATCGGAGCGTGCGCTGCCGCTCTCGAAAACACAATTACCGATTACGGCTCGGCAGAAATTTACGGATGGGTTTTACTGTTGCACTGTTTTTAAGACATTCTACGGTGTTTCATGTCAAGTTTCAAATTAATGAATGTCGCAGCCGTGGGTACATAAAATAATGTAAATATAAAAAAGCGTAGACTACGGCTTAAAGAAGTTATGTTAATAAATAGTCTCAAATAACAGATTGATGCAATGAATGATGTACAAGTATATGATCAATATCGACTACTTATATATGATAATATTATCCATATTATACAGGTAAATACTGCCCAGAAAATATTTAGTCGCAATTCGTCGTAGCAAACGATCCCTTAAATCGCAAACCCCTTTCAACAAAAACGGCATCGTTGCAGTCTAAGTCATATATAAAAAATCGACTTGTGGACGGCCCACATATTTCGTGAGAATCCAGCATATAAAGTTTTTCTCTCTGTCTCACACACACACATACAGACTCACATATTAATGCGCGTCATCCTCCCGCATAAACGAACTGCTGCGGGCGCGTGCGCCGAAGCCCTAAAAGCCGCCGTTACGATGAATGGACCCATGTGATCGAGACGGATTTTTCTAGGAGTGACTGACCCTTCGACTACGTAAATTATGAAAAGACTTGTTGATGTTTTGCTAGAGCACATTTGTTACAAATATGAGTACGTTTCAAACAACTTTGTGTGAAAATAGCATATTTTAACCTGGCCAGGGTTGATGAAAAACAAAATTTGTTTCAACGGAATAATTTTTACATGAAACAAACTTAACTTCTGATTATGAATGTACATATGACATGAAAGAAATGAATGCAAATTATTTTACTAAGTTTAGTTTTCATAATGCATAAACTAATAATGCTGCATGCTGACAAATCTCAAAAAGTTTTAACACATTTATTTACGAAAAATATGACGTTTGACGAAAAACCTCTCGTTACATGTTTACAATAAATGAAATAAATAATTAAAATTAATAAACTTGATTTATATTAGGAAATGTACACATTTGGAGGAGATATATACGCCATCAAATATGATTTTCACATTAACCGTCACAAGTTAAAAAAAAAAATAATAAAAACAAATAAACTGCTTTTCAAGCTTTAAATAGCTATTTTCCACGTTCTATAAAGCTATCATATTTGCCATTTTATGTACACATAACATTATACTTATTTGAACATTTGGCGTTTTAATCGTGTTATTTTCTAACTGTTATACGTCGCGTCTTCTCTCTATGCTTTAAACAATTAGTTTCACTTATTGTTAGTATACTTATACTTTTAGCCATTAAATGCATGTAAAACAATATTGGAAAAACTTTTGGCGTCACGTTTATACATAAACGTTGGTATTGTATACATTTAATAACTTCAAGCGATAATTAAATCGTTAATCTGTCACAAGAAAAGTCTAAAACATTTAGACTGGTGAAAAACTGTATTCTTTTAACGATTCATTTTTTGTATGTTTTAAATTTAACATCACATATTCGATCGCTTTAAGCGAGTAATCGTCTTAAATTTGAAACATATATTTTGGATAGTATTCAATCTCCTTTTTAGTTTGACACTTTGTTCTTTGCACATAAAATGCGTCAAAATTATAGGTTTAATCATTCTTAACGATTAATCTAATTACATATTTAAAATAAGGTTGAAGTTAGATTCGTTTTACTATTACTGCAAAAATTTCATATTTTTTCACCGGCAATATGTCCTAGGCTTCCGATAACTACCCCACCGTTATACATATATTTTTAAATAATTAGACGCACATCACCACAAAATAAATTTACATCAGTTTTAGACGTATAAGAATAACATAGCTACTTCTACGATAATTATCGTAACGCTTATAATTAAAAAAGATACAACTTACTCCTTTGACGCGCGCAAAACTCACATTCTACACACTGGGTCTTCTGGGTTGTTTCGCAGGTCTTTCCTCATCTTCGTTGCAGCTTGACCTTCTTTTTCGAGATGGCCTGGCGTTGGTTCCGGCTTTTATCAAGCACCTCAGACTCGCATTACTGAAGCTTGGATCGAAGATCTTCATACTGCATGTTAATGGTACGGGAGTTCCTGTCAAGTGACTCAGGTTGTCGTGAGCTGCGGTCAGCAGTTCTTTCCGAACCTTGCCCATATTGAAGCGACTTTTGATTATAACGCCGTAGTGTGTGAAGTTTGTATCATATTCTTCTGAGCTTATTAGGTTCTCTAGCACTATGTTATCCGCGAAGAAAGAAAGAGTATTGATGTCCATTCGCAAAAAATCGTGTAACGTAGTTTTACTGTCTATAAGTACTTGATCCAGTAAATTAACTTCTGCTTCGTAGTGCATGGATTGTATACCCTGTGAAAGACAAATATTTATGTCAATTCTTTCTACTTTATTAAAATAAATTATATAAATAAAGTATTTATACTATTTATTTACTAAATATTAATTTCAAAAAAATAATTTCTGTATAAGTATTAAGATTAGCATTCTCACCTCACTTAGATCAAACATTTCGACGAGCTCATTTAGAAACTTATCATTTTTCTTACTGATTGGGATACGAGCGGTTTTTAACTTAGTAAGATGAAGTACAGCGTCTACTCTGATCTTGTCATCGGTTGCATAGTGCAGGGGCGGGAATCCCCAATTATCCTCAGTATCAAGCGAGGCTCCGTGATCGAGTAAAGTTTTAAGTCCATGTCTATCGTTCCAGCAAGCCCAATGCAAGGCCGTTTTACCGTAGTTATCTTGCTGTTCTGGATCGGCACCAAGTTCTAGTAGATGAAATACTAAACCATCATCGAGGTCGTCTTCTTTCAAAGGGCTTCGAAGAACTACCTGAAGGACAGAGCTGCCATCAGTCTGACGAGAGTTTATGTCTGCACCACACTGAAATTTTAAAAACTTTGCTAATTTGCAGTGCTATTTGAATTAAACTGAAATAATTAAAAAATTGTCCTTAATACTTTCAGAAAGTTCGCGCAGAAAACTTACCATTACAAGAATCCCAATGACGTCAGCTCGCCGACTAGCTGCGGCTAGATGCAGAGGCGTAGCTCTAGACACTGAATCTATGCAATTGATATCGGCACCGCTACTAACAAGTGCTTCAACAACATGGATACTGCCATGTTTCGCTGCAATGTGCAGAGCTGTCTGACCAAGGTGGTTTTTATCATTAGCACCGCAGCCACGACTCATAAGGTACCAAACCATCTCCTGTTCGTAGGTAGCGAGTACGTCTGTTAAATCATCCGAATTGGCCTGAGCTATGAAGTGAAGACTGCCGTTTCCAAGCTTATCGCGAATTTGTGGCTCAGCACCGCTCTGCAGTAGATATCTGCAAGCGTCCATACGGAAGCTGCGACAGGCCAGGTGTAAATGTGTCTCGCCGGCGTTATTTATTGCATTGATCGTGAGGCCTTTCTGCACGAGTTTCTCGATAATTTGTAAAATCTTTTTTTCTTTTTCGGACGTAATCGACTTGATAGCGTTTTCTTCTACTGCTGTTGTTTCGTCTACGCTCGTTGTTTTTGGTAGAGGAGGTGTTAGTTTTGTGCTGCAAACATTTTTAATACAAATTTCATGTTAATTTTATATTAATGATTATTTAAAAAAAACAATTAAGTGTACGATATGAAACCTCAACAAAGTGTGCAAAACATTATTCCCGCGCTTATCTCTCAAGTTCACATTTTCGGCTTTCTCTATAAGTAATTCAAGTATCTCCAACTCGCCGTTCTGCGCTGCTAAATGTAAGGGCGCCTCACCGTCCTTGTTCTGCGCCTCCACCGACACACCTTTCTGGACTAGTACAGTTACAGTCTGTAAATTCCTATTCTCGACTTTTTCCATAAGATGCGTGTGGAGGACAGAATTGTTCTTGGTATCCACAATCGTCGTCACGTCTTGTCCATACTCTATTATGATTTTGAGTAACTCCTTGTTCCTACAAGCCAGGTCTAGTATGCCTTTGCCCTGTGCATTGGTACCTTCAAGCAAAGCACCGCAGTTTAGTAACATCTTTGTTAGCTCGATAACTAGGGCCTCGGCGTTCTGAATTCGCTCTAATGGAAGTTTATCCAAGTAGTGCATTAATGTTCTACCCTCGTTGCCGCAAAGATTCTTCTTGCTGACGTTCGCAACCAGCAAATCCACTAGATCGGGTTGGCTGTAAAGTACTTTATGGTGCAGAGGCATGATTTTCCTGGAATCAAGCTGATCAATAATCGCGCCATTTAACAGCAGGATGCGCAGCACTTCTAGACCTTCTGCTCCGAGAATCGACGCGTCGAGCACCAAATGTAACAGCGTGCGGCTCGTCTGATTGTCTTTCATCAAAGCCTGTCCAGCTAGATCCTGGCTGTGGCGTAGCAGTGACAGCAATATACTAATCTGCATAGTCTCCGCTGCATAGAAAGTGGGTGCGAGGCCGCGTTTGTTCATTATGTCGACAGAGGCACCTTTTTGAAGAAGTATCTCGACAAGTTTCTCGTTACCAGAGCTTTGAACCAAATGGTGGAGCAGAGTATTGCCGTTCGAGTCGTCAACTACGTTTAAGTCGCTAATGTGAGGCAAAAGCTCCAATGAAAGAGCCATGTTCTTGTTCCTTACAGCTATCTGGATTGGTGATATACCGAACTCCTCGTCCTTAACGTCAGCTCGGAGACCTTTGTTCATCAGGAGTTTTACAAGTTTTATGTTGGGATTAGACTCTTTGGCGATTATATGTAGGATCGTCTTGCCGGTTTTGTCTTTGACGTTTACATCAACTGAGGGGCCTGTAAAAAATGATAATTATCACATGACCATAAAAAATGTCACACCTAATTTTTGAATTTAATCATCTAGTTTAGCAAAAATATTAATGTTTTCTTTTGTATAAGAAAATCTTTAGACAGGAATTTACAAACCTTGAACCAAAAGCCAGAGAACATTTGCATCCTTGGCACTTCTCTGCGCTGCTAAATGCAATGCTGTAGTACCTTGAGTGCTAAGGAAGTCTCCTCTGCCACCCTTTGACATGATTTGCTTTATCACCATCCTGTATTGCTCGAGTAGTTTATTGTCAATAGCTACAAAGTCCTCCAGTAGTCTGTGCAGAATAGTTTTACCCTCGTGGTCTACCCTGTTGATGCATCTCTCGTACTGCAACAGGAGCAGTAGCACACGTAGATGTCTATTCTTGGCAGCAAGATGTGCCGGCACCTGGCCACACTTGTTGACTCCATCGGGTCTTGCACCACGATGTAACATTGCAGTAACAATGTCCAAGTTAGCCTGCTCCTGGGCTGTTGCAAAGCAGGCATATTTTGTTGACAGCAGTGAGTGCATCACGCTATTGAACTCTGAGTCAGTGTGATTCAGATCGGCAACATGTGACAAAAAGGTCTGCAAGATATCCCTCTGTGGTAGGAGAGCTGCCAAGTGAAGAGGTGTTTGACCATGAGGACCAGCACGGAAGTTTAGGGAGGCTTTACACTCCATGATCTTGCGTACCAAATGTGTGTTTACTGTTTCCATAGGGGTCCTATGATGATACACAGCTTGTTCCAATACAATTTGAAGGATGCTTTTGCCAGTGCTGTCACCAAAATTGACATTGATATTAAAATGCAAGAGCTTCCAAAGGATGTTGACTGAGCGGTTGACAGCTGCCAAGTGTGCCGGACTCTGGCCTGAGCGATAGTCCCTTATGTCGATGATTGCACCCTTCTGGAGTAGCATATAAACCAATTCATCATCTTGCAAACTCACAGCATAGTAGAGAGGAGTCGACTGGTAGTCTGCGTTCTCTGTGGGGTTGTTTACGTTGCAATTATGCTCGATGAGGAGCTTAGCTATTTCTCGGTGCTTCCGTTGAAGGGCTGCCTGCAGCACTGTGTAGTCTGTTGTCTTGGGGCCATTGGCTGGCAGACCATATGTCTTTAGAGAGTTGCTCACTGCCTCTAGATTGCCCTGCTTCACTGCAGCCAGCAGTTTCGTGATAGTCAGCCTGATGACTGGGGTAGTGCTGGTGTTTGTGGTGTTTGGATGGACAATCACTGTGTTGGTCGCCATTTCTGTCGAATATTCAAAAACGCAACATAATTATATATTATTATATTATAGACCGCCATGCATACATAGATTTAATTCAAAAGAACGATGATTTGCGTTTTTACTAAACAAAGAGACAACGTCAAGACGTCGCGCATAGTATATAGTTCGACAATAACAACGAGAACGAGTAGAGAATCCCAGTAAGACACGCACACGCCATACACAAAGGAAACGCCAGAGGAAAGGAATAGGTATTTGTAAACAATCTCGAGATACTTCTTCGCTGTGTACGAAAGAACTTGGTAATCTCGATGAAGTGTGCTTACCTTGTGTTTTTTCTTGGGACCGACGGCCGTATTCTCCAAGGATAACCGCGTCGCAGCATACACGAGCGTCTGGCGGTCTCGTCCCTCGACAACTGATGTGCGTATGTCCAGGAAATCCTTAGCGGCGATGATACGAGCGCGAACTTGTGCTTTGTAATTCGTGGGATTTCGCCGCGGGAGGAACCGGAAAAGAGAACAAAGAGGGCGACACCGGAAAGATAAAGGCCGCCATGGCGGCGACCAATCAGAGGCGTCGCTTTCAAATTTCTCGTCGAATCCGCCGCTCACGTGACCAACAGCGCTGCGGAGGTATGAAATTCAAACTGATGTACTTTGTCGTTTCGTAATTTCGTTTTTTTAATTGTATGTAGGTGTGATATTATAATGCAAGCGTTTTGAAGTATCGAAGTATGATTCGGTAATAAGTAACTTCACGCAATTCATGAAATTTGAATACCTTTTAAGTTATATATTGAACGTACAGTTTTCGCATCTGACTAATGAAAATTAAAAGTGATCGAATTAATAGATAAAAATTATAATGTTGTTTCTCCTTCTAAAAATTTGAAGGAAACTATTAAATAGCCTATCATCTATTATGTCCGTTATTATACTGTTTTAAAAATTCTTATGATATTGCATCAAGTTTTGAAAATTAAATTTCTCTCCTGTAAATTTGATTAACGAAGTTAGGGTACAAAATATACAAGAAAATAAAACACCTCATTTATCAGAATTTGATCACTTTATTCAAAATTATTCGAAAAATCATACAACATTGAAATCGCGCTCACAGCGCAGTTTCATATGCACCACGACATACAGCGCAAGTCCGCTTGCTCGTATATGTATATTTGATAGTTTTCCTAGTACTTGTGGCCCCAGAGTGATGGGAACAGTGATCCATGCTTCTTGCTGTCCTGGTCCTTGCTGAGGTGTTTGCCGATTCCAGGAAGACTCTGTCCGATCTTCCATCCGGCCTCGACGACGTCCTTGCCAGCCTCGACTACTTTCTCGCCGGCCTCCTTGACAGAATTCACGGCCTTGTCCACTGAATCCTTGATGGCGTCGTGTCCGTTGTTTCCGCCGTTGTTCGGCTGTCAAGTCGAAAGGTTCGATTGTTTAATTGACAGGGGGTGTGTTGACGTGGGTGGGTATTTTATTTATTGTGGTTTTGGGGACTATACTGAGAATTAAGTGCCGTATTGTTTGTGATCATTTCGCCTTGATGTAATACTCGTGCTTGTATTACCTCTCGTTTAACAGATCATTGTATGTTATATGATTACTTATAATTAATAATTAAGTGAAGTTTTTTTTTATTGTTCAGAGCAAACTAGCAAACATATCACGTAAGGATATTTTCACTAGAGCAATGGATTTTGACGGCATGCACCTGAAAAAATTCAGATTCAATATTTCTCCGCATCAGTTTTTAATATTTTGTGTATCGGAACCAAAAGAGCTTGCGAACTTCCGGAAGTATGAGCAGAAATTTACCTGGTTCTTGCAGCCGTAAAGTTTTTCCTTCAGGCCACCGAGAATTCCGCCGAAAATTCCGCCGCTTCCACTGCTAGCGCAAGGTTGAAAAATTGTTTCATCCACAATATTAATTCAAAATATTAAAATATTAAGAGCATATATAGTAATAATACGTTTTTTTTTTACATGGCATTTGGAACTCGAAAGTTCATCGCCTCATCTACGCAAGCCTTCCACGCTGCCCTATCTTGTGTCAACCCCACCCAAGATGCACCTCTCCGATCGACACCCACCCGTCCTATTTCTACTAGATCCGCTTTTACGTTGTCCTCCCATTTACGTCTAGATCTACCTAGAGGTCGCGTTACCATCGGCCTGCCCTTCATGACACGCGCTGCCGTACGGTTGTCTCCCATTCTCGCTACGTGCCCTGCCCATCCCAATCTGCGCGATTTTATTATTCTGTTAATATTTGGTGACGCGTACAGATTGTGTAACTCATCATTGTGTAGTCTCCTCCATTCCCCGGTTTCCTCATCTTTCTTCGGCCCGTATATTTTTCGCAAGACTTTATTTTCAAATACCCTAAAACGGTTGTCCGCCTGCTTAGTGAGAGCCCACGTTTCGCACCCGTACAGAACCACCGGCAGTATTATCGTCCTGTATATTCTTATTTTAACGTTTTTAGACAACAGCCTCGACTTAAGTAAATTACTCACGGCGTAGAAGCAAGCATTACCCGAATGGAGTCTCTTATTTATTTCGACATTAATCTCGTTTCTATCATTTATGGTCGTACCCAGATACCTGAATTCGCTAACCTTTTCAAAAGTAAAATTCCCAACTCTGAGATCTTCCTCCCCTCTGCAGATGCCTAGCTTATCCACAATCATGTACTTTGTTTTTGATTCACTCACTTCTAACCCTGTATACTCCACCGCTTTTATGAGGATTTCCGCGTTTCTTGCTACCGTTTCCCTACAATCCCCCAGTATATCCAAATCATCTGCGTAGCCTAGTATCTACGTTGTTCCATTAAGCGTTGCGCCCAGCTGGCTAACCTGCATTTTTCTAACGGCATACTCAACGTTAAGTTGAACAGCACCGTAGAGAGCCCATCCCCTTGTTTTAAACCATCGCGTATCATGAAGGGTTCTGATACATTACCGCCTACTCGGACCTTACCCGTGCTTCCGTTCAGACATATTCGAATTAATCTCACGAGTTTTTTCGGTACACCGAGAAGTACTAGAATTTGATACATTTTGCTTCGCTTGATAGAGTCGTACGCTTTTTTAAAATCTATAAATAGTTGGTGTATGGTTTCGCAAAATTCCCACTTTTTCTCTAACAACTGTCTTATGGTAAACATTTGATCGCTCGTCGATCTGTTGCGCCGAAATCCGCACTGATAATCTCCTACTATATCTTCCGCGAATGGAGTGAGTCTAGCTTTTATTACGTTTGACAGAACTTTGTAACACGTTGCTAAAAGTGAAATACCCCTATAGTTATTGTACTCTGTCTTATCCCCCTTTTTAAAAATCGGTATAATGATAGATTCCTTCCAATTTTCGGGTATTGTTTCATTTTTCCAGATGGCACATACTAGTTTATAGATTTTGAAAGTGAGCTCGACGCCCCCATATTTGAGTAACTCAGCTGGTATAGAGTCATTTCCCGCGGCTTTGTTGTTTTTTAGTTTTATAATCACGGCCTCTACTTCTTGGTAGCTCGGTTCCTCCACGTGGGGTTCAGCAGTGTGAATTTCGTCCCCTAATTCTTCGCTATTTTCGTGTACGTTTAATAATTTATCGAAATAATTTTTCCACAGCGACAGTAATTCGTTGTCATTTGTTACGAGGTCCCCGTTTTCGTCCTTCATCAATTGCGCTCTACTCCTAAAACCCTTTCTGATGGCGTTAATCCTTCTGTACATTTCGCGGGGGTTATTTTCCTTACTGTTAGTTTCTATTCTCCTAATAAGATTCTTTTGATACTCCCGCTTCTTATTTCTGTAGATCGCGCTCGTCTGTTTCCTTATGTTAGAATACTCTTCTACGGTCCTATCGCTTCTATTTTGTAAGCTATCTAATTTAGCCCTTTTGCGCCTTTCAAACCAGAGTTCGCACTCTTCGTCAAACCATGGTTTGCTCTTTGGCTTTTTCTTTTTACCCAGTACTTTGTTCGCAGCCTCTTTTACCGTTTTTTCGATGTCCCCCCATAAGCTATTCGGTTCGTCATTCCCCTCCGGCGATGTGTTTGCTTCTTCAAGTGCCTGAAACCTCTTATTAATTTCTATCTGGTACCTAATTCGCTCTGTTCTATCTCGTAGTTTCTCAATATCGAAGCTTTCTACCTTGTTTGCTCGCTTACTATTTTGATTCGCTGCTAGTCTAGCTCTTAATTTGGCTACTATTAGTAAGTGGTCCGAGTCGCTATCTGCCCCTCTGTAAGCCCTTACGTCAAGAACATTAGTATGACGTCTTTTTTCAATGAGGAAATGATCAATTTGGTTCTGTGTGGCCCCGTCCGGCGATGTCCACGTTGCCTTGTGTATGTTCTTGTGCTTAAAACACGTAGTTTTGATTATAAGATCTTTTGCCGCCGCGAAATTTATGACCCTAATACCGTTATCATTGCTGGCTTCGTGCAGGCTTTCCTTACCTATAGTAGGCCTAAACATTTCCTCCCTACCTATTTTAGCATTGAAATCGCCTAATACTATTCTTGTGCCGTAAGACGCGAACTGGTCGATTACCTGCTCTAAAGTTTCGTAATAGAGATCCTTAGCTTCTTCTTCTTTGTCCTCCGTAGGACAGTGTACATTAATAAATACACATCTATACCATTCACCTTCGATAATGATGTACGAGAGCCTATCATTGACGGATTTGAAACTTTTAACCGAATGTATGATGCTTTTGCTTACGAGAAATCCGGTGCCTAGAGATCCCCCACTCCCGGCCCCATACAGGTACGTGAAGTTACCCGATGCTAGTACTCCGCCATCTGGCCACCGCGATTCCTGTATTGCTACCAAATCTAGATTGTACCTATCAGCTTCCTTTACGAGTTCTTTAAACACACCTGCTCTGTATAGACTGCGAACATTCCAAGTTCCGACCCTTAAGTCCCTTTTGGTTCGGATTTGATTTTTTTGAGCCATGATGTTATGTTAAACCCGCGCGCTTCGGATCCTGTTCCGATCGCAGGTGAGTCCACCGTTCTAGAGGTGATAACCCCCATACCTCTCTAGAACTAAGTATGAGAGCTTTCCGACTTTGACGAGGACAGTGTCAATTCGTCGTCAGACACACTACGGTTTCATTCTCGCATCCTAACGCCCCCCTGAAAGGCAGCGCGCCTTCGCTGGCATCGTTACCGCGTAAGACCAGGTGACGAATCATTCTACACATCCCCTTTCGGGGCAGTTGTCATCGCTCCCGCATCCTCCTCGGCAGCAGGATTTTTGCCCATTTTTGTAATGTGTGATGAAAGAGATAGATTGAGAGATAAGAAATAATGTGAAGTGTTTTTGTTGTTGTGGTGCTTGTTAATTAGTTACGTAGTGTTTCTAGATGAATGCGTTCGACAGTGTGGGCTCATCACACCCACGCCTGTTCCTATCGGCTGTCCGCGGCTGCTTATTCAATTTATTCGCAGCTAACCTCTTTCTCAGGGGCTGTTCCTCTATCCGCAACCTAAGGACGCGCTGTGTAGTGGTGATAGGCACCCACCCGTCCGATCTGGACGACAAGGCCCAAGACCCGCTTAGGGTAGCGGCATTGTAACAGAGTTATAATACGTACGTTGTATTTTTCCGTTGTTGGGTACTGCGTACGTATAATGCATCGAAAAATTTTGAAATGCATTGTATTTTATGAAATAAGGATTAAAAAACCCCAGTGCCGAGACGATAACAAACAATACATATAGCACTCATAGTTACGAACTATAAAATCAAAGGGACACTATTTACTAGAGAAAATTAAGTTATTCTTACGTAATGGCCATTCGAGCTTTCGGTCTGCTGTTGGAATCCACCATGTCCGGGCAACTGCAAATACGGACGTATGATGACTCCGTGTTTACCAAAGTCATATTAATGAATAATATATAGCGGAAGCGTTCTTACCTTGTGGCCATTCGAGTTCTCGGTCTTGTCCTCATAACCGTTGTTGCTTTCCTGCAAAATTCAAATAAATTCGTTTTGTAAATGAAGTTAGTGAAAATGTTATAGTCGAAGCATTGTAAATAAGTGGACTCACCGTGCAACCGTGAAGCTTGTCCTTCCAGCCGCCGAGAATTCCAACAATGATTCCACCGTGCTTGTTGCCGTTGCAGGGCTAAAATTTTCATTAAAATAATGATTAAAAATTACTCTTAAGAATGACAATGTTCAAAGATGACAAAAAGCAAGTTAGATTCATACGTACGTTGTATTTTTGAGTCGTTGGCTTCTGCGTTGTGAATTAAAAGTGACGTTATATTATAAGATGCGTATTTTTTATTGATATACAATTAAAAAAAAGATATGTCTATTTGAGTAAGAAATAATAAAAAACGACTACAATCAGGTCAAAGCTGAAATTTTTGAAAAATGGTTTATACGAGAAAAAATTATTATATTTAAGCCTGGATTCTTACGTAGGTGGTTTCAAATCCACTGTGTCCATTGTGTCCACCGTGTCCGTTCGAGCTCTCTGTCTTGTCTTCGTAACCGTTGTTGGTTTCCTGTGAAATTTAGATAAATGTATATTGTTAAATTATTGTACATACGTTTATAGTGATTGTTAAAGTTATTGTTGAGTAGGCCCACCGTGCAGCCGTGGAGCTTGTCTTTCCAGCCGCCGAGAATTCCGCCAATGATTCCGCCGTGTTTGTTGCCATTGCAGGGCTAGAATTTCCATACAATCAGGGTTAGATTCAGAAACAAGGTTATTCTAATATAGCGAAACATGCAATAATCATACGTACGTTGTATTTTTGAGTCGTTGGCTTCTGTGTCGTAGAATGAAAATTATATCATCATACATTGTATCGTATATATTAAAAAATTATTACGTATAGATCTACTTAAAATTTGGAAATAGACTTAACAAAAGTGACATTATTTTAGTCAGTAAAAAACATAAAAGTAGGTAGAAACTGCAAAAGATCTTACATAGGTTGTATCAAATCCACCATGTCCACCGTGTCCACCGTGTCCGTTTGAGGTCTCTGTCTGCTCATAACTGTTGTCTTTGTCTCCACCCTAACAAACGAATACATGAATTTAATATGGAGGAGTACATTGATAAGACTTGCTTTTCCTATTACAAATATTAAAAGCAAAATATTCTATCAAGTAGTATCGCTACTTTAATGCAGACCTGTACAAATCCTCCGTTTCCTAAGTGTCCACCGTTGTTCCAGCTTTCAGTTACTTCAAATCCACCGTTTCCAGCGTATCCACCGTTGTTCCAGCTCTCAGTCACTTCAAATCCGCCGTTTCCAGCATGTCCACCGTGTCCTTGAGTTTGTTGCTCGAAGCCACCGTTTCCGGAGTGTCCACCGTTGTTCCAGCTCTCAGTCACTTCAAATCCGCCGTTTCCAGCGTGTCCTTGAGTTTGCTGCTCGAATCCATCGTTTCCAGCGTGTCCGCCATGGCCTTGAGTTTGCTGCTCGAATCCACCATTTCCGGAGTGTCCACCGTCGTTCCAGCTCTCAGTCACTTCAAATCCGCCGTTTCCAGCGTGTCCGCCATGGCCTTGAGTTTGCTGTTCAAATCCACCGTTTCCGGAGTGTCCACCGTTGATCCAGCTCTCAGTGACCTCAAACCCGCCGTTTCCAGCGTATCCTTGAGTTTGCTGCTCGAAGCCACCGTTTCCAGCATGTCCGCCATGTCCTTGAGTTTGCTGCTCGAATCCACCGTTTCCGGAGTGGCCACCGTGTCCCTGTGTTTGCTGCTCGAATCCACCGTTTCCACCATGTCCTCCGTTGACGGGGGCATCTGTCTTTACAGACGGAAACTAAAAATAAGATACAGCAAATTAGTTATATGAAGATCTTCATTACTTTGTAGTTAAATTATAATTCAAGATACCTCGAATCCACCATTGCTTCCATGTCCACCGTGTCCACCAGTTATTGGTCTTTCGGGTTCTGGTTCTGGGAACTAATGAGTTTAATGTAAGTGAAAGCAAAAGTAAAAACAAATTACAAATGTTTTCATTTTTCAGCCCGAAATGTACGTATCACTATTTAAATAATGTTAAATTTATAGTCAACATTAAAAAAATTAATTACGTTCATTCCAGGACGTTTTGGGATCTTCGGAACTTCCTCAGGTGCCGGAAACTACATAGAACAAAAAATATGAAAAACGTTAAATAACAGCCATGGAACGTAATTTTGAAAATGTTCTAATTAAACTTTTGTAATGTGTAAGGTATTTATTATTGTTGACAAAATTGAGGAAAGAAGCATATTAAGTTTTTTATATAATTATCTTTAAGATTTTCAGGTAGTTTCGATTTCATGCTATTGTCGTCAATTAATCAAGTAAAAATAAAAAATCATCATTATTAATTACTGTTTGCCCGAATATGTTCTTGTTATCGGGATCGTAGAATGGCTGAAATTGCAAGAAAATCGTTTGTTGATTTTGATGTTAATCATTTATTTATAATTTATATTTAATATTAACCCTCCACTTCTCGTCGATGACTTTGTCCTCAGTATCTTGCTGAAAATAACAGATATAATAAGAATATTGATTCTAATTTATCAAATTTAGAAATAGGAATACCTAGTAAATAATAATATTTATACGCACTTTTGCCTCTATCTCTGCGGTCCCTTTCCCAACAGAGCCAGAAATCTTGAGAAACAAACGAATAATCATATGTAGTTTAAAATTATTATCAATTGTTCGTGTTAAACTACTTATAAAGCAGCAATTACTTTTGGTCCATCGATTTTAATGCCATCGCCATCGCCATCGTCTCCACCAAATACCTAAAAATTTATGTAACGTATAAACATTTTTGAGTTTCAAAGTTTCAAAATTTATGAATTTGCACCTGTCCAATAAGATCATGAATATTTTTGCCGGGGTTGGATTGTCCAAATGGCTATAAATTTTATCATTTATACGTTCATGGTTACTATTAATAAAAATCAATTTCAAACGTTTCATAATTAATTAATCATAAATGTGATTACCAATGCATCACCAAATCCTTTGTTTCCCTTCCTGTTGTCAGTCTAAAAAAATTACAATCCATAATATAGCTATAAATAACTATTATTTTTTTTATTATTTTTGAATAATTTCAGTGATTTGTATACTTACAGCTGCCCCATCTGAGCCAACCTCGATTAAACCGCGGAATGTTGCGGCGTCGATGTTCTAAATAAATAATTTTTTTATAAGTTATTAATGATTTTATTCCTGCGATGAAATTCTATGTTTTATAACAGAGACGAATATTATCTCAAAAGGATGTATAATTCTCAAATTAGTATGCAGATTAATTAAACGTACGCACGAATGCACGCTCAAGCGTATACCTATTAGGTGGAATTCTTAATCAATTCATCATCATATAGCATTATATGGTGATATTTAATATATTTATTGTAACAAATAAAAATCGATGATCGGTTATTAATTCAAAAATATTTATGTATATCTACAAGTTTTATCAGTATATAGATTATTTCGTGTGATTTGGTATACGTATATAGTTTGAAGGTCAATTAAAAAAATTAACTGTAAACTAAAAATTATTAATTGCATATAAAACGCGACTATTAGTAATTTTGGAGCCATATACTAATCTGATAAAATGACATTTGAAAACTTTTCGTAAAAATAATTCAAAAGGGAATTTTGGATTTGTATTTAAAGTTAAATAATAATACAATATTTAATCAAAATAAAATTCTCATACCAAAGCGAGCGCAGCGACGAGAAGGCCGCAGAAGGCCGTCTTCGCGATCATGTTCAATAACTGGCGTTCTCTTTTTGCCCAAAATAAATTGGCCAACTGAATCGATTTCTAGTCAGTAATCACTATTTATACGATCGCGCAGCTTAATAATCACAACTGTGCAAACATGTAACCAGAAGACAAACCAAGGCTGCGTCGCGTCTGTATTTTTCGTAAATTTTGTGCATCGATGCCGAAGAAGCGTTATGTAACGTCAGATTTTAGGAATTTTTGCGGTATTTGGGATGGAATTTCGAACGTCAGTGGCGATGTTGCGGTGTACCTGACAAAATGTATTGTTTTGAGGATCGATAAGCATGTTAAACAGGTGTCCGCGGTGTTCAGTTTTTCCCTAAGTATAGGCTAAAAATAGACATTTTTTCCCTATGTTATTTTCGAGACCTGACGCTTTCATGAAAATTCGTTATATTTTAATTATGTCAGTCATCAGGTGGTTTTTTTTTCACATATTGATCATTAAAAATGCATTTGAGATAGGTTATTCATTCTAAAAACTCATAAAGAAATTCCCGGAAATTTGAAATCAAGTGAGAATATTTCCTAATTGCATTTTCAAATGCATATATGTGTTGTATGCACCTTATTCTTACAAATGACACACACACACATATATATATATATATATATATATATATATATATATATATATATATATATATATATTAAGTATCCCACAAGCTGAACCTGCATGTCGGCCAAGGTATGTAACATTGTTACATAAAGAATAAATAATAATCTTATAATAATATTGTATCATTCAGAGAAGAAAAACATAAGAAAAAATTTACTTTTCAATCCACAATATTTATTCGCAGTAAATTATCACAACCGCAATAATAATGACGTAATAAGAGACAATATAATATGTAAGAGCACAAATCATAGAAAACAATTTATCAGCTCAAATGGTTGAATTTCAATCAAGCCTTAATGCTAACACTGGCACTGGCCTGACCTTTGATTTCGGTCTGCCCAGATGAAGCGGCGTTGGCCGAACTGACCAATACGTTTCTTCCAAACTTGGGCACGACGAGGAAGATGTCGAAACCAGTTGCAGCTGCATCTAGTCCAGCTTTCACACCTTTGCCTCCAGCTTCGCGTATTGAGTTCAAAGCTTTGGCGATAGACTCGCGTTCTTCTATGATCGTTAGACGGACGGCTTCGGCCAGACGGTCGACTATCTGACCGACGGTTGGTTTCTTATTCTGCAAAGTCAGAGTGGGCTCCGCTTGCACTTGAATGGATGCCTGTTGGACGATGACAAAACGTTGATTAGAGTTTGGCGAACACGAGGCGAATGGAGTATATCAAGGAAAAAGCGAGTATTTGCGGTGGTTCCTCTTACATATGAATTTTGAATTCATATGTAAGAGGAAAGGCGAGATTGTTTTGATCGGCAATCGGTACAAAGTTTCCTGGTCTAATGTTATTTTTGTGGGGACGTATGCATTAGTAACAAATTTTAATTTACCTTTGCCTCTTCCGCAGGCGGGCCATTGGTAATCGGCTGGGCCTGCAAAGAATTATCGATTTAAATATTAAATGAAAATGAATTATTTTATGATAAAGAGAAAAGTATTTCGTGAGGGACAGTTAAAACGTCGGTATTAGTTGAGCACGACCGTGTACACTCCCGTGAATCTGCTTATGCTTCATGTGTAATAATTTACGATACTATTCATGATAAACAAACAACCGGGATTGCATATTAAACAGTTTTATCTGCCGACTTTATTACCAACATACACCGAGGTTGCGAGCGCGGAACATAATCGGGTCACACAAACATCGTAAAAAATTGTTACAAAATCACGCAAAATTGTTAGAATTCCTGGATGTATTGTTTAAATAATTAATGTTAACGTACGAGAGCCACAGCGAAGACGGCGAACAGAAAAAAGACTGGCTTGGACATCTTCGGTTACTTTTCCTAGATCGAAACTGATTTTCCCATGTGGCGTCGACGTTATTTATACCTGTTGACATGGTATCTGGCAATTAATTTCTAATTATTGGCTTTTTGTTTTCTCGCTGTTTCACGATTGTCTTTGTGGCCAAGTTTTTCGGTGACGATCGTACCAACTATTTCGCAATTAATGTCATCTCGTTCTATTACGACGTGTGCATGAAGAATGTAAATATACTTCGTATTTTATGCCGTAGAAATGTCTGGAATATTGTGATTTGCAGATAAGTTGAAAACTAATTGTTTGTCGTAAAAATACCAATGCATCATTTATTATACGGATATGCCACTAAGTAATATCAAGTCATGCAATATTATTATTTCGTATATAGTACAAACAACGCGAATAGTTTGCATCTTAATATTATATATCCATAAATCCATAGTCAAACCAAGGCATTATAAAATTAATCGCGACACAATTAGTAACAACGATCATAATTTATTTGAATAAAAATATGCTAAATGACTACTTATAAATAAACAAAATAAAATTCTTATCACGAGATCTAATATTTCGTCTGGAACTTTTGCTGTGGAAGTTGTTGTTGCTGCTGCTGCTGAAGCTGTTGCTGGAGGAGTTGTAATTGCTGGAGCTGCTGGATTTGCTGCTGTGGGGACGGCTGCTGTGCGTTGGCAAGGGCGTTTCTGCCGAACCTGGGCAGGATGAAGATGAACTCGAGTCCGTTTTTGAGTAAGCCCAGTGTGGACTCGATGCCCTTCTGACCTGTGGTCTTAACGTTCTCGAAGGTCTGGTCTATGGAGTTCTTCTGCTGGTCGTAGGTGGTAACGTAGGCGTTACTAGCCCGTTCGGCTACGTCGCCAACTGCTTGTTGCAAATAACTAAAAGGCTGTAAATAAAGATTTTTTCACTGGTTAAAAACTTTCGAAAACTTTTTATTTAGCAAATAATTTTATATAGTGGACTTTTACCTCGAAATTTCAACAGAAAGTTAAATTTCTATATTATACAATTTTTGTTCTTTTTTACGTGAAAATAAGAGCGTTTTTTAAATAAACGGATCCTTACCTGCATCGGTCCATTTTGCAGCGTGTTTTGCAATTGATTGGCGAGATCATTGGGCGAGAATGCTGGGTGAGCCTAAAAAGTAATTAATTACTTAATAATTTTCAGTACACCATCCTACTGGTGGCTTCACAGGAATGTTACCCCATGAGCATGATTGTTTAGTAGGAAATAATTTTCGTTAAAGTTATATAATTTATTAAATTTTGACAACAACTTACCATAGTCACAGCGAAGCTGGCGAAAAGAAGAACAGCAATTTTGGCAAACATGTTGTTTATGACTCTACACTTTTTCACTGTCTATCCAAAAAGAGTTTGATAACTCTCGAAAGAGCTTTCAAAAATCAAATCACGTTTGGACTGAATTATGCCGATCCAAAGTTTCAACTCGACTTATATACCTCCGAAAAACTGTCACGCACTGTAGGTCCCGTACACGTCACAGGGACCGAATGAATATATCTTTGTTTAACTTTTCATAATCTCTTTACAATCTCCGCGTGTGTATAAAATCGTCACACGGTGATGGAGATGCGCAAACATCGGAAGGTACATAGTAGTTGTAAGTTTTTGGCTGTGACGTAGCGGTGAACAAATTTATTGTGGCTCTTGAACGTACATGGTGGCTAAAATAGGCCGTTAAGTGTATGGCTTGACATTCCTCTGAATTATGACTATACGGGAGTATGATAAGTTTCCTTTTTTACGCGAATCACGATCTTGCGGTTCAAGGAATCTACACTGATTTTCAATGATATGACGAAATAACTGCCGAATTGTTTGAGAGATTGTGGGGAATTCGAATTCTTTGATGATTAGTCAATGAGTTTAATATTTTATGGTGATATCAGCTGTTTATTTTATGTGACGTTACATGCTAGGAATTTATAATGTTTTTCAATGGCTGCTTGAAGTTTGAATTTTTTGATACTTCTTAACAAAATAGACATCGCGAGATATTGGTAAATTAGTTTTTTGGACATTTTACATAAATTATTCAATTTATTCCAAAAATATCATTGATAATAGGTATTTAAATAATTGAAATGGTACAAACAAGTACTAGCATATATAAGAATCTGAGTTCCAAACTTATTGGGATGTGTATATCCGCTTATTTAAAAAAACTGCAAGCAATTTTCAATTTATTGCTGTATTAAAATTAATAATTGGATTTAGGATGAAATTAAAAAATCCTGGTTTTGTGTACACATATGTATTAGTGCGACTTTATTCATTTTACAAATTATTTATAAAGTCTAAATTTTACACATATTAATAAAAGAAACGTTCCCAAAAAAATGGTACTTTTACAATCACATAAATGAACGTATAAATATATGAAAATTCTAAAATGTATAATAGCAGAAGTAATGTGCAAAATATGAAAATCATATTTTTTTCTGACAACTTTGTCTTTAAATCATTTTTAATTTAGTGTATTATTTAACTCAGAGTTATATATGTATAAATGAATATTAAAAAATTGATGATTAAAAACTAGTACATTTTTTATTGATGTTTATAAAAATCTCCATTTATTAAAAAAAAAAATGTTCAACAATTATGTTCGACCGTGCTTTATAGTATCACTCGTAAACACCCAATATACTCAATCTACAATAAGGAGTATTTTAGCATTACATAGGTCTCTTCGGTTACTAATCTCATTTTCCAATATTTCCGGCAATGTTGCTGATTAATTCAGCAGGCTTAGTGAAAGTTCTGACAATGTTCTTGCCGATGTTGAAACCAGTCTCGCTGTCCTTCTGGCCTAAGTCTTTGGTGGACTCGGCGGTGTTGCCTATACTTTGCTTTGTGCCTTCATAGGTGACGGAGAAACATTTGCTCACTCTTTTGACTCCATTTCGCGCACTGTGAATAGGTCGTGATTTCAATTATATACATTCAATTTTTGCATAAAATTAATATTTTTAAGTGTTGTACTCACGCGTTAATGCCCGATGAAGCTATTGAACCTAGAGGGTTATGGGCAGGTTTAGCCTGGAATAAATGAATATTTTAGTAATAGTTGCTATGATGATATCAAAAATTGTAATTTTCTTAATAGTGTATAACAATTTTAAAATGACAAAAAATAGCAACAGACAGTTTATTATACTTTCTTGACTGCAAAAATAAAGTCTTCATCAAGATAGACAGAATGTAGTAGCCAAAAATGATTGCAAATTTCCCAACTTACTAGAGCAACAGCTAAACAGGCAAAAAGAGCGATGATAGAGATCTTAGAGACCATTTTGTCAGATAGTGAACTAGTATAGTATCTCTGAGAATCTGTAAAAAGCGAATGAACTCGGAGGTGCGGCTCTTCCAAATTTTAGGCTCTTCTTTTATACCCA
Organism: Nasonia vitripennis; assembly: GCF_009193385.2. NCBI lineage: Eukaryota > Metazoa > Arthropoda > Insecta > Hymenoptera > Pteromalidae > Nasonia > Nasonia vitripennis. Next base: position 10,468,163 of record NC_045760.1, on the reverse strand, counting down.
TCGAAATTGTCAACTTTCATATCGAAGTCGACATTTAAATCCATTATTAAATACCAAACTATATTCATGTTTAGAGTTTTTCAATTTTTTTCCACTCACTTAATCAGAGAGACTACTATTCATTTCGTTATTTGCTCAAACATAAGATCTCCTTGGGAGTACTGCGTGAACGGAATTTCCGTCCATATGTTATAAGATATATTGTATAAGGATTATTATTTTGCCTTTTTAAACTGCTAAGCATAATTATAATGGAAAAACTATGTATATCATAGGACAAAACAAACTTGGCAATATATTAATCTAAATACTGTTTATTTTTTTAGTTTCATTGCAAGGTTATAACATTTAGAGCTCTATATCCAACATATCATAAGAATAAAACCGACTTATGATATCATTTTTATGTAAACAAAAGAGAGAAAACATTGATTTTTTTTAGTGGATCAGAGTAGGGAGAATTTTTTCGTACAAAGTTAATTTACAATTTTATTTAATAGTGACTTAATTATAACATCGACCTTGATGCAAAAGCCAACGTTTTTGACAGTGTATAAGAAAAACTGGCGACTTCGGAAATTAAGTTCGAGTTCATTTGTCTCTTACAGGTTTCATAGAAACACCGCAAACCAACTATCTCGAAAAATGGTCTCCAAAACCGCTATTATCGTTCTTTTCGCCTTCCTGGCTGTTGCTCTGGTATGTTTTAAACTTTTTAGTATTTTTTCGATATACTACGTGACAACAATTACAGAGATATATTTTTTTCAGGCTAAGCCCGCTGAAAATCCTTTAGGTTCGATAGATTCATCCGGCATCAATGCGTGAGTCAAATTTATATAAATAAATATAAATAAATATATATATATATATACTATATAAATACTCCATTTATTTATATATGCTAAAATTATGACAGCGTAATCGACAATTACGATCTGTTCAGAGTGCGAAATGGAGTCAAAGTCGTGAGCAAGGGTTTCTCTGACACCTATGAAGGCACGAAGCAGAGTGTAGACAACACCGTCGAGTCCACCAAAGACTTGGGCCAGAAGGGCATCGAGACTGGTTTCAACATCGGCAAGAACATTGTTAGAACTTTCACCAAGCCTGTCGAATTAATCAGCAACATTGCTGGAAATATTGGAAAGTATTAATCATAACGATGTTATTAGATTATGCGTTAACTTGACTAACTGTTTTGAAGAGTCTAACGACGATCTCTCGTATGTTTTGCATAAAATAATTTCAAAAAATGGAATATATGGTATCACTTTTTATTTATTCATCGCTGCCTTCAAAATGTTTCGATCAAAAACGCTTTCATGCGAAAGAAGTATACAGCTTCTAAAGTTAATTAAAATTTATATATTAGTTGGAAAATAATACGTTGTTAAATGATTCATTATTATAATGAACAAATTTACCTTGAAAACTTAACGCAAAAGAACTGCATAATATTATCGTTCGATTTTATTCTCACTGGACCTTATATTATCTTTAAAAATAATCGATGACATGAAATTTATGCGAAAGGTGACAATGTAGACAGTATATAAATGAGGATCTGAGCCTTCGAAGATCAAGTTTAAGTGCAAATGTCTCTTATAAAATTTTAATATTAACACTGCAAATCCATTTTCTGGCAATATGGTCTTCAAGATTGCTATTATCGTTTTCTTCACCTATTTAGCCGTCGCTTTGGTACGTAGTTTACAAATATAATTTGTCATTTAACTACAAAAACTTAACTATAAAATGTTAAGTTGTAAGGGTAACTATAGAATGTTAAGTTGTAAGGGTGTACCTCAAGGCACTATTTTGGGACCACTCCTGTTCATTATCTATGTAAATGACTTGTTAACTGATCGGAATGAAAATACTATCTCATATGCTGATGATACAGCTATTATTGCAACTGATGACACTTGGGAGAAGGTTGAAAGTAAAATGAATAAGTACTTAGAGGATGTAAGTACTTGGCTAGAACTAAATAAATTATCCTTGAATGTAACAAAAACTGTGTATATAAGTTTTGGTAATTATAAAGATAGTGTTCCAGTTGATCTGGACATTTATATACAGGGTAATAGATTAAGCAGGGTTGAATCGTGTAAATATCTGGGTATTATATTTGACTATAATTTAAAATGGGATAAACATATTGAGTATATAATAAAGAAAACCAAATATATATATATAATGTATAAAATGTCGAAATATATGCAACAGATACACTCAAAATGATATATTATGCATTCTTCCATAGCATTATAAGCTATGGAAACATAGCATGGGGTGGTGCTTATAAAAATAAGCTCGACCTACTACAAAGGGCAAAAAAAAGTATTTTAAAACTTGTAAACAAGAATAAATTCGATGAAGAAAGTCCTTTGAATATGAAACAAATTTTTGCATATGAGTGCGTAATATACCACTATATTGATCTCGAGAAATTATATGTAATGTCCAGCAGTGTAACTAGAAACAAACTTATAATACCGCCTAAGAGCTCTAAAGCAGTTAGTGGTAAAAATAACTACATAAGAGCGATACAAGTATACAATTGTCTTCCAAAGAACAAAATTAATCTTAAAGTCTTAGATATTAGCAAAAAATATAATAAGAACAAAATTAAAAAATGGATTAAGAAAAATATATTATAAAATTAATAGTATATTACAAGCAATATTTGAATAACATAATTAGAATCTGTTATGGTTTTGGGTTTTGTTAAAATTGTTTGATTCTGTTCAAGATTTTCTGAAGATCTTGGAATCTAGTTTTAAGTAGTTCTTAAGTAGTTCTAAGTAGTATGTATCATACTGGACCTATGTTCAGGTAGCTGTGTCTACCTCTATAGGATGTTTTGGCTGCCTCGGACATATCAAGTATGTCCGGAGGTTAGCAAACATGTATTACATGTATAACTTATGTATTACTTGTATTACTCTGGTAAATAAATATTATATATTATAATATTATATAAATATTATATAAATATTATATATATATTATATATTATATAAATACAACGATTATTTCAATACGCACATTGCAAAAATAAGGTTTACTAGCGATGTGGCAGTGTATTGACAACAATTTTTTTTTCAGTCCAAACCTGCTGATAATCCCATGGATTTATTTGCTTCAAACATTCCTGGCCTAAATGCGTAAATATAGTTTAATATATATCTTTTATTTTTTGTACAAGAATCTAACATACAATTGGTTTCATTTTGTAGTGCACAAAGTGGCCTTGGAAGTGTAAGCAAAGGAATTTCCGATACTTACAAGGAAGCGCAAGATAATGTAGGCGAACCAGTTAATTTCTTCCGAAGGATAGCCGAGAATGGCATAGAAGATGGTATGAATATTGCCGAGAGAGGAGTAAGACTTTTTACTTCACCCTTAGGTAACCTCAGAAATATTGCTGCGAATTTCGGAATATAAAAACTACTAGTTATATAGCTACACTGTTTGATAAAATATATGCTTGTTAATGAATTAAATTTAAAAATAAATTATATATTATTCTCAAAGTTTTTTTATTCGTTTTTCACTGTGATTAATGATAGTTTATTATATAATTGAAACAAATACAGCACTTTTATTACATAGATTAATGAAGATATAATAATAGATATAAACTTGATGCATAGATTATCGATCGGTAAAGCAAACATTTCGAATAGATCGTCTCTCGCATTAAATCTGACTGACCTTAATTAAGTTATCTGAAATTGGGAGAAAAAAGTTGCTGTTAAGCAAAATATGACGAAATCATTTGTATAGGTCAGTTGCTGCGATAAAGAAGGAATTATATATTTTGCTTTATGTTATTTTATATATTATCGTAAGTATTATACCAACATTTGCTAATAAGAACATTGGTAAAACCCAAGAGTGCAAAACTTCGTAGTCTTCGTCAATCTTGGAAATTCCGAACGAACCGATAGTCTGCGGAATCATATTATGCGAAGTTTGTTCTACTCTTGCTGACGCAGAAGCAGTCAAGTACTACTGAGTTAAATTTAAAATGTTCTAACCTTGTGAAATATGGTGATTCTTTGCATGTAAGAGGGTGGGGTACGTGTGTTGAAGAATGTTCTTATTGCATTTAAAAAGTACTGCAACATTGGTCTATATTATAATGAATTATCCTCTCTTAAAAAAATGATGGACTTGGTTGTGAAGCCTTTAATACGTGATTCTGATTGGTTGCTATGGTCGGTTGCCTAGGTAACAGATGAGAACCCGCACGCTTTAAATTCATAACCCTCATAACAGTCATAACCCTGGTAGAAATTTTTCAGGTGTTTAAAATAAAATGAAATGAGGTTAAATAGTATGAAATCTGAATAGCGGATTCAGAAAAAACTATATGCAATATTACCAACAAGAAATCTTGATAAATTAATCATTACCAAAAGTGTAGTATTGAAACATGTGCATTGAAAAGTGTCACCCTAACCCTATTTGAAGTAGGTAATAATGTGTGTGTGTGTGTGTATGTTATTTAGTTTTTTTTTAAATATAAGTGAGAAGTGCAATTAAAAGAATAAAAAGTATAAAGATATATTGTGTCTCCGTGCCCAAAGTCGCCCACGGTGAGGTTTAAGAAGTGAATTTAAAGAAAAGTTCAGTATCCGAGTCAGTGAATTTGAGTTTATCACTACAATGCCCTTTAAATTTTAAAATATGTAATCTAGATAATTGAACTGTTTTCATTCATATTTTCACACCAACGGCAATGTGAATTTTTTAATTTAGCGGCTCACATTTTGCTTATAGACAGTCACGCAGTAACTACTATCTCTAGCACATTGTATTTCCGGTTTCCAGTGTATTTTTACCTGGAGAAAATGATAAATATTTTGGCTTTTTTGTTAAGGCATTAATGAGAATATTTACTTTTAATAGTTGTGAGAGATTTTGAGATTTTTCCATTGCATTGCATTTGCTCTCATTTAAAAACTAATTTCTAGAGAGCTCATTTTTTGCATATATATTTCTGTTTTGGTTGTGAAAATATTTAAAGTTGAATTGACCTTAACTGAAATACTTTTGATTTCGACTTCAACACCCATGATAATTATTTAGTCGTATAAGTTATTCACATCAGTGTCGGAATCGAAATAAAAAGTATTTCAGTTAAGGTTAATTGAACTTTGTATATTGTTTCATTGACACAAAATAAATCTATATGTAAAATATGCGCTCTCTAGACCCGTTAGTTTTCGAATGAGAGCAAATGCAAAAATAGAGAAATAGGCATCGATCTCAAAATCTCTCACGACTGTTAAGAGTTAAAATTCTTATTAATGTCTTGACAAGAAAGGCAAAATATTTATCACTTTCTTCATGTAAAAATAGACTGAAAACCAAAAATACAATGTGCTAGAGATAGTATTTACTGCGTAATTGCCTATAAGCAAAATGTGACCCGCCAAATTAAAAAATTCACATGTGCCTCAATGTGAAAATATGAATGAAAACAGTTAAATTAAAATCATCTGGATTACATGTTTTTATAGGTAGCATATCAAGTATCTGTGTAAAATTTCAATTGCCTAGCTTTTTTACAATGCAAATGAATAGGGTTGTAATAATAGGCTTATACTCACTGACTCTTCTACTGAACTTTTCTTCAAATTCACTTCTCAGACCTTAACGACAACGACTTTGGGCGTTGTTAATATATTTATATTAAAAGTATTACAGAATATGGTAACATATGGTAGGTAATATGGTAAAAATATTAGCAGAAATTAGTGTACCCAAAACTTATGTTGTTTTTTCTACCAGGGTTATTAGACATAGATAGAATAAGGAGCGCGCAAAGCGCGCCTTCATTCCTAGTAAAGTAAAAAATTAAGGTTTTTCGCTAGTACAATATGCATAAATAAACAGTAATATAAATGTAAAATTTATTTCATCGCTAACTCTTTTTTACTTTATTTACGCGTTTTTCTTATTGTCTACACTGCGCATAGTATGAAAGAAAAGATAAATTTATATCTATTAACTATCATCAGTGTAGCAATTAATCAAGAGATCCACAAACTGCTTCCCTTGAATGATACTAAGATTATCAAACTTGAAAGCATTGCTACACAAATAAGCTACGCAGTACTTCTTCGGCTCGCTCTCGAAAACTTGCAAAGTCAAGCGACCCTTGCAAGAATCGATTCCTGGAAATTTCGAAGATCCAACGACTGTTCCATCTCGAACAAATTTTTGTATGCCGAATTCAGGTCGATCGCAATTTGCTTCGTCTTTACAGCCCCCGATCACTAAGATGAATCCAACAGCCGGTAGATTATCAAGTTCCAAATACTGTACATGAATCCATGTGTTAAAAGTCGTGTTTAACTTGAGTTTGCCATCTTGGTCGAATTGAACGACATCGACACGGCTATTGGAGGAATTAGTTTCAACGTTGAAAAGGTGACCGCTGCTGCTACTCCAATCGTGTTGTGGGCAGTCGATATGTCCTGATAAATCAAGCCTTGGCGGAATTTTAACAGCAATTTTTCCGATCCTGCGCAGTGATTAAAAAATCATCAGATTTTCGAATGTATGTGCTTTGTTTTGTACAATAAAATCAACAAAATTTCAAAAACTAATTGCTCGTACTTACCGTTTATACCGTACTATCGGCGTTTAACATATACAATCGGCTTTCTCCTTCTGGCCCGTTACCGTTGTGTAGATAAGCCTTGGGTTTCGAGCCAACCACAACTGGAAGAAAAACTTCGGACGCAGGTTTGGTAATCCACGGTACAGACTTGAGAACAATGTTGCCCTCGACGTCGATCTTGCACTTGTTCAGATATTTCGGAATCTCTGCGTTTTCAATTATAATCTCAAAAGAGTCGTCGTAAACCGCGTACTTTGCATTGGCCACCTGAGATAGGTAAGTCGTGTAATTCAGGGCCGGCTGCAGCTCCAGCTGTCTGTTCTTGCAGATATTCACGTCGACGACAGTGTACCTGATGAGAATCTTGGCGGACTGATAGTTCGGTCCATCAGGCCTCGTCTGATTGAATTCGCCCCACACGATGACAGCCTTATTGGCGGGACCCAACGGGAAGACTTCGAGGTACTCGGTGAAATACAGTAACTTGCTGGTCTTCAAAGTCACGGGACACGATCTTCCGGGTTGAGTGTCCAGAGCGATTGTGCAGTTCTTCTCGAGCTTAAAGGTTAAATTGCCTTTGTTCTCGCCGAGTGAAAAGGTCTTGCGGTCGACGAACAGGTCGCTTTTGTGCGAAGCCTCGTAATGGGTGTCACGCGCGACCTTTATCAGCTGTCCGTTGGTGAATGTCAAAGCCAAACAGAGAACTGCAAGCAGTATCAATCTTTTCAGAGTTGGCATGATCAAATTTACACTTTGAAGCTGATATCGATATTAGGTCTTGCCGCGAAGCCCGACACTGCTCGACTGTCGAATATTATGCCCTTTCTCACTTAATATCTATATAATTATGTGGGTTATCGGAATCTGAAAAAAAGTCGTCGTAACTATACGCATACCCTCTAACACGGATGTTATATACTTGCATTGTAAGTATAATCGGTTGGGCACATGTGTGTAATTTTTATCTCTTATAATACTTGATATAGATACGAATAATAATGTGCAGAGAAAACCACCGAAGCAATATAATAATACACTTCGAAAGAGATGCATGGCTTCCCTCTCTTGAAATATCAATACGTAATGATTGCGCATATTTACTTACACGGATAAACATTATTTTTTACTTTATCAAATTTTCGAAAATCCCTATTTTCAGATATAGGGTTATATAATAATAATCCTGCTCGTTAGATTGCGTCTCTATCACCGCGATGCAATGCTCAATTTGTATAAATCAAGATCAAGTATCAACGCTTATTTCAAAACATTTTCGCGCCCAACGCTACCTTTGCGCTATACGTCAACAGAGGGCTACATATACTACGTAAGTCATTTTGATGAAAAATGGCGCGCTAACACTGCAGGTCCTAATATAATGTCCTGTCGGAACAAAGCAAGGTATATGTGTGCCTGTATGTTACACCGGTACGGGTAAATGTTTTAAATAATTGTTAACCAGTACTTATTATATGCTTGTGTACTTACAGTTGGTTCATCGATGCTGAAATAAGGGCTTCACATACGGAGAAGAAGACTGCATCGCAGCTCTGTGCGCGACGTCCATCGTATACGAATCAGTGCTTGATTGAAAAACTTATTATCGTAAGACATGATGCCCAGCAATAGCGTCGGAGAAATCAGCTCTATTAAATGTACATACAAATGGGTAATCAAGAACTTTTGTGCTGGCTGCAAGAGTGTAGGAGAGGTTATGAAATCCCCAGTGTTTACAAAATTGGATTCAGGCTATCTTCGTAAATGGCGACTTCGTTTATTTCCAAAAGGCAACAAGGATGAATGTAAAGACTATGTCTCAATCTTCCTGTGCAATTTAAATAATGTCGATTTGAAAGCAGATGCTTATTTTTCAATACTCGATAATAAAGGATTAGAGACATTCTATGAATTTCTGCCAAACCATGTATTTAATCATAATACGTATTCTGGTTTTTCGACATTCGTCAAACGCGAATGTATCGAAGACAAAGACTGGAATATGCTTTGCGATGATAAGTTAGCGATTGTTTGTAAAATCTCCCTAATTACGCCTAACGAGCACATTGCAAACGAAGAAACCGAGAAGAAAGAAACTTCGACTAAGGTTTATAGGCCGAAGATCTACCCAGCATCATTAATGATACAGAGAAAATATACTGAGAGTAAACAATTACTTGCTGATTTAGAGCAAATGATGGACGAGCAAGAGTTCAGCGACATCGAGTTGACGGTCGAAGATAAGACGCTGCGGGCCCACAAGAGCATACTCGGCAAAAGGAGCCGCGTCTTCGCCGCGATGTTTCGGAACGACATGTGCGAAAAGCGCGAGAATAAGGTGAAGATCGTAGACGTCAGGCATGAGGTTTTACAGGAAATGCTGCGCTACATGTACACCGGCAAGGTGAACGGAATCGAAACCATGACTGATGAGCTCTTGATCGCTGCCGACAAATACTCGCTCGACGGTCTCAAGGGAATGTGCGGGGAAGTTCTGGCTAATGACGTTAACAAGAGCAATGCAATGGACAGACTTAAATTCGCTGTTCTACATCGCGTCGATGTGCTGAGAGCCAAAGTCATCGAATTCGTGGTCGAAAGCGCCTGTGACATCGTCGACAATCCGGAATTTCAACAGTTGCCTGCTAACGTTATATGCGAAGTTTGTTCTGTCTTTGCTGCAGATAAGAAGAAATGAAATACCCACTACGAGTTGCTGAAATTATCAGATTTTAAATAGTATAGTAGTTTTTTGTTTGTTCCAGTTAAATGTTTGAATATATGTGCTCTCTAATAATGTCGATCAGAAAAATGATTATTTTTTTATAAAAGAATAAGTTACAGAGCTACTTTGTTGGAATAATACCTATTTATTAAAGATTGTAACGTGTAGTCCTCGAAAATTCATAAAAGGAAAAATGTTATACATTATTTAGTTTTGGATATACTAATGTGCCTTGTGTTATTTACATGCTTTTTTAAATTTTTAACTTTTCAGCGCTTTTGAAAAAAAATATGTATTTTTTCATATATATTGACGTAATAAACGTTGCAATCTATTAAACAATTGTTCAGCATATTTTTATTTTGACAAAACATTTTCGTTACAAATGGTTACATGCACAGTAAATATAATTTTATAGTTTTATACGAAGTGATAATACGGTGACGTAAATTTTACAATTCGTATGGAGAGATAAAGAGAGGAACAGTGAAATTTCATGTCGAATTTTTTCGGCCTTATTTATATCAAAGTTTGCTTTTAGGCGCTTTCAATTTGCGCGCAAGAATTAGTTACAAGAACTTTCGAACAATCTTTTTATATACTGACGTCAAAAAGGTGTAGGTATATTCATTTATAAGTAATACGTATTATTTTGTTATCCAACAAATATTTGAAAGAATCATACAAAATAATACAAAACTTTCCATTTTCTATAAATTTAATAGACCCAATGATTTCCATAAAAATATATATAGTATATCTGTATAAAAAATTATTAAATTCAAACCCTAATCTTAATTTTTATTTTGCGGATATTATTACTTATTGCGATTCAAAACAGGATATCCCAAAAATCGTCTGCTAACAATATCTGTGATCTTTTACATCAGGTAAGGTTAGATACAAGTTAGATTGACCTATATATATATATATATATACATATTCGTCATGGACTGTACATATATACACTGTTCATTATTTGTAAATAAACAACTATTTTATTAATATATAATATTTAACACCGATAATGCAAATATGGGTACGAAGACTTTGACGGATATTCACAATGATCTAAAGCTTCTGATCACGGCAATCAGCGGTTTCGAGGTACAGTTTCCTCAAAATCCAAAAACTAACCTCGATTCTAATGAGTTTTACGATTTTCAAAACTTTCTTTATAATCTTATGAATAAAAAGTAAATATTTTCGCTTTTACATTATGCATTTAATAGGAAGGTGAAGAAGGTTTTCAAATCTGCGAGCGATTTGCCTTATCTCAAATAAAACACCACCGATACCTTTCCGTCAACAGTCATGCTGTTAAAAAGGAAATCGAGGAGATAACACAAAAATTTCTGATCCATGGTAAATATGATGTTGCCAAGGAGTTTCAGGAGCTTGTCAAATCCTTCTTGACAAACTTTGATTTCGAGAGGCATCCACAGTACGATGTACAGTGGTCTTTGCTATCGCTACTCTTGAATCTAGCCAATGAGACTAACAAGTCAGAGTTGAACAGTAGCTCACAGCCATACAGAGACCGTAGCCAGAATATTACTATCACTGCTGAGGATGACAAGTCTGAAGAGATTGATTGGGGACAATATTTGAAGGAGGGGCAGGAAGATTTTTTTTGTAACTATGACAGCGATAGTGATAGCGTAAGTATTTTGCTTATTTTTATAATCCAAAGTAATAACAATACAATTACATTATTGTTTAATTTTAGGAGTGGTCAGAAGATGAGAACAATGGTCAGTTAAGTTTGTCCATACCAGGTAATCAAAAAACTTCTGGTAACATTCAAGATGCCACAAATTCGGGTACAAACATATATCAGTCCTCAATACACGATGTTCCTAAAAGTTTGCCACAAGAAATTATATCTAAAAATTGGTTAAAAACAAATATTCAGAACAGCTGGTGGAATGAACTGGATTGGCATCAGTACAAAGTTAAGAGCGAGTTTGAAGCGGCTCATCTTTATGAACACTGGAGAAAAAATACCTTAAAGAGTAACAAAATAATTGGAACACTGAGTGAGTATCAAGCTTGCAGAGAAATATTGTGGATGTTTCACATTCAATCTTCCATGGCTCTATTCCAAGAGGAAACAGGAAGTGAATTTTCCATACGAGATGTTTCAATTCCTAGTTTAACTACAGTATGTTTTTCAATTATTTATGACTATAAAAATAACAACATCAGTTAACAATTTTCAATTTATTCAGGTTGCTTTTAAAAGTATGCTACTTTCATACTATCAATATTTCACAATGATTCGAGAAATGGTGACTTTTCTTGAAAATATATTCAATCATGTTGATACTTCAGTTGAGAATCGTAAGCCTCCATTAACTTATGAAGCATACGCAATTACTCTGCAACAACAACTTTTAAGAATAAAGAGTGGACTAGTTGATTTCGAAATAGCAATGATGAAGCAAGGTAAAACTAATTAATTCATGGTGTGTATTACAAAGAATTATTACACTAAGTAATCATGGTAACTTTACAGAAGATCAAAAGACATTTCTCTCTATATCAAAAAACTTGAAGAGGTATTTAGATAGGGTGAAGATGATTTTTGAGATTCATAAAAGCGTCGTTGAGGACTGGAAAAAGATGACCAATTGGCAGGCAGCTTCAAAATTACTTTCGTGCTTATATTTCAAAATGCAAAATTCAAGCAGTTATGAAACGGTCAATCTATGTGCCACGTTATACTTAGCTAGTCTCTCTGTATATCTGAATATTGTCGATGTTTGGTTGAGTGAAGGTAGATTGGAAGACTGGAGAGAAGAATTTATTATTGCTAGATGTACTGAGTAAGTGGAAGAATTTTCTAAAAACTCGTTTTATGTGATCAAAAGATTAAAAATAAAATTCTCTTTTAGAAGTACTGAAAGTGTTTCCCGCGAGGACAGCAGACCTTTAGAAGGTTTTGCTTCTAGAGAGCTCGACCCACTGTGTTTGAAGGACCCAGTAATGAAGGTTCTGCTTCACAAAGTGTACCAAATGGGTCGCAGTATTGAGCTTCTCGTCACGTTAGATCGTATCTCGGATCTTTGGGATATGATGGATCAAGAAAATGGTGAGCAAAACTAGACGAAAATCCTTTACGAAGTACTAAACAATAATTTCTATATTTGTTCCTACAGTTGCAAAGAAAACGTTACACGAAGAATGTCTGAATGAAATCCTTTCCCAGTGCTCCAAGTACGATGATACAAACTCTAGCGATTACACAGACTCAGGTCTTCTAAGAATAGTCGAATTTTCAACGTCTCAGTCTTTCGATACCGACGTGGAACATAACATTATGCAACAAGTGTCTGCTTCGAACAATCCGTTTTACGCCAAAGCCTTGGAAAATTTTATACTATCGGATGCGAGCAGCGATAACGTTGATGCAAAGAGTTCAAGCTGCAATCAGTTGGTAGAGTGGAAACAGGATGAAATGAAATGCAAACAATCGTTAGAGTTTTTGTCCAAGTTAGAGATGGTCTTGCCCTGGAGGAAAATTTTTGAATGTGCAGTTTCTAAGGTGCTTGAATTGAAATTCAGTGGAGCTAGCAAACTAGTGAAAGATATATTAATTAGAGAGTACAAATTAGAAGAGCAGCTGAAGTTAATGAGGTCGGTTTACATGATGGAGACTAGTCATATCATGAATAAATTCACCAAGCTTATTTTTACTGAGGTTGGTGTTTATTTATTTATTTATTTATTTTTTGCATATCCTAATTTGGAATATTCTTTTAGATTGAATCCAATGGTATGTGGAACAACGCTTATTTTGTCACGTGTTTATTAGAAGAAGTGCTATCACAGCAGTGGCCAGATACAAGCTCCAGATGGTCTATAACTGTGTCAAACATCAGGACCACAAAGGTTCTCGAAGCAGTCAACGGTATCAAGTTGCACTATGCAGCTGGATGGCCAATCAATATGCTTCTAAATGAGGAAGCCCTTGATAAGTACAATAAAATATTCAGGTTTGAACTGAAGCTTAAGTGGGCTCTATGGACTCTTAATAATTTGCGATTTGCAGGTATTCACAATAGAATATTAAAATTTTTTTTATTACATAAAAATGTAAACAAAGTTTTTCATTTTCTTTAGACTTGGAAAGTCAGGTTGAATCCGTAGAACCAGATATTGTACAACATTTTCACATCAGGAGACTTGAGAGTCTAAGATTCTGGTTGCTTCACGCTGTTGGATCTATACATGCATACTTATCAGGCCAAGTATTGCAAAGCTTGGGTAGTACTCTTGAAAAAGCTCTTACCCAAGCTGACAATTTCGAAGCCATTATTACAAGTAACCGATTGCAAACTTCCCATTTTATCGCTCTAATACATTACAAATTCACTCATATTTTACCATTCAATTTGTTTTTTTTTTCGCAGTTCACAGTGAATATTTGGATAACGTGCATGAGCATTGTCTCCAAACAGAAAAATTTGATGACTTGACGCGAACAATATACAAGGTTCATCTACTTCTCTTTTCTATGCAAGACTATTTTATTCGCTACAAAATCTGTCAACTCTCTTAATCTTGTTTTAGCTGCTGGAGATGTGCGAGGATATTCGCGATAGATGGCAGCCTACCTCTCTAGCCTTCATCGGCAAAGCTCTGGACGAACTTGAGAACGACTACGTTAAATACCATACATACCTGGCTCTGGGACTCCATAATGCTGTCCAACACAAGGATGCCGATTACCGTAAGTCCGAGATCTGTAGCGAACTGTTACAATATGTCGTACAGATCAAACCACAAGTTGTCAATGCAACAGACTCGCGTATCAACGCCGAAAATTTTGAGAAACTTGCCGGCGAAGCGCATAAAGACAAATAAGTTTTTTATGACAAAAATTTGTTTACCTACAAAATTAGTTACATATATTATACATTATAAATGGCTTATATTTATATATAAATAATTATATATCAGTAAGATCTACACATACCAAAGATGAGCTTAAGAATAGTTAAAAATAGTTATTTTAGAGCAAAAGATACGAATAAATAGGAAATAATATTTTTTTTTGTATAGCTACGGATACTGATTAATGTTTGATTTTATAATTTTGCATGGTTATTTACTTTTGTTATTAACTATTATAAGAGTAATCATGTTTTGTGCAATGAATTAGAAAAAAATTGAGTTTTTTAATTACTAAAATTTTATAGTTTAGACTTATAACTGCATGTATTGCATCAATTTTCCTTCTTTTTTCGTTTTCTTTTTTGTATAAACTTTTGAATAGCAAAGGAAATTCATTGCTCAAGTCAGTTTGTTTCTAGAATTTAAACAACAATACTAATCAAACTTTTCTTATTACCTTGTTTGCAGTGACTGGTTTGAGTTCTGCCTTTAACTGCAGTATGCCAGCGACTTAATACAGTGATACACACAAATAACATCCCTTGGCTTATTCTATAGACTAGACTTTTTTACATCGCCTTAAACAGCATCATCAGGCACTATAACGATAAAAAATTTAAATAGAGATGGAATACGAATAACAATCTCTAAAGTAAATTATTTTTCTTTTTAGTTTAACTGTTTCAATCAGTTAACACATTTGTGATATTTTGATTTTTTTGTACATAACATTCATTGAATGAGCCACTAAATAATCTCATCGCCGTTTCATTCGATGTACATCTTATTATGCTCATTATGTAAAAATGTTTCATTGCTAATTTCATTTGTATACCCTTTTTGTAAAATAAATAATTTTTTCTAATAATTCTTTTTTTAATTTTTAGTTTACCAACAATTTTTTACCTGCACAAATATGACACAAATACGTTTACTAATAGAACTAATACAATATGTTTTTTAAAATAATATAATTTATAAGGATATCAGTCTATAAAAAGATACCCACAATTTATAAGTCACAGAACGTGCAAATCATGTACATACTTCTATTTAGATTAAAAAGAAACTAAAAAGAACCTTCATATAATTCGAATGTTGTTTGTGGGCAACTTTTTTTGCAGTACAGTACTCTATTATATAGACATAAATATGATTTTCAATTTTATAAATGTAAAAAAATACAATTTTACAATAAAAACAAATCTTCTTACAAATCCCATTAAATGCAAATACTTTCTTACTTAATTTGTAGACAAACTTCTTCTCCCTGTCTTTCCCGCAATGCACTGCAAATTTCGTTCTATGAGAGATAACATCACGGATCTTGGTCGTAATATCCTCAATGAGATAGCGTACCAGAGCTTACCACCTTCGGGAATTCCTTTGCAACTTCCAAACAGAAGCCCCAGGCGCAGAGACAGAAAGTACGCGCAGAAATGCAATTTTAGTCGAATATTTTTTTATTAAGTTTTTTTCTCAGACAAACAAATATAAAAATTTAAGTTTTTTTCTATAAAGGAATTGTACAAATGCTCAATAATTTGATGTTTACTCCTGCATCTTTGTATTAGTAAAAATTAACAATGTAAACGTAATTACAAATTGTAAACTAATCTACTCATAAATTACTCAACGAGTTTGTCGAGCTGTAATAATTTTGATTTAATTGTAAAATCCTTAGGCTTGCTGGTATCTACATAAATGTTCAATCATATCATTGCTAACACAATTCAATCCGCGAATGAAAGTTAACCATATCGTTCTAATTACCAATCGAAGCTCCAGGCGTATAAATAATCTACACAAAAATAATTCAATTCGCCGCGATTTCAGTCTTGATCCTCGAACCCAAAACGAGTACGAGCGAGCCTTTGCATACTTGCATTGGTACCGGCGTAAGGAGCTGCTCGATGCTTACGACTCTTCATCGTCGATCGTCAACGAAGTCCTGTCCGAGGTCGTGGAGGAATCGAGACTCGACGACGACAACGACTTTTGAAGTAAAAACTCGTCGTCAAGATTTCTTTCTCGTTTTCTGCACAAACTAAAATAGCTCAACACACTATGTTATAGTTATATATATACAATTTTTTTTCTTTTATCTTCATATTAGTTACATTTGATATCGTTACAAGTAGTGTACACATATATAGCACATATCGTAAATTTTCATCCTTTTCTTTCTACACGTCTCTATAGGGCAAGAGATTCTCTACGTCGCATTTATACCGGGAAAGGAAAATGCCTCAAACAAAAGTGACCTGTGATGACTATTCGTCGAATTCCTTTCTTCTTACTGGCCTTGAAGCATTAAAGCGTCTTAGGCCGACAGAGATTAAAAGTCTTATCAACGACTGCGTCTGCAATTCTAGCATTTTGTAGGCTCAGAGATGTAAGTCAATTCTCACAGAGCGAAGATATTAATATGCCATGATTTCTCAGTTGGTTCACATCCTTATTAACAATCAAATTTGCATCAATCATCGCAAGTATTCTTAGTTTATATTTACAAGTGAAAATGTAACCCAAATTATGATTTTGATCGTTTGTACGAGTCCCAAATTTTTCTAAAAAAAAACAAAAATTAAACATCCTTATCAATTTCAAATCTAATATCCCTACCGGAACCAAACCAGCAATTTTATCGCTCAGCTTTGTTTAGAAAAATATACGATTCTTCAGAAAGTCTCTCTGCCCAAAAAATCGAACTGGGCAAACTCAGCAGCGCAATGCTCGCTTGGTTAGCTCTGCGCCAGCACGGCGGTGCCATTCTGAGTGAGAGAGCCGCTGCTGTTGCCCGCCGCACTGGTCGTCGGCTGCGTCGTCGGCATTAATGGTTGAGAACCACCAGCTAGCGAGCTGCTTGGCCTAGGTTCGGAAAGGTTGTTGCTCACGGGTGAAGTCGAATGGTTGTTAGAGCTGATACCGGTAGTGTTGTTGCTGGTCGCTGCGGCCAAAGCTTTATTACGCAACTCGAACACCTGCTGGATCGCGTTCCGGAAGCATAGGAAGTTGTAGTCGATGACGCCTGGAAATTATTGTAACTTGAAAACACTGTATGAATCAGTTTTTTAACAGATAAATCCTTTGATTATTTATATTCTAAACGTTGGATTAGTTATCTATTATTTGTTTACATTGTAATATATTTAGATATATAATCTCATGTATACCTTGTCTATCAAAGTTATCCTCTCTTAAAATGCAAACGAGCGCGAGGAATTTGTTTACTTCTCTCAAGTACAAAATCGTTCCATTGTTTAACTTAATTAAACTAGAGCTTTGACTATCGAACGCCGCTGCTTCTACTTCCTCCCTCAATCTAAAATTAAAAAATTAAAGACAAAAATTAGTTAAAATTAAATTGTATTTATGAATTATAGCATGCTTAATTTTAAAGGTATGCACAGGAAAACGTTTAACGGGTTTATCTGCCGCCCAACTAAATGGTTAGATTACTTACCCATATATACAAGACACGTCGATTACAACATCAATCATATCACAGCAGAGTTCATAACTTTGCATATCAACGGGTGAACTGTCCGTCGCAATATATATTTTCGAAACAACGTCGAAAAGAAAGGCCTTTTCTATTGCTGAGTTCTACAAAAATGAAAATGTAAAATTAATAACATATTTGTGACAATATACCTTCAATTACATGATTAGTGAATGGGCTGTGCAATACTCACTGAGATAAGTATATTCAATAAATTTTCCAACGTTGGTAACTGCGGAATCAATTTCTGTACAACTTTGCTAAATGCTTCAAATATACTGTGGTCATAAATTGACGTTAAGTGAAAGCTTAGATGTATCTGATCGCAACCTAATGAATAACAATAATAATTGAATTTATGACAACTAAAATAGTTTATTCGTTATAAATGTAAATTTTTAAGTACCGGAATCAATCAAATCATCATTTGCTCTTGTATGGATGTCCCTCTGAGTTTCCATTTTGTAATCATCAGATAGCCCATCAACTTTGTGTATAAAAACTTCAAACTTTATAGCTTGATTAACTTTGTATGCCTTTGTAACAGTCAGGTGCAGTTTGTTTAGAGCTTCCATGTAATCATCCTGTGCATCAATGACAAAAACCAAGGCTCCACATCCTCCAAAGATCATGTCACTGTCAAATGTAGGATCAAAAAAGTCTATCTGTCCAGGAAAGTCCCAAATTTGAAACTGTACAAAGCTTGAGTTGCAGATATCATCCTTGATGATTTTATTTGTGCTCTCCAGGAACAAGGTCTCATTTGGTGACATTTTGTGAAAGACAACTTTTTGTATTGACGATTTACCGCTTCTATAAGAACAAAGACATGAATTATAATCAACCTGTTACATTAGTCAGTGCTAAAATAACAAGAGCTGCATAATCAATGTATCATTGCATACCGTCTAAGACCCATCAGCAATATTCTAGGTTTTTGATCTCCAGTCAGTGGACCTGCAGAGCCATCGCCATCACCATCGAAAGGCGTATATCCAAAATCTTTTGGAAAGGAACCCACATCGTAGCCAGACTGGTACTGGTCATCGTCATCCTAAATTTCAGGAAGAATCACATGAATGCACATTCATAATTACAGATTCATATTCTCAAATTATTAAATTATTTAAAAACTTTTAACAACCCACGTTATAAAACTTCTCTATTCTAAAGCAAATTTCCAATTTGAATTCACAGTGGCATTAAAGCCTTATCAAATCAGGCATTACAATACAATGTATATGATAATGAAACAGAATGATAACAACTGCATTCTCCGTCTGGATAACATTCACCATATCAAAAAGAATTCCCACTCTTAAAAGTTCATCTAAATCTCCTTGTTCCTGTATACTCTGACATTGATAACAAGTCCAAAGTTAAGGTTCCAAACGAAAGAGCATCTATATTCATTTAAAACAATCGATGAATCATAAGTAGTCATTGTGCTCCAAAAACTCCATTCACCATATCAATAGTCCACATAGCAGCTAATCTTCATTCAGTTCAGCCTCTTCCTAGAGGAGGAGGTACTAATATCTAATTATCTCCTATCAGCCTAGCATTGGGCGTAAACACAGGCGCAATTCTAAATATAAGCTCCCTAATCGCGGCCTTATCAGTTCCTACGCGCTCGAGACATCGTAGCCATCCGTACGTGTACAAGTAATAAACGGCATATAGGTACTAACCATTTCTCGATTCGCCAGTTTTTCCTCTCTCGGCTTTTCTCGCTAGCTGTTCTCCTCGCTGCAGGAAAAACGTGCAGCGTTGCGCAATGCTCGCGATGCAGGCGTGAAAAAGAGAGACTCGAGGGCTGTCCCTATCCCTTATTCCTTAGGTCAAGTGCGGCCTCGACTCCCGGACAGACGTCGCATCTGGGCGGATCACCGTTTATTTACGCTCAGAGACTCAGCGACGACGATGATGATGATGATGATGACGACTAAGTGTCAACTTGCAGCACGGGTTTATACCTACGTTAGCTTGCTGTTGCAGCATATATAGACTACTGGTTGTTGCAGATTTTCTGGCTGTCTCTCTCTCTTACTCGCGAGAATAACACGCATTTGGGGGAGGGTGTAATCAGCCGAGTATATAGGTTTTGAGGTTAGGTATGGAGATGGTAAAGTAGAAACCTGCACTGTCATATAAATTATTGGGCGCAAAATTTGAAATTGAAGATTTTCTCTATATCTACTTATTTTTTCGATTGTCTTTCTTAGTAAACTTGCAACAACTTGCCTTCATACACATAAAATCAGCGTCGTTTTAATTAATAAAAAAAGTTCGCTTCTTTTAATCCTGAATCTTTACGTCTTATTTTTATTTTCACGGGCTCGATTCCTTCTCTGCGTAAATTTTATAAAAATAAAAACCAGGTGTACCAGAAAATCGAATTCTTATGTCTTTCGTGAGTAGAATCTATTAGAGCGACACTACAGGTGGTTCATTTCGTCAAAATCGATGACTCGGAGGTCTGCGGAGGTGTTCGCCTTGTACGTTTGTACCTATATATACATTTGCAGAGCCGCAGTAGTGTTTTACCGATTTTCAATTATATACTGAATAAATCCCTAGAAAACTTTCTACAATATGTTCCGCTCCACACGGCGTAAAATTCTTTTTCTGTCAATCAAAAACAATATTTAAATTTATAGTCTTTCTTCATTTGAAGTTCATTTTTTTTTCATATAGTACTGAGTTATACTTACGCAAGCCAGCTTGTACTTTTACAACGACAGCATGACGCAAAGTTCGAAAATAAATTCGTCAGTATTTGCTCAACTCTGTATAACGACTTTGTACGACGTTATACGACAGTATAACAAATAGAGGCGTGAGTCTGACCAAAGCCATCGATTTCTACTTATACCCTACTATGTACCCGCTATATCGACTCTACTATAATACTCCGGCGACTTCGCATCAGCGTGAAACGCCACTGTGAAATACTTATAGGCACATGCATGCAATGGACTTTCTTTGTAGAAAACCTTGAGCTACATGCATATTGTTATTTACATAGACATATTCCTGCCTGCCATTTTACTTATTAATTTCCCGCGGTAAAGAAAATGTGAATTTACCTCGGAATTTACCTGACATTATACGAGGGATGGAAAAATAACACTTTTCATTACGTATTTACTAAATTTCAATAAATGTCAGTTTAAACTATTTATAATATATTGTACCAAAAGTGAGAAATGAAAAAGAAGATGTAACAATAATAATAATTACACTTATATAAACCCATGAATTGGCATGTTATTTTTGTTAGCCGACCATGAGCGGTGTACCAACCATTGTATACTTAGCTTCTCATGACGTACATACATACATAGGTACATACAGACTATATAAACGATAAAACCATCAAAATAAACCAAATCTACTCAATCATTGATCAATCCACACAATGCGGTACCACCGTACAATACATTGTTTACCCACTTTGTGCATCAGCAAATATCCTGTATATTCTGTATGGCTAACTATAATGCACCTATACCGCAAAACAAAAGGAAAAAGAAAAGAGAGCGATAAGAAAACGCATGCGCCGCTCCGTATCGTGCGTGCCCACGTGCTCGGCCTATGCTCTCCTCCCCCTCCCCTCCCTCTCTTTCTTTCACTAGATCCATATATATATATATATATATATATATATATATATATATATATATATATATATATATATATATATATATACACACCCCGAATACGTCCATACGGCATACGGCATCAGTGCACTCGGTGTCTTCCTCTCGCTCGTCCAACTATAACCTCCCCACCCCAAGCGACCTTCGGCTCCCCGGCTACAGCTACAGCCCACTGCTAGCAGTCGACTGTCGAATTCGCGCCTTTGCTGCGGCCGCGTGATTAAACGACTTATACTCCCTGACAGTATATTGTCTGTTCAGTCAGAGCCGAAATTTTCCTGTGCAATCGTTTATTACTGCCAAGAGGATCGTCTCCAGGATGTCGGACTCCAAGTTCCAACCTGTCACACACTGCATCTTCGACATGGACGGTTTGCTCATAAGTAAGGACGAATTTCTCTACTGGACACGTATACTTTTGCACTCATTTATCGAGGCTTGAGATTCAGTTTCGCAACTTAAGTACGCACGTGCGTATACGACGGAAAGTTTTGGGTTTCCGGAACTGTGACATTATTAATATGTGATGTAATAATAGCGATATACTGACGCGTTGGTTGATGAAATCATAGCGGGAGCTTATCGCTTGCAGTTCCTATTCGCGAAAATCCGGTTGTGAATTGAAAGGTGCGAATACTCGAATGTTTTTATTTCGCGACTTTCATTTTGCCATCAATGGTGATGAACCTTGATTTTGCAACTTTCGCTCTTGGTTTTTTTAATATCAAGCTGCTGTTAGCTAATGCTCAATTCTAACGCAATAATTATGTATATAATAATGTATTGTGGGAGAGAGTGTAGAGTCAATTTAACTTCTCATTTCCTATTGATTGTTAAGTTACAGCTCTTCATTGAGATACCTCCTGTCATTATCCTTGAATTAAATTTGTATGACATAAGCTCTCTTTGATTAAGCGAGACATTATCAACTACTATTACTGTGTATATTAAATAATTTGCCACTCCAGTTCAAATGAGGTATGACATGCAACAATGTGATACAAACAATCGAGTTGTTCAAATATTGAAGTTAAAGTAATGACACTTCTGTATGTCAATTGTAAAATTATTAAGCAGCAGAATATTTGCATTTGAAAAATACTCAAGTCTTTGGAAAAATTGGGATTTCATAGTAGAACTATCTAACAATGATGCAATCTATATGATTCATGACGTCTACTCAAACATTTTCATTGTGTGATTTCAATTTTTTTTTAATATCTCTATTTTTCCTCTCTTTGATTTCCAAGATTTCTCATCTAAAACTGGTGGATTATTTGATCAGCTTCATTGAATTATTAGTTTGTATTTTGTACAAAAAGACATCAATTGTTTTAAAATTAACATTACAAATTCACTTATTCATGAAATCCGGCTGGTCAAATAAGGCTTAAGTAATGGTTTTAAATTTACTAATTAAACTAATATGCAATTTTATGTAGACTAACACATCTCAAATGAACTACGAATCTTGGGCTAATTTTTCAGATACAGAGCAGCTGTATACAACAGTTTTTAATCGTATTCTTAGTCCTTATGGCAAACAATTCACATGGGAAAACAAAGCTGTTACTATGGGATTTCATACCAATCAGCTTGTGCGCTACATAATAGACACATTTGAGTTGCCAATGCAACAAGAGGAGTTAACTAAGCGACTACAGACTGACTACGCTGCAATATTTCCAAGCACTCAACTTTTACCAGGTGATTCTGAGTTTTTCTAACTGTTTAATATGCTGTTTTTTCGCTTTGTGCCCTGCAGATTCAGAAACCGTGTACAAGAAAATTTATGGTACTATCTGTGAAAAGTACGGCTTCAGTTATGGAGGAGATCTGGCCTTTCAAGTGCTTGGCAGGCCTGAGCGCGTTGGAGCTGAACTTATCATAAACCATTACAAGTTGCCACTAAGCATCGATGAGTTTCAGGATTTTTACCACCGCTTACAGAAAGAAAATTTTACTGATGTACAAATGATGCCAGGTTAAGGACGTTTTATTTGCTCCCCAAAAGTCGCAGCTTACTTATTTTTGTTTTGCAGATTTTTAGACTCATTTAATCATTGGATGGTTATCGTTTTTCCTGATTTTCTTTTTTGTGATGAGGTTGATTTTGATTCTTCAGTAAAATTATTATTTTGTAATTATAATATATTTTTAAATTTCTTATTTTATGATATTTTTGTTGTTAGATGTATCAAATTATTTTATTTTACTTTTATTATGAATGGGCTGAGGTCCTTTAGAATTTGGCCCTTATTTACATATTCTTTTTTTTAAATAATTGTGAATGATTAATGAGAATCAAAAATTTTTCATAAAAATATAATACTTTAGCACTGATAATGTACATTAATGAAAACCAACAAATTCATAAAATGAAAAAGTTATTTCAATACAAAGAAAAGCTATTAATTGAAGATCAAATTTAGACTTTTTTTACTTCATCATATTTTTTTTCTACTGAAAGTAATTTTAGTCTTCTTAACAGTTTCATAAGCCTATCAGACCATTCAGACCACTAGTTCATCATCGAAGAAAATAAGTCTTTTTACAAAAACTCATTCAAGGAAGCTGAAGTTATATAAGTTGGCATCATTCACCGTTCGTTAATCACACACAATTAATAGCTTCATAGCATTGACAATGATTCACTCTAACGATATTACATAAAATAAATAACACTTAACTAAATGTTTGCAACAGGTGCTGAACGGCTTCTGCGTCATCTCAAGAAGCACAATGTCCCTATTGCTTTGGCTACAAGTTCCAGTGCAGAGAGTTTTGCTCTGAAGACTAAGCACTTGACAGAGATTTTTGACTTATTCCATCACAGAGTACTTGGAGGCTCAGATCCAGAAGTGAAGCAGGGAAAGCCAAATCCAGATATATTCATTGTTGCTGCAAAACGTTTCCCAGATTCGCCTGATGCAGCCAAGGTTTGTAAATTTTCAGTAAACTACTTTTGTGTTATAGAAATGAACAAAAATAAATAATAATTATTTTCAGTGTCTTGTCTTTGAGGATGCACCCAATGGAGTACAAGCTGGGATTAGCGCCGGAATGCAAACTGTGATGGTGCCTGACCCACATTTACCAAAACAATTTACAGAGAAAGCAACTTTGGTGATAGACAGCCTAGAACATTTCAAGCCAGAGGACTTTGGTCTACCTAAATTTGACTAGGGAAAAATTTTAAATTATATCTAAAGAAATTAAAAATTTTATTTTATTAATCTACTGTAAATCTACTTCTTGCTAACTAGTAAACACTGCGCATAAGTAAGAGCTACCTCTTTTAGACACACCAAATATTATTTTTGTAGAAAGACAAATACGTTCCTCCATCTATATAAACATACTAGTCAGTAACATGGCAAGTCCATGAAATTATTTGTAAAAAAGATCACATGCAGAGAATAAAATATGTTTACAATACTGAGATTTTTCTAATAAACGTTATGAATAAATCGATCTATTTCTTTGAAATAAAAAAAAATACCTTTTACCAACTCAACAGTATAGCTATGAACCAGCTATTTTTATTTATTTGAAAACTAGAATAATTTATCATACATTTTACATTAGAGAATTGTTGTATAGTTAAGCAATGCAGTAATCACGGATTAGACGTCGCTTGCTGAAACTTTTGTAAGACGTCGTCGACTTTGAGATTTGATAGTGGGTAGCACTTTTCTTTACCGTATTCTGAAAATCGTTATTTTTATTATTTTTATTACAATATTACAAGACCAGCGACGTAAATGAATCACTGATAAATTCTGTGTGATATAACGCTGCAACACTCACCTACGCGAACGAAAAGTCTGGGTTCGATTTGCGAACATTCTCTAATCATAATCGGAAGCTGAGGGTTTGCCTTTTTCAAACTCACATAATGATTTTCGATAAAATTTCTGAAAATAAATAATTTTAAAAATATCAAACATAACCTATAAAAATCGATGATCTCAAAGTAGAACTCGAATTTTTGAGTAAACCACAGTGACTTTCGATTGATTATCGTTAGTATGATCGTTAAGTTTTATTTACCTGACTCCTTCACTCGATTTCGACGTTTGGCACAATAAAATTCGCAATTCTTTGATCTTCGAACTTAGCCTAGCTGCTGCCATCTTGCCCGATATAAAGATTGCGTCTGCTACTACTTACTACTTTAGTCATGACTAATTTTTTATCCTATGCGGATATGAAATATATATAAACATCTAATTAATAATTTACGTTTATCATTGTTTTTAATAAAACTTTCTTAATTAAATAAGTATATAGTCACTAGTAAAAATGTTGTTCGAACATTGCAAAATAAAAAAAAATACTTCATTGACTCTGATCGCGCCAAATTCGAATTTTTCGATGAGAATAATTTTTATATAATTGACAATCGGATTGTCAATTAGCTCCATAAAAAACATGGACGGATAAACAAATTTCGCTCATCAAAATTTTAAAGTACACAACGTTTCGGCGCACAAATTCAAAATGTCTTGAAATAAAAGTTAACAAAAATGATAATATTGTTCTGGCCGCTAAATTTTGATGTATTTGAACAACGCAAAAATTAAAATATTAATACAATGTCACTACCACCGCTTTTTGATAAAGGCTTCCCCAACTACATCAAAGAGACCTATGGCAATGTTGATGTGTTTTGGTACCAAGCAGAATTTACACAGAGCCGTTATCCACCTGGTCAAGAAGGTAAATTGTACTAATATAGGGATTGTAATAATATCGATATTTAATGCATGTTTTAATTTAGTTAGTGAAGCATGTACATTGATTTGTCTGTTGGTGGCTCAACGTATAAGTCAATTGGGATTACAAGTTTTGGATGTTGATTCCACTCCAGAATTCAATGTTGTCATAGCTGAAGCTATAATAGAAGGCAATGACATTCATTCTTACATTGTTAAAAATAAACTTATTCCTCATCCTTATCTGAATACAGAAGAGGCACTGACTTTTGGGGGCAAAAAACTTAGTATGCTGAAGGAATGGGTAGGTAGGATTATTAGAAAACATGCTGGAAATATGATATTTTTTAAAGTATATAATTATTTATGTTTAAAGAATTTCCAAGTTTTCCGTGAGAATCTTGATACCACTTTGTACAGAAACATCAAGTCTTTCTTGTGTGAGTGGTATATCAATCCTGAGTCACCCAATTTGTTTATGCTTCTCATAACTTGCGGCAGAACAATACTTTTCATATTCCAACAGAAAACTAAAAAGGTATAAGCAGTTGATTGTTGTACTAAAACACTTGTCATTTCACATTCTAAACAGTTTTGAATACAGGTGATTTTGTTTGATTCTCATGGACACAATAGTGCAAGATACTCAAACAAAGGATTGGTGGTGGCTCAAGTAAGTTAAGACATTGACTAATAAAAAATTGTAGATAATAAACTGTTATTTGCAGTCACCTATTACAAGTTTGGAGGAGCTCTGCAGATGGTATGTAAGGGAGGTAATACATAATTGTTATGAACTAGAAGCTGATCAGTATGAACTGGCTTGTTTGTATCATCAGCAATCTCGAAGATCCATTAGTAGTTGTTATGAGTGCAAATGTAGTGCATCCAACAATAGATAGCCCTTTGCCGTGCATTCAGAAATTAATCATTTGATGTTTAGAACTATTTTTATTATATTATACCAAAAATACAAAAAAATCGAATTTCATTTAAAGTATAATAAAAAATTGTAAATAAATGTGAAACTTCTAAACGTTTCTTTCTCTTTTAAGATTAAAATAATAGAAATTAATTTTGTCTATAAAAAACGTAAATAATTAGTCTAAGTAATGATCACACAAATATCACTGAAATGTAGTACTTTATTAGAACCAGTTATACTGAACTATTTATTTCAGATTAATGTAACGACACGACTATTTACATTATTTACAACCATCACGGCTTTAGAAACCTTACTTGTATTAAAAACAATGTCAAAACAAAATTTGTTTCAAGAAGCCTTCTTATAACTGAATAAAACAAACACTCTTTCCTCTTATAAATTTGCTTCAACATTTTTGCCCATTATAACCAAAACCTCTTAATTCTTTTCTTCTTGATAATAAGTAGCTTGTAATATCTAAACTTAATCTAAAGCAGCATTCCGTTTTCTTAGTTTTAAATTGAATATCAACTGAGTAATCATTCCTTTTAACCTTTTAAATAGTCAGTGATTCAAATTGAAATGTTTGTTTGAAATTGTTAAACTGTGTTGCTCTTTCTCTTTCTCTTTCATATTTGTTTTCATTTCATGTTATATTCAGAGTAGCAAACAGACGATTTCACAGAAAATGCAAATATTTATCATAAAACACGAAAATACCATACACTAGGAAATTACACGAAGAACATTGCATGTTTATACATATACAGTATCTGACATTCTGTAGATTAAAGTCACAAATGCAAAGATGAAAAAAAATTCTAACTTTTTTATCTTTCTCTACAAATTGTTTTAATCACAGCCAGTGTGTATGTATGCTGTTTGTTATATTGACATGTAAAATTTTGGATTTACTTAGATTAAATTATTGAAGATACAAAAAAGAATTTCTACCATAAAATCGCAAACATTGTTCTTAGTAATTTTTTTGAATTTATGTTCTTTGCTCCTGAAAATACTGTTAGATATTATTTAACGCATACTATTAGAAGATGTTCGCAATATTATATTATCTTAATATTAAAACAAATCGATTTTCATAAATAAAAAATGAATATCTTAATATAGATTTCTCTGATATAGCTTTTTTGAATTTTTGACAAAAACTTGGTATGTATATGATTTAACGTCGAAAAAATAAGCAAATAGTTTTTACTGGCTATTGCGATATCAAGCAGAACAGCATAGAATTGAGTGGTAATAAAGTTTCGAAAAACACATTTCATCTCACTTTCTTATAACTTTCGCACGTATATATTTTTTACAAGAGACTGCACCGCTCGTGCAGGAATAGTTCGCTTCCATTAGGTTAATGAATTTTTGTTCTTTAGTAAAAAGAAAAATGTTCACCAATGGCTATCTACACACGTGAACCTGTCTCTGCACACCTCTGTTGTCTCGCGATAATTATGTGTCAAGTAGAGTGTACCTTATATGCATGTGTGATATAGAGAAAGAGTTAGTGAGAAACGTGAATTTGAATCTGTAATTTGTGACCTATCACAAAAAAGGACTCATACCAGTAGTCATCAAGCAACAATTTTTTTCTTCTTTTTTCCTTGACATTTTTCCATAGGTTTGTTTGCTTTTTTTTACTCCTTTGTCTGTGTTAGACTGTATTTCGCGTGAAAAAATATTTCATTTGTCGAGTGCGCTCGTTCGCGTCGAGCGGACCCAAACAACTGAATTCGAAGAGTCCCGGTCATTCGGTGGCTGCAGGCTCAGCTGGCAACTGAATAAATAATGGGTTTAAGTTAAAACAGGCGTTGGATCGCCCAGTGATACGTTAAAGGGACTGACGAACCAGTGGCTGTGCCCACTCAACGAAATCATCAATTAGAACAGGCCAGGCACCCTCCTCATCATAATTGGTCATTGACGGATTTATCATCAGAGCAAAATCCAAAAGTAGATTCCATGTGTCTTTTGGGATTGACCTTTTGTGGTGTTCCTGTAAGAAGATCAAGAGATTAAATTTCTGTTAAGATTTATTGATACCTTGAAAAAGTAAAGCTTTTTACCTGTAAGAACTGGCACCATAATTGTAGAAATTGAAACTTCTCACTTAGTACAATATTCCAATAGGCAATAGCCATGTCTAGATCAAGTCCTTTTTGTCCAGGATTTTTGGCATAGTTGAATGTAAACTGGTAAAAATCTTTAAATTTTAGAGAATCTCTTAATTCACCTTCTAAGCTACCTAGTCTTGCCTTAAGTTTGTCTATACTGTCTACACTATAAATTTTCAATTTTACAAATTGATTAAAATGTTAAATTTTAAAACACTATGATTATTTCAATAGTCAGAATTAGTTTATTTACCCTAAGTCTGTCATGCCATTTATAAATTCATCTTTAGTAAATTCACATTGCGTTTCTGCCTTGAATTTCCATGCTATGATCAAAACTAATTTACTCTCTGGAGTAAGACCCAAATCATCTAAAAATTTCATAATTCCATCTGCAGTGATTTTTTCTGGTTCACTTGGATCTAAAATAAATATAAAATTAATAGAACAGTTGACTGAATAAACATACTCTGCAATCGCACAATTCATTCAAATTGTGCCTTTCTATTTTTAATTTATTTACTTAATTTCTTACACAAACGCTTTGCAAATTTACAAGTAACACAAATTGGCGTGATAAAGAACCCAAAACATTGAGTCTGCTGTATTCAATTTATGGGTTGTTCAAAAATAAACATTTGTTGTACCAACTTTGTGTTTAAACAAAAATAGTTCCTCAATCAGTGACTTTTATGCTTGATTAAGTATGAAGCTTAACGTGTGTCAGTATAAAACTACAAAATCAAAGCGATAACTACCTTGATATCGGCTGTAGAGTATTTCTAACTTCTTCTTGTCTACAGCGTTTTTAGGCTCTTTGTAGTAAGCCTCAGGGTTTTGAAAGTAGTTGTCGCTAGCCAGGTCTAACTTCCAGTCGTTCTGTGCCAAACAATAAATGGCAGTCTGCTCTCCGGTCTGTGTAAAAGTGATGAATCTCTTAACCTTATCTCGCTGAGAAAATTTTAACTTATGCTGCAACAACCAAATATCATCTCATCAATAACACACCATATACTTGCTACTTTGGCTTCAAAAAATTCGTCAGGAAAAGCTAAGAACATTTTTCACGAATATGAAGCGACAGAATCGAAATTTTGCACAACAGGGGTAAAAATTCTGGCGCATCCGCGAATAATATAGGTTAATCAGCGGACGAAGGATCAACACACAGTGGCCGAGAAAATGCAACGCCGTTTTCAAGGGGATAGTCCTCGAGAATATTTCGCGTTGAACGTTGTCTCAGTGGACGAGGTAAGTATTGGATAGCGGCTCGGACTTACCATTTTTAAAAAAAAAAGGTGTTTCAGGCCCCCGAAAGCCAAAATATTTTCTTCTCACGCTATTGACATGAATATGCGCATGTCCACCATGTATATGAGAGAACTCTACTCTCTACTCTATAGTCTCGCGAGTAGCGACACTGCTGCATATATGTATACTGACACATACATATACGTATATACTGGCATACATATCAACATATGATCTGCATTTCCAATCCAAGAATGGTTTCTTTGAAATTGCATTAATTTTACAAAATTTCTAAAGATAATAATCATTTATTTATTAAAAATTGTAATAAATTATTATTACTATTATTATTATTATATTCAATCATCATGTTAATAATTTAATATTACCGAGAAATTTACTAATAATTATACTTAGTGTGTTTTGTAAAAAGAAGAAAGTTGATAAAATAAAAATCTATGTAAAATAATTGTATAAGTATGTATATATGTACATAAGTCAAATTAACATTCCGCATCCAGAAATTAGAAATACTACATGAGGTTTATCGTTATTGAAATTATCTTTTATCAAAGAACTATATACATATCTTCTAAAAATTTTAAATAATTATGACGTCAAATATATATGCACGTAGCCACCTAATTAACTTCAACTGATGGGTGATGATATCGTAATCGTAATTCCTTATATACCTATACCTATATATACTTATACCTATATATAAATAACGTAACCCTCAAAAGTTGACATCGCGCGCATGTTTTCGGACGTGTGATCGTGTGTTTTGTTTCTTTCCGTATTGAATTTCGAACCTAATTCTAAATGAGTAAGGTTTTGGAAAATCCTACTCCAAAAATCTACCCGACGTTGGAAGAAAAAATCGCCGACGGAGAATGTGAAGAAAAAGTGACCCGTAATCCCGACGAATTCGATGCTCGTGGAATCTTTGGTTAGTACGACTTTTTTCATAACGTTGTTTACAATTGTTTGAATTGTTTCGTAATGTAGTTTACTTTCCTATTTTACAGAACTATTACGAAATATAAACGATCCCGAGCATCCATTGACGCTCGAGCAGTTAAATGTTGTCCAGCAGAATTTAATAGAAGTAGGTAGATTTGGATTTCAATATTTTTCACAAAAATTCTGTAACATCAAATAATAAGCAAAGAGTTTAACAATAACTGTGATTCTTCTTTTTTGTGATATAGGTCGACAATGAAAGCAATGAAATCAATGTCCAATTCACTCCAACAATACCACACTGTAGCATGGCCACATTGATAGGTTTGTCGATAAGAACACAACTATTGCGGACTATTCCTCCTAGGTTTAAAGTTAGTGTTACCATTACCCCAGGAACACATACAGCAGAAACTGCTGTAAATAAGCAATTGGCTGACAAAGAAAGAGTAGCTGCTGCGTTAGAGAACCAATTTCTGTTGACTGTTATTGACCAGTGTCTAGAAAATGCTGTACAGACGTAATGTTATATTTATTGTAAAATCTGCTACTGTTAAGCTCAACAAATTGAGGGTTTGCATAAGAAGAATAATCAATTTGTGAGTCGCTTAAAGTTTAAAATGATCAAATATGAAGCTTATTTTTAATCCTTAAAAAATGCAGATTCTGGACTGCATATTAAATATTTATATCAGTTCTCCTGTTAACATTATTCTAGATGGAGAAACATATTGATATTTAGTATATAATTTTTGCAAAATATTTTTGTATGGTAATAAATATAGAAACTCGAGAAATTTTAAAAATATTGTTATGACTTGAACTACTGATTGAAGTTACTCATGCAAACATCTGATTTTGGAACATTAAAAAGTTATGTATGTACAAAATAAGTAATTAACATATTTATAATTACATTTATTTCGTTTTATATAACAATCAAAAATTATTTCTAATAAAATATTAAATAGTCTAGTACTAGTCCCTTTTCTTTGAAAGAATGGTATTTGTCACTGGATGCCTTTTCGTTGGGTCATATTTAAACGTTTTTGGCACTGCTCCTTTTCCAGCTTTTTCAAACATGTTTTCGTCATACATGTCGCGCGCATTTAGTTCTCTCGCTACTTTCAAGTTCGTCCACGCTAAAAAAAAATTAGAAAATATGTGATTAGTATTATTGGAACATATTGAATCTGAAATATTTGAAGAATAAATTAATTTAAATAACTTACAATCCTTGAATCCTTCTACAAAGTTCTTCTTTGAAACCGGCAATTTTTTCGGATCGTGATTTATCGTTGCCGGTATTTTGAAGAATTCCCTAACTTTGGGTATTCTCAGTATGCTAACTTGAACCAATGAAAACATGTTTGTTGAAACCCAATAACAAAGAATGGCCTATGAAAAAAAGTGAATGGATTACTTCTTTGAGTTAAGATTTTTGAACTACTGATTTTTTGTAAGCATTGATACTTACCCCTTCAAATTTCATAATGAATGGAAACATAATATAAGGTGATGCCCGAATGACATATCTCATAAGACCTAATGATTGAACCCTTACTGCATCTGTACCCATTTCAATAGTAGCAGCTAATGTCATACTTGTAATAATAGGTAACAGGTAGTAAGGATCTGGAACTGTTAGGTCAGTAAACCACCATAGACCGCCTTCTTTCATGCTTTCAACTGGTGCTTGTACCATTCCTTTCAGGGCCCAGAAGAATGATAAGAAAACTGGTGCCTAAAATCGAAACGTTGATTGAGTAAGTGTAAAGAAAAGTACTGAATGTTTATTTACTCATTGGTCAAGTTTGAAGTTTTGACGTACCTGCAATAATGGCAAAGCAGCATTTTTTATAGGACTTACTCCTTTCTGCTTCATGAATTCATAGAGTTCATGACTTAATCTAGCAGCTATAAAAAGTTTTATTAAATTTTTTTATGCCTCAAGTTAAAACTGCATTATTTAATTACATTCACCTTCTAAGCGATCGCCCATCTTACGTGCTTCAGACAACTGACTTTGCAAATATTGTATTTGTGGCTGTATATTGTGCATTCTTGCTGCGAATCTCTGGATTTTTATGACTACTGGAAGCAATAGTGTCCTAACACACATAGTAGCTAAAATCAGATTATTTGTACAATTTAATATATTTCTTATAAACCAAAATCAAGTTATAGTTAAGAATCTGACAAAGTGAATTCTACTTACTGATGAGAATTGTAGCCCACCAAGGTAAATCAACAGATACGTGTAAGAAATCCAAGTATTGTTGAACTAGTCCTGCTGGTGACCAGCCTCCAAGGCCTAGACTTTGGAGAGTTGGTTCTCCTGTCACGGCTTCAATGACTTCCTGTACAATCGGTGTGGGAGGCTCTACAAAATTGTTTATTGCCTACATTAAGATATCAGTTTTTAATTTAAACCTAATATTAAAGATAGTTGTTCACAGAACTTACCAGGAATTTGTGCAATAAGGTTATCCACTTGTGATGCATCTAGATGAGAAAAGAACAGATCAGCATGAAAATATTCTACATTCTATACAAATAATCATGTTTCTGCAATGGAAATGAGAATTGTACCTGTAGCCTGAACAGCAGCTCCTTCCGCTGAAGTCAAAGAAAGGTAAATTTTGAATTAAAACTCCCTTGAATTAAAAGGAATCACCGCAACAGTAACACAAACTCACATGTACTCATAGCAGCTACATTTTCAGTCTTTAGAGTGGCATTTGCTGTAGAGGACTCCCCGATGTACCGAACAAACGTTGCTGTCAGTACAGGACTCCTATGTTTGAGACTCTGTCGTGAACCTATGACAAGGTCCCTCCTGAGGTTCCGACAGGCCACATGTAAAGATCTGTGGCATGTGACATTCTGCAAAGAATTAACACAGATAAAAATGTAGAAAGGCTGTATTTTGGAGTCAGCAGCATAACCTCAAAAGCAAAGGCGCCGAATCGGATAATCTCTTACTTGTACAATAAACGTTGATTTGGACGAGACTCTATAGCTGACGCTTAGAAACGTCCGCGAGAACATGATGAGGTCAGATTCCTATCGACTCCCTGTTTTGAACTTAATCTAAATGCGAAAAATACGGATATGAAGCGAAATGCTGTAACACAAACACGAGGGGGTCATCTTGGAACGTTTTCGTTGGTTAGGTTGTCAGTTGCAGGGCGAAAATTCGAAGCCTTCATTGTTGGTAGCTCCGTATATGTCTCCGTAGATTTTTAAATGTCATTGATCGCTGATCAGGCTAATTGAGATTTTTAGATGTATGTAGCTAAGTATCCAAAACTGTGGACTATGTAATTACCTGCATGTTAAAAAAAAATCAAATGTTTAATGCTGCAAAGTTGGTTCATTTCATCCTCATCTTAGATTATGCAAAGAAATGTTTTCATTGCATAAAAAGCATAATATGGAAGGAAAATTAAGAAATATATAATTCTAAAGTGGCTTCAGAATCAGTACAGTATATTTAAACAGGCGCGAACGAGTAAAAAAGTAATAGAAATAGCATATCTCACAGTAGCCAAAAAATCTTCCATCAGGAACTCGACCACAACGATCATTATCGAGTCAATAACGCATATATTCTAGGTAAAAGCCACAAAACAATCGGTCATTATATATGTACATATAGCTTCGAATCCGCCACTAATTATAGTATTATACGCGCGTACAGACTAATAACAACTGTCAATCACAATAATCTCAGAGAATATAATGTACACAGATATTTCGTACGCTCTCGCGCGTTTACAGGTGCGAAACACTCCGCGATCGAGATAAGCCTCGAGATCGTGCGACCACACGGCACACACTGTCCCCTCTTTGGTTTACGTAATTGTGTCTATGTGTCGGTGCGATGCACCACGTCTATACTTAAATATATATAATTGAGCAGCTAGTCGCTCGAATCACCTCGTGCTTTGCGGCACACTCGTGCGCCCATGTACGTGCGGCGCGATTTCGTTATAGCGCTTTGTCATATATTGGGCATTTTTTTCAATATAACATGCTGTGCAAAATTTCGGTGATAATCGTCTCCGTTCTGTCAG
This sequence comes from Nasonia vitripennis, assembly GCF_009193385.2. Lineage (NCBI taxonomy): Eukaryota > Metazoa > Arthropoda > Insecta > Hymenoptera > Pteromalidae > Nasonia > Nasonia vitripennis. The sequence goes on along the minus strand of NC_045760.1, from coordinate 10,432,661 downwards.
TCCATCTTTGGTGCGAGAGCTGTTTGAGTGGATTTTGTGACTTTGATTTTTGAATATCTGCGATTAATAATTTGCAGCGCGTATTGCGTTTTTAGATGTAAAATAGAAGTTTTTTCGTTATTCAAATTGCTGTGTAAGCGCGGGGTACTACATCGTATCGAATCGCGTAGAAATATTTCATTTTTAAAATAATACTTTTATTCGTTATCTATATAATTTGGAAATATTTGTGTAAGAGAAAAGAGAAACGTTTTCCTTCCAGTTCCTATTATCTCTTTCGCTATAATACATACGAAATAATACGCTTTCAAAATAGTGAAGATTTAGATTAATCTTCGCGATAGAGCAAATAGCGACCGATAAAACTTAAGCTGTCTTATTAAAAGATCTTTCAGCGCAGTGTTAATAACACTCGAGTCCCACTTAATTATACTTTACTTGCTCAGTTTTAATCGTGCAATATACAAAAACTTTATCTCGAGGGGAAACAAACTCGGGATTCACGTTCTTGATAAACGATTCTGTACACACAAATAATACAATATTGAAGAGCGTTAAACATTATAATACGATCGGTCGCGAAATCAAAATCCATAAGATCCACTTAAATTAGTAGCTACAAAAAAGAATAAAAATGCAAGATCGCTAAAGAGTCGCGTAAGTTGAAAAAAGAAACGTGTAAGACGACGCTTGCGAATTTCAGTCTGATCTTCTTGCTTCCGGCCACGACGACGACGGTTCGAGATTCCATGGGCAATTCCAGACTCGTGGTTATAGATACCGATGCAGGAGGCGACGACGCCGTCGCTATACTCTTGGCATTGGCCGTCGACGAAGTCCAGGTCGTTGCCATCACCTGCTCGTACGGAAATACCGATGAAGATAAGGTGGAGACTAATGTGCTCAAGATTCTCACTGTTGCCGGAAGATCTGACGTATGTATTTTAAAATTCCCGCATGAAATTAATTTTTTTTTTAATTTGAAAATAATTAGCGTATAATTATAAAATTAGGATAAAGCTATTAAAATTATACGTACAAATATATGTATACGTGTTGCAGATTCCAGTGTACGGCGGAGCAAAAAGGCCTCTGCTCAAGAAGTACAAAGCTTCGGAATACTTCGGTAAAGACGGCTTCGGCGATTTCCAATTCGATGGGCGACTGATCGGTAGTATCGACAGATCAAAACACGCCGCTATCGCACTTATAGAATTGGCTAAAACATACCGAGGTAAACACAGACATTCAGCGCTAATTGCATCAATAATCACCAGTATAAAATAGTAATTACAGCGATCACTAACTTTCCAGGTGAAATAAGTGTGGTGGCGTTAGGCCCACTGACGAACATTGCACTGGCAGCTTCGCTAGATCCAACTTTCACGCAGAACGTACAGAGATTTTACGTTATGGGCTCGAGGGTGGACGAGCTGAAGAACGCAAAAAACGCCTCGCTGGAGTTCAACTTCGGTTTGGATCCAGAAGGCAACGCGATTTTTTTGAAAGAGCCCACGAACTTAACAACACTCGTCACGCCTTACGACGTTGTACACAGTAACACCATCGATATGGTAATGATTTTAAATAACGGCCAAGTTATAATAAGTGTATACAATTTTAATACAAATGAAGTTGTTTTTTCTCTATTTCTCAAAAAAGAAATGGCGAATGAAGATACTGGGAACATCAGATTCGGCGGTCGCGCAGTTCCTGAACAAAGCTGAATCGGTAGTCCTCAAAAACATTCCCGACAAGTGGTCCGTCGCGGATTCGATAACCGTTGCAACGATGATCTGGCCGGAACTTGTTACCGAATCCCTCGAAGCTCACATGTCAGCGGATCTCCACAGTCCTTTGGGGTCCGGTTCGGTGATAGTCGAGGCAAATGGATACAGCGCCAAGAGGAATAACGTAGAGATTATCAGAGGGCTGAATATGATAGGCTTTCAGGAAAAGCTCTTGAGGTATTTGGCGTGAATTATGCGAGAAAAGAAGAAACGTGTAAATAGCGATGACGATTTATGTTGACTAATTCTTATGACGTGCGTATTGCTTACTCATGTATATATTTAATAAAAACAATGCCATTTTCTTACAAAGCCTGCTATTTCGGTAAGAATGATAAATAATTACAATAAAAACATATAGAGCGAATAAGAAAATCGTAACAATAATAGAAATTAATGCGTTGAACACTTGTAGAATTACCTTTTGATAGGGTAGGTATATAATATAATCAACAAAAGGAAATAAGTTGTTCAAGATTTCGAAATATATTTATTTGTTATAAAATAACAATTTTTATGAGTGCACGATTCTCGTCATTCGAAATATAATCATTAATAAATCAGAGAAAAATAAGTCTTGTTATAGAACATTCATATAAATCATAATACTGGCACATTCATTTTTCGTCATAAACTTCGTGAATTTGCTTTAAATGTTTTTCACACGACAAAAGCTTAGATTGTAATCTTAGAGTTTAAACTTTTCAGCATATTGCTTCGTATACCAAACTTCATTAAATAACTTCATACGAATAAAGATTGGCAAAAATTTTACGCAAAGCGCGATTTACGCATTTTTAAACAGATCTTTCTTAGTCGAAAGTGCGAATGGCCGCTGAATGAGACCGAACATATTCTATCAAAAAAACTTTACACATAGACATTCTTTTTCACATTTATTTGCTGGCAAAACATACGCATTATTACGAACCATTTTGTCAACATTTGACATAACAATTTTTTTTTAGTGCAGAATTTTGCAATAAAATTGTATGGAAGATTAATGGGTAAAAAACATTGTTTAGAATATGTTCGGTACTTGCTGAATAATCTATTTACAGTTTTATACATTTCCTATACATCTATATATCAACTTACTAACGTCATACTCGATACAAACGTTAAAATTAAGTTACAGCTACTTCTGTGTACAAATTAAACCGTGTATCATTGATCCCTTATCCGAAGGTGTTTAAATGTAGGTTCAGAGTCGTCAACGAGGACTCGCGACTTCCTTTTTTTCGCTTCAACCGTGTGGACAGATTTTATCACGTTTCTGAGAGAATAGTTGTCTAGATTTTTAAAAATTTGATCCACGCACGCTTCAGGAAAAGCTACGCGAGATAAAAAGGTCAGCGATTGGGTTGCAGGTGCCATCAAACTATCTCTCACTGTCCCTCGTCTGAATTGCAATAGCAGGAAGTCGCGGTACTGCGGGAATCTCATATCCAATTCGTTTGATAGAAGAAACTTTCTAAAATCTTCGTTTTTCGAAATTTTGGCCATGTCAACTGCATTTTTGTACATGACATCGTAAAGCGTGGAGAAATTACTTATTCTTACAGTCTTCATTACTTGCAGTTCAAATTTGCATTTTCTGAAAATAGCTTCGGCTTCGTTATCAAAGAAAGAATCTTCGCTGTCTTCGTAATCACTGTCGCTATCGGAGTCTAGAAAATCTTGCTGACATCTTCTATCGTAACGTTTACAGCAATTGAGGTACGACTCTTCGAAACACGTTTGGAAATTAACTCCGAGTGCGAGCATTTTTTTGTAATGAATTCGTAATACCCTAAATACAGGGTGATTGTATCTGTCATCTCTGTGTAAAATGCAAAATATGCTTTGGTTTGAAGAATTAACGATGCTCATATCAGCACCAAATTTTAATAACTCGCGAATCGCGAATAAATTTTGAGCTCGACAAGCTAAGAATAATGGACTATTACCATCACTGTCTAGAGCATTGATTTGACAGTCAGCTTTTAAAAGACACTTGCAGGCACTTGTAAATATGCAAGCGTTATGTAGAGGAGTCCTGGCTTTCATTTGCAAGGAATTGACGTCAGCTCCTTCCTTTATGATCATTTCTGCAATTTTTTCTTGACTAGTGTTAAGTGGGATCATGATCGATTTTTCGATCGCCGCGTAACCTCCTGCAGTCATCATTATGATAGAATCCTTCAATTTTTCTGTGCCAAATGCATAGTAAAGCGGTGTTGCTTTAACATCATCTTTTATGTTTACATCAGCGTTGTAAAACAACAGCAATTCAACGATTCGTACCACATCGTCACAAGAGTGTCGCCAAATTCTTATAGCTTCTTCGGAGATACACATAATTTGTTCATTCAACATTACTATCAATGTTCTATAGTTTTGCAAACATGCCAGATGAAGTGGTGTCATACCACGCATATCTTTTTGATTAACAATAGCGCGATTTTTAATAAGAACGTCAACAACATGCAATCGAGTAAATTCGATAGCAAAGTGCAGAGGACTGTAACCGGGATACTTAGATGATTTAAAATCTACTTTAGCATTAATGTCGACTTTGTTTTCTATAAAAGCCTCAATCACACTGAGATTTCCTCTAGCACAAGCAATATGAAAATGTGAAAGACCCCAAGGAGTAGTGGGATTAATGAGTTTCGGGGCATATGATAAGAGCAAATCTATAAGAGCATCAATCCTTCTCTTTGAGTTAAATGCATAATGAATAGCTGTTAAACCTTGAGAACTCCTAATAGAAACATCTGCACCTCGTGCTAAGAGCAATTCAACTGTATCAATGAACCCAAAAGTAACTGCAAACATCAGTGGAGTCCAATTTTCTCTAGTTATTGCATTTACATTAGCACCATTGTTCAAAAGCAACTCAGTAACTTGGTAACAATTGTTGTGTGCAGCATAATGTAAAGCTGTAAAACCACCTAATCCAGATTGATTAAACGGAATGCAGCCATTGACTTCTACTCCATTCTGAAGAAATGTATTCACTATATGAGGATTGTCTCTTGTACAAGCAATATGAAAGTGAGATAATGCAATAGATTCATCTTGAACTGAACGAATTGCTTCACATTGACAAAATAGTAGCTTATCTATGATTGAATCTATGGGACCTATACTGTGAACCTTAGTTTGGAGCACATTTTCTCTGATTTGACTAGCAAGTTGAAGCGGAGTCCAGCCATTTCCATCTTTCACCAAAAAGTCAGCTCCTTTACTGAGAAGAAAATCTACTAGGACTGTGTTCAAATTCTTAACAGCATAATGCAATGGTGTATAACCAAGACACCTTGCTTGAACACTGGTTGCATAGCTATTAACAGATATACCACCACTGATAAAGGACTTTACAATATCAACTTGGTTTCTCTCACATGCTATTAGGAAGTGATTGATATCATTGCTACTGCTGGGGTCTATATTGTTAAAATGGTACTTCGATAGGATCAAGTCAACAATTTCATATTGCTTATGTTTCATGGCTATAGCAAGCGCAGTTTCTTCACCATTTTTCTTGGTATTGATGAAAGCACCTTTTTCCAACAATATGTTTACAAATAAGATATCATTAAGTGCTACAGCATAATACAATGGTGAATGATGAAGGTTGTCATATGGTATTTGATTTACTCTGCAGCCCATCCGTAAAAGAGCAGTAGCAACACTTTTTTGATCCCTCTGTAGAGCCAATATCAGAAGGTTATAATCTGTCCACTTTTCATCTCTTAATAAATATTTATTAGCCTCCAATATACTCTGAACCAAATCTGCTTGGCCTTGTACAGTTGCTTGAAACAGAGTCTCATATGATGCCATCAAAGACATTTTCATCAGAAATACTATAGCACAAGTTACTTAAACAAATGATACCTACAAAAATATATAAATATAAGGGTTACAAATCTTTAGTCTGATGTAAATCTGATGTAAATAAGCAGAAAGAACATGTTTGATTTCAAAATTTACCTGAATTTTAGCTTTTTTATTTATAGTATGGTGAACACTCCATTGGTATAACATGACACGAAAAAGTAATGCTGTGAAATAAAAACAATTAAAATTTATTTTAATATAAATTAATGGTAAAATATTGTAATGTTCAATCAAAATGTCCAGTAGTTGTGAAAAATACCATTACAAAAACAATTCTTGCTTTTTTTTAGCATCATCTAAATTGTATGGTTTTAATTAAAGTAATAGTAACTTGATAAATGCATCTGGGCAACTAGCGAACTAATAATGGGAAGAAAATGCAGAAAGAAGTCACTAAACTAGTTAATACTTGCAGAAACAATAAGATCCACAGTGAATTTATAGTTCACTTTTCGCAACATGAGATATTTCTTGCATAACTTGCAAAGGGCATCCTTGTTTCAAAACAATTGGAAATCATCGTGATTGTAAAAAAAAAAAAACGTGAAAATAAACAGTTCTTACATTACCTATTGTGGTATTTTATCAATCAATTTTAGAACAATGTAGCCAATATCAAAATTAACTGAGATCGATGGGGATATAAGTACAGCAGTTTTCTATGATTTTAATTACAAAAGCACGCAAACCCTATAACCTGCAAGGCATAAGCAAGATCAACTGACCACTGCGCGAACCCGCGAAGTGGCGCAAACTCGCACTAAATTCTTTATTTTGAGAAATCAGAAATGAGAATAGTGTAAACAAATACCGACGGCGTTTTCAAGTTTCACGTTTTCTTTTCGACAGACGTGGACAGGGACGTTACAATTTACATTTTTGAAAGATGTGAAGCATCAGACATCAGTATATCTATATATCTATCCATATATGTATACATATATACATCACATTCACCGGCACGGCTGGCGGGGGGCGCAGAGCGGGCAGACAGCTTTTTGGGATAAACTATAGGATCGCTGCGATAGATGCTTAAATCAGCTGTTGGGAAAAGAAAAAGTTAAATTGCAAAAACGTATTGTATTATTTTGTATAGAACTTATATTATAGTCTTTTGTTCTACAATAGGCCATAGCTTTAATGTTATGTGAGTTGAGATAGATTCTTTCATGATAAAGCAATATAAATTTTGCAAGTAATAAGTTGATAGTAACAATGTATTCAAGATTGAAAACAAGTGCGCATAATAAAAATAAACAGGAAGTTTCTGATGTTATTGGGACAAGTAATCATAAAGTTATACTAAAATTGTTAATATTAGTGGTTTTGATGCTTACTGGCATTAATACAGTGTTAATAACACAAAAATATCTCTATTCTGATTATCATGTTGTTGCATTGGAGCAAAGTCAACCATTATTTCATACAGTATCTAACAAGTTTCTATCATTTGGATTGGATTCTTCTCTTTTGAGAAATATGAATAAGTTGCCAATTAATCAAGAAAAATTTGTAAATCTTGCTCGTCACCTTAGTCCAGCTTATGTTAGAGTTGGAGGCACCGCTGCAGACTATCTCTATTTTGTTAAAATCAGTTCCATAACAGAAACAACAACTGAAAAATCAAATTTATCAAAAAACAAATGTGTAGATGGACAGGATATAACTTATTTTACATTAGCAAGTGATGACTTTCTTTCACTGTACAAATTCACACAGAAAGCTCGGATAAGAATGGTATTTGATTTGAATACTTTATTGAGGAATGAAGATGGTACTTGGAACAGTGACAATGCTAGAGAAATTATACTTTTTGCCAAAGGTCATGGAATGGAACTTGATTGGCAAATGGGAAATGAACCGAATTCATTTTTTCATGTATTCAATATCACGGTTTCAGCAGAACAACTTGCTCAAGATTACTGTGAACTACGAAGTATGCTCAATAATTTGGGTTATAAAGACAGCATTCTAGTTGGCCCTGAAGCAAATCACATGGGAGATGATCAGCATCCTGGACAAGTCTATCTCAAGAACTTTTTGGAGAATGTTAAAGATTGCATTGATTATGCCACTTGGCATCAATATTATCTCAATGGTCACGTAGCTAAAGTAAAAGATTTTATAGATCCAAAAGTATTTGAACGCTTGCCTGTTCAAATTAAGACTGTGTCAGAATCAATAAAGTCAAGTAGTCAAGATCTATCTATGTGGATCTCAGAAACAAGTTCTGCATTTGGTGGAGGTGCTCCAGAGTTATCTGATCGATTTGTGGCAGGATTTTTATGGCTTGACAAATTGGGCATCAGTGCTAAAATGGGTGTTCAAACTGTAATAAGACAATCCTTTTATGGTGGCTATTATGCAATGATTGGACCAGATCTTGAACCTAATCCTGATTGGTGGGTAGCAGTGTTGTATAAAAAATTTGTTTCAGAAAAGGTGCTGGAATTGAAAATGCCAAACAGTAGAGATGATTTACGTTTGTATGCACATTGTGGTGCAAAATCGAACTCTGCAAAGAGCTTATCTACTGCTACTATTTATGGAGTGAACTTGAGTAAAATGCAAACAAAAATTTACTTATCACATCTCTCACAGGGAGCAAAAATTTTATCTTATATTCTCACATCAGATGAGTTACAATCAAGAAACATTTATTTGAACAATCAAATTTTAAAATTACAAGATGATGGAAAATTACCAAAATTTAAACCAAAAGAAATAAATGAAAATGAACCAATCATCTTGCCCCCCTATTCAATGATATTTATAGTAATAAAGAATGCTAAAATTTCAGCATGTTTATAAATAATGTATTGATCTGAGATAATGCTGCGATAACATTTCGTTATTTTTTTACAAATTGTAATGCATACTTTTATAACTATAACAACGAATATAAATATTTGATAGCATCTTCAAAAAATATAATATCCGTGTTAAAATTTGTATACCAAACATAATTTTTCCAATAAAATTTTATATTAAAATTCAAATACTTATAAAACATCTCTTGAAAATTTTTCGCCAATTTTAATGAAAAAAAAAAAAATTAAATATTTATGTACCACAAATTAAGGCAGAGTATGGGCTGAAAGGCTTGAAAGGTGAATATTCGAAAAGCCCGCGCTTCGGCACACGCAGTGCCATATCTGCAAGGAATGTCACTACTCCAAAAAATAAAATTTCTCATCAGCTGTTCACTCTTCTATCCGCCGATGTTTACAATATACCCACGAGCATCTCGTCCATGAGGCGTTCGCTCATCGTCCATTCGTCAAATGAAATGTTGATAAAGCCACAGCTCGAGGGAGTAACCACAGCTGTGCGATGATAATTTAGCCAGTGTCTATACCCGCAATCACGCCATGCAGTCATTGAGACGAATGTAATGTAACGAGCTTACGAAGCAATAAAAAGAGAAAACCTAGAAATGAGTATTTTGAAGAGGAAGATTCAGGAGTTCGAGGACATGTTGTCGGCGAGTGAAGTGGACGCGTATCAACTTCGCCGGCTATGTTTCAACGGTATCCCGGACGAGGGCAGCCTCAGGCCGCTATGCTGGAAGCTGCTGCTCAACTATATACCTTACACCAGGGAAAAGTGGGATGAGACTCTAGCCAGGAAGAGAGAGCTTTACAAGTCCTTCATCGATGATCTCATTGTCATTCCTGGAGAGTCAAATCTGGAGACTGGCAGAGTGGATGTGACCACTGATGATCATCCATTGAATCTTGATCCGGACAGTAAGTGGCAGACGTTTTTCAAAGACAACGAAGTGCTGCTGCAAATCGATAAGGATGTCAGAAGGCTGTGCCCTGATATATCTTTCTTTCAGCAGGGCAGTGAGTATCCTTGCGAAGCCATTGTGCACAGCAATGGTCAGAAGAGACTGCACCAGAGAGTTCACCACACTGTGTTAAAGAGTGCCAGTGTGGAGAGGAAGGGTCTGGGAGTGACTAAGATCGCTGTTTCCGCAAGAAAGGCTGCAGAGGATTATGCACCACTCGAGGGTGGCGAGGCCCACTGGGAAGTGTTAGAAAGGATCTTGTTTCTTTATGCTAAGTTGAATCCCGGCCAGGGATATGTTCAGGGTATGAATGAGATTGTTGGACCTATTTACTATGCCTTTGCTTGCGATCCTGACCAGAAGTGGCGGGAGCATGCAGAAGCTGACACTTTCTTTTGCTTCACAAATCTCATGGCAGAGATCAGAGATTTTTTCATCAAGTCCCTGGATGAAGCCGAGTTTGGGATCAATGCCATGATGAGCAAACTCATGCAGGAGGTAAAGTCAAGCTGTTATGAGATTTGGATGCGACTCAATCAGCAGGAGCTGTGTCCGCAATATTACAGTTTTCGATGGTTGACTCTGCTGTTGTCCCAGGAGTTTCCTCTTCCCGATGTTATGAGGATATGGGACTCTCTGTTTTCTGATGAAAATCGCTTTGACTTCTTGATTCACATTTGCTGTGCAATGATTCTCCTCTGTAAGGATCAAATACTTAGTGGTGACTTTGCAGCCAATGTTAAATTGCTACAGAACTTTCCGTCTACCGATGTACAGATTGTATTGACTAAAGCAGCTGAGTTAGCGGATAGATCTTCACTTTAGTGTAAAGCTATACACTCAAAAGACTTGAATGAGATGAATTTTTATTAAGAGCAAATACATGCATTTTTGTAACTTGTATATTTTGAAATAAGTAAATGCTCAGAAATTTATATGTTAATAAAAAACACTTCTTCCCAAAATTTTATACAAAACTCATTTTTATTATTATGTACAATTTGTATCATCTTATAACATTTATAAGAAATAATACATGACATGTAAATCATATGTGCATTCATTCATTATTTGTACAGACTTTCTCTTAAAAATATTTACAACCCTTTCACTTATCACATAGTTGTATGTAGAGATTTATCCCATTTTATTTACCATCCAATTCTCTGAGGGTACTTTTCATCTTCCCAGTAGAATGTCTTATTTACAAATAACAAAAACTGTACAATGCTTACAAAAGAAGTCGTTAGAGTTTCTGCAACAAGCTGCCAGTTTTTTGGCTCTTTTTGATAAATTCTAAATAAAATATAGGGTATTATAAAATATCGTGGTTCTAGTAATAATTGAGGTACCATTACAATAAAGACACATAAGACGTAAGCTACCACTGATAATAATCTCAAGTGACTCAATGATTTTAAAGCAGCATAGATAGCAAAAGCATAGACAGGAATTAGTAAGTACCTAAAAAATACATAGCGGTTCATAAAATTTTTCCAAATATAAAATGAGTAATGCCTATTATCTGCTAAAATGTAAGGATGAACTAAAGTATTGTAATGAACTACTAATGTAATTAAAGCTACAGCAAAAATTGAAGCCATTGTATTCTTACGAATAAATTGTAGATATTTTACAAAATATGGCAAAAGGTACGGCCAGGAAAAAGCAAGGATAAATGTTGAATAGTACAAAATTTGTGCAAAGTGAATAGTTGGTATATGAGCAGTTTTGTCACCTACTACTATTCCTCCATTGTAAATGACGAAAGCAACAAATGAAACCAGAACCACCAAGTATGGTAAAATTGGTGCAGTTACTAACATCACATATTTCATAAAAGTCAAGAATCCTTGTCCAGCTTTTGCTTTAAAAATGCAATACAAAGATTTTATACATGGAAGTAGATTTAACGTATCAGTTAGATGAGGCTTTCTTGTTATATTCTCAATTACAGTTAGACCCTTTTCAATACCCAGAAAGAAAACCCATATTACATTAGTCTGTCTCACACATATCGATAGTGTACCCATCAGAGCTGCTGCTGTATTGTTATTTTTCAAATGCAGCAGGAACATAGATAGTATCAAAGTGTTTGATAGAGTGTCTGTGTAGTACAAAAAAAAGTAGAAGAAGAGAGGTGGAAAGAAAGCGATATTCCAAGCTGTCAAGTACAAATGATAGCTTTTCAATTTCCTTTTACTCTTATTATTCTTGTTTGTTCTATTCTTGTTGCTCAAAGTAGCAAGTAATTTTAAAGTTAAAATTAAATTCATATAAGTGAGCCCTAGATTGACAAGCCTCAAATATGTAATAGAGCATAATTTCAGTGGACCAAGTAGTAATGCTGACAATAAGTACAGTCCTGGCAGTGTTGTGATTTTTGGATCCCACTCGAAGAACTTTCCTTCACAGTATTTAATAGTTTGTGGAATGTGAAATTTTTCATCGATGAAGAAATGGAACTGTACAGAATTCAAATATAAAAATAATAATGGCAATAGTAGCAGAAACAATGCACTTATATATGACAAAATTTTAACTGAAAATTCCATCATAGTAGATAATGCAGTAGAAATATTATGTCCATAATTTATTGGAATATTTTTTTTCTCCATGATTAGAGCGATTATTCAAATTCTTCTTGTTTGATCCAAAATCCTTTTTGGAGCAAATTGCATTATTGTATGAGGTTACGTCGTCCAGTTTATCTCATCTTAATTTCGTATTATTTTCTGTAATAAAATTCATTATTTATGAATTGCTTTAAGTAAATAGCCTTTTTAATGCATTTAAATATTTATTGTTGATTTTCAAATAACCGATAATTATGGGCATATTTTTGCAGAATACTTTGAAACATAAGAGGTATATCGAACGAGATTTTGCAAATGAATTTTTCGTACTCCTGCATAACTTATATATAGTAGTCTTTATAAAATAATAAAAATCACTAAGAAAGAAAGTACGAAATTTTAAACACCCTCGCACCTGCAAGTAGAAGAATTATATTTCAACGCGTGTCACTCTTGTTTTGTCAACAAGTCTATATAGGTATGCATAATAAGTAACTCTTTTTTCATAAAATATTTCGAAAAGTTAAAAATGAAAAAAATAACAATTAATATTTAAACTTTATATTTATTTATACTTATAAAGTTTAAACTACTTTTCACTGGGAAAAACCGACAAGTACACGTGCTATATATCATAGACATAAGATCTCTCTTATGTCTATATGCTATATATATATATATAGTACGTGTAACCTATATATAGATAGCTATGTTCCCGCCATACAAAAATTCCAGAAATTGTGCCGGTTCTATAAACATAAAACAGAACGGACTTTAATTGTTGATGGTCATAATTATTTAATAGAGAAATAGTAATAAAGATGTAAAAGGTAAAAAATTAACTAAATTCAGTTAAAATATTTTAAATTATAGTACTTATAGCTTCGAAATAAAGCGTTCCTTAGAACTTCTTTTAGAACTGAGGTTACATTTCAAGTGAAATAATTTATTTTACAACAAATTATTTCAATAATGTGCAGATTTTGTGCTTGGTAAGTTAAACAATATCAAAACAAATAAAAAAAAAATATAAGAAATGCTTCTATTAATTTACTTTTACTTACAGTGAACTGTCAAAGGAGGAACTGAGTAAACAATGTGCCTACAAGAAAGACAATTTGGATCATGAAGTATCTTGGAGCAAGAACAGCAACTTTGTCGATTATCATCCTTCTACTATGCAACAGCCAAAGAATACTGGTTTGCCAGTTATTATCAATGGAAAACATTTGCAAAGTACTGACAGTAGAATCTTTTGTCCTATGTATTGGAGCCTTATTCCACCCTGGTACAAGGTTTAAGAAGATTTTTTTTAATTACTTACACAATATTTATTATAGTATTTTTGAATCACTATGGTAATGCTTGTCTTTTCACCTTTGTAGGGTGATTTGAAAGATTGGAATGCTTTGACACATAATGCGAGAGTTGAAAATTTAAAGGAAAGCAAAATTTATTCTGCATCTTTAAGCGAAGGAAAGCGTTGTGTTGTAGTAATGGAAGGCTTTTTTGAATATAAAAAGCCTGGCTCTCAGCCAGCTGAAGTTTATTATCTCCAATCCTTGGAAAACCATTTATTAAAAGCTGCTGGACTGTTTAATAAAATAAAGAGAGAAAATGTAAGATCTAAATTCATATATTTAATAATACTTTGTGATGATAACAAAAAATTATCAGTTTCTTGTTTGCAGGGAGAAACATTGTACAGTTGCACTGTGATAACCACAGAATCAGAAAGTAATGTAAAACAAGTGCATCATAGAAGTCCTTTGTTACTCCACCAAGATGCAGATGTAGAGGTCAATGAATTGTGCAAATAATATAAAGTACGATAAGCGGTATCACTTAATTTAGTACATTTCTTATACTTTAGACTTGGCTTAACTTCCAAAGTGTCTCCTCTGCTGATGCAGTTTCCAAGATAAAAGCTAATAAGCAGATTGACCTTCAGTTTCATAAAACATCAAAGATTGGTTCTAAGGAGCCAGCAACTGCTAAGTATACCTATACTCCTTATAATTTTACAGAATAAATTTCTAATCAATACTTCAATTGTAATTTTATGCATTGAATTCATATTTTTAGGAAAGTTTTGGCATCCAAAGGCTTAATGTCAAATTGGCTAAAAACCGGAACAAACAAAGGTGTCAAACGCAAAGCAGAAAATTAAATTGTTTCGAGTTAATAAATTTCGTAATTATTTTTGTACTTAATTTATCAAATATAAAGATTTGTATTTTTATAAAAAAAATGCTTTTTTAATTGCAAAAAATCTTTCTAAGGGAAAAGGCAGAAAAAGAAAACACATTATAGTTTGAAAAGAAAATTTTATTCTCTCTCTCCAATTCACAGAATAGAGCTAATCATTTTTTGGAAAAGAATTTAAGGAAAGTAAACAAGGGGTGGTCGATAGCGTTACATTTCCGTCTTTTGTCAAAAGTATAGTTATACAAATCCAATAATCGTACGAAAAATCTCTCGGCATGTCTTTCTTCTCTCTGCGTCTCTCTTTATCTCTGACTCGAGCGTGTTATAAGTACTCTCGAGCCTTCGCAACAACTTGTGTAAAAAGAAAAGCCCCTGTACAACGAAATTTCGTGACGCCCGAACCAACCGTGCGTGTGACGGCACGCACATAATGTGATAACGTAGTACATACAAAAAGAAAAGAAAACCAAAAGAACGATACGTATATAAGGTGGTAAAACGCACGAGTAGCATAATCGATGCACCAAAGTATAGAAAAAAAAGTAATGAGAAAATAACCAAATAAAGTGGAGCGGCGCGAGACCGCCCGCGTACAGAAGAAAGAATTAAAAAATAATAAAGTAGAAGGGCTGCTGGCGTTAATGTTCTTCATCCTGCTTACTCCTTCTTGACGGCTTGCTTGGCCTGGTGAGCCTGCAGTACAGCAACGGCCTCCTCGACCTTGGCCTTGAGCGACTCTCCGTGCTCGAGCATGTGAAGCAGCTCGGAGTTGTCGATCTCCAATAACATACCGGTAATCTTGCCAGTAAGGTGGGGGTACATGCACTGAATGAGCGGGAAGAGACGCTCGCCAAGCATCTGTTTCTGTTCCTGCGGCGGGGCATCGGCAAGCATAGAAGCAGTGAGCGGCTCCTGGCCTTGGATGTGCACAGCTTGCTGAGCTGGAGTCTGGGCTGGCATTGCCATGGTCTGCGGCGGGTTGCGCATGTTCGCGGTGTACTTGTAGTTGGAGGTTCGCGACTGTGGTGAGACGCCGACCGCTGGTCCAGCCATAGAGCGGTTCTGCATGTTGGCAGCTCCAGGGACTGCTTGTTGGCCTGTCGATTTAAAACATGGTTATTGGTAACTTATTGGTTTTCGATTCTTAAACTTTTTTTTTTGCAAATAAAATTAAAAAACATATGTTTGTCTGCAATTTTTAAAAGTACCTGTGATGGGTCTTGCAGAAAGCGCGTTGCGCGCCATGCTGGACTGGGCAGTGGGTGCCCTCGGGGCAGCCCTGAAGGGTGTCTGCATAGTTGCGAAGTTGGAACCAGCGGCCTGGGCGTTGGGCCTGACCGGCTGAGCGGGCCAGCGCGGGGTGGTGCGTATTTGTGCCATCTGAGCCGGTCCGTAGAAGCGCTGAGGCTGCGGCAGCGTCGGCACGAAGTAGCTGCCGGCACCGCCGGCCTGGAACACCTGGCCCATGTGCTGCATACGGATGTTAGCCACGCGCTGCAGATATTGCGAAGCAAGATGGGCCTTGCGGTCCTCCTTGCGTTGGGCCAGAGCCACGTACAAAGGCTTCGAGCCGACGATGCGGCCGTTCATCTCTGTCACGGCTTTGGTGGCCTCCTCCGCGAGCGAGAAGCACACGAAACCGAAGCCCTTGCTACGACCGTCCTCCATCATTACCTGAAATAGAAATTTCGTTAATGAGATTGCGTATTAAGTAATCTTAATGACTTTACTTTGAATTACGAAGAACATTAAATTTTCTAATGAACAAAATTTTCTTTTTTATCTAACGACAGTTTTTAATCCGGATATTCAGCAAATAAACGATAGTATTAAACTACTACGTATAAGAATATTGCAACAAGAAAAATATTAAAACTGAATTTGCATCGAAGTCGCAATTTCTACGGGGTTCTTACCTTCACGGAAGTGATGGTGCCGAATGGAGCAAACTCTTTCCTGAGCCTCTCATCATCGATGGTGTCGTCCAAATTCTTGACGTACAGATTAACGCCCTGGTATCTGTTGAGCCGCTCGATCTTAAGTTGCTCAAACTTGCGCTTGAGCTCCTGCTGTCTCTCGGCCTTCTTCTGGGCTCTGCCGACGTACATGATCTTGCCCTCGGCTATCTCTTTGCCGTTCAAGTCGGCGACAGCTCGATCAGCTGCATTCGGATCTTCGAACGCGACGAAACCAAAGCCGCGCGATTTGCCATCGTCTTTGCTCATTACCTTGTGGCTGGTGATCGTACCGTACTTCTCAAACATTTCTTTGAGCTTGTCGTCGGTCATGTCCTCGCCGAAGTTCTTGACGTAGACGTTGGTGAAGAGCTTGGCCTTCTCGCCGAGCTCCTTTTCGCGCTCCTTGCGGGAGATGAACTTGCCGACGTAGACCTACGTAAAAACAGTTAGATTAGACGATTGAGTTCTTTACGTCGAGAAATTTGGGAATTTGTTGCTTTTTTTACAAGCGATACGTACCTTCTTGCCGTTCAGCAACATTCCGTTGACCCTGTCGATAGACTTGTTAGCGGCTTCCTCGGTCTCGAAATGCACGAAACCGTAACCCTTGGACGAGCCTGACTCGTCCTGGGCAACCCTGCAGCTAAGGATGTTTCCAAAAGCCGAGAACGTATCGTACATGGCCTTATTGTCAATGTTTTTATCCAAGTTTTTAATAAAGACATTTCCGACGCCGGATCGCCTGAGAGATGGATCACGTTGAGACCACATAATACGGATCGGACGTCCCTTAATTATGTCGAAGTTCATGGTGTCAAGAGCTCTTTCCGCTGTAAAAGGTGATAGAAATTCAGTCTTAGTTTTTCTTTTTAAATCTTGTTCTGGCAGAAAAAATGCTTTAAAAATGACACGAACTTATTATATATGTTAATTTTGAATGACGTTCCGTTCAACTAATAACCGAGACTGCATTTTCCCTAAAGTATTTCTATATGCATCATGATGAAAAGAACAAACATCAAAGGAGTGCTTTGAATGAAATGGAACTTTCTAATTAATTTAAATAAAACAGTAACATATGCTACAATAAAAGAAAAGGCCACTCCTTATCGCAGTAAGCAAGAACAAGTTATTTATAGCATAATTATCCATTTCGCAAAACGCTAAAACTCGCATAGCGTCAATAAATCGAAATAACAAAGTCCTCTCTTTCTCTCGTGTAAAGATTCGAGAAATTCTGAAATCCAGAACCTGCCATATGTCACGGACTTGCCGTAACCTTGAAATCCCGTCCAGCAAATAATCGCATCCCAACTCAACAAACGTCATCGACAACATAACTAATAATAACAATAACAGTAAGGGAATCCGCGAATCCGCAGCAAAAGCAAGGTCAGCATGATCATAAAGACGTCTTTCGCTCCAAAAAGACGTGCACTTGAAGTACGATCAAAGTGTGTACATGTGCAATGCATGTGTGTGCGCGTGACTCACTCCGCTGCACGTCGAGTGAAAGGAACAGCGGAAAAAGCCAGCAGCTGCGCAGCGGTCGCGTTATCATCGCCGCTATACCTATATACAGCTATACCTATATATATACAATACGTCCTCGCACGCGCCATCCTAATGTGAGAGAGGGACGGAACTACTTGTATCTATGTACATTGCAAGCATCAGAGGAGAAATCGTCGAACAATGTTTTTTCACTGAGCGAAATCGTCGACCGATAAGATTATTTTATTTTTCGGAAAGTGAAATAATCCCTGCTCCAGAGATAGGCTAAGAGAGGAGAAAGGACAGTTCAATATGGTGCGATGGAAAGTTCGATAAGCAGAAAATTCGCGGCGGGTTATCGATTTCCAATCGGTGATTCACGCGCGCTGGATTTTCCTCCATCATGACGTGCACAGTCGCACGAGCACACAGCAGAATGCAACAAAGGAACCTGTCCATCTGTGCCTGATGCAACGCGGATTCGCTCTAATACGAAATCCCCTCCCCCCTTCCCCGTTTGAGAAATCGATAATACCGTCAGTTTGTGCATTATGATAGTTAGCTATATAGAGAAAAAGTCCTGCGGGCGCGCATAGCGGAAAAATCGGGGCCTAGAGAGCGATTTCCTGTCTCGATGACGTTAGCGAAACGTGAATCGGCGAGACAGAGCTATGCCGCAGGCTGTAGGCATATACACGTGATGCATATTAAGCGCACATCCCCTCGTTAACATGGATGAGTACTCGCGAAAGCCGAAAAGGGGGGGGGCATAGAAGCGAAGCACATTTTTGGCTAGGACCTAACCTCGAAAGTGTGCGTCGGCGGAAAAAGAAGCAGCGAGGAGAGGAGAGGAGAAAAGTCGCACGCACATGACGAGAGAGTAGACGGAAGAGAGCAGGGCCTGCTAGCTCCAATATGGTGCGCGGAGCACGTGTCGCGAATAAGTAGACGGATGAAATTAGCGATTCTCGTGGGAAATGAGACGCGTGATGGTTGAGAATTATGATGAAAATATGATATTTAGGCTGTACTAACCGTCAGCGGGCTGCTGGAAGTTGACGTAGGCATAGCCGAGGGAACGGCGGGTGACGGCGTCACGACAGACGCGGATGGACAGTACAGGTCCGGCCGACGAGAATTTCTCGAACAGCATCGCCTCGGTGATGTCCGAGTGCAGGTCACCCACGTAGAGCGAGGCCATCGGGTAGTTCGGAGCTCCGGGATTCATCTTGATTTATCCTCTTCTACTCGTGTCTTCTTGTATAGGTTATACTCTCGGAGAGGAAGTCCAACAATGGGGTTGACTCCGGTGTACTTTTTTCTCGCTTTTTCCCTTTTTTTTATGCTTTTGAAGATTTTCTTATGGTTTTTTTTGCCTCGTTTCCTTCCTTTTTTTGTTTTTTAAACGTGTGTGTGTGTCTCTCTCTCTGTGTGCGTGTTGTGTGTATGTGTGTAGATGGGGGTCGGTAAGGGGGGGAGAAAAAAATGAAACGTTACTGCGTTACTTTTTTTTGAGTTGCCTCTCGTTCTTCGCTCTTCAACAACAGCTGCTCACACAATCCCTCGATGCGAGACGAGTTATTGAATGCTGGGCCTTGTATACTTTCCGCTGCTGTAGACTGCGTCGTCGTTGTCGTCGTCGTCGTCGTTGAGAGCTGCTTGTGTGTGTATCCTCAATATCCTCGCTTGCACTTCGAGCGAAGATATGCAATGATGATTTTTTTCTCACGTCCAAGTTACTTACTCGTTCTTCTTCTCTCACTTTCTCTCGCGGATTTTCTCGGCTACGATTTTGCGATTTTTTTGGTTAGTTTTTTTATGTGTTTTTATATTTTTTTTTTGTTTTTTTAGTGGTTTTTATAGGAGAGTTAATTCACGATAATGGAGGTGGGTTGTGTGACCTATTTTTGTGGAAAAAGGAGACACAACCTCACGTGAACACAACTCTACTCTTAATGAGGAAGAGGCGATGGAAGTAGTGCCGCACCTCGTATTTATAGCCTCTGGTCGCGCGACGCTTATTCCTACGCGCGGAGTAGGCAGGTATCGCCATCTAGGCCGAAATAGTCCCAAAAGACGCCTGGTTTATCGAGACTTTCACCAGTTTTTAGACGATTTTTTATCTGTGCAGCGACAACTTTCGAATGTGCTAGAACTACAGAATTTTTTAGAGTTATGGGTTTTTAAAAATTTCTATCAGGATTTCGAAACGTCGGGGGCACGCACACGTGAAACGGAAATGCGCTGCCACAGCGTTGGTAGTTCTTGCCATAATGCGCGTGCGTAACGCCATTACCGTTGAACCCCGCGAAAATTTAAACAGCAACGAGTAAACCTAACAACGCATTCTTGTTTTTTCCACTGCTTGTTATTTTTTAGGATTTACTTTTATAACTATGAATGCACAATTGGAAAAAAAATTTCTAGTGATTTGCAGTAAATGTATTTTTTTTCGATAGTCTTGTAACTGAAAAAGCTTTATTTGATTATCCTATATGAAAATATACCTTAGTACTAAAAAAAACAACTTATTTGAAATATTTATAGATCGATTTGCACAAACTCATTCTCGCAATAAGCCTACAAAAATATTCTATTTATTATTGGATACATAAAGGTTTCATAACAAACAAAAGAATATAAATTTATCTGAAACAAAAAGTAAACAAAACATAGATACATATTTATGGTTATACAGATCATTTTTTCTGTTGAAAAAATCAGATTACCCAAAAAGCAGAGTTCGAATTTCGCGCGTCGAAAGGTCTGTAGAGGTGCGCCAAGGTCATCCGAGTGTCGCCGTCGTCGTCGCAGAGCGAATCGCACAGCTGAGCAGAAGCAGCACGAAGAGGGTAGATTATTCAGCGAGCTGATAATCAATTTATCCGCCTAAAAATGATGCGAGCATCGCTTCAGTTCATCCGTCGGGTGGGCACCAAACCAGAAGATCAAACTAAGATCATCGGTGAGTCCATACACGTCACTTAAATTCGTCGACTCCTTTTGCGTCATTTCTCTGAACAAAAAACTGAAAGATCCTCTGCCAGCCTTATATAACACAAACATACTCCTATCTGTTTGATTTTCAGGCCCAACCCTGCAGCAATGGGTGTACAACAAAGCTGGATTCAACCAATATGGTAAGTTGGACTTTATCAAGTTTCTTTGTGTCAGAAGTTAGTGAGAAATGTTGCATGAGTGACTTAACCTCAATGATGAATATCAGGTCTGATGCGAGATGACATGATCCATGAGACACCAGTTGTTAAGGAAGCTCTGCGTCGTTTGCCCGAAGATGTCTTGGATGCAAGGAACTTCCGGATTGTCAGAGCTGGTTACCTCTGCTTGAGGAAGGACGTTCTTCCCAAGGAGCAGTGGACAAAGTTGGAAGAAGTGAGTGAAGCTGTATTTTTGATGCTAAGATTTATAAATGTGTAATAGTAGACTGCTTATATTTAAATTCTTTGGCAATTTTTATTTGATAAGAAATTTTGGTTTTACATATCTCGCGCTATTGTTAGTACATGAATTGATTGTGTTTAATCTTTACTCTTCAACAATCTAATTGTTATTAAGAAGCATTAAGCAAAGCTTTTCATTTAATGTATTCCCCTCAATAATGAAAACTTTTCTTTGTTTGACAGGATGTCATGTACCTCCAGCCATACATCAAAGAAGTTGAAGCAGAGATCGCTGAGAAAAAGGAGTGGGAGAAGGAATGAGCAGCTCTAGTACACCTCATCTGATGAGTGCAACATCTAGCTAAGAGTCATTTGCAATCTATTCTATTCATCTAAATATCGCATTACCTTCCTTTTCAGGGCGATTCTTGTACATAAAATATAATAATATTATAGAAATGTTGAAGAAAATGAATAAAATGTCTCATTAAAACTGAATCAGCTCAGAGTGTCTGCACCATGTTTATGAAACATAATTGAAGCAAATTGAGGAGTGACTAGTAGCTCTGCTATATTGCACAAGCCTGTGTCTGTGCTCTTATCACTTTGCTTGTTCTCGCATTAGCCTT
This sequence comes from Nasonia vitripennis, assembly GCF_009193385.2. Classification (NCBI taxonomy): domain Eukaryota; kingdom Metazoa; phylum Arthropoda; class Insecta; order Hymenoptera; family Pteromalidae; genus Nasonia; species Nasonia vitripennis. The sequence continues at coordinate 10,410,924 of NC_045760.1, read as the reverse complement.
GAAAACGTCATTAATTATATCCTTAAATATTGTTGTTTTTTTTTTAATTTTTTCATTGTTGATTCATTATTTTTTTATCTGAAAGAATTTATTAATTTTCACTTAGAAATTCATTAACGTTTTTATTTTCTCAATATTGCAAAATATTTCATTGTATTTCTCAATATGATGAAAAAAGATTCATTCAGCTGCAGACTCAATGCGTTATCTGCAGAAAATCGAATCCCCTTTCTAATTGAAAAATTGGATTTTAGCACTAGCACAATTAAACGTAAAAAGGGGATAAATCATCTTCTATAGGCAAAAACTGTCACAGTGTGGTAATCTCAGTATTGTAATAAATCTTCAAATCGTTGCCAGTTAAAATTATTCAGAATATAACGTCGTGAAAAAACGCTTTTATGGCAATTTTCGCTTGAAAATTGACGTTATCATCTTTTGTCGATCGTATTTACGTTATTTCAAATTTAACATCCTTTCGACGCTATTCACCCGCTCTTTTCACTAATCAATCACCAAAAAAGAGGGAAAAAAGGAATCAATCCCCTCTAAATCCCAATCCTCCAAAAGCTTCCTTTGCAAAAGCTCAAAGCTCTCTTGAATCCAAATACTCGCGGGCACTCTCGAACCTCCACCTCCTCTCGAGCATCGACGATCAATAAATCTGCAGCCGCGCAACTGCGGCCGACTCCATATCGTCCAGTAAAGCTCAGTTGGCGAAGTGGCGTCCTAGCGAGACGAGCTTTCGAGCAGAAACAGAGAGACTCGTGGGTTACGATTTGCCTGTGAGCATAGTAGTTTAGTAGGAGTATAAACCGTGTTGAAGAGATTCTGTCTGGGATCGACCAAGAAACCAACGTCAACCTGCCGTACTTACAAGATGTCGATATCAGGGGTATGTTGGAATTCATTTTTCTGTATACGAGTCGGTCTGGCTGAGACATACTTGCGCGATTTTTATCAAGCCTTTCGTCATGTGCGGTATGTTGGCGAGGGGTGAGCTTTTTTTGGTTGGGTGAAATGTGGCGGATGGATTTACCGGTGAAGTTTTTTATTATGATGCGAAATTGCAATTTTCTCATTTGCGTTTGTTTTATGGAATTTCGCAAAATTGTTTATGCACCATGCATACGTAGGTATGTTATTGCTTCGAGCTGATTATAGAATCACAAGCTACAGAGCTTGAATTGGAGCTTGAAAATGAAAACCTGTTTTCATCCGAAGCAATAGCTGATACGCTAGAGGCCAATATAGAAGAAAACGTCAGATAAAAATGAGCCAAAGTCGAGGGGTGACATAACTGGTCGGCGGAGAGCTTGCGCGAAAAGCTCGGCGCATGCGGCAGCCTGCAGTTAGTTTTTCGCCGACAATTTTTCGCGGAAAAACAAGTTTAAAAAATCGATACGTCCCAGCAACTGTGGGCATTCCGATATAGAACTGAATCAGTATATCAGATGTCTTATGGAATTTAGCACACTGTATCACTTGAGAAAAGATAAAGCTAGTATAGTTTTGGGGTTACCGATTGGGTCGTATACATGTGTGTTTTCCGGTGAAATTTAGGGTGGGTATGATGTAACAGGGTGACTTGAAAATTTTTAAACGTATATTAATTTGCTATTTTTTCGCAAGAGTATATAATTTCGCAGTAACAATTCTTAATCAATTATACGTTTTTCTGTGTATCAATACTATTTTTAAACATTATAGATTATTACTCGAAGACTATGACTACATTTATCCCAAAATATTAACTATTTTATTTTATGTATTGATTATTTTTATGTTTATGTCACGCGTTTTTTTTTTGTTGACCGCTTTTTGCGCCTAAGCAAATAAAACATACACTTTGTGACTCTAGTTCAAATTTACTCATAACTCGCAGTTCGTTGCATTAGTCAATATGTTTAATCTTAAAACTAATTCCATTGAACTTATGGTATATATATAGCATATTGTGTTTTTAAATTCACTCGACGCTCATGTGCGTGCAGGAACGGCTCTAAAAGAATTCGCATACATCTTTATTCAAATGAAGTGTGCGAAATGTTCAACAAAAAGTCCTAATACTTGAATTCCATCGCGTGTAAATAATCTATTATCAGCCGAATTCTCGACGATTTGCACATTCGATTCGAAGAGCAATGTCGCATATCGAATTCAGGTCCTAAGGATAAAACATTTCGAATGGATAATTAGACGCATCGCGTGATTTTCTACGTACGTGCGTTTGACCATTTATTAAACCATATAAATCACGTTGTCATGCGCAGGTCATAATTTATTATTTTTCTATCGCGTGTTTATATATTTAATCGATCATTTGCGTTAAGAAGGCAATACAGCGATGAGTTGAGCAATCAACCCTTAATAAAAATTCTAATTATAAACGCTCGATCGCACGAACGTCGTTTCTTTCTCATTATTCGCCAAATAATAACGAGGATACGAGAATAATAGGTATAATTTGACGCGGAGATCGACTATTCTTCCCGGGTTGCGATATTTTTTGCAACACCAAACGCTGCACAAAAGATTCATTTCATTTCGCTCTCAATCTCAAATTTTAAAACAAAAAGACTCGTCGACGCGTAATCAACGAAATTCCACGTAGCAAACAAGCCCGCACCTCGATCCTTTATGTTATACAATACGAGAAAACAGTATACTGGATATACTGGCGCGTGGATTCGAAAAATAAAATTACGCAATTGCGCAGAGCTTTTATAGTTGCAAAACGGAGCGTGACCGCGATGATTAAACAATGCGAATATATATAACACGTGCGCGCACACACATAAAGCCGTGACACATCAAAGCGGTCCAGCTGCACACGCGCGCGCTCACGGCGGATTCAATGACGGAATAATGCCTTTGCGGCTGCTCCCCGTTGCTCTCCGTCACATAAAAATGTACCTATACGGAAATGTTGTATATAATATGTCGTTTTTCATATGCGAACTATGCGAGAGGTACAAGTTTTGACGAATTCGATTTTTTTGTTTTTCGAATTCGAGCACATTAATATCTGCTGCTACATAGTTTCAACTAACAATAAGAGCAGAATAATGAGCTCGGATAATCTCGGTAATATCATAATACATATGGTATAAGTTTAATAATCGGATCGGGGTCAAGGATTAACGGAACACGGCGCGTGATTATAATACACCATGCGTTGCGCCCTGCAACGTTGTTCATTTGCAAGTTATTCCGCTTGTCGAAAGTTGCTGGCTGAAACAAACTCGCATGTGTGCATAAAACTACACGTGCATCGATTGAGATGAGTCCGTATATAGATTTACAATACGATTGGAAGTAATCGGCGAATTCGCACTGAGTATATTTATTTTTCACAGTGTGTAACACTCCCAATTGTCGAGAGAGATCCGAACGCGTAAGCATGCAAGAAGTCTAAATTTAGCTATTCTGTAAATTTGAAGCGACGAATCGCCTCTTCTTCGAATGAAAGCCTACGGCTTCACATCGAATCCCGCGAACGGAGATAAAAATATATGACCGCCTCGAAAATATTTCTCACAGACCCGAACGCGATTGGTCGTGAGCTCCAATTAAAAAAAAAACAGAATATTTTCGGCTGTACTCCTCGTTATTCCGCGCACGGACACCAGTTCTTTTCATGAATCTATATACGATGCGTGGGCGAGAAAAAGTTTAATTACACGCAGGCTTCCAAAAAGTTTTTCTTTCTGCAATGACGTCGGTTGTTTCGGCGCGAATGTATATCATTCCGGGAAATCAAAAATATACGTGGGAAAACTTTGCGAATTTATGTTCTATTTATACGCGCGCCGGATACATGTGCTATGAGAATAAGCATGAACAATTCGCCAGAGAGTGTGCGCGCAATTACAAATTTATAGCGGGTATTTTGCATTTTACGATTCCAAAGTATAATATAAATACTCTGCATTTCTTTCGTCTGCGAAGCTCAAATTCAAGGGTCGCAGCGACTTCTCGGGAGCGTTTTAAAAACGCGTTAAACTTCGAGGGGGTAAAAATTACTGCACCCTCTCTGATGTAGTGGCTCTTGAACTCGCTGAAAAAGTTTCTTACGCGCGTGTGCAGTGCAATATACTTACAACATTTATAAAGCTTTCCTCTACAATCAAAAAACCGTCCACGCTCTCGAAACGAACAAAAAAAGACAGTAGCAGGACCAACAAGTCCCGAAAAAATCCCAGCGAAAAAGCCAGCTCAACCGCAGGCACATTTCGATCCAGCGAATCTCTCCCTCTCGCCCCTATATCCCCTCGGAATTCTGCGCGCGCGCGCACCCCCTTGACCGGCGGCATGCGTTCACGTGTTCGCTCCGTGCAGCCCCGCAGCTGCGTCTGCGCGCGGCTCCGGCTTCCGTTCGCTCGCGTTTTCTCTCTCTCTCTCTCTCTCTCTCTCTCTCTCTCTCTCTCTCTCTCTCTCTCTCCGCACCTTTTGACTGAACCACGTTTTCCACTCGAGACTGCGCCGGTGTACTAGAGAGAGAGAGAGAGAGAGAGAGAGAGAGAGAGAGAGAGAGAGTGTGAGAGAGAGCAGTGTGTCCGGGAACAGTCGAGGCATCCATTGGAACAGGATTTTCTCGTAGAAAAAAGTGCGACGCGAGAAGATAAGCCCTGCGATATTGATGGACGGCGAGGGCTGCGGCATCGGAGCGTAGAGAATCGCGTGGATTTTTCGGCGGATGTCAAGGTACGACAGCCTCTGGCTCTTCTCTACTCTGCTTTACAATATATACATCTTCTTCGCGAAAAATAGACACAACGCGTGCGTGTGCATTCGTGTATTTGAGCGATCGACAGAAGCGAGAGTGCCGCAAGTATAGGCTGAAAATGTAAAAATGTCATGTGCATGCACATCAGCTGCAACTCTCCGCGCGCAGCTATCGATCGGCCAGCAAACTTCCTCTTTCTCTCTCCGCCCCATTTGCCCTGCGATAATCCAGACGTACATGCGCGCACACTATATCACCGGCTCGGCGGATTAACGCTCGTTTCTTGCTTTCGGCGACGATCGGGTACAAGTACACACGCCTCGAGCATACGGATCGTGGCTCGTTGTTCCTATATATATATATATATATATATATATATATATATATACAGGTGTGGGTATAACACGCGCGGATCGATCGAGGAGGGCGACGCGGCGCGGGGAAGGAACGAAGAAGGAGGTGGCGGACACGTTGTGCGCGACGATTGTTCGCTGCACTGCGGCGACGAGCTTATATACTTACACACATGCCGTGGGTGATCACTCGAGCTTCTTATTGCTTCCGCGGACGAGTTATTAGCTTCTATATCGCGGGGGGTCGAAGTTAGTTCGCGGATGATTGTGTTTATCGCGAGGTCGAACACGTGTGCGCCGTGAGTCGGATCGCAGGTGCTGGCTTCTGCCGAAGTGCGGCGAATCGATCGGGATTTCGAAGCGTTTGGCCAAGGCTTATGCCCGAGACGATTTATTCGTATTTCACCGTACGTATACGTCGGATTAACGCATCGATTAAACTTTCGTCCAATATAACGCGAATAATCGCGAGTGAGGCATTTCGCAATCGCAGCGAGCTGACGCGTTTACGCAATCGCAGCTTCGGCGGGGCGCAACTTTCAATTAAATAGCCCCGCGCACGGAGGTGACAAGCAGCTAATTAACCCTTTCGCTGCGCGTACGTCTATACATAAACAGAGCCGCGTCGAGTGTAGACGATTGATTTTTAAATTCCTCCGAGAGAGCTGGAGGAGCTCAATCTGGAGCATGACACCCATTCGTGTACGTGTACTTGTGCAAAAGAAAAGGCTCATCGTATCGCGTGCTGTGCAGTCGATCACACGCCCGATCGACTGAACAATCCGAAAACCCGAAAGAGATTTGATAAATAGTTACACATACGCACAACGCCCTAGTCTAACTCGATCAGCTTTCGAATTGCCGGGGGCAGACTCTTGTGTACTCCCTGTCAAAGGGGTCGATCTTTTAGGGGAGGCGACGTGCGAATATATGCAATGCGACGAAATTACAAGCAAGTGAAGGTTGAGTCATATGCTTGCTGAACTGCTGGTGCGAGTGTCAAGGTCTAGAATCACACTGAAAAGAAAAACACAGCCATGTTAACTGAACTCGCACCAGTAATCCGTCATTGTACGAAGAGTTCAGCAGTTTTAAAGAATCAGTTTGGTCGTTTTTGCTGGTGTCCCGCGTAAGCGACCAATTTTACGAGTCGCGACTCGCCAAAACTACCAGTGGCACACCGTTCTTCTTACTGAACAGTCGTTACGGTGGCAGAACGGTTAAAACTACCGGACTTTACAGCAGATACGACTGTGTTTTTTTTCAGTGCGTATACCTTACACTTTTGAGTCATCGCGCTAGTCGCGCCTCTCTCCGCGGTGGCATAAATCGAGCAGTGCGGAGTAGAACGTATACAGAATCGATAGCCAATTTCGCAGGTATCGGCGCGGGAGCCTCATTCCTTCCTTCTATGCTATAGGTATATATAACAGAGTAAACTGCTCGCGATGACGAATGGTCCGATCGTGACGCGGCGGAAGTTCGAAATTTCAATTTTCCGAGCGTACCGAGGGAAAAATGGTTTCACGATCGACCGGCCGTAATTAACGATTTCTCCGCATCCCGCAGCCGCGCCAATGTCACGGCACGGATAGACTCAATTTTCCGCACAAAGAGGCGCGTCTCCCAATTAAGCCCACGCGTCGTCGCGCTCCACAAACATCTAAATAATTCATCGCTGTAGATGAGCTCACCTCTCGTCAATCCGCGAATGCGCGGCAGACGTAACTGGCCGGCTCAATTGTGCCACGGCAATTAGCGCATTAATTCCGTCAATTCTCCCACAGATGCGGAAACCACGAATATCGGCTCTATCGGAGCCTCTAAAATCGTCGTCTCGTCTCCTGAGGACGAGTAGCAGCAGCAGCAGCAGTCATCAGCCGCGTGAGCAGCACCTTGTAGTCCGCCGGCTGGAGCCTCGTCTCGTCCTCCCGGCGGCCAGTCCGGCCGGCTGTCAATAATACACACACGCATACACCTTCTACCTCTCTCCCCCTCTCAGCTCTATTTTTCGACGTCTCTCACACATACATACACACACACACACACACACACACACACACATACACACACACACAAAGCTACTACCTCTACCCCTACATGTACAAAGGCTCGAGTCCGACCTGATGCAAGAGTGAGACAAACCGCGAGGGCTCGAGTGCTAGATCCATGTGTATACGTGTACTTAGCGCGCTCGTCGACGAGGCATCGTTTTTCCTGTACATTATAGCCTGAGATACAAGAGGAGGAGGAGGAGGTGCTATACCGCTGCTGCTGCTGCTGCTGTGCGAGGAGAGAATAAGCGATCTTCCATTGAGACGGAAAGAGTGTCGGCATCATGACTGCGGTGCCGTACGACACCAATCTCGTCTGGCTGGTGGTCGTGGGCTTCATCGTGGCGTTCGTCCTGGCCTTCGGCATAGGCGCGAACGATGTGGCCAACAGCTTCGGCACCAGTGTCGGGGCCGGTGTCCTCACAATCGTCCAGGCTTGCATCCTCGCCACTTTCTTCGAGGTCGCCGGCGCCGTCCTCATCGGATACAAGGTACGATTTTCCCGTCGATGCGGCTCCTTTGAGTGCCTCTCGTTTTGACACGCGTATTTCGAAATCTTCGCAGGTCTCCGACACGATGAGGAAAGGAATCCTGGACGTCTCGCTGTACGAAGGCCACGAGAAGGAGCTGATGTTCGGCGCGTTGGCGAGCCTCACTGGCTCGGCCATCTGGCTGATGCTGGCCACTGCTCTCAAGTTGCCCATCTCCGGTACCCACTCCATCGTCGGGGCGACCGTCGGCTTCTCTCTCGTCTGCAGGGGCACCGCGGGAGTGAGTTTCTTATTCCATTTCTTTTCGAGCGATTCGAGTCTCTTTGACGACGACGACAACTTGTCCTTAACGCACTTTTGCATCTGTCCTCCGGAAACCAGGTGAGATGGATGGCCCTCCTGAACATAGCGGCCTCGTGGTTCGCCAGTCCGATACTAAGCGGCCTTGTGTCCTCGTCGATTTTCTGGCTGATAAGAAAGTCCATACTGCGCTCTACCAAACCCCTCGAGCAGGGCCTCAAAATGCTGCCTTTGGCTTACAGTCTCACCATCGCCGTCAACGTGTTGTCCATAGCGCACGATGGGCCGAAGCGTGAGTTTACCTTTCTAAAGTTCTTAGATATTTTATATAGTTATTCCGATGTAGTGACCAACATTTCACCGTATCCTGTGATTAGATGCAGGAGTATTTATTGTTCCGAGAAGCTTTTGTGTTGTGCAATCCAGTTGTATCCAGTTTTTTCATAGAGATCCGTAGCCGGAATGCCTAGAAGTATTGTAGACACAAATATCGAATAATTGCGCTTCTCCGGCGGTCTGACGTCCATTAGAATTTAGTGTAACCATAATTGTCTTTGTAAATCTTCGTGTTACACGGTAGACAAATAGAATAGCGCTTGAACGTCCAATTAAATCGTTTTAACACTGAACGAATAAAAACATCCAATAGTGCTGATGCTGGACAAAGTCCCATGGTGGGGCAGCGTAACGGCGGCCCTGGTTGTCGGCATCGTCTCCGCGGGCGTGGTCTACCTGATCGTGGTGCCCTGGCAGCGCAAACGCATTATCCTGTCGCACAGCCAGGCGAACAACGGACGTCTGGCCGACATCGATGCAGCAGCCGACAATAAGGAGACCACTGCTCTCTCGGTCATATCGCAACGGGCTCAACCCGGTGGCGAGCCGCCCAGGTGAGAATCGACGGTTTTCTCTTTTTAGGAAAACCACTGGACCACGTCATTGTAACTTGAGATTTATTTATTGACGTTGTAGAGTACTTATTATGCTCCTTTTCTTTTCTGTGCACCCATTTAATTAGACTTTCGTTCCCCCCAATTCCCAGTAAACTTTTAGTAGACAGTAGCATATTATCTTGTATAATGCAGCTTTCCATCGCGTTTCCGCGCATAAAATTTGAATATACTAGATGTTTTACGTTCCTTACTTTGCTAGTTTAGTGCTGCTGTAAAGTGGAATCTACTCGGCATACTTTCGTAAGCGAGTGTATATCTTTATGATCAAGGCCAAGGTTGAAATAAGCTCATTGAGAATTTTTCAACAGTCTGAGAAATAAAAAAAAATTATCCACGTGTCTTTCGAGAAAATTGTCGCTTCACTTATTGACTGTGTGTTCGCGAAGTACTGATCTTATCCGGGGCCACTTTAAATTACCAGTGAAATGTAGAACAATTTTGTTTGCTCCTTACCTTCCTCTGTATGCCTATTCCTGAATAGAGAACTACTCCAGTCCATAAATAGATCTAGATTATTAGTTTTCTCTGTTGAATGTAAGAGTGTATTTTTTTCTTGGCTGGCGCACGCGTCCTCTGCAGTAAAAACTGATAAAACACTGACGTAATCTCGCACAATGGTGATATTTTTTTACTGGCCGAATCGATCATTCTAGATTCTAGGTCAGCAAAACTCGAGACACGAGCAGTGTACCAAAGATGAATTTCTCCAGATTTGCAATAGCTCTCGTTTCGAAGTTTATATCTATTGCCACAGTAGCATATCCATGTATAGTCTCCGCAAACAGTAAAATTCGCCTTTAAAAAAAACAGATCTCAAATCGGAAAAAATTCCTTTTCCAGAGGCCTTGAAGAGCCATCGAAGGGTCAGCTCCGCGGCAACAACAGCGCGAGTCCGCTGCTCCTATCAGCCGCAGGCGGTGACGCGGAGGCGTCTGGAGGGCACGCCCTGGACGAGGACGCGGTGCTGGATTCGGAGCACCCCGACGTATCGAAGCTGTTCGCCTTCCTTCAAGTCCTGACGGCGGCCTTCGGCAGCTTCGCTCACGGCGGCAACGACGTCAGCAACGCCATCGGGCCGCTCATTGCCCTCTGGGCCATCTACGCCGAAGGCTCGGCCAAGCAGGAGGCCGAGACACCGTTGTTGATTCTCTTGTATGGTGGTCTGGGCATATCGACGGGGTTGTGGATCTGGGGACGCAGGGTCATCGAGACGCTGGGACAGGATCTCGCCAAGATCACGCCCACCACGGGATTCACGATAGAGGTGGGTTGTATTGAGATGAAAGATCACGAACGAGTGGAGATGAGCGATTATAGTCAGACTAGTAAACTCAGATTCCTCGCCAGAAAATAATTCTTCATGTTTGAATCTTGTGAGAGCAGGTTGGAGCGGCAGTGACGGTGCTGCTGGCCAGCAAAGCAGGGCTGCCGGTCTCGACGACCCACTGCAAGGTCGGCTCGGTCGTCTGCGTTGGCTGGGCCTCCCAAGGTGGCAAAGGCGTCAGCTGGAGCCTCTTCCGGAACATCGCCTTCGCCTGGCTCATAACTGTGCCGATCGCCGGGGCTCTTTCCGCCGGCTGCATGTTCGTCTTCCGACACTTCATCGACGTCTGAGCCAAAAACACATTCGCTCGATTGTATTACACACACACACACACACACACACACACACACACACACACTATATTATGTATCGTTTACACAGCAGCACACACTTGTTACACGTATGCGCTTCGCAACTACTTGTGGCTGTGCACTTGGCGGTTGAATTTTTCGTTTGATTGTTTGAAGGAGAACCGTCGAGGCTTGCCGATTTTGACTTTGAAGGAAGACATACTTATCGTTGAAATTGGTATGCGCGCAAACACACACACACACACACACACACACACAAAATACAAATATACACTACTGTTGTCAATATCCGAAGGATAAGAATAATAATTGATTATTGAAAAAAGGAGCACATACTACACAGAAGCAGTAGGAGATAACTACGACTACAATAAAGAAGAAAACGAGAGAAAAAAACTAACGATGACGTTGACATGCAGTTTTCGTATGCGTTATCGCGATAGCAAAAGCGAAGGGCGGGCTAGGTGCATCCGCTTATTGACGATCAGGCCGTACGAACGACCTTTTTTTAGTTTAGTATCTTGTTTGCTTTTCTTATAACTCCGAATTTTTTCGTTCTATTTCATCTATTTATTTACTCGTAATATATTACACTTTTTATTAGCACAGCTGGTTGGCAAAATAGGTTTAGTGATTTTAAGTTTTCTTTCCTATACTGCACTGGTTGTCAGAGAAGTTACTACAGAGGCACTGCTTCAGACACGAAATTAGAGTACAATTTGCGAAACATACAACATATATGTATATGTACGTTTTCTGCATTATTCCATGTAAGGTATTTTTTACACATACGTACTTTGGTTCATCTGTAAATTCTTCTGTGATGGAAAGAATGCGAGATTACAATAGGATGATGCGCGCGGTGTTGAAGTGTGATGAATTTCTATAAGGTTTATTTTTACACTTTTTTATACGACACGCAAAACTTGTAACGATATACATATAAAGTACGTTTAATTGATATGTCTAAGGTTACCTGCCTAATTTGCATAAAATCTAAGCTATACCTACTACGATCATCAATCCAATTTATTATTCTTCTTTTTCTACTTGGCAGTGCGAGCTCGTTCTAAGTGGTATACGATCTTGCCGTCTCTCTGCTTATGCAAGATAATGTCTTATGTTAATATGGTCGTCAAGAAAAATAAAATTAGCAAAGAGCTGTTAATATAGCGATTACCAGAAGCAAGTAGTTGATCGAAGAATATGCTTCATAGTTAGACAACTGAATTTTTCGACGTGAATACTACGTAATGCATAGTTTGATTCATTGAGCTGGTGCTGAGTACCAGATCTGTCTCTGTCGAAGTATAAATTATTAGTTATTGAGATACCAGATTAATAATTTACGAGGGAAAAAGTATTACAATAGTTATATAAGTGTGAACAAAAAAAACTTAAAATTAATAAATCAAACGTGACTTAAGTGTGTGTGTGCGTGGGCGCGCGCGCGCGCGTGTGTGTGTGTGTGTGTGTGTGTGTGTGTGTGTGTGTGTTGAAGACGAGCTTATAATCAATAGTTTATAATTTACATTGACAGAGGAGGATAGACGATTTAGTCAAACTTAAAGTTACGATGCGATATACGACTTTATATACTTATATATATATATATATATATATATATATATATATATATATATATATATATATATATATATAAAATTTCCTCTTAGTTTAAGTTTTATCATTTCTATTTATATAGCATAGACGTGTGTAAATAGATGAAATACAATGCTGATTTCCCGATATTTTTTCTACACAAGCACCGTATGAAAGTATGCATACTCATATACACCTATACAAATTACGCTCTAAAATGAGAAAACTAAACAAAGTCAGTGTCAATAAACGATGCATCTACCCGGCTGTACACCGTTATATTATTAACTAATTATTATATAACGTTTACTGTAAAATTAACTGTTGTTGCTGTTATGTCGCGCTGTCATAACAACGCGCGCGCGTGTCCGTAGCTTCTCTCTTGCGCGTAAGTACAAGATGGGAGGGGATAAGGGAGATTGGTTTTTCGGGAATCGATTGTGAGTATGAGTGAGTGAGAAAGAGAGAGAGAGAGAGAGAGAGAGAGAGAGAGAGAGAGAGAGAGAGAGAGAGAGAGAGAGAGAGAGAGAGAGAGAGAGAGAGAAACGCCCGTTGCTATAGAGATGATATGGTGCGAGTGATAATGAGCCGACGTGAATTGAAACAAGCGTTGCTTGATTGATATACTAACGACTCTAAACCTAAGAGCGATTCAACGATGAGATATATTATTTTTTAAAATAAAGTGCTTTCATTTGAAGTCGTGATGTGTTATTTCTGATACAAGTATCTGATTTTGGATTTGAGAGGAAAGGACAGTCATGGAGAGTCTGCCACTGTTGCCCGGATTCAGTTTCTCCGGCTCTGAGTCTATGGTATGTAGAGATTTAGTTGTAATTCAAAGTACCAGAGGCTGCAGTACTTATACTTTTTCTATAAGATAACGACATAACCCCGTGAGATCGAGTGAGCCGAGTCAGTGCGTGATTAAGTGACTCGAGTAATGCTTAGGTCAGACAGATATACCTAATACTTGTTTAATTAGTAGGGTAATTTGGAACTTTGAATTACAACGCATACCGCGTAAAGATGTAATAAAAATCGAGGTGTTATTTGTAATGGTTACATATTACGGTCAGTCCAAAGATAACAAGCTGAAGCAGAAACTGAAATTCATGAATGGATTTCGTGTGATACACGATGGCCACGACCCGAACGATTTTTCAAGCAGCACTAAGCATGACGTCGAGTAAGTAAACGATGAAGTTACGCGAAGAACAGAAACGGTAGACTACACTGAAATGTTCTCTACATTATCTTAAAAAAAAAAATGTTACAGAGGTACACAGTTATTATATAATTACACAGCAGTATTAGATAAAATCTCAAGCGTACGAATAACTAGTTTCGAAATTATAAGCAGTTGAAAAGAATAATATGATGAATTACTTATAAAATACAAAAAATAGCGATGTAAATGTGTGTGCAGTCCTACCTACGTGTGAGACATTTATGTGGAACTTAAAATAACACAGAAGTAATACACTGCGTCAGTGCATTGATAAATATTGTAATTCTATCTACTATTCGCTCTCTAGACGAAGACAAACGCTCAAAGATAGAATAAAACAAACAACCAGTGTCAGTGTCTAAAAATTAGTCTCAGACTTTCGAATCAAAATATGTACCACACATATATTTTTTTAAATACACACACGCCATACGGAGCCACGATGATGTATAACATTTTAATGAACACACATCGATATTTTTATTACATACACAGCAGCTATAAGTACATACACGAGAGCAGAAGTGCATAATATGTCGTTTATTTTGATATAATAACATAATAGATCAATATACACGAGATGAAGCTCATACGAGTATATAAGTATATATTTTGTTGAAAAAGGAAGAACGAGAAGAGTGGAATAAAAGGAAACAATACAAATTGTATCGCATAATTTTTGTAAAACCACATTTTGAATAATAAAATCGTGCCAATTTCAACTTTTTCGAAAACCGTGCTGTGTCTGCCTACGTTTATTCTATACGCCGGATGCTGCGTTGAGCCGAGCTCTAATGGAATATCGCGCAAGGGTTACACCGCGTGTGATTACTGGAGGGTCAAGGTCGCGCTACACGTGCCCTTCCGAATGCAAGCACGTGTATTATTACACACTGTGTGTGTGTACCTAACGGAGTGTGTTAATTAGATGTGTGCAGGATCGATTGGATTTTCTTTTGTCGCGCGTTGTGTAAACGATAGCAAAATAGGGGTTTTATCTTATCGTTGAATATTTATTTGTCCAGTGTAGTCTACCTTAAAATAGCTTGTGAGGTATTATTCTTAGACTTCTTATCTTCTTTTAGCAATAAAGCTGTATAAAAATTGTTTCTTTTCTTTTATTTTGCTGGCATATACTATCTTATGTGCTTTTCGTTATTTTATAACATTAATAAAGTATTATAAAATAAGTTAGTAAGGCAAACTTTTAAACTCCATTACATAAAAAAAAATTTTGAATTTCTCATAAAAAGGTTCGATCCATCGCTGACCTACGGTCGTCGCAAGCCATTCAACCATTACGAGCACCAGCGTTTCGTCCCTCATTACGCCCTGTTCTCTCGCAAGTGTCTGAGCTTCGATGCCTACTCCCGCCAGGGTATCTTCGGCTCCCCGGCTGAACAGTGGAGAGTCAGACGAGTCAAAATCGTTTATTATCTGGAGGATGACACGATGACCGTGACGGAGCCAAAGCTGGAAAACGCTGGTTTCAAACAAGGGAAACTCATTAGAAGAGATAAGGTTCCTAAGTGGCAGGACCCCGAGGGCAGATGCTACCATTGGAAGGACTTTAATGTTGGAATGAATATCAGTAAATTTTACAGGAATTTGATTGTTGATTTTCGCGGTGACAAATCAAAGAAATCTCATGGTATAGTTTTCATACAAATAAACATTCCAGCAATTTACGGCGTGGTTTACCGCATCTACGACTGCGATGCCTTCACCCGCGAGTTCCTGATGAGCCAGGGCATCGACGTTTCCGATCCGGAAGACGTTCCCCCGGATCCCTACCTTCAAAACCGTTTTCTTCAAGAGCAACAATCTGCCCTCAACAGCACCAAAGATATCAGCCGATCTCTAGCCGATGGCAGACGTTACCGATTCCTCGAGTACGACGGCATGATTCTTTCGTTCGACGCCAGCTGGAACGACGACATCTTCAAACTGAGGTACTTCCTGGCTGATGATACCATTGCCGTTTGCGAGGTCAGAAGACCGAATGATGGAAAAGACAGTGAGAGAGGCTGTCTGCTGTTGAAGAGGACGAAGGTGCCGAAGAACTGGAAAGTCCTTCCGACCAACTATCCGAGTGCGTATCTGGAAAAGAGCGATGAGGAGATCAGAGAGTTTTACTCGCCGTGCGATTTGAAGGTGTGTAGGCGTTTTTTTTATTTTAAAATTTGATGATAAACGGACTTGATCTGACGATATATTCAGATTATAGTCTTAAATGTAATAAATACATCTCCGAGTATCAAACTCTATATCCGAAGGGAAAACTTGTAAACATCAGTAGATATATTCCCAGTGTGGTCAGCCACGCCTAGCCACAAGTCAGAATCATATCGATTCCCCTACATATATTTATTACTTACACACGCTCACCAAAATCGAAGCAAACAAATTAATGGCTTATCGCCAACGACTCAACAGGTGGGCGAGACCGTCTTCATCTTCGGCCGTAAATTTCTGCTGCACGGCTGCGACCCTTTCACTCGTCGTTATTACTCCTCGATGCTTCGGTTTAATCAGCCACCTCGTATTCCTCTGCCCAACGAGTCGACTCCGTCCGATTATGCTCCAAAACCTTCAACAGCGAAATTGGATCCGGACGAAGAACCGAAGAAGGACCTGATCCGTCGTCTCTACAACTTTCCGAAGAAACTTCGTTACAGCCTGTGTTTGGACGCAGTTCGTCGCGAGGACGAAGGACGCCAGTTCGTCCTGGAGTACAGTCTGGCCGACGGTACCATTCGCATATGCGAATTCGCGCTGAGAAACTCCGGGAGAAAAGGTGGATGCTTCCTGGGCTGGATTAGAGTCCCCAAGCCTGGGACTGAGGAGTACTACACCCCGGAGGACTTTGCTATCGGGAGTAGATTGAATGTATTTGGACACTGGTTCATAGTCACGGGAACGGAGCCGTTCGTGTACAAGTACATGAGAGCAAATCCGCAGAAGTTCAACGAAGAGCTAAGAAGGGGTGTGAGGGAGTATCTGAAGGAGAAGGGCTGGATCGACGCTGAAGAGGGACAGGTAACGTGCGAAAAAGTCGACGTAGAGCAGAAGAAAGAGGAGGAACATGTTTGCGGGGTCGAAAAGGCTAAGGAGATTACAGGGGCCAAGGATTGTTTATGATTTGTTACGAGATTCTCGTAATGCTCGAGTATACATTGAAAGAGATTTGCCTGCTTTGAATGATAAAATTTACAGTTTGCATACCCACTATACATTGTAAAACAACGGTTTTTTAATTTGCATACAACCCTGAGTAGCTTTTTGTGTATTAACAATTAAGTATACTAATGCCCAATGTAATTTCGATCGGCAGGTATTGTCAAACAAATTTTTGATATTTCTTAATAAGTATAACTTAAGTTTAGTTTGATAAAATGATTGATTAGTGCGCGCAGAATAAATCTAAAAGATTTTATGTAACACGCGAACGATTTTTGCGTTTTTCGTACCTATTAATAGGGACTAAAGTGACTCTTTTTTGACCGGCGGGCAAAAAAGTTATTTTAGCGGGTAATAAAAACCTTTATTGCCCGCATATTCAAACAGCGGGCAATAATGGCCTTTATTGCCTGCTAAAAAGTCTTTATTGCCCGCAAAATTTTTTTTTGTAATTTTAAAAAAAAAGTTGATTTTGATAAATTTGCATTATTTATTTATTTTATATAATGTTTGAACAAGACAAGAGCACGGTTGCCGTGTCAAAAAATAGTCACATCAGTCCCTCTTAACACGTACGAAAAAACGCGAAAATACGTCCGCGCGTTACATAAAATATGGTGTGCACCAAGGGCTAAGTGGGCTTTTTGGCCTCGTGGATTTTGCAGTACTCGTCTGCGGCTCGTAAACGCCCTCGCCTTGACTCGTACTGCAAAATCCACACTCGGCCTAAAAAAGCCCACTTTACGCCCTTGGTACACAATATACTATTGTTTCGTTTTGTGCAGAAATTCTAACAAAATTTCTTGTTTTAAATAAGTAAAGAAAACATACAAATAATTTTATAGTCACGATTTCACAATGATTGAACAAAATTTGAAGTAAAAGTGAAGAAAAAAAAACAAAATAAATAATATTATCAGAAAAATGTATTATTTTTCTTTCATAATAACTCGTGAGTGCGATATGAAATTTGGCTTTTCAATTTGACTCCTTTAGAAAAAAAGCTAAAAATTTTACTTAAATACGTGTCGCTTATAAAGACTTCAGCCAAGCAAGAGGCTCGTAGAAATTATAAAAATAATTAAAAAATCAGTATGGATAACCTTTAACATAACAAATAAGAAATGACAAAAGTATGACGTTAATTTGAATATACTGTATAAGATAAATCTGTCAACGTAAGAATTTTTCCTTTATTTCACGCAAATCAGAAACGGCACAACGGAATTTCACACCGCTGTTCGCCATCGGAGTTAGTCTCTCCTCTCGTGCACACACTCGTCTTTTCTTTTCAACTTTTTTTACAATCAACAATCAAACTGCTACATGCTGGGAAACCGCTACAAGTAATCGAATAAAATTAACATTTATCATCGATTTTTCTACTCTAAACATTGTAAGATAAAGGCGAAATACAGAAGATTTTTTCCTCAGAAACAATAGCTTTTTAATTTTAAACAACATAGTATCTAGCGTGTCACTCACGTAATTGTTTTTTTTTAGTTTTTCGTCATTTATCAAACGCGAAAAAACTTTACAACTGCTAGGAACGACGATATAATTCACTCATTTATTTTCGTTTTTTTTCTCATCTTCATTAGCTTGAATTTTTTCTTTCTTTCCTTTTTGTTAGAGATGTATGGAGATTAAAGAAAAAAGAACAATCACAAAAAGTTACCTTGATCGCTTGCGCAGAATTGAAGAAATTCTTAAACTTATTATCAAAACATGTAAAAGTCTGCTCCGAACGTGCGAAGCATGAGGAAGAGACTGAGAGACAGAGACGCACAAGTTTAGTATAAAAAGATATCATTCGTCGCTGGAAAGCTTCACTACTTTTTACTTCATCTTTTTTTAATCCCTTTTTTAAAAACGTAAACTTGCTTAAGAAGTTACATTTTTCTACACAGTTTTAAGAGAAAAATAATAACAGATATCGTTAACAATAAGAATTGTGTCGCGTGAGGTTTGTTCACAAAAAGTTACAATGATTATAATCAATCACCATCATTGTTATTATCATCATCATCGATCGCCTCGCAGAAGTACAGATAACACGACTTGGTAGTTTTCTTTGCTTTGCTGTGTTCTATCTTTTTTTATAAATTTATTTTATACTTCAGTAATATGTGTTTCTCTGTGTTTTACATTACTCTCAGTACAATAATCATTTCCATTTAGGTATACTCGTTAAATATATACCTATACTTGCATTCTATTCATACGCCGGCACCGTCATTTATGTTTACGTTTGTGTATATGTGTACATTTCTGTATTCGTTAATTTTTCTTCTTCGTTTATTTCAAATCTCGTGTCCGTAGAAGTTTCAAAGTATAAATTGATAATAAAGTCAAACGACACTCTTTTACAATAATCGCTCGCTGCGCTTATATATATAATTTCTTCAAACATTTTCAACAAAAGTACGTTCATCAAGCATCATACAAGAGTTAGTGTCCACATCGTGTCGTAGTATTACAGTTCGCCCTTATGCGATTTTCTTCATTCCGCTTATCTTCGTAAATTAATCAATCGGTGTCCTGTTTGCCTTGTGTTATGCATTTTAACTTATTTATATTTATTCATATACATATATCTTTTTTTGCGATTTTTTTTTGTTCTTTTATCTATAATCAAGTTCAAATCGTTTGCATTTTAATAAACACCATTTAGCAATAGAGTCAAAGCACATAATGACGACACCACCGCACTATTAAACTCTTATCATCTTTCAATGGTACCCTCCGGCTGCTGCTTCTGGTCCATCTAGCAATTATTTTTAAATAAAATACAGGATTACTTGCAAGGCTCAGCGCGACGCTAATTATTATCATTGTCATCATCGTCAGTAGCGACTTTGTCAGGACCGGTCTTTTTCTGATTGTGGCGTCAAGTTGAAGTAGTCCATTACTCGGAAAAAGCGAAGAGATAGTATAGCTCATTCCCTTTCGTCGAATACTAGCGTATGTAGTAACGAGTTTCTCAACCAGTCGCTGCTACTGACGTGAGCCTCCTCTTCCTCTACCACGGTGATCTCGATCCTTGAGTAAATAAAACCAAAACATTAACACTTATCTTTTCATGAATATTTAAGATAGAAAAAGGATGAACTTACTCTGCGTTGATAATGCGGATGATGGTGACTGGGCGGTCCATGATTATGGTCCCTGGGCGGCATGTCGCCTGGATGGGGTCCCCTGCCGGCACCGACTCTGTTGTTAGATGGCGGTATGTGCTGCATGTTTGGCGGTGGTCCCTTACGCTGATCCTCCTCCGCTTGGCGTCTTTCATAATGACCAAAATCATCGAAAATACTCGTCGAGTGTCGATAGCTATGGAGAATGCGCAGAACCTGCACTCCCTTGGCGTGCGGCACCTCCTGGGCATCGCGCGAGTTCGTCACTGGCTTGTTCTCGTTGTTTTCAAGCTTGATGTGGCGTAACTGGACATTAGGTACGTCTTTGACATAGATCCAGCGTACGCGAAATTGGCCCTTCCACTTGTCCTGCGACCAGACCGAGCTATTGCTCTTGTAGTCGACCGAGGAGACCATCTGAGCCATACCACAAAAGTGTCCTGAGCCGTTGACCGAGAAGAAAAGATAAAGAGGCGCAGAGTCACGTGAGGCCTCGCGGTATGCTTGATCCAGTCGCTTGTTGCCATGCTCTGTACTGCACCAGATCTCGTACTTTATCGATCTGTGGATGTCATCTTCTGAGTAGGACTTGATCACGAAGAACCGAGCACCTGGCGCCGTCTGGTCAAACTCCACCGGATTGTAGTCGTTCTTCACCTTTAGTTCGTCTAGAACCGGGTGTGACATGTTTTGAGAAGTCTGGAGCTGCATCTGCTGTTGCTGCTGCTGTTGCTGCTGCTGTTGATGCTGATGCTGAGGCTGGCTTTGCAGTGGATGCTGATTCTGCAAGAAACGTTTATTGTTACGGGTAAATCCAGTATTATTTTCTTTTTCATCTACCAATGGCTTTTGTAACTATACAAGCAAATTACTCCTGAAGTATTTAAGGTTGTAAGGATCAAAGTTACATTAATTTCTAAGCCTAATGAACTGAAGATTGATTATTTCTACAGTACAACTGGTGGCGTACATTCTGATTAGGCGGCTGCTGCGGCGGGAACTGCTGATGGTGCATCTGCAACTGTGCCGAGGGTGAGGGCGGGCTCTGGGGTTGCCTGTTCCAGCAGGTGCCGACCGGTGTTCCTCCAACCGTGGCCGGTGGTCCTCTCTGCTGCTGCTGTTGCCTCTGCATAGCTGCTGCTGCAGCTGGGGTTGGCTGGGGTGACGGTAGGCCCGGCTGAACTGTCGGCGGCGAAGGTGGCGGTGGCGCCTTGGGCGGCGGCATCGAGGCCTTACCTTCGCCCCAGGTACCGATGTCCATGTTGTGCTTGCCCGGGATGATGGGTGGTGGAGCGATGCCCGTCTTTTTCTTGGTGCCCTGGGTCGATGAGAGCGGTGGCACCGGCTTGGCCGGTTGGCTCGCTACGCTCGCCCATGTTATCTTGCGCGGCTCCTTGGGTTCGAGCTTGGCCGGGACGGTTTGGCTCGACACCGGTGCAACCTGCTGCTGCTGCTGCTGTGGAGGAGGTGGTAGCTGCGGTTGCTGTTGCTGCGGTGGTGGCTGATCTTGCCTCTGAACCTGAAAGAACATGGCGCTCATTATTGGGAATGTATTAGGTATTCTGGAAGTATTGATTTTCATGCACTTTGTAGCCCATTGTTTCAGTGCTATTTTCATTCCGACTTTTTCGACTGAAATATTGATGTATCTCTGTATTTAAAAAATGGATGAGTTATTTTCTCTGGAGATAAAAAGCTTAGTAGCAGATAGATTTATATAAACGTTTCAGTGGGCTTGAAATGTTGAATAGAAAAATGTTTTCTTCAAGAGAACCAATTGTGATAATGACTATTACATTCAGTCTTTCCAACCAATACTCACCTTACTGCCAATAGATAGCCCCTGAACTCCCTGCTCTATTGCCTTGTTATCCCCGATGCTAGAGGCGCCATAGCTGTCCCCACTGCGATGCTGGTAATAGTCCTCGTATCTGGCCTTTCTATTAGGAGTGCCCCAGGCACTGAAGTCACCGTTTCCATGAAAATAGTTGGGGAAAGTGGGCTGACCAAAGTTTCCAAAGCTACCTCCTGCATTGGTGGAAAATACCCCTTCCATGCCATAGGCATCATGGCTCATCTGTCCTCCATAACCAGGTAGAAAAGTTACAGGATCAGTACCATTGGACCAGGTGCCATCTCCAGCACCAAAGGTCTGATACTGGAATGAGGTGCCTGCGTAATACGGGCTATAGTGGTCATTGCCACTGCTGCCAATGGGATAGCTAGAGTGGTGCTGAGTGCTGTTGCCGCCTCGCCAAGACTCAAAGCCAATGTCTTCCCCAGTCGAGTGATCGCCAGGCTGCTGATGTTCCTTTGGACCATTGCTCACTGCACACAGAAAAGTACACTCTGTAAGTAATGGTAGACAATGTAGCATTCAATGAGAATTTTTGACAATTCTTATCTAAAATGTCAAGTTGTTTTCCTGAACAGCTGTTCACTCTATTGTTTACATAAGCAATATAAACATTGCTACATCTCTCAGTCCCATGATATCTTGCTTGTAACTATAACTCCAGCTCCAAGTCAGAAAAATTCTCACTGAATCTTCAGAGTACTAAGTAGCTGCTTCCATATATAGCAATCAAGGGAAAACTATCTAACAAAGGGCAAGACTACTACTCACCTTGACTGTTGGATTGCCCTTTCATCCGCTGCATTCCGTAGCATGGAAAATCATACAAAGTCCTTCCCCGAGTCTCCGCGCGAAACACTTCCTCCTCCTTCGCACAGAGAAACAACGACGATACGGACGCCGGCGGCGCAGTGGAAGACGTATGTCGTCTTCGTAGTTATTGTGTGCTAGGCTGCGACCCGGGAACTACGGCTGCTGCACCGCAGTGCTCCAGTTGACATAACCTCAGCACCAATTATCTCTGTATACTACTCGCACTGCACTATGTGTGTGATTGCGCGGACCGTCCTCGGGAATAATAATTTTACTGCGATGAAGAGAAAGAAAGAGAGAGAGAGACACTCGCCCACGCGCGTCGTCCTGCGCCGCTATCAGAGTCCGTCTCTCTATGCACACGACGTATACACCGCGAAGAAGATGGTGCCCTTGTCCTGTCTGTCCGCCTCGTCTGCGCGTCTCTCCGGTGTAAGTGTAAGTATCGTAAGTACTCGGGTCGATCAACCGGAGAAGAGAACGAGTACCAGCAGTAGCGGTACGTGCGTCTGTCTGTGTGAGCGGCTACTAGCGAACGGTACAGTCTCCACTCCAATCCACTCGGCGACGTCGATGTGGTTAGAAACTACGGTGAAAACTGACTGTGTGGGTGTCTACGCACTGATGTGTATATATATATATACATAGCGATTATTTCCGCGGAATCGCAGTGTTGTATACTTATACCTATACGTATGCGATAAGTGTATTATATGTATATATATATATATATATATATATATATATATATATATATATAGAGCTATATATGAGTATGCAGCGCTGATACTCGGCGCCTCGAGGTGGCGCCTTTCGCGCTTTTTGCGCGAGTTTGAATTACGTATAGAACATACAAGCAACGAATATAGACTTCCTATAGAAGAACGGTTCGTATAGCGGCGAGGGGGCAGAAAGCGGTAGTTCGGTACGCTCCGCGAGATGGCGACAGCCATCAATTTCTATCGTGCTGTCTCTCTAACTTTCACGGCGCCATTCAAATTTTAAGCTTGCGGTCAACTCAGCCGAATATCAATGTCCTTGCTATATGAATGTTATAAAATTAAATAATAGCAGCTTAGATGTAAATAATAAATAAATATTATATATGACGCACTATAAAAATCGTGATACTTTAATTTTTACGTAATACTTAGAATTTAATTTTCGCTACAATGTGCGTAAAAATAATAAATCGGGATACTTGTTCTTAGTTAATATTAGTTTGTTTATGTAATTAAAAACAATCAAACTAATATTATTCGATGGAAACAAATCAGGAAGGTGGCTAAGTTTTCTTCCATTAGGAACAGGTTAGGATAAAAGGAAAGCATAGGTGTAAGAATAGCGATGATGATACGCATAAATTATTTACATTTCATGCAACTATCGATCAACACTCATGCAACTGCTGTTAATGAAGGTATTTACAAATATTTAATTAATTAAAGAAAAGAAAAGAATATGAAAAATCAAAACATACTATTATTTAATTAATGAGTTAAAATATTTATTATGTGCATGCAATTAAATACAAATGATTTTATATTGATGAGTGATTAAAAGTTGTAAACAAAAATAATTTTAAATAAAAACCAGTGCTTATTCTATTTAAAAAATTACTACCGTTTATCGACAATTTATAAGAATTCCTCGGTGAATAAAATAAAATATAAAGTATAAAGTAATAATTGGCTGAGACGACACAATAAGCAAATAAGCACTTTGATTATCTTCGAGACATAAAATTTGTTGCTAAAAATGACTGTAGAATTTGATTGAAAAATTTATTTTTATATACTCGAACTGTGCTTATCGATGGCTTAATTTCTGTAATTTGGCATTCGGTTTCTCACCAGCAACAGCACGTTTTTGACATTTTGCATCACGTGCACGCCAATTAATCCATTTTAATTCATAAAAAATGTGCACTCTCACAAAAAAAGCTACTATACGTTGTCAATGCGATTTGCATGTCCCATCAATATTAAAGTACTTTTGATCCACTCTAAACTATTTTTTAAATAATCTACAACCTGTGGATTGTGATCGGATAAAGGTCGGCGCAAAGGATTTTTGTCTTTAGGGCTTCTATTGTTTAAGCAATTGAAAAGATCATTAACTTTTTTAATAAAATCACCCGTGGCTATACTGTGTGGATTATTTAATTTGTCCCTAGTTACAAAAGAAGCAGTTAATATAGCAGATGAAACTATGTTAGTGAAAATTTGAGCCGCTAAGCTAACATTCATTACTTCAAAGCACTACGTTCGAGATGTTTCATAGTTAATTTAGGTGCCGATTTAGAAATTCAATTTTCTTCTTTAGCGTACAATTCTTTTAAAACGTCCCAAGATACTTTGTTACTCGCAATGGTCATTTGATGAAGCCTAAAATTATTACGGAGGCATTTAAGTAGGTGAGGAGCATCGTAGTTAAAGAAAATTTTACGTTCATATCGCTCAATGTAAGGTTTATCTTTCTTAATTTTTAAAGTATTATCTGCAGTTCGATTTGGAGAACCCCCATCGCAAACCATGGATTTTACTTTAAAACCGGTTTCTTCTACATAATCTAAAATATCCAAAATAATTTTACTGAGTTGAGTACCACAAACGGCGTTATGTGAAACATAGTAAGCGACAGGTTGTCTCCAATTATACTGCATGAAAACATGAAAACTAAAACATGATTACCCGCCTGCACGCTTCGGCCGTGTTCAGCTAAATATGTAAATCCCTCAACATAAACTTTTTTAGAATTGTAATCTAAGCGTTTTTTGATGCTCATCTCATCCCACATTAAATCACATTCGCGTTCTTTTGAAGACATCGCGTCAGCTTTTAACAATTTAGATAAATTTTCAGATTTTCCCGTAGCTAAATCTATTTCATTAACCCATTTCCTAATATTTGTTACGCAAGGGAGAGCAAAATTCTATTATTTACGTAAAAAACAATAAGCTTTAGGAGATGTATAAAACAACTGTAAAGCAAATTGTTTTTCCTTGTCTGTCCATTTACGTTTTTTGATATGATTAGTCTGCATTTTAAAAAGGTTTAATTGTTTTTCATTTAATTTTTCAAATTGTTCAATAAAATCTAAAGTTTCATTATTTTTTTCGATTGTTTTACTTAAATTAACGATTTTTTTGTTTTTACTTTTCAAAACTTTTTGGTAATTTACGATTTTATATTTATGTTTTTTAGTTGAGCTTTAGCGGCTATTTGTACTAATTTTACAGATTTCTTGCAGTTTTCGTCTATTTGAAGTAATTGTTTTTTTTAAGTTAGTGACTTCTTCTTCTAACTTTTGTTTTGAATTCATATAAGCATGAGTTGAAGTTTGATTTTGGAACAGTTTGCTGTTATTAATTATACTTGAATTATACTTCGCGTGCATTTGTCGAAGAAGAAGCGCGTATAGTTGAACGAACATTTAAATCGATCAATCTTGGCTCTCCATTAACTAATTGTGACAAATCTGAATTTAATAAAGTATCATCAAGTAAACTATCATCAATTGGTTCATCGATTTCATGAGTAACATGTTCATTTATGTTTTGAGAGCCTTCTGGAACTGTACATAACACAAATGCTTTTGGGGTTGCAGAAGTCTTAAGTTTTCTCGTACCTGCTTTATTAGTATTCATCACATTATCATCTGCGAAATGTGATGAACAGATACGCTTGTTGTCTAACTGCTGCTTAGTCAAATCTACCAAACTTGCGTTGCTTTTTCGTAGAATCCATTCGGAACGTCTATAAATTTCGGCTGGTTAAAAACTAGATATACAGAGCTACAAGCTAAAAATAATCCATGCTAGACGGCAATTCACATTGGGTACATAATCTCTACGTTATTTTATGTTAGATTATAAAATAATCGCGACTGTAGAAAAAAATAATAGAAGTTGTTTCACTAACCATTTATTTAATTACTTTTTCTTCAAAAAATTAACAAATTATATATTATATATTGGATAAAATCAATTCCTTGGTAGAAATGCTCCGCATTAGTTGAGCAATACATGGGGAATTTTCAAAGTTGAAACGTAAGACTGCTTATTTAATTATTGACAAAAAAAAAAAAAAACTAAGTATGTAAGCATCTATATTTTGCATAAGTTAGCATAATCACAAGTTAATATTAAATTAAATTAGATTGCTCCTGTTCAGTAAAACAACCCCATTTTATTAACATATTCGCCAACGAAAATTGTGAAATTACTGCCAGGGTTGAAAAATAGTTGTGTAATTTATTTAGTTTAAATTTACAAAAGGGTTGTATGGGATACAAAATAAATTTTGTTTGTACTTGAATATTTTCCAAAAAATACTAATATAAAAAGAGAATACATGAATATATAGATATTTATGTATATATCAATAAACAATTGCTCGTACAACTTTGTGTATGAACAGTTGTAGAATAAGATTTTAAATATAGTATGTTGCTCAATATTTGCAGAGATCATGAATAATTAAAATAAGCCGACTGTGCAATTTTTTAATGATTAGAAATTATAAATGATTATTATAATAAAAATACAATAAATAATTCAGTAAAACGTGAAAAGACAAACGAGTATGAACTATTGATGAAGAAACAAAATATTCTTACAAAAGTCATCGTCACATGCATCATACAAAACGTAAAAATCAATTCAATGCAATCTTAATTACCTGCTTAATCAAACGTGATAATGAATTTAAAAAAATTACATCTAAATAAAATCTCACTTGCTCATCAAAACCAAAAATTAATAAGTTAAAAATAAAAATCCAAAACCATCACTATTTTTGGTAAAAAAAAATTTGTCGTTATAAATGTTTACAAAGATTTTATCGACTTTTTACCTTGAAGGAACTCAAATTATTTGTTTATTTCCGCAATTTTCTTTTAATTTAGCTACATCTGAAACTTTTACTGATGCCCTGGTATATAGGATATATAGGATTTAATAGGATCAATCGTTTTATATAGATAAATTTCCGATTAAGATTTACAATTAGAACTGATTATATTCTTCTAAATCGGATTTAATGAGTTATTTTTACCAGGGTGTATAAAGATTTTCATGAATTTGGGATGTTTTTATAACCTCCGATTACTGAATTTTCACATTTATTAACTCTAACAACACCCATGACAAACAGATTTATCGTATCTCATCACGCGGAAATCTGTGAAAGGTCAAATCAGGATTTTTTGCCTTTGATGTTCCACAATCGGTGTAGACACAAAGTGCACGTGGAGACGACATGCTGACCACGAAATCTTCTTCGCTAAACACAATAAACCTATCTGAAAAATCTCACGAAACTAGAACGATGTACTTCCCTATTTACTACTATTATTTAACGCTATTTGTTGCAAAAGAACTCTGTAGACTGTGAACAAGAATGACTAACAAACACAGAGACTGCGGCAAAGCTCTCTTCGCGCTGTTTACGCGGCTTTTTTCCTAATCAGAAAAATATGGTTGTCACAAGCAATACTTTTGTAGAGCCTCCTTACACACTCATTAATCATTTTCTTATCATTTATTTATTTTCATTATTGTTAAAAAGTATATTTTACATAATATACTGCGTGAATGATGAATCGTCTGCTGGTGCGTGCTCATATGCGCGACAAGCTGAAGGAAACTCATAGGTGGCGCCGCTGAGCGGTTGGGTAACAGAACTAACGGCCTGTTACCCAAGCTTTCGTCCCCCCATCTTAACACAGAACCGTTCTTCTATAGGAAGTCTATATTCGTTGATACAAGTATAGCTGATGTACATTATGCGTCCGTGTGTAGATTGATTAGGCGCGGTTTTGGTGTATCGTAACGCGAGGAGGCTAACTTGTGACGAATTATCTCGTGCGAGTGATAAGATTAGGTTTACGGTTGACGAGTGCATTGTTGGCTTTTTACTGTGACTGGCATGGGGAGATTCTTCTTTTACTGCAAATGTTTTTCAAACGTGAAAGTTTCTGATGATTAATATTCAGTCTGTAAGATATAAACAATTTTTTTTATTGAGTTTCTAACTATTGAGTCGAGTATAAAATGCTTTCGTACAAAAATATATAATTTACTTGAATCTTGGCGTGAGGCCAGCTCACACGTACACTTCTCGTGGCCAATTTATTTCACGTGCAACAAGCGTTATTTGCATTTATGCAAAATACCGTTGTCATCGCTCATGCCAAGTTTTCTAGAAGCTTATCCTTGAAGGCTGCCACGTTAAAATCTCTGACGATCTCCACGTTTTTATCCTCATTCCTTACACCCTCGGTTTCTACCAAAACGGAGCCCTTGAGCGGGCCATAGGTCACCGAGGACATTCGCGCTTCTATCGAGCTCGTTATGAGGTCCGGCCAAATCATGGTCGCAACGGCAATCGAATCGGCCGGTAGCCACTCCGTCAGTCTTTTTAAAATCATGTGCTCCACCTTGTTCAAGAAGATCATGGCCTCGGAGCTCAAGCTCCCCAGAACGTTCATTCGCCACTCCTGTATACAAGAATTAATTTAGTATTTTTTATTTTGTTAATTTGTTCGAGCTATCATGATCGTGATATTTTATAGCTTCTGACAATTAATATTACCTTACTGATACTATTTTTGACAACGACATCCCACGGGGCTATAAAACTCTTGACCTTCGTGGATGAATTAAGAACGATTGCATTACTTTCCGAGTCCAAGCTGAAATTGAATTCTATTTCTCGATTTTCGCTTTCGATTCCAGGTTTCGGATCTTGGACGGCTGAACCCATAACGTAAATTCGGTTGACGCTGTGAGTGAAACTGGGATCGAGTGACGCTGCCAGAGCCACGTTTGTCAGTGGACCAAGAGTTAAGATGCTTATGTTACCTAAAAAATACGATAGGTTTCGATTTACGTAAAAATGGTTATAAAAAATTTTTCTAACAATGAGATCGAATTATTATTATTATACCTGAATATTGCCTAACCAGTTCAACCATTGCCAATGCAGCGTGTTTAGAACTGTCAACTCTGCCGACGATATCTCTGCCAAACTCGAAATCGCCAAGTCCATCTTTGCCAAAGTAATCGCCTGCTGTGTAATTCTGCAACAAAGGTTTCTTCGCTCCACCATATACAGGAATCTGAAATAACAAAACAAAATGATCGAGTCGATGCTTGAGCAAAATTATAAGAGCGTTTATTTCTAAAGCACAAGAATAAAAATCTTAATAACTCACATCGGATCGACCAGCCACAGTCAGAATCTTGAGTACGTTAGTCTCGACGTTCGCCTCGTCTGTGTTCCCGTAAACGCATGTGATAGCGATGACTTGCACCTCCTTGGAGGCCAACGCCAGGAGTATAGCGACGGCATCGTCTCCGCCCGCGTCGGTGTCTATTATCAACTTCATCGGACGTGCTGCTCTAGTACTCGTTTCTTGACTAAGGACAACGTAAATTATGCTAAAATATTATGACTTGACACGCGCTCGTGTTGATTCATAATGTTTGACGAAACGGCTGAGCACCGAGTGGAGTTATTATTAGTTCGGGTAACAAAAGATTTGTTTTGCACAGAATTTTGCGTTGAGAGAAAGACAGAGATCGAGATTGCGGTACCTAGTACAATCTGAGTGAACTTGAGAACTTAGTTGCTTACAGCATATTACAGATAAGATGATTCACTTTATGAAATTATTTGTTTAATACTTTGAAATTGTTATCTTAAGTTGACTACATGTTCTTGAGTTATGAAAATGATATTGTTAAATATTTTGTTGACCTATCAATTACAATACTTTCGCGCAAAGCAAAAAAAAACGCTAATTCACATACCAAAGATGAACTGTAAGGACGCCAAGAAAAACTACCAGAACCTTCCAAAACATTTTTCAAACTTTTTTTATTCTCGTATACAAAGTTGAACTGGATAAAAAAGTATAAAAAACGTGCTCAATATATCGATTATGAACACGCAAGCGCGACGCGTCAAATTCAATTTGTGATACCAGCTCACACTTGACCGCAGTCTTATTCTAACCAAGCACCGCACGGTGCGATGTTGCATAAGGCGAGTTATACAAATAGAAATTCAGAGAATCTTATCCGTATCGACATAACTTATTGCATCGGTGTACAGTGCTAGGCACTTAACCATTTAAGAGTATGAGCAACAGAAGCAATTGGCATGGCCTGTGAATCGGAGTCCGGGGATTTCCGTGCGCTGAACTTTTTTTGTGAATGATGAAGCTCAGTTATGTTAAATATATTGCAATACTGATATCTATTATAACTGTTAAAAAATATTCTTAGAGCGATTTTATTTGTAAAACTAAATTACTTTTTCCGTATTTCATGTTGGTCTTTGTCGGGTTTCAAGATTTCATAAAAAGAAATCAGTCGAAAATAGTTTAATCTGGTATCTTGTGCTTCTCAAATAAATTATATGACGACTGCGGCCTATTAGACTACATACCGTACTTTAAAAGAAATGCTACGATTTCTCAATCATCGAATTAATTTGTTTAGTATCACGAAAGAACTAGCTCGCTGCAGTAGCAGACTTTCTTTTAGCAGCAAAGAATCTTGCAAGGGCCTGAACGCAGCTTCCGAAATTTGGCTGTATTGTTAGCGTGCGCTGGATCCAGCCGGGCAGCGACTTGGTCTTGTTGGAGTACCGACGATCTAGTAAGACTACGGTCGAATAGTCAGCGATGTGGCGAACCGCCCTACCAATGCACTGGTTAACAGCTTTCATGCAAGAGTTCTCATAAAAGACGCTCCCTGCGTTTGGATTCTGTCATTCCAAAATTTAAGAATTTAAAAATATTTGCATAATAAGATCGCATACTCAATAAAAGTATAACTTACAACATTCTCGTTTAAATATTTCATTTTTTCTTGCAACTCCGGGGATTTTACGTTTGGATATGGCATACCAACTACAATAACACATCGTCCCAAGTCGTCCGAGAAATTCAAGCCTTCGCTTAGTTTTCCGCCTTATAAATTAGTGCAAATAAATTAATTAATACATCTTAGCAACGAATACTTATTTCTATTAGGGAAAAAATATATAATAAGAAACATACCTACTACACTAAATAAGATTGCTCCGTTTTGTGGTTTTTGCGGCGTTTTTGCGGCGCTGGCGTATTTTTCCAAAATTTGATTAACCTGCAGTAGAGAGAATGAATCTGATTAAAGATTTAATTTGAAATAACAATGTAAAAATATAAAATAGTATAAGCACTTGAGTTGTGGACTTTGGTTCTCGAAAAACTGTCTTTTTGGTTCGAATCTTTGTCAAAACTCCGTTCGATTCCAAGTGCTTGAATAGCAGATCCTCGTAACTATAGGATGGCAGGAAAACCACTAAACCAGCTGGCACGATGTTACATAAATTCACCAGCGTCCTTCCCAATTCATCCAGCTGCAAAACAAAGTTTAATCATTCAACTTTGCCAAATAAATGAATAATTGAAAATCATTACAAATACCATTTTCGTATTCTGCCTATTTTGAAAATTGAACTCAAAATCGATGCCAGTAGGACCCGTCTTCAGAATGCATGTTAGGATATTCTCTTTAGGAATAACGTGATCACAGGAAAAGGTGACAATCCTTTCTGATTTTGCACCAGCACTAATGAACAGCTGCTCTTTAAACTCGGACATCGGTTCCATTGTGCCACCAGCCAAAACTACAGCTCTTGCTTCTTGTACTATAATATACATTGTGTCATCAAAAAATATATCTTTACTTAATTTTACATTTAACTATAAAAATATTCTTATCAATTAGTAAAGACAAGTCTATTACCAATGTCTGCAAAATGTGCTGCTGGGTTCAACAAGAGGAATTTCAAACAACCTTCGCCAACTGTTGTACCAGGCAGCACAAATATTCTTCCATCACTGCAGCTACTTCTGAGAGTCTCTAAAAAACTTGTTATAACCATCATTGGACTTGTGATAGGCTCTTTTTCAGTTTCCCTTGGTACCGTGACATTTTCTTTCATCTCTACGACTTCTTTCTTCTGTAGGGACTCAAGGAATGCAGTAACCCCTTTTTTCTCTTTAATCACCTCCTTGGGAACAAGATCATCCTCGTACTTCTCGACATAGCCCCTCAGCTTATGTACTAATTTAGACTTTTGAATAAAGCCAATGAGATCAAACATGTTCACGGTATCTATCTCAGCTGTTATCTCAAATTCCTCAAGGCTGTATAATTTTGTAACTGCTGTGTTAGTTGGTTTATCATCTGGCCGAGACCTGAATGTTCCACCCAATAGTTTGAGAAGTTTTTTCATGCAAAAGCTTATCTGGCTCAGGAACAGAACGTTTTTTGCTGTTAGTACATTTTCAAATCTGGAATAGAGAGATTGATAAGTAAAACTAAAACCAAAACTGAGTAAAAATTTGAAAAAATTACCTTTTCTTATACTGAGTGAGTTGATTAAGACAATGCAAAATGTGTTTGCCAGTCAAGGTCACACAGTGCATCCTTTCAATGGCCTCCAATAAGTTGTGAGCTTCGTCAACAATCAATATATTGTTTTTTAGATTAATTCCTGAACTGACTCTGGTGTTCTTGTGTAAAATAGAGTTGTAGGGGACCAAAATTACTTGCCCATCTTCCACAGACTTTCTCGTAGAGTAATAAGGACAGGTTTTTATTTCTTCACTTAATTTGACCGTCTCTTCAATGTCACGGATACTGGTTAATATTTCTGCCATAAGCAGGGATTGATCACCAGGCATAAATGGACAGGATGTGGAAGTTTTTGAACGTTTCAAATCTTTTTCTTGCTTAGAGGTGGCTTTCTTCTTTTGCAATTGCTGACACTGATCATTTATTAGATTAATACTTTTTAGAGCTTTCACCTTAGAATTGATGCAATAATTGTTCCTAAAAATGTTTAAAATTAGAGGTGAACTGTATTAATAATAATTTTGCAGTCTTACCTTGATGCTAGTGATACTAAAGAAACTTTGTCAAAATATGGGCTCTTTTTGAGTTCTCCAACAAATTGAGATAGTTGTGAATGAGTTCTTGAGCAAAAGAATATTTTGCAATTAGCAGGAGATTCCTCTGCTGTTTCTTCATCTTCTGAGCTGTCGGATCGACAGTCAATATCTTTCAAAATGAGATCTTCATCTATTAAATTATCTCTGGACTTTGTACCATCGATTTCTCCGTTTTGAGATTCTTTTTTTTCATCATTCTTTCTGTTCCTCCACTTGTCATAAGAATACTGTTTATTCTTCTTACATTGTTCATTATATTGTTTGACCCTCTCTTTGTACTTGATCTTTTTCTCTTCCTGTTTTGCAAGAGCATCTAATTTTTTTTGAAGAAATTGTTTGTCTTGGTTCAACTCTATCTGTTCTGTTTGAACTGAAAACCAATCATTCACGTTTTTGGCTTCGATTTCTTTGATTTTGGCATCAAGCTCTGCCTGTTTCTCAAGCAGTCTACTTTTTTGCCTTGCTTCGTTATCTATCAGCCACTTTAATGCTCCACAGATGATGGACAATGTCTTTCCAGTTCCTGTGGGACTTTCAAATATTCCTAAATTTCCATTTTCTAAGCACATGTATAAATTCTTCATAAAATCTGCTTGAATTGAATAGGGTGGAAATGGAAAAGGAAAATCTGATGGTGTTTCCATATCTCAGTTACTGTTAACCCTTCATTCAACACAGATTTGACAACCTCTTAAATGTCAAATTTCTAAAAGTACAATCGTTTACGTTTTTGATAAACTGACAGGCAGAATAGCGCAACCGGCCAACCGGTGTGATAGTGATCACGTGGGCTAAGAAATTAACAGTCATAAACGGTCAACTATATTATATACGCGTCGCGATTTTTTTAGGCGACGTCATTATTCCTAAAGCGGGAACATTTCAAACGATTACGTCGCGGTACAATACATTATATAATTACATACAATGTAGAATAAAAATAATTATTAGAATTAAGTGCTAAAAAAAAATTATGAGTTTTGATTTTTATACCTGTCAACTTGGTATGTTACATCCACTTTAATAAGAAATTTTGATGAAATAAATGCAGTATCATCAACATATTCCAACTTGGTTGGTAAGCTGCAAACGCGTCTCTTGCTTGCTTGTCCTTAATTAGGTACTCTTTTTTTGCATTGTTTTTTAAACTAAAATAAATAGCTTATTTCTTTGCATACTGTGACATCATTTATGTAATTTAATTAAAAAATACATCTTTATTAAATTCTCACGAAAGTATCAGACTGTGTACCATCGTATACATTTTGTAGATACCTAATAGATTTATCGGTTTTACAATAATTTTTGCATGTATTAGTGAAAAATGCAATCCTTTTCTATAAGTCTTAGCAACAGCATTGTTGTAAATATATATATTAGTATATACAAGCTCATTATTAGTGGTAATTAGCCGTGATAACGAGACAGGAAGCTTCTGTTAATAATTTACACAAAATTTACCTCGCAACTCGTATGTCTTTATCTACGTCAACACGATTCTAAAAAAGTGTATCTAATACACTTCGTCTCAAACGTATTCGTACGAATAAAATCGCGCGCACGCGCGTTTATCAACAATAAAAATAAATAAATTTTATTTAAATCTTTAACGTTATCTTAAATTTTATGTAACAGGCACTTTTGTCTTGCCGCGAAAGCTTTTCCTGCTCATTGAGTTCGTTGCATCTTCTCGGAAGGT
This sequence comes from Nasonia vitripennis, assembly GCF_009193385.2. Lineage (NCBI taxonomy): Eukaryota > Metazoa > Arthropoda > Insecta > Hymenoptera > Pteromalidae > Nasonia > Nasonia vitripennis. The sequence continues at coordinate 10,375,879 of NC_045760.1, read as the reverse complement.
TCTCCCCTGTCTCTGCTTTCTATCAGTTTCCTTTTCAAAAAGGAATTCTCTACTTTAGCTTTTATTAAATTTTTTAGATCCCCATCGCTCAGGTATCTAAATATATGCTCGACTGGACAGTTGGCTGGACAAAATGTATTCCAGGCCTCTTGTGCCGGCTTCAAAAGTGATGCTCTTCTGAGACCTTTCTTGTATTGCAATTTGAGGATAAATCCATATAAAGGATAGTCTTTCTCGAAGCTCTCTGAATTGAGGATTTTGGTGAAGCGCGTGTTCTTCACGTGCTTTGACATCCCCTGCTGGTCCTTGTAGATAATGCTGTTAAGCGACGAGTAGCTGTCCACAAAGATGCCTTTCATCTTGGCGAGCTCAGCTCTGCATTTGACAAAGAAGTTGTCCAGCTTGTCGATGCGATCCCAGCCAGTGTTGTAAAATATGTGCAGGTTCAGCTTCTTGTAGTAGGTGTACAGAACAGCTTTGGCTTTTCTGAGCTTTTTGTTGAAGAATAGGCCAGCGGCAATCATCGTGGTCATATAATGCAGGATGATCTCGATTCTGGCCAGCCAGTCGCCGATGCCGACAAGACCCAAGGGGTCCTTCAGTCTGTTGATGATCGGATCGAGTATAATGTGACCATTGTTGTCTTCAATATTCAGATTCGCTCCGTACTTGAGGAATTGTTCCACAGCCACGTAGTTGTTGCTGCTGCAGGCCAGATACAAAGGAGTCTGACCGTTTTTGTCGCGGGCATCGACGTCGCACTCAGCCTCCAGAAGGCAGCGGAACAGGCTCGGATCATCACCGTTGGACGGGTCGATTAACCCCAGATAGTGCAACGGTGTCCTGCCATCGGTGTCCCTGGCATTGAGCTCTGCTCCGTGAGATATCAAAGCCTTAATGGTCGCAACGTCACAGCTTTCGTAATCGCCGTTGGTCGCCATATGGAGAGCCGTCAGCTGCCGGATTGTCTGCTTATAATTGACGTCTGCTTTATGTTGCAATAGAAGATTAATCACCTTCACGTCCCTGTGTAGAAAATTAGAAGCGTTACTTTGAGTATTAAAGAAATGAAAATATAAATTATAGAAAAAAATTTGGTTATACAGGATTTACCCACCTATTCTGGGTGGCCATATGAAGGGGAGTGAGACCATACTCATCCACTGCATCAACTTCAGCTCCTTCGCTTAAAAAGAGTGAAACCATCTTATCTGTGTCTTCGTTCACAAGATCAACATTGGAGCAGATGGAATGTAGGATCGTTTTACTACATTTCGCGCGTACGTTGACATCTGCTTTGTGAGATAAGAGAATTTGGATGATTTCAAGTCTCCTTGCACAAAGCTCTCTCTTTATATCCTCTTGGAAATCAAAAAGCGACTTTCTTGCACTCCCCAGGTGCCATTCTGTTCCTATAATCACCTCAGTAAAGTCAATTGCATAGAACATGGGTGTCCTAGCATCTTTTTCCTTGGCATTGATATCTGCCCCATGCTCCAATAGTAACTTTATTATGGCAATATGATCTTCACGGTTCTTGGTCCAGTCAATAGATTTAGAGGGCTTGTTTTTACCACACTCTTGTTCGAATCTTTTAACCAGGCTGGAAAATTTTTCTAGATTCTGATTGCAAGCCAAGTGCAGAGCAGATAAGCCTTGTTCTTCTGTTAGACTAGCGTTGGCTTTGTATTTGAGTAGCAACTCAACATTGGCTCTTTTATTATAGTATACAGCAAAGTGTAACCCAGTGAATTTGGCCCATCTGCTCTCATTAGAATTAACAACAGAGTCTACCGACACGTTATTTTTTAAGAAATATTCAACCAGTTCAACGTTATCTTTTGTGCATGCAATGTGAAAATGCGATACACCTCGACCATCGATACTATTTTCAGTTTTGGAACAATACTGTAAGAGTAAATTTATGACATCATCTGAAGCAAAGTGATAGAATGCAAAATGAAGGGGTGTAAATCCATCATCATTCTTAATTCTGACATCTGCATTGTTTTTTAAGAGCAACTCAATGATTTTTGTTGTACTATTTTTCACTGCCAAGTGTAATGGTGTCATACCCTCACGAGCTTTGGCATTTATGTGAGCTCCTGCATCCAAGAGAACTTGTATTGTTTTTGCACGTTGATACTGAACAGCAACATGCAGTGGTGTATAACCACTCAATTGTTTGGAATCTAGGGACACAGAAGCGTTAACATTGATTTTTCCATGCTCCAAAAATCTCTCAACAATGCAGGTTTCATTTGCACAGGCGATGTGAAAATGAGAGACTCCATTTTCATCTACAGGATTAGGGCTATCATTGACATGTGCAATCAAAATTCTGCCAACAATTGATTCTTTCTTAAGTTTCATAAGCTTTGACTCCAAAAATTCTAATTTCATAGTGTAGAAGCAGCTGCCATCTCTCGTGCATCTGCTCTTATTTACATCTTTGAAGTAAGCTATGTGGAGTGGAGACAGTCCCCTGGCATCTTGAGCAGCAACATCTGCACCATTTCTAAGTAAAAATTTTACGGCATCTACTGACAAATTATCTGCAGCAAAATGCAGTGGTGTAAAACCAGGTGATTTATTTATATCGTGGGTAGCAGGACCATTGACAGGCATGCCATGTGCTATGAACTTCTTAACTACTTTCATCATGTTTCTTTCGCAAGCTATGTGAAAATGTGCAATATGGTCTTTGTTGTTGGGATTTACAGTTTTAAAATCATACATAGCAAACATCAGATTAACAATTTGAAATCTTTTTGTCCTCACAGCATAGGAAAGGGCTGTTTCATTATTTTGATCTTTATCCAGAATTGAAGCACCTTTCACTAATAACTTTTTCACTAGATCAATCCTTCCAAGTCTTACAGCATAAAACAAAGGTGTATAGAAAAAATTTGTTTTCTTAGGCGATTGAGTTCTGCAACCATTGTCAATAAGTATGTGGGCTATCGTGATTCGACCCTTATGCAGTGCTATCACCAACAGTGTATAATCTGTCCAGTTAGGATCTGTTCCTAATTTATTCGATTTTAGGGATTTCAGTATGGACTTTACACTGAATGAGTCAGATTTTCTTATGGCTACTAGTAAGGCTGCATTTCTATCAGAATTCATCATATTTAAATCCATGATGCTGGCATTCTCATTTGTTTGAAACTGCTGTAACAAATGTAAATATTTTCAGAATTCAGACTTTCAATATCACAATAAAACAGCTATTATATTTTACCTGATCAAGCAATATTATTCGTAAATTTCTTTTATTAACCTTGTACAAGCTTCATCGTTCATATGATCAGCATGCGTCACAGGCACAGAAACTACAAAATATATAAATGTAATAATTTCTTTAATATATTCTCTTTTCGTTCTTTATATTATAACCTATATATTGACCAAAAAATGGCAGTCGCAATCATAGTGTTGGCAAGCATATAGATAAATTTCACTCGAAAAATCCCGACTTTCACTTTTGAACATAAAACAACATGCTTGGCAATACCTACTGACTATACTTGAGCACAATCGGAAAGACAATTGTCTTTCGAGCGATATGTAATAATATTGTTTTGAAGCACTTCTTTCATTTTTGCACGAGGAACTAATATTCGTGCACTCTGCGTCGTATTATTTTCTTTGTTTACACATTTATGTGCTGAAGGTAGGGTGAGGTTAGTCCACGCACCAAGTTTTTATTTTTATTGTGATGGCTGAGCATCGTGTATAGATGATTTTAATATTTTTGTTAGAGTAATCCGAGTTGGATGGTTGGTGAGGAGAACTCGTAATTAAACAAGGCTCTAATATTCTGTTATAACTCTCTTTATTTTCTTCTTATATATATAACTCGGGCGACGGAGCTGTTGCTTCGAGAGCGGTCGGCAGGAGAGTGAGTACTTTGCAGAGCACGCGTGAATACCTAGTGCTGCCCGCATGGTGGCGCTAGATTAGCCCTGTAGTTTACTATAGACGGCAAGCGGCGCGAAGACTCGCCAACACTCCCTCCCTTCGGGGCGCTTGTCCTCCTGTACGTCTGCGTTTTTTATTCTCTGAACTTTACTCTGAATTAGTTTCTCCTTGGTTTCCTGTATCTAAAATATGTACAAAAATTCTTATTCGTCTGATATATATATATATATATATATGTATAAATAAAACTCTGAAAATTATAATTAAGTGTGAATTTCTATGTTCAATATTTTATCTCTGAGGTATTTATGAGTATCATTAGGCAGAGGTTTAGTCATAATGTCTGCCACATTGTCGGTAGTAGATATCCATTTAACTCTGATTTGTCCCTTTAGGACACACTGTTTTATGTAGTCTCCGTGTGTTTCTGCCATGTGACTTTTACTACCTGTCTTTTCTCTGATTGGTAGTTTTCTCTGAATTGTTTCCAGATCATCATCAAAGTTTTTCAACTTGTGATTTCCTTCCATCTGAGTGCAGTCCCCTGCAGATTTGTTATCGCACCACAGGGTAACAGGATACATAGTTTTCCCTGTTATATCTCTAATAGCTTTATCTAACGATACAATTTCTTGGCAAGCATTGCTCATTACCAAGTACTCAGCTTGGCAGGTAGAGAGTGATACGTAAACTTGTTTATAGCTTCTCCACATAATTGAGTCGCCATACAATTTTATTACATATCCTCCAGTTGAAGATGAATCTTCACAATCTCTAAAGCTAGCGTCTGTCATTGCTTCCATATACTCATTTTCTGCTCTGAAAATCAAACCTATTTATGAGGTTCCTCTGAGGTATCTGAAAATCCTTTTTACTTCCTTCCAGTCACTTTTAGTGGGTGACAGCTGTTTTCTTGATAGAAAGTTTACTGCAAATGCAATATCAGGTCTGGTGGCACCTGCCAGATATAGTAAGCTTCCTATAGCTTCCCTATAAGGTGCATGAGTTGCTATCTGAGCTTCTTCTGAATTTATGAGTTCTCTTTTTCGAACCTGTCTTGTAACCATAGGTGTTTTCTGTGGCTTACTATCTTTCATATTGAAACGTTCAAGACATTTCTCTATGTACTCTGATTGTGACAGTTTTAATATTTTCTGATCTCTGTCTCTGGTTATTTTCATGCCTAAAAATAATTTAGGTTCTCCTAAGTCTTTAATCTGAAAGATAGAACATAATTTTTCTTTTATCTGTTTTAGTTTCGTCTGATTGTTGCCTGCTAGAATGATGTCGTCTACATATAGCAGTAATACTACCATCTGATTTTGTAATCTCCACGTGAACAGACATGGTTCATTTATGTCCTTTTCTAGTCCAAGTTCCAAAGCAACTTCTGAGAAGCGTTTGTTCCATCGCTTGGGACTTATTCTGAGGCCATACAAGGATTTTTGGAGTTTACATACTTTATTTTTCTTAATGGATGGGTATATTTGTATACCATCTGGTATTTCCATGAATATGTCGTCTTCAAGCGTTCCATTCAGAAATGCTGTCTTGACGTCCATCTGATAAGCAGTTAAATTTAACTTATTAATGATTGCAAAAGTCGCTCTAACGATTGGCAATCTTGAGACTGGTGCGTAAGTTTCTCTGAGTTCATATTCTTTTCTATCCTTGAATCCTCTGATAACTAATCTTCCTTTGTAAGTCGTCTGACCGTCTTCTGAGATTTTCCTTTTGAATACCCATTTGGAATCATGATGATGTGTGCCTTTTTGCCATCTTTGTCTAGAGAGGGTCTGTCTACTATTGTCCACACATTGTTGTCTTCCATAGACTTTAACTCTTGTTTTATTGCTTCTGACCATTTATGTTTGTCGTCTGATTCAATAGCTTCTTTATAACTGACAGGATCTCTGTTCGTTCGTGCTATAAAAATATGTCCAAGTTCATCTTCTTCTGAGTGTGTATCTCTGGCTTCTCCAGTTGGAGTAGATACTTGTGGCAGATCGTGATTGGTATTTTCTACTTCGACTACTGCTTCTCTGAGATGTGTCCAAGTTCGTCTGTTTGTCTTGGCTTTTCTTTCTAGACAAGGTCGCTTTTCTGGTTCAGGTTTCTTAGCCTTTGAATCTTCTGAATTTTTGTCTTCTGCTTTTCTCTTCTGATTTTTCTCTTTCTCTGATTTTGAATCTTTTGGTATATCTGGTTGTGTTTTGACAACATCTGTTGATATTTCTAGTGTCTCTGATTTTTCTCTTAGGTCAGTTTTATACACATCCCTATACACCAGTTTTTCATTAAATCTCACGTGTCTGGATGTAATGAATCTCTGAGATTCAGAGTGCCACAAAACATAACCGGTTTGAGAATATCCAACCATGATTGTACGGATTGCTCTGTCTGAAAACTTGTTCGTCGCATTCGGTATTTTGGCATAGGCCAAACATCCGAAACGTCTGATTTTGTCTAGATGCATGTTTCCATTTGGAACCATTTTCTTGATTGGTATCTCTGAATCGATTCCTTTGTGTGGAGTTCTATTATAGATATGGACCGCCACTTCCAAAGCTAGTATCCACATGCTCTTGGGTAGACCAGAGTCTATCATGAGCGCTCTGATTTTCCACTGTATGGTTTTGTTAAACCTTTCAGCGGTTCCATTATGTTGTGGAGTGTAAGGAGGTGCGAACTCTCCTTCAATTTTCTCCTTTTCCATAACTTCTGAAAATTTACCTCCAGTAAATTCAGTGCCATTGTCCGTTCGGATGAAACACACTTTTTCTTCTTTGCCCAGTAAATTTCTTGTAGTTACCAAGAATTTTTCTAAGCAATCTCCAGCTTCACTTTTGTGTTTAGTAGAGTATGCTTTGGCAAATCTGGTGTAATCATCTATAAATCCTATTATGAATTTATTTTCCCCAGGATACGAGACTGGTTTAATTGGTCCCATTGTGTCTGTGTGTATCCTTTCTAATGGCCTTGTTGCTCTGACTCTGACTTCTGAGAACGACAGGTTTTCCATTTTTGCTAGGACGCAAACTTCGCAGTCTGTAATGGACTTGTCGAATTTTACCTTTCTGAGTTTATCTTCTGACTTTTGTAGCAATAGTAAATATTGCAGAGAAGCGTGACCTAATTTGATATGCCACAGCATTTCTTCGTTCAGCTTCTTTTCTTGTCTATCTGATTTGTTGTTCACATTGTTTTGTAGATATTTCAGCATTTCGTCTGACGAGTCGTCTATGTTTAGGATTTTCCTGTTCAGAATTTGTTCATCTAAGTTTGTATCACAAACTTCTCTCTGACTAGATGAATTTGATTCTTGTACAGTTCGTTCTTGCTGCTTCTCCCTCCCAATCTCAGTCGGATTCATCTGAGTTCCCTCTGATGCGTTAGTTTCATCTGATTCGTTTTGATCCTCAAGATCCTTGATATCTGACTGAGATTGCTGCAAGAACTCGTCTACCGAGACTATGTTAGCCGTGCATGAATACTTATCGTAGACTTCTTGTTGCTCATCTGATTGTTCATGTTTTGCTACGTTTAAAGAAATTATCCAGTTTGGCTTTTCATACGTCTCAGCTAAATACTCTTCGTCTGAATTTTTATCGTAGATTTTAAGTATTTTATTATCCAAATAAATACTCAAACCTACGTCTGCAAAACGTCTGAGAGAGATCAGATTGTCTGAAATATTTTTGGCAGAAATTACATTTGTCAAAATTATTTTGTTATTTTCATTTGATTCTGATTTTAAAATTAAATCTCCTTTGCCGTCTATAGAGATGTTTGCAGATTTATTTTTTATTTGCACTTCTGATATATTCGCCTGAACTTTTTCTGAAGTTACTTAAAATTATGCTCTTATTTACTATATGCTCTGTTGCGCCAGAGTCCGCAATAAGTACTAGTTTTGTAGGTGTTTTATTAATTATATGTGTGTTGTTACCTGTTAGCATCGCTTTGACCTTGTATCCCTTCTTCTGATTTCGGCCTGGTGTTTGTATATCGACCTTGCGTTTGAAAGATCCCCTTCTTACATTATTTCCACTACCTCTGACATTATTATAACCACCCCTTCCTCTTACCTCTACCTCTGAAGTTATTACTGTTGTGTTTGTGTTGTGTGTTTGTGTTGTTATATGTATAAGATTTTACATACCCATCTTTGGGATTGTCCTTATTTGGACAATTATCCCCTTTGTGTGGAGCTACAGCCTGGCAATAAAAGCAGTACCATAGATTGTACTCTTTAAGAGGACAAAAGGCTGCTCTGTGTCCCACCTTATTGCAGCGATAACACTTGTCTGTGATTATCGCCTGTTTAGCTGCAATTTTTTTGCCTGTCGTCTGAAGGCTGACCGTCTGATTTGCGTCTGTCTGATTCCAGCTGTAGTATCAAAGTTTTTATGTCATCAAGGCTCATCTCTGATTTGGTTGCTTGAAGTCTGATAATATTGGCCGATCTGATTTCTTTAAATTTTATACTAACAGCTTGAAAGAAGGCCGATCTTATCTCTTCCTCCGTCAGAGGTGTTTTGGTAATACAATTTTCAAAATCTCTGATAATAGAGTCAAAACGATCGCAAAATTCGTTTACTGATTCTCTATTGTTCATTTTGAGACTATATAATTTTTCTCTGACTGAAGAATCGGTAACATTGGCCTCTGCTCGTCTGAACTCTTTGATTTTAATCACTATTTCTAATGGGTCTTTTATTTGTAAAATCTTATTATGGTAATAATCATCTACGCGACTTATTAGAATGTCTCTGACTTGGTCTTTTCTGTTTTGTCTTTCTATTACTGTCTCTGAAACGTCTGATTGTTGAGAATCGTCAAGTATGTCTGCAAGATTATTAGCTTTTAATTCAGCATTTATATTGTCTAACCAAATGTTAAGTGGTACTTTTTTTGTTAATTTATAATTTCTCTTTATGTTTATTTTTGAATTAGTTGCGTTTAGGGCAATAGATCGTCTGAGTTCATTACAAGCTCTGCTGAGGTCGCCTAATGCGCTTGTTCCGTCTGATAAGTTTGTTGAATTGATATTGTTACTAAACTCTGTCTCACTTATGTCTCTGAGTGTGGAACTGGCAGGGTGGATAATTACCTCTGAAGTTAATTTTCCTATTTGTTCTGTGAGTTTCTGTATGACGGTGTTTAGGTTGTCAATATTTTCCTTCATATCGAGTATGGCTACTGTTTGATCTCTGATTATTTCAGCATGATTGTCGAGTATATCGGAGTGTCTCTCGAGAGCATTCTCCAGATTATCCATTCTCCACTCCATTTGTGAGTCAGTAGGTTGAGACTTTCCCTCCATATCTCTTTTTGGGGGTGTACCCGGGGGTGTATACCCTTCTATATCTGAATCTGTATTATAAACAATTTCTCTGATTAGCATTCAATTTTTATTTATTATTTGAACTCTGAATTTTAGGCCTAACTTCTGATTCTGAATTAATTGTTTATATTCTGATTTAAAAACACTTTGTACCTTGGTGGATATTCAAATGATCGTCCACTTGATTTTCGTTGCCTTCGTTGGCCACCTCTTTCTCATTTGATGGTAATGGGTCTGAAAGACTCCAATCAGACATAACGCTTCTGATGTTCTTTTCCTCTGAAATAAAGTTAGAATGCTCACTCTGACAGTTTTCTTTGATTTCTGCCAAGTTAGACCGCACTGCAAGTCAAACCAAGCTTGAAAATCAAGCACTAGCACCGTGCCTCCCGGACGCCACACACGTGCTCCCTCCCAGTCTAAGTAAACGAACGCAATTCACTTAATAATCTGCGAGGGGGCGATCGCACACGCGTATGTCGTCCAAGAAATCACGAAAGAAAGTGTAATTATCTTTTGATAATTTTAAATTTTATAGAAATTCAAATTCACTGCACCGCCGTTTCATTGAAATTTCTATCAAGGCGTGTTTTTAAAATTTATTCGAGTGCATCTGAACACTAATAAGCCAACAAAAAAATTGAAGCTTTTTGATTTACTCGAATAACTCTGACATTCTGAATAGGAGTGAGAACGATATAACTGGAATTATTTTTCTCTGATTTTATTTATTACATATATACACCGATAGCCAATCTAATCCGTTACGTCTGATTCTGATTAGACCATATATTTTGAAACTCAAAAAGGAGAAAAAAAAAAATTTACGAGAAAAATCCGTGCGTGTTGTTTGCGTGAAAAATTTGTTTTGATTCCGAGAGAGAGAGAGAGAGAGAGAGAGAGAGAGAGAGAGAGAGAGAGAGAGAGAGAGAGAGAGAGAGAGAGAGAGAGAAAGAGAGCACAACAAACCGTGCGCTCGACTCTGACAGCGTCGCTAGTCGCGGCTCACCTCCCCCCGATTCCCGGAATCGGCTCGTGCAGACTTTTGCCGGCGAGCTCTCGTGCGTTTCGTTGTCGCGCGCTTTTGTCTCGTGTTAAGACTTTTGATTTTCTATAACCTTCTGATCTATTCTGTAATTATTAAGACACCGCACTGTCTTTTCCTACTATTCTTTACGCAACTCTCATTTTTCTTGTCGATGCGGTAACACAACACACTCCCGAAACCGATCAAAAATTAAACTTTCTTTTGCTATATCTGATTACTACTCTGACTACACCTTACAAAAGCTTGTACTTACGTTTTCTTCTGAAATTTGTCCTCTAGACCTCTGATACGTCTGATTTATTTTCCTCTGAACAAAGATAAAAATAAAAACTTCTGAGTCGTCTTCTTCTCGGTTCTTCCTCTATTCCAGCGAGCTGGCCCACAACCTGTTAGAGTAATCCGAGTTGGATGGTTGGTGAGGAGAACTCGTAATTAAACAAGGCTATATTCTACAACTCTAATATTCTGTTATAACTCTCTTTATTTTCTTCTTATATATATAACTCGGGCGACGGAGCTGTTGCTTCGAGAGCGGTCGGCAGGAGAGTGAGTACTTTGCAGAGCACGCGTGAATACCTAGTGCTGCCCGCATGGTGGCGCTAGATTAGCCCTGTAGTTTACTATAGACGGCAAGCGGCGCGAAGACTCGCCAACAATTTTTCCTACCTATCGATGGAGAATCCAATGCTTGTTACGAATATTAATGACTTAAGTTTGTTCGTATATTATTTTCCAAGTATCACAAAAATATACTGTTTGTTTCAAAATAAATTTTTGATTCGTTATCTCATTATGCAAATAATGATTTTTAAGAAACTTTTAAAACGTCAAATCAATGCTTGTGGTTTGCTCATTTAAAAATTAAAATTAGTTGAAAATTAAACCATGAAAAATAATACAATTAGTTAAAATCAAAATCCAGCACCTTAGAAACTTCGATTTTTGAATTTGGCGCGTGCATTTATTCCGTTTGCATTACCCAATACCGATTCGCCGCCGATTCATCCTATTAGTTATAAATCAAATGCTCAAAATAAAAAAGTAAAAACTTTGTAATTTTTAAATACAAGTCTTTTGGACAATTCATAACTATAAATAATACTCATTTTTATCAATAATACTTTAATGTTACCTCAATTGCACGCACACACACATATAGGATGTACATATATACGATGCATTTCCCCCAAACTTTGTATAATTATAGTACAACAAATAATTCTGTATTTACAAAAAATAATATTCATAGGTGATAGGTAAATCAAGGAAAATAATAATGTCCAACAAAAAAAAAATGCGAAAGTAAAAAACCGCTACAACCGCCTTTTCGACTTCCGGTTTCCAACGGTCGCCGCGTCGCTCGGCGAGAGCGGATTTTCATCTGCTCGCATTCCCGCCGGCGAGTTCGCCGCGCGAAGGTCTTTTTTCTTTTCTACTCAGTGTTTTTACTTTTCAGTTCCAGAAGTCGCATTCAAGAAGCAAATTGCAAAGATTATTAATTATTTATTGAAATCAGAGTAGGGAAAAGTAAAAGTAACGGTAGTAGTATATCGTTTCTTATAGCTCAGCAGTTAGGGCTTTGCATTTTTCGTTTTTCATGATTTGTTAAGATACACGAGTTGGGCTCACTCATTGCCGATTTGCCGGCAATGAGGTAAGATTTGTTGTTACTTTAGATGATTTGCGATGATTATTACCTTTGTTTAACGTAAAAAGCTATTTTATTCGTACACCGACGTACGTCCTTGTCGGCGATTTTATGTGAGTCCCGGCGAGATACGCCCATTAGTAACGGCTTTTTTCGAAAAGTCTAAAATTAGTTTGACATAAGAACAGTTATAAAACAGAGGTGATTAGTTATACAGTGAAGGGATATTTTGTTAGCATAGTACGTCTTTCTCAGCAATTTTATGCGAGTCCCGGGAATACGACCATAAGTAACGGATTTTTTCGAAACGTTCAGAATACGTTTGACAAAGCCGTACAGATTTGAGCAGTTACGAAGTAAAGGGAAATTTTGTTAGCATCGTACGGCTTCCCAGCGACTTTATGTGAGCTCCGAGAATGCGCCCGGGAGTAAGGGTTTTTTTTCTAAAAGTCTAGAATATGTTTGATATATAAGCACAGCTATATAACAGAGGGAATATAAGTAAAAGAATATTTTGTTAGCATAGTAGGGTGTGTCAGTAATTTGACCCAGGGCATAAGAATAAACCCACAAGTTAAAGCTTTTTTAGAAAAGTCTAGAAAATGCTTTCATGAAATATGGCTATATAAAACTGAGGGAATATAGCTATAATGGGATAGCGACATAGCGTCGTTAGCATCATGGAGTTGGAGGGGTATCTCTTACTCTGTGGTTAGCATATGGTAAATCATAATTATAAACATCGATAAAAAATAAATTATGACTTTATTCAGTTTTTTCAAAGTAGACTAGTCGTTTTTATAAACTTTTGCGATCGTATTGTTTGTAAGCTTAACAAATGAAATTTTTTGATTTTATTACACCGATACTATATAAGATCAAAGTTTGATGTTATTAGTACAATTCAGCAGTAGTGTTTGTCATTGGTTTTGCATGACGTTACACTATTTTGATACAGATTACAGTATAATGTAAGACTAGTAAATTCTTTTGAGAGTATTATTATAGTTTTGACTATTCTTATAAAGTTTTTGTAAATAAGTGAACGCCACTGCTCGATTTATAACATACAAAAACTTTATATCTTAAAAAAAATGTATCACTTGTAATGCAGCTTGAAACTATCAGATTTTTAATCCACGAAAATAGCATGTGGTATTTTCATCTGTATATAAAAGTTAGACAATTTTAAACTAAACAGCTATGCTTTTTATGCTTTAGAACCTAAATATCATAAACTTTGAACGGAAATATTTTTCTATGGTTAACAAACGAAATGTAATATTTAATTTTATCGCTTTTAGTAAATATTGATAAGAGTTTCACAGAATCACATTGATAAATGAACAAGCATTTTCAATATTCAAATATAATGAGTGTAAAAAGATTATGAAAGTATTTGCTAAGACTATTGTATATTATGTTTGATGATATAGAATGACGTTTCATAAACCCTCAAAATTGTTTTACAATAGAAATAATATTTATAAAAGTATGCATCTTCAAGGTCGAGAACTAAGGTAAAAAGGTTTTAAATTACAAATGTCGTCAATTTATTATATCATTAATAGGAAAATACTTAGTTTAAGATATAACTGTCATATTCAATATTATTTTGTGTGTACATTTTTATGCCTATAACAAACTATTATTCAGGTATATCTATTTTACATTATCAAATGTTAATGAGTCAATCTGTTGGAGCAAAACAAGGACATCTTTTTGATTAAAAACTGGTGATGTATCTTATATATCGGTATGAGAAATCAATTTATACTTTACATATATGCCTATACACCAAACTATCTTTACGGTTCTCATGATTGTACTGTAATTATACACATATAGTACATGATTTTTAATTTACATAGTTCTTTTTTAGACATTTTAGTTACGATAACACGACCTGTGTGTCTTATTCGAAAATTTACAGATTAGGCCATTAATAATATGCATATGTTTTTGATTCGTTGTCTTGCATTGGATCAAATTTAAACTATTACTGTTTATAAGTGAATGGTTACTTTTGCTATAACTTGCAAAAATAACTGACTTTTTCTAATTAAATCCTAAAAAAAACTCTAGATAACTATTATACCAAAGAATATGAGAAATTTATTAATTTTACAAAATCTGTCCTTACATTTAAATGCATCAAGCCAGAAGCTACCTCCAACAAAAATGCTTTGTTTTTTCCCCCATAAGATAAGGAAATCCCCTAAACAAATCGAATGTGGCCTAGTAATTGTCTTCCTTGTTGTCGAAAGGAGTCTTGACAAAGTAGGTGGTGAGAGTACCTTTGCCTTTGACATAGGTGGGCCCTCGACAGATGAGCTCATAGCCGGCGTTCCTGAGAATTTTAGCAGTATCCTCGGTCACCTGGATCTTACCCATTTCGCCGCAACTGTCCATGCGCGAGGCCACGTTTACCGTGTTGCCCCAGATATCGTACTGAGGCTTCTGCGCGCCGACTACTCCCGCGATCACGGGTCCGTGATTAAGTCCTTGAATAAATTTTGAAAGTGATGTTTCTCTTTGGATAAACTTCTTCGAGTGTGAATGCATGTTATTTTAATTTGTGAAAATCTACTGACCTATTCTTAATTTAAATCGCTGAAAGGATTCTCGGTTGATTTGATCCAGCAAGGTCGTAAGAGAAATGGCAAATTCAACCAGTACTATGACATTGTGTTCTCGTTGTTTGGTAAGATCGATCTGAAATGAATATCCAGGATACAATTTGTGAAAAATAATCTTTTTGAAATAATATTCGTGGTTTCAATATAAAAAAATTATTACTAGTCCGTCACCGTCTTCTTTTCCTGGACTCAGACCGCAAGCAAGCATATAAGTACTACCAATGGTCTTGATCTTTTCGATACTGGAGTATTTGGGTTTCAGCAGTAATTTGTCAAAGTCGCAGATTATCTCGTTGAGTAGCCGCAGGCACTCGAGTCCCTGCTTGTTAATGTCAGTTTCGTCGTAGAACTCCTTGTAATTTGGAATCGAGGCGAACATTACGGCGATACTGTTGTAGCTTTCGTGGTACAGATCCTGGTTAAAAAAAAACAAAAAACTTTTTCATTTATTATATTTATATTTATCACTGCGTAGTATAGGAGCTACCTGAGAAGGATTGATTTTACTGAGCTTTAATGTTATTTTTTATTTTATATTTATAGAAATGAAAACTTATTGCTTTATATTTAAATTTATATTATTTTATTGATTTAAAAGAACTCGAACTGGCTTTTTACGTTTGTTGATTTTTCTTTTATTTGCTTAAGCGTTATTGCAAAATTTACTTCGTATTCCAATGTAAATAAAAAATGCAGACTCAAAAACGGTTATAAGCTTCGTTATGCAATAACAAAAATCAATAAAATAGATTGTGAAGTGAAATCTGACATTTTTTTGAATGCAGTTTTTTGAACATAAGAATCGTGACAACTGCGAGTATGCAAGAAATACATTGTTCACACAAAATTCAAACATGCTTGACTTTATTCAGGGGGTTCATTCTTTATGTGCTAATTAATATGAAACGAGATATTTTCTTTGGTATTTTTTATAACATCTATTTTTCACAAATTTTCGCATTAACATTGGAAGGAAAAACGTGTTTAAAATTAATTCAAGATGACGTAAGCCATGTAACGGTATGTATTTCACTTAATTAGAATTAAGTAACTTAATACGTACACGATACAAGTATTGTATAAGTAGTCCTTTACAGCATAGCGTGTATTAGCGCCCAAGCGTATACCGAGTATGTTAGAAGCCGCGTTATTGGATACAACTTATGATACGACTATCGTACTCAGTTTTGATTAATGCCTTACACATTTTTATGGTGTTCCATATTCCATATATAAAAAAGTCATGACCGGATGAAGTGAAGCCAAGAATGCGTCAATATGATTGGCTCATGTAGTGCGCATGCGTCAAAAGTATCGTTAGAATTTTTTGATTTGTTTTTGATTTCTAAAATTGATTCTAATATTAAAAATGTAATATAATACTATAATACATATCAAATTATAATGTGTATTATAATATTCTAGAGACATTCTACTCTCGAGACTATTCTATTCTCGAGACATAACCTTAAAATTTTAAAAGGAAGTTGGCGACAAAACCGCGGCAATTTTGAAATTTATATGAGCGTGAAATGAATCATATATTGTAAAGTTTGATATATTTCCGTGATAGAAAACAAATATTAAAAATATCAATCAAGTATTTATATTCCATTTAATAAGTTAATGAAATAATTGTCTACTACACTGCGCCAAGTCTAGTATCTGTATATATTTGACGTTATTTTGGTTGAGCTTTTTAGGTTTCAATTTTTAATCATTGTTTTTCTGAAAGACGAAATGAAATCATCTCCATTTCTAATCAAAATATTAAACATTATACAAACGAAGGAAAAGGAAATCATATCAATATTATTAATAGTTTTGATATACAAGTATTTGAAACATTGGAAAAATTCAAAATTACGAAAAGTATATATGAATTTGCGGATAATGAAGTTTTATTTAAAGTTCGCCCAGCAGGCGGATTTATTTTAAAAGAAATAAGCTTTCAAAATTTAGCTGATACTCTACACAAATTAAATTTTTCTATTTGGTGGAATGTTTATGGCTTTTTTCTTATTCAAAAAACAAATGAATTCGATAGCTGTAATAAAGCTTACGACTATTTAAGAGTACTTTGGGATGTAAACATTCTTCATGCTATATTTTTATGTTCCGATTCACATTCTAATATTCAAATTTACACGTTCAATCCATACGGTGTGAATGGTCCAACAACTTGGACTCCTACTAAAAGTTATGTATAAGAAAATGGGCATCCATTGACGTTATTCAAGCGACTTAACAATTTTCGAGGTAAACACATATTCAATAACAGTTTTAACTTATTTAACAATCGTTTTTTACAAATGAGTTTACATTTTATAGATGATTCAACTTCGATTTGCAAGGAACTAGACTATGATAAGACTTGCTCATTATCAGGGTATCCCATTAATATTTGTGTTGTTCATTACTTTTATGATTCGAAAATTTAAGATTCGTATAAAATAAAAGGCATATGTGGTCTAATAATAAAAGAATTATGGACAACTTTAAATATTACATTACAAGTAACAAATGTACCGGATGATTTCGTAGTAGACAGCGAAGGTATTCCAATCGGATCATCATTAATCAATGTTCTCAATGGAAAATACGACATGCACGGGGCCTTTGATTATGCACGAAACTTTTGGCGAAGCGAACTCAACTTGTATATCCAGTCTGGAATGTGTTATATTATCAACAAAAAAATGATGACGCTCGGCGAATTTATTCCTTTCTTATTTTCACTAAATAGTATTTTCACTATTTTTTGTATTTACATAAGCATCGTTATTTTTTTCACTTTATCGTTAAAATTAAACGTCGCCGAAATAGCAATGGATATCTTGCGAGGTGCTGTAGGTGTTGCTATGATGTAAAATCCAGAAAGGATTCTTAGAAGAGTGTTGTTCATATATTTTGTGGTTATTCTTATGATATTCAATTCTTTTTTTCAAAGTGAGCTAAGCTCTTTGATCGTGGCTACGCCACAACTAAAAATAGAAACAGCTGAAGACATGTTAAATCTTGATTATAAGGTATATGCAACTAATTATACTCGTCAATATTTTCGTTCATCTGTACTTTATAATCGAATACACAATACTGATAGTTTAAATACTTGCGTAAACTCAATGAAATATGATACAAAAATTAGTTGTGCGGATGATTGTGAAATGATTCAAAGTACAATAGCTTTACCTAATAAACTTCTTATGACAAAGGACGTACAGCTTCAACAGTATTTTGTATATCTTTTACCAAATGATTATGCGCTTCTTCCACGGATTCGCAATATTTACAACAAACTGTATGAATACGGGATGATTAAATTTCTTAACAACATATATGACGTTACAGTTATTAGACAATTAAACATAGCTAATGAAAATACGTTGAAAAATGTTTCTCTTCGCGATATAGAATCTGCGTTATATTGCTTCTTACTACTTGGCTTGCTTTTTGGAGTTATTGTTATTGCTATTGAAATTTGCTTATCTCTTGTTCAAAGATACAAGCATTCATATGATTTTCGAACCATGAGACAAGGGCCATATTGATTGTTGATATCATTTTAATGAATAGCTACACGTATAAAAATTGCAAAGTATATTCATATTCATCATAGTCAATTTAAAAGAAAATTGTGACTATTCCATGTTGACAGCTGTGGTCAATTATTTTTTCCAATTGAGTATTAGTGAAAATATACAGGATTATATGTATTATACTAATAATGTTATTGATTAAAGGAATGCTACGAAATGTGGCATGCAAATATAGCAACTGATTTTCCACTTTTGCTATATTTCGTAATTTTTGTAACAAATCATGTTAATTAAATCATAGAATATAATAGTTGTATTGTGATTGAAAAGTGTTATAAAGTGTACATTTTCTATGTCAATAAATCATTGCATTATTTAAAGTTGAAGAATATTACTTTAATTATTAATAGCAATTAATATACTTCAATTACCTGGTTTTCTCTGGTCGCTAAGAAATGTCCGGCAACATGAGCCGGTAGAATATTTTCAAGGAGAATCTTATTTATGCCTCTCATTGTTTCTACTTCGTCCTGTTCAACTTTCAGCTTGTTTTTCCAAAGAAAATCTGTACGCGACGTGTATTCGATTCTGCGGTCGAGCACATGTAGAACTAAACCGACCAAAGCTAACAGAAAACCGATTTGGACTAGGTAGTGTACTTTGAAAAATCTAAAAAAGTATACATTTATTTAGTATGCCATCAAAAAGTTAAATTAAAGTTTTTGGCAGATCAAAGAAAAGAGATAAGATGAAATGCACTCTTACTCGTTTCTAGGATCATAGTAGTAATCCTGGATAACCTGGCACTGTGAAAATATGCCGAGAAGCGTGAGAATCGAGATGATCATTACTGAGAGCTTAAGCAGTGATCCTACCCTCAGATGCGTCCAAGCTACAATTAGAGCGATAGCCGCACACTCTACGTACATCTGTGACAAAAATCAGAAGCGTTTAACATTTAGGTAGTTTCAAATGTGTTAAATATCGGCAACAAATTTTGAGAGAAAGAATATAAAATATAGGTAACTGCAACGGTGTTTTTTTTTTTTTTTTAATAAGGCTATATACGTGTAAAAACTTATTGAATTTTGTTCGCTTGATTACTGTTTTTACTTTAATAAACGCCACCAATAAGATTTATTTAAGTTAAAAATACTTCAACACAAAGAGACACTTTATATGATTTCAAATACTTATTATCTTTTAAAAAGTGATTGTAAATAAAATTTTACCGGTGCCATGCTCTTTTCCCAATTAGGATTGACGTCTACGAGACTGACAACGGATGAGGCAACCGCGAGCACAGCCGTGATTAGGTAGACTGATATCCGGATACCGCGGCTGAGTAGGACTCGTTCTTCACCGATGCTGCTACTGCTGACGATGTGGCTGTCGTTCGATGAGCGTCCTTTGCCGTTTCGGCTCGCCAGCCACGAGATCGCTGACAGCATTGACAGACAGAGCAGACCTGCACCAAAGCAGCCGTAGATGGTTATATTCCTATCGAAAGCATGAAAATCAGAATTAGATATAATTAACATTAAGTATTTTCAATTAATGCTTAGTTTATACCTAAACAATTTAATTTTCTTCAGAATATAGATACATCCTTACTAGCTTTATAAGCTAAATTAATCCAATTAGCTGCCTAGTATTACACCAGAATTGGCAAGTTCATGATACTTTTTTACTACAACTAAATTGGAAGTTTTAGATCTCGACCAATTTCCAATTTTAATAGAAGCATTACACAAACATTAACTATTTTCATCTATTTATTGACTCAGTAAAATTTTATTGAATCGCACAATTTTTTAAATAGCTTCTCAAAATGTATTATATAGTTCGTTTAAATTCCTATAAAAATGTTGTGTTATCTATGTCTATAGAATATTCTATGACGCCAGAACGTGTGTTTAAGATATTTTTTCACTGGTTTTATTGGTTGTAAAATTTTTTATAGATCGTTAAGTCTTATTTTGCTACCCTGACCTTCCATATTCCATTGCATTAGGGGACCGCAGTACTTCTGAAATATTTACTGCGGATAAAAATGGTATTCATAAGTTTTTCCCCATGACAAATACGCATTTTTGATTTTTATCACTTTTTATATTCGCTTTTTCAGATGCCATTAAAGAGTTAGTAAAATTACTGATACCTAAGAAAAATCTTTTTTATAAATGTTTAGTTATAATACTTAGTCACTCGCACATCCGCCTGACCAAACCCGTGTTTTTCTACTTGCTATAAAAGAATCCACCCACTCAATGACATTGTCTTACTTTCATTGTTGCATATTGAAATATAAAAATATCTCTTATTCGTGACAATATTCAGGCGGAGATCAGTGTAAAGCCGGATTTGTACAAAAACTAGTCTACTTCGTGGACTCTATAAGAGGTTCGTATTTGCACTCACCCGGGCATATAGACCGTCTGCACGAAGAACATGATCAGGTAGAGGAGAGTTGAGACGAGGACATACCAAGGATATTGTTCATCCCTTTGTTCACGATACTGATGCTCCTGGCCTGTGTCCTTGAACCAGTAAGTCAGACTCGACATACCCTCGCGTCGTCCACACCATTGTCTGGGACAACAGTCAAAATCCGTTATTCGTATTGTTATTATCACTGACAAGTTTATTATTATTCTTGTTTTTTTTTTTAAATTCTGATTTATATACATTTACTATTGATTTTATGTACGGAAACTTTTTTTGTTTAATGCATATTGCATAATAAGAAGCTTACACATTCTAGTATTTTATAGTTATTCTCATCCTACAAGAAATTCTTCTTCACGTCAAAGCTTTAAAGCCAGTGGCACGTGAGGAAAATGTATAAGATAGCAAGCAAGTATACTTTTCTTGGTCAACTTTAAAAATTCATCTAAAGAATCTAAATCGACTCGTCTTGCAAATCTACGATGCAAACATACAGCCATAGATATGTATTTATACGTTTACTACTTACTTAACATCGAAGCACGTGGAGTTGTTATTCAGCAGGTTAGACTCGATCATCGCTATACTCTACAAACATTTTTATTTGTACATCGTGTATTTATTGACGTCTCGATAAAAAGGTTGAAAATAGGTAAAAAGTGCCAGTGTAAACGATGAGAGTAAGAAGGTCATATGATATATACTTACGGTTAGGCCAATGTTCTTGGCAAGAGTAGCTTCAGCGATGTTGGCGAAGGGTTTGTCGGCGCCCCAGCATTCCACGTACTTTGTCATTTTGCTGCTCGGCCTTGATCTGAGAAAAATTCATTTTTCAAACTAGGAAACTCAATTTCTATAGAAACATTTTTAAAACTTCTTATTATTGATCGCAAATAGTTTTGAAGTTATTTGATCAACTGTTAAATAATCAAGTAATTGTTGACCACCGAAATTGATAATAATTTAGGCAACAAACGATCAAATAGCAAATTTGGCATTTACTATTCCAGAGACATCGATTCTTTATATTTAATTATCAAGATCAGATTGACCAACAATGAACAAAACCATTATCAGTAAATATTTCCATACAGTTACGTATTGCTTTATAAACAATAGAAGAGCTGTTGAAACATTATATCTTCTATTAAAATCCAATAGATCATAAAAATAAATAGTTAAAAAATTTACGAAAATACCGTGAACATTCAGGATACATTTACAAAAGTTTATACATGACAAAGAAAGTTTGCGTTACCTGGAGGGTATTGGACCGGGACCTCGGTTTAGCTTGCCGTTCTCTAGTTCGCCGTCTTCCTTGTTTTTCTGCGGTCGAAATACTATAGAATTAGTAGCGCCCAGTTGGTACAAGTGCGAGAAATTCACTTGAATTGAATTAATTTCTAAAGCGGTTTTGCAATGCATTTATAGAGTAGACGAATCATGTTTTTTGTGACCTTTTGGGAGCGTATGTATAATGGTAAATTAGTTTACTTTATTCTTTTACTTTAATTCATGGTACACAAATTATTTTCATCATCAGTGCTGACCGATACTTATTGCTTTGAATTGAGCAGCAAAGTGTGTCAAGAAACTCGAGACCCAATTCTGTTTCGTTCTTTAAACCGCCATGTTCGATTAGTTAGTTAGATTTCAATACAGGATATATATCCGTATAATGTACCTTAGGAGGAATGATGAGGAAAGTTTCAACTTTGTGCTCTGCCAAGTACGCTTCGCGTGAACCTCCGTTTCCGGGCTCCACTTCGAAACGATCGCCGAGCTGCAGTAGCGTTGCTTTCGTCACGTGAACTTTTCTATGAATTTATTTAATTTCTAAGTTATTATTATTGTTAATTTTTTTTCAAGAAAGTTTCAATATTTTAAAACATAAGTATATTGGTGTCCGAAAAATCTAAATGAACATCTGATAATAATGTCATAATGACGCTTGTTATTATTTTAAAACTGAAGAAATTTTCTTTATCACAGTGAATTGTAAAATAAATCAATTTCCTATAATACACTTCGTAAACTAATGGGAACGACGCTATACTATAGGTTAAACTACCTTGCGCATATCGTCATGCACTGTGCCTCGTATTTTGCGCTTGACGTGCGACGTATATGTGTATGTATTATGTAGCGACGCATTGAGGCCAAATTAAAGGGGGGACGCTTTATGCGTAGGTGCCAATACTAACCCGGGCAGACCACCACTCTCCATGTGATTAGCGAGAGTGACATCGTCGCTCCAGACGTCGAATTGCCATTTCCGTAGTCCGAGCACTCCACACAAGACGTTTCCGGTGTGGATGCCGATTCTCATGTCGACGTTGAAGCCCGTAGCCTCGCGCACGAATCTGTAAACACGCACATTTCGACCATGAGTGCTTAAACCTTGATGCTTCGATATGCTTTTATTCTGTTGATTATACACGTTGGTATTATGGAGAGAATGGTCCTATTGAGGATGATTGAAATTATCGATTGCAATACATGTGTGCACCTCCGTTGAATTATGATTTTTCAAAAATAGTTTATAACATCGAATTGTAATTTAATGCACGTATTTGATGAAGGTTTTGCACTAACTTGAAAAAATAAGGATTAGAAAAAAAGTTATCGATTCATTTAAGACCTCGGCTGTGGGATAAGAGATAAGAAATCTCCCGATGCTGTGCGCATTTTAAAGCGCACTTTAAGGTAGAGCTTCCTCCATATAGCTCTCTTGTAATTATTGAACGTCGCATTCTTTGTGTAAATTATGAGCCTGGCTTTACTTAATCGAAATCTCTTACGCTTAACCCAATTTTATGATTAATTTTTTTTCCATAAACAAATTATGGTACGTAATAAAGTACTAAACATTCTTATAAGAATTTATTGAGAATTTCATTTTTTTTATTAATAAACTTTCCAATTTTTTTAGCATATTTATTTTATTCATTAGCAATCTCAAAAATTAGAGGAGCTAAATAAAATTGTCGAAGTAACCGTGCTGCAACTTTTTATAGCTAACTTCTCAATTCGATTTGCATTTTAAAAAAAGAAGAGTTTCGTTACAAGCTAAATTCTCGTGGAGATATTCGCAACAAATGCGAAACATTTCCAAATTAAACCATCCGTTATATACGTGGTATTTACATTGCTTGATAGTACAATTTTGTTTGCATTACCGAATAGCTTCAATCATCTGCAGTCCCATGTTGACGCAATTGTAGGCGTGATTTGGGCGCGACACAGGAAGTCCCGAGACGCAGTAGTAACAATCACCGAGGATCTTTATCCTCATGCATTGATTGTCCTGAAACAAATTTGAAAAGAAAACACTATACTTCCAACAAAGTTTTGAACCAATTTTTTGCGCATTGTTCTATAGTTTTTTTTTCATTCTCGCTATATTATTCAGTTTTTCCAGGAGAATAGAGCGAGAAAATTTGCCCTGAGCAACCCGTGGCCTATTACGAAACGATTTTACGATCGACGCTTTGCTCAATCTCTTGATGCCATTAACTTTTGTTGCAACGAGTCATTCGTTAAGTTTCTCAATGAGGCGAGACACTGCAACTTTTGTTTTTGCTCGGTGGCATTAGGAAAGTAATACTGACTCGTATAAGGTAATGCTTTCATAGTATGAAATTTAATTAACAAGATCTCGTTTAGGACAGCGACTGTCTAGGTGACGCAGTATGCTTTCCAATAAGTGTTTTTCATCTCTTTACGTCACTTTTAACAGTATGGTAAAAAAACTCTAGTAATCGAATATCTGCTAAACAAATACACAGTTAAACAGTAATATCTATTTGCATTTAGGAACACAGTATCCCTGCACATTTTGCACGAAAGTTTTCAATCGTAAGCCTTGCAACTATTGTTCCTAAAGTACCACGAGGAGCTGCAGGACTTCGGAATATTACACCTCTACGGGTATGCATGCCATCGTCTTCAAACAATGACGCCCTGAAAGGAGCTTCCATGCACGCAATATTATCTCTTGTGAATAACTCGAGCAGAAAGTTTTTCTTTCCTCTTACCTTCCCCTTTAGATCGCGCGCAAACATTTGAATTTTGGCCTTATTCGTAAACTGCTTCAGCTTCTAACTGTGGTTTTATTTTAAAGCAATCTTTTTATATTATTATTAAAAGCTATAATTTCTGTGATAGTGCAACACTTAATTATCGGTGGATAATATATTGAGTACACAAGCAATACCGGTATGTGTGCCACAAAGCTGCGGGAGAGAAATTTAATTGAGAACCCAGGTATATAAATACTGCTCAACCGTTAATTTTCAGCCAAAAGCAAGAATTGTATATGACAAAGACATTTACCGCTCATTTATCCTGACACTTAAATACAAAGGACTTGATTTTCGTCAAGGTCCTGTCAATACTCTACTTCTGCTTGATTCCCAAATCTTTCTCAGCATCTAACACCCGTTATGTACACTTTCTATCTCTCCTATATAGCCGAACAATAACCCATCTGGACACCAGCGCATTGACAGGATTATGTGCGCATAAGCGCAATTTGAGCAAAGTAAGCTGTTGCTCTTGCGCCTCCCTTTCATTGTTTATATACATGCGCATACGTATCGGGTGTGTGCTTGTATGTATACGGGTATAGATATACAATACGGCAGGGCACAGGTGAGCGACGTGCGCCCCTATATAGGCGGCTGCATTAGCTGCATCATCGATTGCTGGTCTGCTAAAGCCCGCCGCTTGGCGTCTAATGCACGCACGCTCGATTGCGAATAGAACGGGACTCGGAGCTACCGCACATCCTTGCGGAGCCTGCACGCCGCCTGACGCGTGGGTATTAGGGCTTACGCTATATCGTGTGTGTGACTCTAATAAGAATTTTTCGGCAAAGGAATTGCCAATTAGAATCGATACTTTCATAGTACATCACGATGCATGTGACCTAAGTAGCACTTTTTTGCACGGCGTGAGGTTAGGGCCCGAGCGTAGCGAGAAGTGTTACTTGGGTAACGAGTATCGTATAGAATTTTATAGCACAGCCTACCTAAGCCCGCTGTCACGCCTATTCGTGTCATAAGCAGTCCTATTTTGCACAGTGAGGTTAGCGCATGAGCGTAGCGAGTGAGATAAACACGGTGCAAAAAAGGACTACTTGGGTCATGGATAGGCGTGACTTAAGTGTGGGCTTAGGTCACACTGTGCTATTATGGATTTTGAAAAACCGCTAAATGTCTTTTGATTATGTTTTCAAATTTTTCGTTGATTTATTGTCAATTAAAAACATCATTTTGATGTGTATTAGACCAATTAAAGTATACATCGATTTCAGTATCATCACTAAGAATAAAAAGTTCATCCTTGTCAGCAATACTTGTTTTAGGTGAAATGTTTGATTAACGGTTTCAAAAGATCTCGTAGATTAAATACTTTTGCTATTTACTTTACGGATGATATCCATACATATATATGCGTACTCATCAGAAAACATCGTTCTAATTTGTAGTAGAACGCATTTCTATATGAATGTATAATCGCTGCATTCAGGCGATTACATATCTATCCAGAAATCAAGTAGATTATATTTGCGGCATTGCTATTATCAGCGTAACATTTCATCTTTCATGTTTCAGGTCCGGACTTTCCCAAGTATGCTATCCATCTGGATGACCAACAGCATCGCCAACAGCGGTGACGACACCCCTGCAATTTTCTCCGCGGTCTTTGTCATCACAGGCCTCAGAAAAAAAAACGCAGGATGAAATTGTTGATTCCTAATTTCTTTCACGGGCTTCGTGGACCTCGGTCTTCGGTTCTACTCGTTCGCGGGTTCGGAGGGTTCTCTGAAGTTCTGAAGTGCGTGAAGGAAATGAGGGATGGGAGAGCGTCATCGTTTACGATTTGGGAATCCGTGATAAGTAAGAAATATTTCTTTATTTTTATTATTTATATAATTAAAAACATATTAAGCGTGAATTAAGTTAACTATAATGAATATTACTAATACTGGTGATAGTTGGCTTATTACGGCAAAGTTAGTTGATGATAATCCTCTATTTGAATACACATTTTAATATTAACGTATATAAATCATTGCATGTAGGTATTCAATAATGCATATGCCAGTCGAATGTGTGGGAATAACTAATCAACCCTTGTACACCTGTTTAGAATTTATTCATCGCACCTATATATTAAAACATTATTTGGAGTAAAATAAAAAAATTAGTCGGCGTGTGAGTCACCATTTCCCTTACCATCTCGACACGACAAACATCCTATAACAACAAATGCCGAGCAATCGGATTGCACAAAAAAAAACTGACCCCTCTACATTATTTGCCCTCTTCTCGCCTCATGCTCCAGTTTGAAAATTTCTCGCATCCCTCCCTTCTCCACGTCCCAGTGGACGCTATACGTGTCCCGGTAACCGGTGCTTGCATTATTCCCTGCGCACCATAAATTCCGATCTACACGAGCCGTTGTAAAACCCATTGGCGAGGACGACGCGCGCACACACACCGTGATATCAGTTTAAAGGTGGAAACGACGCTTCCTTTTATGCTCTGCCTCTGTGAGTGTGTAAATATATATTTTTTCTGTTTCGGTTTTTATTTCCTTTTTTGGTTTTCCGAATGAAGTCTGTCACTTCGAAATTTTTTTGATAAAAGAAAGAGTTTATTGGTCGGATCGTAAGGTAGTTGGCTTTAAGAGCAGATTGGGAGTGGAATATTGTTTAATTAAAATTTTGGTCAAAGATATTGGATGGCAGGTGCATGTAAAGTTAACGCTGCGTAATTATGATTGTAAAATATTACGATTTCCCGTTATCATCTGGTACAAAAATGAAGTAATTTTCCAGGAATTGCAAAATTAATGGAAACTTAGATTTGAAAAGTTTTTTATAAGTTTTCAAAAGTAATCTGATTAAATTTTGTAATTTGTGTCCTATAAATTGAAGAATGTGCGCAGTAGTGATGCATCGGGTATGGTCAGACGTCCAAAGCTTGAATTCTTTTAGCATTTATGTATAACGCAAGTTTTTATTAGCAAAAAATTTGTCATGATATTTTTAATAAATCTCGTCTACACTAACGTCTACCATTTTTTCTTTTATTGCTGTTATATTATTACTGGAAATCTGTCGATGTATGTATGTCTTATATGAATACCCTACGCCTACGTCGTCTACCTCAAAATAATAACACTATATTTAAGATATGAATGGGCATCTGTATATAATAGATAATACGTATATCCGCTTAAAAATTCCATTGTATAAAATTGCACCCTGCACCTGAACGCTCATTTATAAAACCTAGCTTCTTTTTCTGCTTCAGATGGTCATTTTTCTCGTAAATTTTTTCGCGTGCTTTACCAACAAGGTATGCGTATATTTGTAAAGAAAGAATCGACAGTTTTTTGCTTTTACTTTGCGATCGTTTTATTATTATTATTATTTTGAAACAGCACTGTCATTGTTGTAGGAAACGTGGAAAATATTTATTCAACAAATCAATTTGTAAGCAGGGTACGAAAAATACAAAAAATTTTCCTCGTCTTTCTGTTGTATATTTTTTATAAAACAGCCTTTAAACGTAAAGTAGTTACAAGCCATACAGCTACAAATAGAAAAAAAATTACAAATCAAAAAATGTTTAAAACAATTTATAAGAAATATTACATTCTTTGAATCAAAAAGAATTTATGAAACAAATATAGTAATAAGCGTATGCAGACCATTTTGGTTACTTATGAAATGTTTCGTCGACGATGCGATCGTTGGAGCGAGTAACGTTGATTTAATGGAACTTGCTTTACGACTATGTGTCTATCAAGCCCAAATGGCATGAATGGTCACATTTAAAGATTTTTATGACTCACACTGGCGAGCATGTGAAAGTGATATCGTTTTTATATGGCGAATAGCCCTTTTTTTGCTTGTCACTTTTTGGAGGGTCCTCTTTTATTGAAATTCTAGTTGATCTGTAGTTTTTTCGCAGTGAAAAGAATATCCGTTACTGTGCGTGACATCAGAAATCAAAGTTTATACGGTAGATTAGAAAATGCATACGGGGAGTTGGAAAATTATTTTAAGTCATTGTCTTCGATTAAATTCTACTTTGAAAAGTAAACCCTTATTAGTTATATCATAATTTAATAGTATCAAACATTATCGATCAAAAGTCACAATTTTTAGAATATCATATTTCGAGTAATCGTTGAATATTCATGTCTTTAAATTTCATTTCAAAATCGTAAGTTCGTACAGAAATCAAAATTCTATTATCAACGCGTCAGCAGCGGGTACGGCGAAATAAAATTCCGATTCCAACTCGAATAGACAGAGAGAAGATGCGAAAAATTTCACGCTGCGTTCGCATCAAAATCTCACTTCACGACGAGTAACAAAAAGTGCAAATGCATCGTCGACACATAACGAAAATAAAGGAGGACGAAGGGGATTCATTTCGATCGCGCGTATTTCATGCGACGGAGCGCTTTGGCTCTTCCTTTCAATTCCACAAATGCTTTCGTATAAAGCTTATTCCATGATCGGAAGCTTATTTTTTCAGGATTTTTGGAATTTCGGAATCCAATAATCAATGTCATTGTCTCTTATTCATTCAAATTGCATTGTGAAGTGAATATTAAAAATTCTATAGCTGTGTTCCTATAATTTTTTACAAAGATTCTCCTATAAGTCTTATTTTACTCTGAAAAATTACGTACACTCACGAAGATTGAGCTCGCAAAGTAATATGCCAGCGAATGCTTCAATGAATTTTCAAAAATGTTTCAAGGTGTATAGGCAAGGGAAAATGTTCTGAGATGCAGTGCGCGTTCGTAAACTTTGAGAAGTTCGATATCGCGCGATGGGCCAATTTGATATTATCGTACGTATGCAGTAGGATATGATGAACGCTGTATCGAGAAAATAAGAGAAAATGCGGAACCTGTCTTTTTTATTAGAAACATTCGCAAGGATTGCTTCGGATTTTTCAGAGTAAAACAAGTATTGTACTAAAATGTTTTATAGCTAATAATTGCAGTTGTCACTGATAGAGTAATAAATACTATTATAAATTTAGATATAGTTTACAAATAAAGTAGAACTTAATTTATGAATAACTGCGCAATTATAACAGTTTACCGAATGATAGTTTAATATTTAATCTGAAAGCGTATTGTATACGAATAGGCTGGTGTTCGCGTATTATACGTCTCCGCATAAAATATGTATCACGGTTTGATTCTCGCGCCTCTTGATGACGAGTTAATTATGGCGCGCCAAGAAAAGAAAGAGCGCATGCGTAAGCCCTTCTGCGGTCTGAGATCGATTAGTGCGCGCGAGAGCGTCAGATTCGTTTCGGCATCGATCGAGAGCAGTGTGATCCGAAGCCTAGCCTCTATTCTCGTGTAGTTTTTGTATTGTGCCTGTAGTAATCGCTGTAATTTGAATTATATTTGTTAGTGAATCACTCGCGTGTGATTCCTCCCTTATTTCTATAATTTGTGTAAATAAAGTGCCTGTAATTCGATTATCTACTGCGTAAGTTAAATTAGATAATAAGTTTTGACTTTTGTATTTTATGCTTGCATAAATTCATTAATTTACTTGATAAATAAATAATTTCTATTTCACTAGCTTGCTCAGGCTTTTCCCTCTGTTCCGTGAGGGTTTTTATGCCTAAGCAAGTTACTGTTTATATTTAGTTTAACCGCGAAATTGTTGCATTTTTTATTTAAGAACCCGACTACTCATTCCTTTTCCCACTTCCTTCATAAATGTAATTTGACTGTTTTCAGCTGGAGATATTCCGAAAGAAGTATATAGGCTGGCTTTAGCTTTTCTATGCAGCCTATTCTTTTTTCAGAGGCGTTGGAGTTCAACCCGGCCTTCGAGCGCGCAAGTTGGAATTTCCAGTGATAATATACAATTTCATCGATTTTAACGAGCCTCGCGAGCGCAAGTGCTGCGCATGCACTTGTTGCTCATGCTTGCCTGGCGCGTTGCATCTGTTTATTTGACTACATGTGAATTAAGAGGTTGAGGTTATTCGTGAGTCACGAGTGGGCGCCACCTATACTTTGCCGAATTATGCATACGCATAAATTCCTCATTAAAGTATTGAATGATCTTGTAACCTACATTTCCATGTTAAAATCGTTTTCATAAAAATGCTCGCGAAAGTTGCTAATCGTATAGTAATCGTATTATCCGTGCATTTGAAGAGAAAATGAGAATTCTCGCCAAGGTATAACAATTTTACGTTTATGACGCCTAAAAATACGTTTGCGCTCGTTTCGTTATAATTAACTCTGCATCAATTAGTGTAATGTTATTGCCTCGCGCGACATTGTTATTCTTGTAATTTATACGCGTATCCGAAAAAGTTTTACGATCGAGTTAATTTTGAGATTAATTGCCACTTGAAAAATGGTGAAAATCAATGTCCAGAAAATGAATCACCCCAACTGACCTCAATTCGTCAATCCCATTTGTTTGCATACCATTAGAGATGAAAAAAGGTACTGACCTGGGCAATTTGGTCGAAGCGTCCGAAGAGCTCGTTGAGCGTCTTGACCAGATCCGATGCAGACAGCTGCTCCGACAGTGGCGTGAAGTTTACTATGTCCGCATAGAGAATACTAGGGTGAACAGAGAGAACAGAGTGAAAAAATGGGTCATGGACATTGTTAAGCTTCAGCTCTTATATTTACGCGAATTCGGAAAGGCACTTAAAATATTTCTATGAAACAAGTGTAGAAATCTAAGGTGTATTTATTTTCAACGATGTAACACTTGTTTAAACTTTGTAGAAAGAGTTAGATTTTTCGCTGTATACGAGACAACTTAAAAGGACAACTTAAACTTTCTCAGCTGGTGAACAAATTATCGGAATAAATGTAGACGTTAAAGGTTATCAAAAATTGCCTAGGCTTTGAGAATAAATTTGCATGATGATTTATCAATCAAAATAATCTCTCTGTTCAAGCACTTTTAATCTGGCCTACAATTTGTTGATCGTCAAAACTTTTAATCCCGAAGATTTATTCTGCAGACGCAGTGTTATGCATTCGAGATGGAACAGAAATAAAATATGAACGAGAGAAAATAGTTTATGGTCATGTGGTACATAGTTTTGGAATAGTAAGCGGGAGTAAAATCTAAAGTCGCTTAAGAGTTGTGATGTATATATAGCTTACCTCACGTTGTTGTGACGTTGCACGTACATTTCGTGAAATCTTGTTTGCTTATGTTTACTGACCTCCTGACATGCGTCAGCCATTTTCAGCATAATACTGCGCTTGACCTTGACAGACGCATGAACATATAATTATTTGATCGTGCCATTTCTAACGAATTGAAAAATAGAATCAGTTTCACTAGGAATCATTACTAAATCTTTAGTATCTTAATATTAAAATGTATATTCCCTCTATGATGTAAAAATTTAACGAAAAATAAGTTATTTTGCGACATCAAACGAATTTTAAAAAGTATTCTTTTCATCTCATCTTAGTCGACTAGAAACACAATAAAAATAAAAAGTTAGTTTCGAAGACATGATGGATAAGCATAAGAGCTGAGAGAATGGCATGTTTAACGAGAGAAACTATGGAAATAGAAGCTCACCTCGGCGGCGATGTAGGCAGGAATGACGCTGAGCAACAGCTGCTCCTGCTGCTCGCGCTCGCACTCGAGCTTGATTCGCGACTCGATTATCGTCTTTGTGCTGGCAAAAGTTTGTCGGTGGGCGCGCGAGGTTAGAACCCGGTAGTACAGGCCTGCGATCAGGGCTGTCAGTACGAAGAACACGTCGCTCTCCACCTGTAATTTTTTTTTCACGCTACGTCAGAGGGATCTAATTTCGACCAGAAGTTTAAGCTTAGGACACAAAGTTCATTTTAGAAGTATATGTACATCTTCATCAACACTCACCTCATACACCTTCAACTGTTCGTCGTAAACCATCGTATAGACTACGATCCGCTTGATAAAGTACAGTGCTGCGAGACAGAACCCAACTAGCGAAGGCCTGTGCCTTCTGACCCTCGGTAGTGTAGCCACAACTGCGAGTACGGCCACGAATGCGGGAACGGGTGCTCCAAGGGCCAGGCAGCCTAGTCCTAGCAAACAGCTCGCAAGTAGGCCCAGTAAGATTCGGGTTCGACGCGAGCTCAGACTGGTCGGAAACTGGGCGACGATTAATAGAGAGCCGGCGACGACCAACATTATCACGAGAGTCGCTAGAGGGAGTATCACTCTTTTTAGGCTCTCGGCATCCTAGAATAGTAAGAAAACTTCAGTATAGAATCAACTCGTCTACTCGAGTAGAGAAAAATATGCGCGGTGGGCGCGCATCAGATGCGCAGAAGATTAAAACTCGTTCGTCCCCACCGGGCCGCCGCGACTTCTCTCCCTCCACTCTATTGGGTTTGGACGTGCGGAGTATATCAGACTTGTACGCGTGTCTATGCGCGCACTACTGAGATCTTTCGTCGTTTTGGGTAAATCCTACTGAAGTGAGTTCAGTAGATTCAACGGTTTTTTCTCCCGTGAAGTAGGTTTTCGGTTCACTTTGGAGTGTTTGTGAGTTTTATCTTATTGGGGATACATGACCTTACAAACAACTTCAGTGTATCTTGATTTTGTTTTTAATTTTCTTAAAAGAAGTTCGTCTATTTCAAAGTTGATTTAACCGTTATATAGAACTGATTACATTTAATATTGGTAAACTCCATCACTGCTATAGTCGACTTAATATGTATACTGCATTTGTCTAAATAGTAAATACATTACTACACATTTAGCAAATGTCTAATAAGCGATATTGACTGAGAATTGGGCAATGAGATCTTGTATATAATATAATGTAGATTGTTGTATGAAATAATCTGTATTTTTTGGAACAAAATTAGAACAAGTAAAAGTATCTTTCTCTTGTAACTCGTACACCCTTGTTTGCCTTATTTTCACGAAGACACTTGTCCTATATAAATTCAAAATAAACTTATTCGCTTTTATTCACACGCTATATCGTGCTCGCATATTCTACTCTCGCGAATCCATTATTTTTGTCAAACCACTAAAAATAAAGAGAATCAGAAAGACAAAACGAGAACAGCGCACGAGGAGGTGCTGAATTATCCATAGAAAGCAGATGAAATGAAAGCTCTGAATCGGGACGTCACGAACCTGTCGGATGTGGTGTGCCGGCGACGTCAATAACGCTAAAGTATAGTGTATACATCGCAGGAATTCCCACGATGTTTTACCGTTGTGCGTTAGACCTATAGGAGACGCGTCGATGTTTCGGTTTTACACTGATTTATTTGTTTACTTGTGCAGGTTATTGAAGAAGAAAATATTCAGATCGTTCATTTAATCAAGATTGATATTTTTAACCAAGAGAGATAACGTACGCTTTTGAAAAATCGTTTTTCTTTGGCAGTCGAATTACTCTGCTAGATTGCTTCAATGATCAGAGACGTACCTATATTATTTTCAACTGAACGATCTTTTTTGCCCGTGTAATATGAGTTCGTTGAAACTACATTTAATTAAGTGTATACAGCCTGATGCAATTTCGAAACGGCGTAATTCCATCAGTAGTATTAAAATCGAGAATCATTTACTTCGTATGTGACGTGATTGTGCACTGGAGTGAAAATTCAACTATTTATATGAAACTTTTCCAGTCCAATTACTTTGATGTATTGCGATAAAAAGTTAGTCCGCAGAAAAATGTTCCCGTCAACACAAGCTAACGATATTCATTGCAACGTGGTGCGTCACTCTAGAGCGACATTAATTTGTGATTCCCGCGCGTAATGTTTTACGACAATAATCCAAGCATTAAAAAAGAAATGCTCGAGCTTAATCGTATAAATCGATTGCATGTTTCATTATACTGATGTGAAATCGCATTTGCAACCGCAGCCATTATTCTCCGCTCGACTGGTTGGTCGTGTCGTCTCAGCCGTGCGCCCTTAAGGTGGATATCGATCGCTGGTATGCGTAAAAACTCGCGAGCGTCGTCAGCAGTGAATTAAAAGCTGCGCATAAAAAATGCATCTCATTATCCGAAGCTGCTATGTATGCGCTGTGAAAAAAAAACAATCAGTGTTCGATAAAATTCATATTGAAACGCCTTTTTGACGTTTGACCTATACGACGATTCGATTGAAATGTAAATTTTAATTTATTCTACTTTTTTCTTTTTCAGGTTTGAATTGTGTTGATAACTCGTGCTAAATTTGAATGACATATAAAGATTGAGAAAAATTGAAAGAAGGAAATGAAAGAATACTAAAGGTATAGTATATTGTGTACCAAGGGCGTAAAGTGGGATTTTTTAGCCCGAGTGTGGATTTTGCAGTACGAGTCAAGGCGACTTAGCCCGAGCCGAAGGCGAGGGTGTTTACGAGCCGCAGACGAGTACTACAAAATCCACGAGGCCAAAAAGTCTACTTAGCCCTTGGTGCACACCATATTTTATGTAACGCGCGGACGTATTTTCGCGTTTTTTCGTACGTGTTAAGAGGGACTGATGTGACTATTTTTTGACACGGCAACCGTGCTCTTGTCTTGTTCAAACATTATATAAAAGTCAAATTCATTTTTTTTTTTGTAAATAAATAATTGATTTTAACAGTACCGAATTTATAATGAGAAAATTGGAAAAAATGAAATAAAGTATTATGTACAGGGTTTTAATGAAAAAAATAAGAAATTTCGACAATGTTAATGTATATTTAATTATAAATTATATATTGTTCAAGAACATAACAGTTTGTAGTAGGTAGGCTAGGCCAGTTCTGGACCACTTACCTACCGTCGGTAAGGTAGATATCTAACCCAATAACCCAATAACCCAAGTTATCGACAGAGCAACAGAACAATAACCCAAGCCCGGGGAATCCCAGAGGGGGTATACGTTTTAGATAGGACCCAAGACTGGGAATCCTAAAGGTGAAAATTAATTCAAAAAAAAAAAAAAAAATTGAAAAAAAAATTTTTTTTTTATTTAACTTTTTTTTATAAATTTTTTTTTAAAGATATTCTCAGAATCTCTTGTATCCTTCTCGTTCAGGTAGAGAGCGTGTGTTGCTGGAGTACTTCTCGGTCAGCTTACTTTTCTTCTCATCTGCTTCTTGTCGGTTCTGAGAAGTATCCTTATTTTCAAAATCAGGAAGTGAAGTATACCTCACGTTGCTCTTCTTTTCTCGATCCATGTCTATCTCTCTCTATGGATGCTGGGAGAATCACAGAGTATTTATAGGTGTCCAATCCATGTAAACGTTGTCCAGGTAGAATTTTTTCATCATCATCAACGAAGCGGGGCTTCTCCATCTGATTGGAAGTTTTCACCGTCCAGATGTGTTTCGGTGTAGCTGGAAGCAGCGGATACTCGAACAACTCCCAACTGCGAAAGCTCATGGCAATGGGTCTATCCTTCTCGATGTAATTCAGAAGACGTATCTTGTGAGCATTGGATGCCAACACATACGGCATGAGCCATTCGATTCTCGTTAAATTAATCTTGAAATCTTCAAAAGTAGCTGGATTACCGGCTGCTGATTGAACAACAGCATTTAAATCGTTTCTCTATCTCGTGATTATGAGCTCGTGCTTGACGTTGACCACGATCTTGCGATAATCTTCGGCGAAGTCGAGGATCATGCTCAGAGGAATGTATACGTCAAAGTAGCCCTCGTTGTTGCTCAAACTCAACGCTGTCTCCTCGACGTCGAGCCATCCCGCGTTCTCCAAACTCTGATTGGGATTGATGGATATCCAACCCTTCATTAGGGTAGTCAAGCCAACATTTTTGCATCTGTCTATCTCGATAGCGTTTATCTCATATCGAACTTCCTCGAATAGATGACAGATGGCGTTATTGACTAAGCTGGTATTCTCTACCACACTATTATCAGCTTTGACGATTCGACCGCACACGTGCAATGAACTGCGTGCTAGCAGAAGACAGAGATCTTGATGTTGAATGGAGATGCGGATCTCGTCGCTGTTGTTGTAAGTGCTGGCTGTGTACGGCTGGTTCGCGTGAATCTCGTAGTGCGCGACTGACTCGTCAAACGCGACGGGTGTTTGAATGTTTAGAATCTCTTCCATGCCAGTGACAGATGAATACACACTTCAATCTTTTCCACCAACGACTCGCAAGCCTAGACTTTTCAGAAATTGAATGTTTCGCCGTGTTAGCGCTTTGACTGCTCGTCGATGACTGATAGTTGGTCGAGGTTTCGAGCTCCTTATATACCCTGGTAAAAATAACTTATTAAATCCGATTCGAAAGATAATAGGGTTTAATTGGATTTCTTAATCGGAAATTATCGAATTAAAACCTATTTAATCGATTAAAATCTATTTAATCTGATTATAAGTTTTAGTCGGTTTTAATCGGATTTGAACAGTTGTGTTTTTAAATAAAATGTTATATTTGTTGAAAAATACAACTGATTGAATCCGATTAAAACCGACTAAAACTTATAATCAGATTAAATAGATTTTAATCGATTAAATTGGTTTTAATTGAATAATTTCCGATTAAGAAATCCAATTACAACCTATTACCTTTTTAATCGGATTTAATAAGTTATTTTTACCAGGGTAGCTGCTACTGTGATTGTACACGATACCCATCCTCAGACTTGCTTCACATGCAATCTGATAGTTATGACTTCCTCTCGAAAATTCACCAAATTACCGTCCTGGTCGACTATGCGCACTTGCAAGTGATCTATGCTCTTGACAGCGATTGGAAGGTAGATTACCCGCGATGGAACTTCGATGATCTTGTATCCTGGTGGTACTGCTGGGAAGAACTCGTGTATCGTGTTGACTCTTTGACTGTTTATATAGGCACCCAATGTGATGTTGCACTCGACGCGTATGCCGTTGACCTTGAGGATACGCACAGGTAGATCAGAGCTGTGAGTGACGTTTGCCTCGAGGATGCGCCTTTTGAAGCCCAGTAGCGAAGCTATGGAGTCAGCTGGACGGAAATCAATGGCGTGACTGCACTTCACGACACTGCGTAACGTATTGTTATTTGGTTTGAGACTGATCGATATACCTTTTAGAGCTAGTAACTCGTGAAGAGCTTTCTCTATGTCTTCGATCTCGTAGCTACCCGTCGCTACAGTAACTTCCTCTTCGCCTACGTAGAACTTGTTCTCACCTGTATCGATGTTCGGTATGATATTGAAGGTAAGAAGTTCAACTAAACCGAGAACGTACGTCTCGTTCGGTGAGAGCTCGATAGGCGGAAAATACTCAGCTTCGAGTACGGAGGAGTAGCCTGACAGAGTCAGAGTCAGTGATGACTGCTCTATGGATGAACTCATAATGAGGTGAATCTACTCTCGCTGGTCTTTATATAAGCTTACCCCTCTCTAGTTCGTTGCACAAAAACTTCAGACAGAGGTGACCGCAGTCAAAGGTGTCAAAGATCTGATACCTCTCGTGATTGTAATGGATCTCATCGACGCCGAGATACAGCATTAAGTCCCGACGTGGTTGTAGATCACCGAAACTGTCGAAGTAGACGACATGGTTGCCACGTTTGCGATAGGCCACCCAGTGCGTTCCAGGTCCACTCGCGTTGTCCAGATTAACGATCGCTGACTCACGATACTGCGGACCATCAGGCAACGAGTCACGCATGTACACTCCGCGGAAGTGAGGAATCTTCAGCAGTTTGGCGAATTTCATCAAGTCGATGTTGGAGAGTGCTCTTTGCGGCAATCTCACTTCAAGGATCTTTTTTTTTTCGTTTTCGTCACCATGTAAAGGCCAAGTCCGGTTTTGTATGGTTTCAAGTAGAGACCTTTACCAAGAGCGATGGCCTCCATCGTCTGGTTGTGGCGCTGACTCTCGGCCAAGTGTTTCTGAGCTGCCTTGAAATCGTTGACAGCTTTTGCTATTCCAGCAGCACCACCTGCCAAAGCACCCGTTGCACTCAAGCCGGCAAACAGAGGTATTAGAAAAGGTAAGAATCCACCTAGCTTCTTTGGGATTGGTAGAATACGCGGCACCTTGACCTTACTCTTACCCCCAGCCTGTTTGACGGCATCGCGAGCATTTTCCAGAGCAGCACGAATGGCTTTGCGTGCACTACTAGTTGGTACGGTTGACACAGATTTGATCACCTTGTTCAACGAGACAGATGGGTTCTTCTTTTTGCGCTTGAACCCCATACCGAGTTTGGACTTCAGCTTCATAGCGTTGGTTAAAGTGTAGGCAGCTGCCTTCTCAGCAAGACCCGAGTCTTTGATTAGAACTCTTCGCCAGGCTTTGTCAGCTAGAACTCTGTCTGCTGCGTTCCTAGCCTCAACGTTCTCACGATTCTGCGAATAGGCAATATCGTGCTCCTTGCACGCTGCGTCCAGACGATTGATACCCGGATCACCTCGGGCAAGGCGTTTTTTCAGTTTGGTGCCGGGTCCACAGTACTGGTATCCAGGCAGATGAAGCTCCACTGGTAAATTGTTGATGAGATTGTTCAGTAAGCCACATCCTCGTTGTCATCGTCGCTTCTTTACGATCATTACGCTTCAGAGGTTGACTCACGACTGAGGACGCGACTATAAAAGCGGTCTATTTATAGGCTGAGGCTCAGTCGTGATCGAGACAGTGCGCTGCAAACATGGATTTCAAGGAACCAACTGTCAAGCTACCGGTATTCAATTTTGACGATATAGCGCAGCAGGATGTTGGACCTAAGAAGCAAGACATGGTGAATTACTTCCGAGTAACGTACGAGCTATATTTTGTGGACCATCCAACTGCGGCAAAACTAACAGTCTACTGTCACTCATCACACATCCCAACGGACTGAGATTCGAAAACATCTACATCTATTCCAAATCACTTGATCAGCCGAAATATCGTCTGCTCAGAGAACTCTTGGAATCCATAGATGAAGTGCAGTATTTTGCTTTCAAAGAGCATGATGAAGTGATCTCTCCCGACAACGCATTACCCAACTCCATCATCGTATTCGATGACATAGCATGCGAGAAGCAGGACAACGTGAGAGCGTTCTTCTGCATGGGTAGACACAAGCAAGTCGATTGTTTCTATCTCTGTCAGTCTTACGCGCATATTCCCAAACATCTCGTGAGAGAGACAACATCAATTTGTTGGCAGCATTCAGACAAGACGATGTGAATTTGAGACACATCTACAACGATCATGTGAATACCGATATGACATATGCGCAATTCAAAGAACTGTGCTCCAAGTGTTGGACAGATGACAAGTATGGATTTCTTGTGATAGATAAAGACAGACCACTCAATGCCGGACGGTACAGAAAGGGCTTCGACTGCTTTGCTATAAATATAAGACCTCTCAATCGAGTAGACAGCAGTTGAGTGTGAACTGTTGAACCATCAACATGTCAGTAGAGTTTCGACGAGAAAAAAATGCTCTTCGTCAAATTGCGAGAGCGAGAGAGGCGATCAGACGAAAACATAGACTACTGAAGTATGGTAAAGAGAATACCGCGAGAACTCTGGATGAAACCTTCAAGCCCATCGTTAATCCACTAGAGAAACTCATATATCAACGTTATGGAGAGCAGCAGCAACGATATCAAGCATGAAATCAAGCGTATGAAGCCTGAACTCGATCGTGATGAACCAATCGAGGATGACGATAAGAGCGTTTTATCGACTGGCAGCCTCGACGATACCTATAAAGTTGACAATGATGCGACACAGATTTATAAGGA
The DNA here is from genome assembly GCF_009193385.2 of Nasonia vitripennis. Taxonomy (NCBI): domain Eukaryota; kingdom Metazoa; phylum Arthropoda; class Insecta; order Hymenoptera; family Pteromalidae; genus Nasonia; species Nasonia vitripennis. The sequence continues at coordinate 10,335,535 of NC_045760.1, read as the reverse complement.
AGCCGACACATCTTTTGAAACGCTGAAGAAGAAGATGAAGAAGTTGATCATTCAAAAAATAAAGAAGATCGTCAAAATACATTCATGCTTGATTCAAGATATAGCAAGCATTTGGATAAAATTTATGGACTGCGCAAGGAGAAAGGGGTATACATGATTGGGAATTCTCCGATACTATTCGATGATCTGCATGTCAAAGTGAATAATAAAAATTATACAAAAACTCAAGGATTATTGGACTTACTTATATCAAAGCATCCCAATAGACAGTTGATTACTGGCGATGACTTAAAAAATTATCGAGAGATTCTTGAAACGTCTAGCGTACACAAAAAGAAATTCAACCCCAATAAATCTATTCGCGTGCACAATAGTAAGAAATACAGTGAATTCATTGCCCCTCTTTTCACTGTTGTGGATAATTCGAGAAAACGAAAATCTACTTCGAAAACAGGTGGACTATTACAACGGCTACCCCCGTACAAAATCGCAAGAAGAGATACGAGAATGGATTACGTCTACTGGGATGATCCGAACGAACTCGTGGATAGACTTCGCCTATTGATGGCTGAGACAACAGCTGGCAATCCCAGTCACACCAATGAGATTCGTTCTATTATAGAAGAGTTGCACGAGGGATGCTATATAAACTGAGCATGTACAAAGATTTTAATCATTTCCAATATGAGCGTCGACGTGTTTGGTCACACTCTGGAACAAGTCAATAGCAGACCAGGTCCTCCCGGTATCGGCTTCCAATTGACAGCAGATGGTCAGTACGATCTGCAAAATAAGAGATTGTGCAACCTTTCGGAGCCTCAGGAGTCGAGCGATGCGGTGAACCTCGACATCTTGCAACGCTCGCTTCATTCTGAAGTACGCAGTGTGTACGAGGTTACAGCTCGCTTGAGAAAGGACCTCGACGATGTAAAATTAGAGCTACAAATTTTCAAAGACCAGAGTGCAGAGAAAGTGAAGAAAATTGACGTGGCTATCGAGGAATTGTACAACTTACTGTTCACTGGCTCCGCTCTCGTTCTACTTTGACGTATACATTCCTCTGAGCATGATCCTCGGCTTCGCCGAAGATTATCGCAAGATCGTGGTCAACGTCAAGCACGAGCTCATAATCACGAGATCGAGAAACGATTTAAATGCTGTTGTTCAATCAGCAGCCGGTAATCCAGCTACTTTTGAAGATTTCAAGATTAATTTAACGAGAATCGAATGGCTCATGCCGTATGTGTTGGCATCCAATGCTCACAAGATACGTCTTCTGAATTACATCGAGAAGGATAGACCCATTGCCATGAGCTTTCGCAGTTGGGAGTTGTTCGAGTATCCGCTGCTTCCAGCTACACCGAAACACGTCTGGACGGTGAAAACTTCCAATCAGATGGAGAAGCCCCGCTTCGTTGTGGTGGGTTTCCAAACGAATCGAAAAGGACAGAAAGCTGCTAATGCCAGTCGCTTTGATCACTGCAACATCAGCAATGTGAAACTCTTCCTGAATTCGCAGTGCTATCCCTATGGAAATCTCAATCTAGATATATCTCGCAACCAGTATGCTGTACTCTACGAAATGTACACCAACTTCCAGAGTGCGTACTACAAGAATCAAGCCGAGCCTGTACTGAATAAAACTGACTACATCACGCACTTGCCTCTCATTGTGATAGATTGCTCCAAGCAGAACGAGTCATTGAAGAGCGCTCCAGTGGACGTTCGTCTAGAATTCGAAGCGAGAAACAATTTCCCAGCTGGAACGTCAGCTTACTGTTTGATACTTCACGATCGCATTGTACAGTACAATCCTGTGAGTGGAGACGTGAAGAAACTTGTCTGAGTCACTTCGAGAGAGCAACCTGTGCACGACTTCAAGCAACCTGTGGACGACTTCATCCTCAAAGAGTTGGCGATAGCGCCTCTACACGGCGAACCTCTAGTCTGGCTATTCAAGGAATCCTTTCCCTGACGCAGACTCTCGGACAAATACAGAAAGGAAAATTCATGGCTCGAGCGCAGCTATCATGGCATACCTTGGACTTCGGGTAATCTACTGTATACTCAAATTGGAGATATTCTTCGATCAACTTTACGAGACGCCACGAAAATACTTGTGATTGGTCCAGTGAAAAGTGAGTGGTTGGAGCGCTTTAAATTCCGAGTTCAAGACATCGAAAAATTAGGCTTTCCCTGTGTAGACCAGCCAAAGTTGGTGACGATCTGCACCAATCACAACGAGGCGTACAAAGCCACATGCGCACTCCACAACGTTATGATGATGAAAAAATTCTACCTGGACAACGTTTGCATGGATTCGACACCTATAAATACTCTGTGATTCTCCCAGCATCCATAGAGAGAGAGAGACATGGATCGAGAAAAGAAGAGCAACGTGAGGTATACTTCACTTCCTGATTGTGAAAATAAGGATACTTCTCAGAGCCGACAAGAAGCAGATGAGAAGAAAAGTAAGCTGACCGAGAAGTACTCCAGCAACACACGCTCTCTACCTGAACGAGAAGGATACAAGAGATTCTGAGAATATCTTTGAAAAAAAAGTTAAATAAAAAAAAATTTGTTTTTCAATTTTTTTTCTATTGAATTAATTTTCACCTTTAGGATTCTCAGTCTTGGGTCCTATCTAAAACTTATATCCCTTCGGGGATTCCCCGGGCTTGGGTCATCAGCCCGGTCGATAACTTGGGTTACTCGATCGATAACTTGGGTTAGCTGATCTGTCGGTAACTTGGGTTAGAGATCTATCTTACCGACGGTAGGTAAGTGGTCCAGAACCGGCCTAGCCTACCTACTGTTTGTACATTTTTTATTTAATAATAAATAATGCAAATTTATCAAAATAAACTTTTTTTTTTTAATTACAAAACAAAAATTTTGCGGGCAATAAAGACTTTTTAGCGGGTAATAAAGGCCATTATTTCCCGCTGTTTGAATATGCGGGCAATAAAGGTTTTTATTGTCCGCTAAAATAACTTTTTTGCCCGCCCAAAAAAGAGTCACTTTAGTCCCTATTAATAGGTACGAAAAACGCGAAAGTCGTTCGCGTGTTACATAAAATCATTTATTTAACAATTGATTTTCATTAGAACCAAATTTTATTGACTTTGATAATATATATCTACAAACACCTTTTTACTCACTTTCGATATAAATGGAAAGCTTCGAATGCGTAAACGGTGAATCACGCACTTTGGTATATTACACCTGTTTAAGTATTGCGATAGAGCACCGTTATTTTCTTTCTTTTCGCTTTGAAAATTGGATACTCGATATTTAGTGATTCACTCGATCACACTTCACACCAACACACAAAAAATGTATCTATTTATCATCATACCACACTGACACATTCTAAACGTATTCGCCTCTCTTTGCAATTTCTGACAAATCTTCGCAAATTTTTATTGACCCAAGATTGCCGCAAAGTAAATCGTGAACCTAATCATAAACAGCGGGATATCCGTATTCGAAAATCTTGGAGACCGATCAGAAGTTTATCGCGTCGCCGAGGCGATTTACAATTGCATTGAGCTCTAATCGGATCTGACTGCGCGTGTCCGTGTTCCCCGAGTTGACGGTATAACTTAGCGTTGCGCAGTTATATGTGCGCTCGTTAAAAATGTTAATCCCGCCGAGCTCGCACGGCGAAAGTTGCGCTCACAGAATTTCGGGATTGAATGCAGCGTTTCGTGTGAATCGAGAGGATCAAGCGTGCAACATATGTTCAAGTTTTAGAGTAACTATAAACGTTGATGCGATTACGAGTGAATTAGTTCACCGCTTATAGATGATCGTTAAGACAATATTGAATATTGCCCAAAGAGTGAATGAATACTCCCGCATCAGCTCGATCAGAACACGTATGAATCCTCTAAACCAACCTCTCATCCTCGCGGCTAATCCAACGTCAATAAACAGCCCAAATCCTAATTTCCAAACAGTCAAGCGACGATCGATAGCTTTTCACGCGCTCAGCTCAAGACAAACATCTCTTTCCGCTGCAACAACAATCGGAATTCTGCCAAATTAGCTTGCATGCTACGAAGGCACTTCTGGTGCGGACGATGCCGCAGGCCGTATAATCGAATCGATGCTGGCGTCAGCGGATCGCCGCCTCAGCTATAGAACGGAACCAAGTCGCCTGTATTAACGTTCGCCGCAGCCACAGCTTGTACGTAATGTATGGCTATAGGTAGAGAAGCCCGGACCCCCCGAGGTGTCCAAAGCTTCTATTTTGGCCAGGATAAGGTGGTGTACTGGAATTGAGCTGAACTGAGCTGAGCTCCTGCTAACGAAGGTAACCGCGATCGTAAGGGCAATATGCACACGTCTACGCAGGGCTTTGCTGTTAACGGATTATCAGTCTTGATGTAAATTGTTGTTTTGAAACTAATTCTGGAAAATCGGGATCACGCTATTTGTTAGCGTAGACTATGCGTGATTAATTATAGAGAAATCCGTTGTACGGAAGAGCACTTTGCCAAACTAATTAAAAGTTGCTATGTTAGTTGCTACAGCAACGTTTAATTAGAATAGTGATCATGTGCTCAATATTTTAAAGTGATTATCAGAAATAGCCGCCACCATATTCTCAGAAACGGTTCCGCATATTGTTCTGTACTCGGCGCGTGTAAAGTAAATCCTATGTTTAAACTGAGATTAGTTGTTTGAATATAGACTGACTTAATTGAAATTCTTGACTGATGACAAGGCCGGGTTGCATTATTGGCATTAAATTGCAAACAATTCTAAAACGACACCCGTAGACAAAAATAAGCAACGAAATCACAGCAAACTCTCGATACCTGCAGCCACATCGCGCTCTCTGCCCTTTATTCTTGACCACCGCAATACCTTCGAAACTTCCAAGCAAAAGCATATAAAAGCTCGCGCGCCACTTGAAAGGCAGCTCGTAAAAAAGGCGAGGCATCGCGCCATCAGTCCAATCCCATGAGAGCCTCGAGAAAAGTGAAGGAACAATCGATAGCGGCGTCGGAGAGGAACAAGTGAAAAAAGGGCGTGTATACACTCACGTAGAGGCAGAGGAGACAGACGATGGCTGGGAGAGTGGCGATGACGGTGACCGTAAGGACGCCTGTATAGAGCGAGGCCGTCAGCTTGCCCTCATACCTGTCCCGGAGCTCCTCCAGCTCCTTGTCCCCGCTGCCGTCGTCCGCTCCGGACGCCTCGTCGTTGGCGCGCTCTGAAATACAAAAATAATGATGATTTTAAAATTTTTTTATCTTTTATAGACTAATTTTAAAAGCCTTTTTGAGGTCTTTGTAAATAGTTTGTAAAATCGATTCTCGACCTACATAGTCGATACGATGGGTGCGTAAAAAGTTTTAACTGTATAGTACATTTAAAAGATCTTTTATATTTTTGGTTTATTTGTGCAGTAAATAATTTATGTAGAAAATCGTCGAAAATGCCAAGTAAGAATATAATTCCTCGTAAAAACGGTATAGTTCGGCGAATCTCTGAAGATGACTTTCGCTATCTCACGCCGAGGTCACTTGATATATCTAATGAGTATCGAATTTTTACCGAGCGTAAAGTGCCATACTAAGTGTCAATCTCGTACATTTTACAAGTCGTTGGCTTTTAAGGTAACTCTAGTCGCGCTTGCTCGATTTCCATTTTGTTCCGCACCTTTTACATCAGCGATATCATACTTTTAAATGGAAGATTTTTCAAAAGTTATTGCGATATTAAGTAAATGACACTCGGTACGTTTTCCATACCACAAAGGCTCTTCAGCAAATTCAGCACAGAGCAAGATTCCCATCCAAACGGGATGAGTAGAGAGGGGCTAGAAGGTCGTTTGTCATTTCCAAAATTGCGTGTTTTGCATACCGTGTATTAAACCCACGCGATAACAAACAAACTGATAAACACAGCGCATACGTTTGCCAACATTGCAATATTCCAAGTGTGCTTATTAGTGCACCGTCCATATAACAGTGACGACTTTCCAAAAGACATCGCCATGCAATAGAAAGGAGCCAAACTAAATTATCATATTTACGCGCAAAACATTTAACTCGCCAGCTCCTCCGCAAATATTTGTCTCTCGGGCAGCGTCCTTCTCTCGTGAATCCCAAAACAAAGCAAACAGCGTTCGAGCAAGCAAACACAACCCGAATCGTTGCCAGAGAAAAAATGAAAAATGAAAACCGCGTTTGCGCACTTGTAGCATGTACTGTATACACGGTACATGTGATCCCGGAACAAACGGCCGCCAGCGACCCGGAGGCTATCGCGATCAACTTGTAAGCAAGCGAAGGGGCGCGTGCGTTGTGTGTTTATCGCTTCCGATCGACCGTTTATCCGCTCGTTGGCTTGTTACGCTCGTGGAGGATGCGGCGAGATCTGACATTCTTTTCTTGCTGCCGTTGGCGCATTTGTGCTGGTCAGCGACGGGATTTTATGCGTGGGTTGTTGAGGACTGCTTTGCATAAATTATTTATTAAAGTCATATAGACATTTTTCTTTTTTCTGGGAAATTTATTTTCACAACAAATGAAAGTGTGTATGTATTCGAAAATTAATGCGGATCGATACAACTACAGACGAAATAATCCTGTTTTACTCGCAATTTATATAGGATATTTATTTATTTATTTATTAACCAGACAAAAAATTACATATTATTTACATAATAGTAAAATTCCCGCAGAGGTAAACGCAGTTACCTGTTCGCGAGGCCGGTATACTTACTATAGTTCCTTATAACTAAAATGAAATCTATTTCAAGATATGTAGTACCTAACTTACACTTTAACAGTTTTACAATATGAAAGATTGATTAATAACGTTTTAATAAAATTTGTATACAGAATACATAGCAATTTATAAATACATTAACAATATTTCTTATTAATTTTATAAAAAAGATTTTTTTTTTGTTTTTTACATGTGAAACTTAACCCATTCTCTTAGTTTATAAGTATAATTCTTAGAGCTTAAAGTTTTTAGGTTATTTGGCAGATCATTATAAACTCCTATGGCTTTAATATAACTATTATTATTACTTATAGTCTTAAGTCTCCTAGGTGTCTGAATGCTTTTATTCCTAGTTTTGCTTTCTGAATTTAAAAATTTAACTTTTAATGTGTTGTAGTGGTATATTAGTGATTGATATACAAATAGTTGCCCAATACTCAATGGATTATCCTGAGTAAAATTATTTTTGTTTATGATTTTCAAAATTCTGTTTTGTAGCCTTTATAATAGATTGGTAGCAGTAGAGTAAGCACCACCCCAAGCTATTATACCATAATTTATAACACTATGAAAAAATGCATAATATATAATTTTTAAAGTTTTAATTTGCATAAATCTATTAATCTTTCTAAAAATAAATACCATATATTTCAACTTATTTATTAAATACTGTATATGATTTATCCATTTCATATTATAATCAAAAATAATTCCTAAGTACTTGGTATTTTCAACTCTGTTGATGTCTTTGCCATCAATTTGTATTAAAAAATCTTTAGGTACGCTATCAGACTAGTTCCCGATCGTCATACAAACTGTTTTGTCAATGTTTAATGATAGCTTATTTAATGCAAGCCAGTTAGATACTTTATACAGGTAGTTAGTTATTTTTTCCTCTACTCCTGTCCAAGAACTATCCGTCGAAATAATTGCTGTATCATCCGCATATGATATTATTGAATTTGCAGGCATATTTTGCAAGAGATCATAAACATATACAATAAAAAACAGTGGACCTAAGATAGTACCTTGTGGTACACCCGTAGTAATTGTTTTGGATTCGCTTATACAGTCATTAATTTTTACTCTTTGATTTCTACCTTCCAGATAACTTGTTATAAGTTTGTGTGCCATGCCTCTGATTCCATAATTGTAAAGTTTATCAAGTAGTATCTTATGATCTACCGTATCAAAAGCTTTCGCAAGATCGAGAAAAGTGATTGCAATCGGGGTACTATTGTCTAATTTCTCATAAATAATCTTGGTTATTTCTGCCAGAGCATCTTTCGCACCTCTATTTTTAACAAAACCATATTGATTACTGGATAAAATATTAAATGTACTAATAAAACTCAATATTCTATTATAAATGATTTTTTCGAAGATCTTTGCTACATTGGATATTAAAGATATTGGTCTATAATTAGTTATATTCCTTTTGTTTCCAGTTTTATGTATCGGTATTATATCAGCATTTTTTAACGCAGTCGGCCATATAGATTTTTCTATGCATATATTTATAATATGTACCAGTGGGTCTACTATGTACCGTGTTACAGTTTTTAGTGATTTAGAGTTTATGTTGTCTACTCCTCCATTCTTTAATTTCATATTTTGAATTATGCCGGTAATTTCAAAGTAATTAGTAGGCGTAATAAAAATAGAATTATTATTTATCTTTGGTAATTTGACGGATGTCCCCCCATAAGCTATTCGGTTCGTCATTCCCCTCCGGTGATGTGTTTGCTTCAAGTGCCTGAAACCTGTTATTAATTTCTATCTGGTACCTAATTCGCTCTGTTCTATCTCGTAGTTTCTCAATATCGAAGCTTTCTACCTTGTTTGCTCGCTTACTATTTTATTTCGCTACTAGTCTAGCTCTTAATTTGGCTACTACTAGGAAGTGGTCCGAGTCGCTATCTGCCCCTCTGTAAGCCCTTACGTCAAGAACATTAGTATGACGTCTTTTTTCAATGAGGAAATGATCAATTTGGTTCTGTGTGGCCCCGTCCGGCGATGTCCACGTTGCCTTGTGTATGTTCTTGTGCTTAAAACACGTAGTTTTGATTATAAGATCTTTTGCCGCCGCGAAATTTATGACCCTAATACCGTTATCATTGCTGGCTTCGTGCAGGCTTTCCTTACCTATAGTAGGCCTAAACATTTCCTCCCTACCTATTTTAGCATTGAAATCGCCTAATACTATTCTTGTGTCGTAAGACGCGAACTGATCGATTACCTGCTCTAAAGTTTCGTAATAGAGATCCTTAGCTTCTTCTTCTTTGTCCTCCGTAGGACAGTGTACATTAATAACTACATATCTATACCATTCACCTTCGATAATGATGTACGAGAGCCTATCATTGACGGATTTGAAACTTTTAACCGAATGTATGATGCTTTTGCTTACGAGAAATCCGGTGCCTAGAGATCCCCCACTCCCGGCCCCATACAGGTACGTGAAGTTACCCGATGCTAGTACTCCGCCATCTGGCCACCGCGATTCCTGTATTGCTACCAAATCTAGATTGTACCTATCAGCTTCCTTTACGAGTTCTTTAAACGCACCTGCTCTGTATAGACTGCGAACATTCCAAGTTCCGACCCTTAAGTCCCTTTTGGTTCGGATTTGATTTTTTTGAGCCATGATGTTATGTTAAACCCGCGCGCTTCGGATCCTGTTCCGATCGCAGGTGAGTCCACCGTTCTAGAGGTGATAACCCCCATACCTCTCTAGACCTAAGTATGAGAGCTTTCCGACTTTGACGAGGACAGTGTCAATTCGTCGTCAGACACACTACGGTTTCATTCTCGCATCCTAACGCCCCCCTGCAAGGCAGCGCGCCTTCGCTGGCATCGTTACCGCGTAAGAGCAGGTGACGAATCATTCTACACATCCCCTTTCGGGGCAGTTGTCATCGCTCCCGCATCCTCCTCGGCAGCAGGATTTTGGCCCATTTTTGTAATGTGTGATGAAAGAGATAGATTGAGAGATAAGAGATAATGTGAAGTGTTTTTGTTGTTGTGGTGCTTGCGTAGTGTTTCTAGATGAATGCGTTCGACAGTGTGGGCTCATCACACCCATGCCTGTTCCTATCGGCTGTCCGCGGCTGCTTATTCAATTTATTCGCAGCTAACCTCTTTCTCAGGGGCTGTTCCTCTATCCGCAACCTAAGGACGCGCTGTGTAGTGGTGATAGGCACCCACCCGTCCGATCTGGACGACAACGCCCAAGACCCGCTTAGGGTAGCGGCATTGTAACAGCAGTAATTGCTATATACTTATTAATTCTTTTTATTAGAACTTGGCAGTGTTGACTATCGTTTGTAACATGCTTAGTATCGTTCTGTGTTTTGTACGTATTGTTACTGTATAGGCAATTTACGCAGTACATTTCATTTATCCTGTTACAGTATACACTATTATGAGATCCAGCACATTTCAAACACACCTTTTCATTAAAGCATTTATTTCCATTATGTCCAAACCTACCACAATTGAAACAAGGTTGTAGGTTTAAGTCTTCATAAACTCTGCAATTCTGGTATCCTACAAAAATCCTGTTTTTGCTTTCTCTAATGTGTTTGTATATTTTAGCAGTAACTTCTAAAATGACACTTTGTAATTTTGTTTTTTTATTTACGTACGTGTGCACAACTGTACATTTACTTTCAAATTTCTTAAAGTTTCTAGTATTTATATCCTCTTCTATAGTTTTTATGTCCATTTGTTCATAGTTATCAAATCCGACTACTTTTAGCCTGGGTTTTTTAACCTCTTCTTTTCAATAGTACATGTATTGGATAATTTCTTAGTTAGCGATTTTTCGGTATCAATAGCACTTGCTTCATTCATGCAGCTTATAATAACTTCACTATCATTCTTGAATATCACTTTCTTTGTTCAAATAATGAGTGACATTTCTCTTCAGGTCATTACCATCATCTCTATTTTTCTTTTTTATAATGATTTTGGGAATTCGTTTTTGTTTAGGAATTTCATCAGTAAGAACTTGGGAAAAAGACTTGTTCTTAACTTGTTTAACATGATTCAGATGTTCTTTGAGTAATGAGTTTTTATCTTGTAGTTCAATGTTTAATAATTTTAGTAACTTGTTTTCTTTCTTTAGATTATGTATATCTTTTGCTTCATCCTCATCCTGCTGACTGGCACTGGAGGTATTATCTTCTTCTAATTCATTTAATACCATTTCTCTTATTTCGTTTATAATACTTAATCTTAACTGTGCAATTACTTTTCTTGTATCTTCATTTAGTGTTGACTAATCGTAGTTTGAGGTTATGGCATTGTGTTCAGGGCAAATTACCATATTGTCCCCAATGAATTTTGTGTTATTCAATCTTTCAAAAAAACTCTTATCATAAACACCACCACAAATAAAACACATCACAATTGAAACTTTTTTATTTTTATGACACTTATAAAAATTTATATCAGCCTTGTCAGGCGGCTTACTTTCGGGTGGCGCCATCGCCATTTTTCGCCATATAGAGGAGTATAATTAAAAAATTAATTCGTATTTAACCTGTAAGCGCTGGATTTACCGCGTATAGATCATAATATACGTGTTAGCATAATCCTATTAAGTACGCGTAATAACTCTGATAAAAGTAAGGTAGTTTTATGGCGATGATGTAAATGGATAAGAGGTATGTATAAATTTTAGATTTATTTTAAAATAAAATTTATTGTGCAGATAGAATTCTTCAACGAGGATTTAAATCAGCTTAATTAAAACAGTAGCTTTGTCAATTCAAATCATGTAATAATTAACTAAATTCGTTCTCCCGCATGCATCATTCGTCACGTGCCCAACCAAACATATAATGAATATTTGTTCATTTCTCCAAGTTCCGATAGCAATCGCCAAAAAGACGTTACGCGGTATCTTAAAATAGGGCTTAGCTATTATAGCACCATTTAATTTGTTATTGTAGATTGTGAAACGTAGATCTCGACGCACGAAAATAACTGATGAACATGCACCAAAAAGTCATAATGATTATTAACGGTTTTCTCGGAGATGTAAGTAGATTCTGGGGTCGGACTGTAGCAAGTCACGCGTGATATAAGTTAACTCGAAAGTTTCGCATGATCAGATTTCCCACCATCGAATTACTTCACTTGCCAATTAGAAGTTATTCTTTAGGCAAGGTATCGTTGCCACTAGTGGATGCAGGCGTACAAACGAAGAAACTACATCTCGAAGAGATGCGAGAGCGCGAGACAGTTAATTGGGAGCTTCGCAGACGACGACTTGAAAGTCCGTGTAGCACAGGCTGCGTCTATCTTCGGTTTGCACCTTTATTGTTTTCCTCTTGCGTGTCTTATCGTCAAGTGCTGGATGAGCGCGCGGATATCGATTGAGCAGTGAAGTTTTACCGCCCACCCGTAGAACATGCGGTCATTTTCAGTAGGCGAATTAAGTTGCTTGAGAGTAGTTTCAGACTTTTATTGGATTTCAATAAATCGTGCGAATTTAACGAAAATTGGCGCAATTTATATGTTTGTAAGATGTACTTTTGAGAATATGATGCGTTATATCGATACCAAAGCTTCGGTTTTAAATTCAGTGCACGAGTACAACGCATAATTTTATTAAAAAATAAACAATGAATAATCCACGCGCTTGTAATGCTATTGCCATAATATCTAGGCTCCGGCGTTGACATTTTTTAAACGCTCTGCCAGTCGACAATCCTATTTAAAAGTGGACGCAGTGCTGATGACGCCCGGCAACTTTCGTTTAAAATGGCCGAAGTTAGCGGTTTATCTCGTCTGTAAACGGCTATTGTGCGAAAATTTCACGAAGCGGCTTTTGTCTCACTCGTGTCGTGCTTATACGTGTTTCTGTAAAAGTTTAGACGCCGGACATTTCCTCGCTTCGTTTATTTGAATTTTTTTTTTAATTAACTTGTTTTCGTGACGAAATACCTTTGGAAATATAAATACTGTCTGCATGCTCGAAACATTAATCAAGAGTCCTATAATTGTAATTTGCGCTGGCCAAACATCCCTTTAATTAAATCTTTACTATACGCGCGTACATGATATTCCTCGAGAGGACATTTCGGCCTGACCTTACGAAGAGAAAAAGAACTGCCAATAACTTGTGTCATCAATACGTAAACTAAACCCTATATCGGCAAGCAAATCGAACCAATCGATCTTCCTCCCTCGAATTTGCCACTCTACTCGTTAGCCAGTGGCGAGAAGTTGTACTCGTCCTAAGTGAATTCTCAGCACTGACAAGAGGGACAGCCTCTATAACTCGAGAGAGAGAGAGAGAGAGAGAGAGAGAGAGAGAGAGAGAGAGAGAGAGAGGAGCGAACTAGTTTCTTCGATACTTAGCCGACGGCGGAATTATCAGTTGTTTGTTGATTTTTGCGCGAGACTCAATGAGAGTTGACGCCTATTTCTGCAGCACTCTCTCTCTCTCTCTCTCTCTCTCTCTCTCTCTCTCTCTCTCTCTCTCTCTCGCCATTCACCGCGAGACTTATCTTTCGCGTTTTCGACCCAATTTGACCCTGAATCTGTGCCGAGTGCAATTCAGGTCTCGCCGCGTGTATTTCGGACTTGTTATTTCGAATAGTTGCGATTGGATAACGCCTTATCGTGATTTATAGATCGGGGATGAAGTTGCTTCAATTTTCGGAACTCGATACCTATATCTTATCTGAGGTCGGGCAATATATATTTCTGGATCTCCTCGTTCTCATCAACCTGTATTATATTTGATCTGCTAATCATTGTCGGGGCGATAACGCCTTCCAGTCCTTGACCGATAGGCTGTATGAAATTGGGTGCCCGGTAAACATCGGCGAGATTATAGTCTGTACTAATAATAAGTATTCACATCATAAGGTTATTTTCGCAAAGGCTTCTTTTGAAAAAAAAACAATGAAGCTTGAGTTTTTTGAATATATAGGTGTATCGCAGCTAGTTCCGGATCGGCTCTCTATCTCGGGATGAGAAGAGCGAAAGTCATCTTGTGTTTCTTGGCCGCGACCCAAACAACCAGCTGATACTCGTAAATCTTTCAGCGAGTTCTGCGGACAGAAAAAAAGCTCCTGGCGCTACTTCCAATATAGCCTTCTCGCGGATGTTGGTGAGCGTCGATTTGTGTGCAGAGATTAAAAATCGAAATTTTTATTTACGGTCAGTCGCTGTGCTAATCGTACCTGAATTATTAAGGTCCGCTTTTTCCTTAGCGACGTATATGGCATGTAAATACAGGATATTTCATCCTGCGTTGCGACTCTGATCGATTAAACTTTTTACCGTCACATTGATCTTTTGAATATTTACATACCTCAACCTGCAAGTATCTTCCAAAACGTCTGAGAGTTCAGTTTCATTTTAGATAGTAAATTACGCGCATATTGTCCACGCTTGCGACAAAAGTGACAAAAGTAGTCCCATACAGTCCAGTTTTCCTCCTTCAAGAGAACAAAGTCCCCCACTGCATTAATAAGACGAGTAGTAGTATAAGAGCGCGACACTTGTGTCCCGTAAATCCGAATGTGTCTCTGCTCGACGTCGGGCGTAAACTTTTAACGAGGTGGCGCAGCTCTGTAAGCGTTGCGCGACGGTTAGCCGACATTAATTGTTGCAGCCGCGTCTTTTGACGCTAGAGCTGGAGGTAATCTGGATCCTCCGCGCGGATATTATGCGGCTGCGCTTTTATTTTATCTATCGTGGTGCTTTTTATATGGTTTTTTGGAATTCGAGCTCTGTGATTTTCAATGTACAATTCTTTAACAATGCGCTAATATTTGGACGTGAAAGTCAAGGGAAATTTCGCTTTTGCAAAAGCAATAATAGTTCATCTACTGCATCTCAATCACATTTCTAAACAACGGTCAAACAGAAACAATACTAGAAACAAAGCGCGCGCACAAAGACGCGCATCGGCAAATGACAGATTCATCGGTTCCCGAGTTTGTTTACACAGAAAGAGAGGATCGGCCAATTCCTCTATTATACAGCGGTACACAACGAGTTGGTACTCTCTTTCTCTGTGTGCAACCTCTGCTTTACTGTATTCGAGATTCCCCGTATAACTTTCAAATCCGCGTTTTCACTCGATTGTAAACAGCACCATAGACATCGCAGATGAAAAGCACAGCCAAGCTGCAGAGTCCGACCGAAGCTTTCGAATGCAAATGCAGTTTATTTGATACGTGCGCGAAATACAAGTGCTGATCATGTGTGCGTGTGCGCGCTTTCAGCACAATCGCTGTTACATTTTACGGAATTTGAAAGTTTTAGAAACTATAGGATCGAATCCGGCTGGGCCATTCCGCAATAATACAGCAAAATGAACAGAGAAATTGCAACCGTAAATTCGCTTCTTCATCCGTATAGCAATTTTTGTTCCCTTTTTTCGTTAAAGCAATAACGGTTCCTCGCTGTTACGTTGGGCTATAAAGTAATCTTGGGGATTTCGCATTATTTATTTGCGGGAAAATATATAGCTTCGCGCGTAATTAAGCTCTTACGCGCTGTTCATTAATAATCCTGGGAGGGCTCGACCGAGTATATAATGTCACCGCTGCACCTGTTTGGTACGCGTGTGTGTGTCTGGAGATAGACTCGCTCAATGCGGAATAATTGAATGTTTGCTCGTTTAGCAAAAATTGCAGAGTTTTTTTCGTGTAGGCGGACGGATGTCGTTCGGCGGAACAAAGGCGAGATGTATGTCTTGCTTTGACGCTATCATACTAGAGTCTAGTTACGCGTTGAATGGTCTTAAAGAAAATTAAGCAATGCTTGTCCGCGATTGTCGTGTCTGCGCATGAATCTTATTTATATGATTGTCGTTTCACAGAATTCTGTTTGGAGTCGCGTAATGGTCGTAATTCGATAACTGCGTTTTCTAGTCCACTTTTTCCAGTTTCGCAAAGTCGCGAATATAGGAATGTTTTCGTCATCAAATTGTTTAAACGACGAAACTCGCCAAATTTATATCGCCGATAACAAATACAAAAAATTTTCATGAGAACCCATAGATTCTATCGTGTTTATCAATTCAAAAATATCCCAAACCCCATGTATTGTCCCCTTTCTCCCCCCTGCTCGGCGCACCTCACGAAAATCCCCTTCGATTACAGCACACGCACACGCGGAAGCTCGAAATGAAAAACGCGCGCGCCTAATCGAAGTCCCCCCTCTCCTTTTTGCATCGGCGCATAAAGTACTCAGCAAAGGGGACGGCTGCCTTCCGTTTGACGGCACACACATGCACACTCGCTCTCTCGAAATACACGTTAGACACTTATGCGCGACGTGGGCTTTATTTGTGACACGCGCGCGCTCTTATATACTATTTATAAAAAGCTTCGGAGAGAGAGAGAGAGAGAGAGAGAGAGAGAGAGAGAGAGAGAGAGAGAGAGAGAGAGAGAGAGAGAGAATTGAATCTTGGGCTGAGAGCGTTGTTTCTCCTGCTTTGGCTTTTGGAGAGAAGAAACAAAGGTGTTATTTACATAGATTTTTTCCCTCCATAGACACACAAGTGAGCATTTGTAAATTGTCAGCAAAGCACGCTAATACGACCGCCGAGAGACTTACTCAAACGTCCGAAATGCTAATGCGACCCCAAGAGCCCCCCTAAGCTCTAATTATTTTTTCAACAAATGCCGCATGTAATTGCTCATTACTTCTCTCAGCGACACAATTTGTCCTTATATCCATTATCTCGGAAATATTTCTCCAGAAGAGGTCGAGATAATTAGCACTAACCTCACTCTATTTTTTTGCTATCCATGTCGTAAATAAACAACTCGCATCAGCCCCGCGTTTTTACGGCTGCTTCGCTCGCAACTCGTCGCAACTTCATCGACCCTATACACATCAATTCAGAAGCAGTTACTTCTTTTGAGAGATAAGGTCGAGAAGCCTTTTAGCGCCGAGATCTTTTTTCGTTGAATAAATTAACGCTAGAGATAACGTTTTATACTCTAATAGGGTACGCCGACCGAGAGAGCGCTAGAAAATACAAAGGGCGACTTGGTGGAATAACGAAGGGCTTCTTTGCGTAATTCCTTTGAGGAATGAAAGTCTTCAAGGAGCCGTAATCATTGCGATTCGGAAGATTACATTTTATTATACTGGACGATGTACAGTATAATAAATCGAATTATTTTACATTAGAAAGAAAATCGAAATCCCTCTTCATTCCGAAAAAACTTCCCTGATAGAGATGTTGACGATAATATTTCCAGAAATAGGCAAGTTTTGTATGAACTTGGTAGATTCCAGTTTCAACATATCGGTAGAAATCCCATCTAAAATGACATGAATTCTGGAATATTTCTAGCCAGATCTGCTAGAAGTCGTCTACAAGAGTCGCGGCTACATAACATAACCTTGCTTTTTTGCTTTTTTTTAAGGTTCGTAGGATTTGGATGTGCGACCGACTTTTAATTCGCGTGTATACATAATACACATGTATCACTAATACACCTTTGAATAATATTATAACAAATATAATAAGCCACAATTACAAACAGTTACCGAAAAATAGACTTTATTGCGCCCCGGGTAATTCATTACCTGGCCGAGCTAACATAATGTTTCCGGCATTACTGAATAGCTTAGCCCGAGATCTTGAATTTAAAAGAAAATTGTCGAAAATGACCGCCCCTATAAAAAATGCGAGCTATTTGAAACAGAGTGAAATTGTTCAAAAATGCGTTCGAAACGAAAAACCGAAAATTCTCGTTTTTTGGTAACTATTTGTAATTGTGGCTTATTATATTTGTTATAATATTATTCACAGGTGTATCAATGGTACACCTTTTAAATAAAATTATAACAAATATAATAAGCCACAACTATATGCGTTGGTATTATGTAGGCTCTGTCGTGACGAGTAAACGCATGCGCAAAAGGTTATAAAATATACGTTAGTAGTCGATCTGAGTTATCGGCGAGATTTCTCGAGTATTTCTAGTCGGGATTCTACCGAATGAATCTGCCGAGCCGCTAGGATATTGACTGGTTCAACCAGTCAAATTTCTACCAGGGTTCACGTCAGTTTCGTGCGCGTGCGGCAATTGCTCGCGCGTGAAATACGCCGCGTATTATACAGCCTTTATCTCTGCGAACGCACTTGGAGCCTGACAGGGCTTTTCCCGCGCGAATTTTGTTTTTCGCGCGTCGTTGCAGTCGCGACTTGGCATCCCGCCAACGCAAACCTATTTTCATTTCATTCTGCCGGAAACCGTCGCGCTTCAAGGATTTTTTCACTGGAATCCGTCGGTTATGATATAGTCTGAGCTTTATCGGGACGGCGACGCGATTGATTCTATTGCGGAGACTGGAGTAGGGAAAGAGTTTTGCGTTTATGGGTTGTTATCCGTTGCGCCTGCGGGAAACGAGAAGTTTGAATAATGGTGTTGATAAAGGAGAAACGTTTTGTCATTTATTATTGGTCTATACTTATTTGAATGAGAATCGCCGTTATGCTTATTCATGAATTCGAAAGTAATGATATTAACTCGTTAAAATCACAATTCGTTCGGTTCTGTATATAATGCATTGGATCGAGGATTGTACATACTTCTGGAAAATCGTTATGCATCATAATAACGTTTCGTTGCTATGTACGGCAACAATAGATCGCGTGCACCGAATAACTTCACTTGTGTATATTATACGTTGTAATAATCATTACCATTGAGTTACTGGTGTACCGCTGCAACAATATATAGTTATACCCATACAGAGCTATTCAAATCAAACAAAGCAAAATGGCTCTCTAAACCCAACGAAAAGAAACAGCTCAAAACAGGGATTTATTTTCGTAGAGCCAGTCGGAAACAATCAGCCAAAACGCACGCGTGTGCCCAACAAACTGTTCGTCCATATCCGCGGACAAATCGCCCATTTAACCTCCGACTCTTTTAACCGTCAATAAAGCGACCATAGCCTTTATTTTGCGAGAACCGCACGTGCTGCTGCGGCACATCGTAACAAATTAGCTCGGCTACATACAGCGCAGAAAGTGTGAGTGAAGACGCAGAGAGCAGAAAAACCCAGCGACAGTCGCGTCTGTCTCTCTCAATTACCAATTAATTAGTAGAGAGAAGAGATCTTAAAGGCGAATATACAGTCACTCGAAGCGCGCTGACCATGCTTAATTTATACTTAATTAATCATGCTGTTGACGCGGGGTATTTTCTTCTTTCAGTTGTTTCTTATGACCAGCCCCGGAATCGGCTGAATTTTCGTCCCTCGTTCTGTACGCGAGTTCGGAAAGTCGCCGGCCCTATCTTAATTACGATGTATCAGAATCCCCTTTGAACCGGCCATCATGGTGAGAGACAAAAAGACGGAGGATTAACTGGTTGAATCTCTTTTTCAATTTTCTCATTTCATTTATCTGGCATCAAAAGGACTCGGAGAAGAATTGAATAAAGCTCGCGGATTTTTGACTGCTTTTTTGTTCCAACGGCAAGAGGCAAACAATGTTTGAGCTACGGAGAAGGAAAGAAAAGAAAGAGGCGCGCTTAAGCGGGAATTTAATTTTTTTCTCGTTCGCTCGCTAATGGCCGCTACGAGAAATTATTGTAAAAGATTCCGTGTTGCGGGAAAGTTCCAGCTTTGCCGGATATTGGAGTAATTATTCTTGTTTGCGGGATATAAGGTAAATTTGCAATTGCTCCTTTTATTGTCGTTTTTACTGTTGCCTCCATCGGATGTATTCTGTAGAGTAAGATCTTTAGTGACTTAAATAGCGCGGACAAGTATTCTTGTATGATTTCGAGTTTTCCCTGGTAGAAAATTAATTTATAATGTTTAAACTCTTATTTATTTAAATTGTTAACCACAGCTTAGTTAAGTGGCCCAAAACTTAGCTTATTAACCGTTAACGTTTCTACCAGGGTTATTTGCCTATTTATTTATTGAAGATTATTCTTGAGTTATTTGCGGGCTAGTAAATGCTTTCTGGCTAGTGGGTGGTAAATTTTATTTTTAGATGTTTGTCGTCTGGTATTATTTGATGTGATTTAATTGTGACCTAACCAAATCTATTTTTAAACGTTTTGCTCGAGATTGTTTTTTGCGGCGTGACGAAGTAGTAAGTGTAAAATTGAAATTCGCCGAATACACTTCAATGAGTTTGCTGTACGTCTTTATGAAAACTGTTGTCAAGTTTTATACTTTGATATCAATCTAATCGCTAGTACAAACTTGACAGGCTTCTCAATTATGACCAAATTGAAGAAGTACATCGATAAAGTACTTCAAAATCATTTAAATTATGTCGATGAATCCAGCAAAAGTTCCTCCGCGTAGAAATACGTCCCGATCGCAAAACACAAGCACCAGCTCTTCAGCGACTCATTCATCCCGTCAGAACGGGACTCTTCCTCTCTGTAGCATCGCGAAGGTCACGGCCGACATAGCGCGAAAATTCGTCGTCGATTACCACGTAGGCATATAATTGGCTAGCGCTCCAGCTGAGGTCAAGCTCAATTGATCCTAAACGCGCTCTCGTAACTCGTCTCTTCTCGTTCTTTAACACGCGTGTATGCTGCAATTCCCTGACGATACGTCCTGCATCCATGGATAAGTCCACGATTTTTCGTGAATGATGATTCGGTGAATAAACGGGATTATAGAGCTTGATTGACACTCGCGTACGCGAAGCGCGTGCTTACGCGGCTGTAACAATTGAGCGGCGATTGTCGATGAACTGTTGCGAACTTAATATTTTGGTTCGAATTTTTCAGGAATTGTTTGCGGAGATTAGCTTAGTTTCTATCTGATTTCATATCTCGTTTAGTTGAAAACTCGTGTACAGTTGTAAACTTCGTGTAATTTATCTTGTTTCAATCAAAATTTGGGAAACGTAGCGTCTTAAGCATTTAAACAAATTTAAATTCACTCGAGTTTGAACCCGTTTCTCAACTGAGGTTAAATTAATCATTCGCGTGACTTTTTCATGAATGTTTTATAATAATCGATCAGTTCGAACAAACCAAAGTCAATTTCGATTGCAGATAATCAAACGGTAAAAATCCAATACTCAAGCGGATTTTCAAGTCAATCTGGAACTAGCGCGGCCTTCGCGTTTCGCGTTTTGCGCATAAGGCACGACCGCTGACGCTCGCGCTTCGCGTTCGTAATGCCTGTCGGTGCTTATACAGTATTATCCTGTTTTTTTTCAATATTGTTGTCAAAGTTTTGATTGGTAATCTTCTGGCGGTCGTCAAAACTACTGGAAAATTAGTAACTTATTTGTATTTGTATCAATTTTTTATTTTTGTTTGTAGATATTCTTAAAATATATCTTATTTTAATTTTATTCTATTGTAATTTCAGATAAATAATACAACACTTTTGTATCGCAGTTTTCAAGAGGAAGTAAACAAAAGGATGATATTTCGTTTTAGGATTTCAATTAGAATATCAGAAAATTGATTGTTTAGGTATTTAGCATAGTTTAGAGGGATGTAGTAAGCTACTTAGAGCTTTTCTTCAATCTAAGCAATTTTCTTTATTGAGTTTAGGTTTTTCTAGTTCAGTATATACACTTGAATTTTGAAATGATTTGAAGTGAATACTGATTCAGCTTAAAAGATTTAATTAATATAGCGTACGCCGTTATATGATGCCAAGTTACACGGATTGTATTCGGCGATTACGTATTTCCTAAATTATGCATTTTTTATAATTTAATTAAAAAAGTGATTTAATTTTGTATATATGTATGAGATAAAGGCCAAAATATAACTTTCAGCTTCTAATAATATAGGAAAATTGCTGAAAATAATTGGGTTGGATGGGGCATGTTGCACCGAAGTTATTATTGAATTTATGTATCAAAAAATCGCTTTTAGGGTTGTGTATGTCAAAAAGTGTTAAAAAAAATGTTTGCCACGGTAAAAAGTTGTATTTTGAAAATGTTTACAATTTTATATTTAACATTTTCATGTAAAACGTAAATCCGTAATGTTTTATGGCAAATAATTGGTTTTTAGCTGTAAAAAATCGTTTTTGGGCTGCAAACTCGAGTTATAAGCATTTTCATGATTTGATGTCAATAGAAAAAAGTTGTATTTTAAACATGTCTACAACTTTTACATTTAATATTTTAATGTAAAACGCAAATCCGTAATGTTTTATGGCAAATAATTGGTTTTTTAGCTGTACAAGATATCGCATCTCACACATTTTTCGCACACGAAAATATAAGCCACTTCGGTGTCGCGGTCGTGCCTAAAAAAAGGCATCGAATATCTTGAAATCAGTATCAGAAGAGAAGCTTCACTCGCAGTACATACAAACAAAGTCCGCTCGTAAAACGCCGCGATCGACGATTTGAAAAAAGCAAATCTCCCTTTTCTGCAGCTGCACGCACACTTTCGAGAGAGAGAGAGAGAGAGAGAGAGAGAGAGAGAGAGAGAGAGAGAGAGAGAGAGAGAGTTTTTCTTGCGAAGCACGTGTGCGTTTAGTTTTCGAGGATGGGGTGCTAAATGTCTTCGGGGGTGGCTGCGGCGACGTTATAAATGGATTGTTTGCAGTTAGGAGAGATTGGTGATGTTGGCGGAGCGATATTTTTTTTAGGCGTGAGCGATGCATGGTATAGAATAATTAGTGAGGCTATTAATTTTCCTCCCGCTTTTACGGCGGCGCTCATCTTTAAGAGCTTGAATCGTTCGCGAACTTGTTCGCGATGAAGTGGAATAGAGGAGATAATGTTCGTCGAATTTTTGTCAGAGTCTGTGAAATACTTATAAAGCGACGGGAAAAAATCAATCCTATACCTACTCTGCCCTTATAATGGACGTCTTCTGCGAGTAGCAAGTACCTGTACTCTATTTCAAAGTAATGGACAACAACGAGCGACAAAGAGAGGAGAAACTATAGGAATAGTGACAATCAAATTGATTCTCTAGAAGCGTTGCCGCGTCGCGGGAATTTGGTCGATTTGGCTATACGGAAATCCCAATGCGAAGCATATACGAGCAAACGTGTGACCCATTGTGCCGTGAAATAATGAGTTTCTTTATTTTCTTTCGCGTGATATTTGCCTTTCTCTCGTGTACATTGTCCAGAGTTATAGGCTTCGTTTGCATTGTTTGGAGGGTCGTTTTATGCTGGGTCTGAATTGACGTTTTTGATCGATGAGGTATGTGCTCAATGAATATTAATTTCCACGCCGACAGCCCGTCTAGTTTAAACATTTTATATGGCTATTAGCTATCATCTTTATTTACTTATAACAACCGGTATACTGATGAATTTATTATACAAAGAAACACGTTTTGACATTCGTTCAGCGCATGCATTATATAATATGCAAATATAGTTGCGTCGCGTGTTTTTATAATATTTCGTTTATTTGTATTTCGTGTCACATTAAAACACGCAGTGTTTTTAATATCATTTATTACGCATATATAGCTATACAGCAACTCTAAAACCTGAAAACTTCTCGTGTAATATTTTTAGAATGCTTAGTTTAAGCTTCGGCGTAAAAGTTTGATTAAAAATGCAGTGTTTTTTACGTATAGTCCATAAAACGCGCATTTTCCTTATAGATGAAGCTACAGCTTTCTTAACGTCATAAACAACGCTATAGCTAATTACGTTTGTAGGATGAAAGCTAAAACTGCACAACACATAGTACACGCGTCCGTCTAGTATTAAAAATCTTGTAAGTCGTAAACAAAAATTTTCCGTAAACTTTCCTTCTAGGAAGCGAAAAACATCCCCGACTCCATGAAACGAAAAGAAAACTCCCAGCCGGCCCCCCGTGGCAATAAAGTCAGGCTATATTGACAGTAGAAAGAGCGAATTGGGTTGCACGAGTCAAGCTATACATGCACAAATACAAAAAGAAGTCTCCCTCTCCATGTACGAGATTTTAATAAAACGGAGGATGTAGAATTTCGTTCGTTTGGATGGACTGCCATTTTTGGACCACATCAGCTATGGGGGGTTCGTTGATAGTCTTTCACAAGCGGATGATTTTTGAGCTTTGACTTCAAGTTTCGCTGAATCCTATTTAAAGACGAGGATTGATCGATGTTTTTAAGCGATTTTTAATTGGATTTTCAATGACGGCGATGAAAGAGATGAATGCGAGTCATATGAGCTGTCAGGCGTTATTTGTATATAGTGTGACATTTTCATACGTTGATGCGTTATTCGACGTTCTGTCGATTAATCAAACGCAATTCTCTTTGTACACGCAAATTATGCGCGGTGGGAGTGCATAGTGAATTTATTTTTAATGTATTGTAAATGATTTTCTAAAAATAGAGGGTTCTTTTATCATACGATTGCCTTCATACGTGTGAAGATCGCTTTTATCAAATAAAATTGCTTTTTTATGTTTCTGCACTGAGAAAAATTTATAGTAAATTTTACTATACTGGATAGGAAATTTTAATAAAAAGTTTGGTAATCCACTCACAGACTGACAGTCTAGTAATTTTTACTAAACAGTATAGTAAATTTTATAAAACTATAAATTTTACTATACTGAGTAGTAATTTTTACCCTGACTAAATTAAATATAAAAATAAACATAGTGGAAAAATTATTTTCAATTATTATATGGCTCTAAATTTTTATGGTTATGGAGGGTTACTCTTCTAACGCACTTCATTCAGAGAACATTATCGATTCACTCGCCGCAGTTGATTTTTAGAGACATTAAACTAACCTAGATACATTTCCTACAACTAAACGCTTAATTATTATACATATTCGCAATTCGCAGTACATATGCTTATACGCTCGCAATTGTTACAACAGGGTTGCTAAACGGACTTATATATTAACTGAGCTAACTTCTTACCGCTTGCGGGTTTTATTTTCCGTGCACTCCCTAGCGGCAGCACACAAAACAGTTTGACTTTATTTGAAACAGCACCGGCTTCAAACTGCTGCTCTGAAGTCGAGTCTTGCCATGATGCTTATTTTCAGGTGCTTCTTCTCGCGGCCGCCATGTTTGCTAAACGCGCATGCGCATAACGCGTCAATACGCATCAGTTCCGATTTTCAGATGTAAAGTACTATACGTTCTATTAAAAATTACTATACTGTCAGGTAAAAAGTCATACATTGGCGATTTTCACTATAGTTTCTGTTAATTTTTCCTATTGAGTATGGTAAATTTTATATGGAAGTTTAGTAAAAATTGATATAAATCTAGTAAAAAGGTCAGTTTTGTCAGTCTGTGACGAGATTACCAAACTTTCCAGTAAATTATCATGAACATATAGTAAAATTTACGCACTATTTCTCTCAGTGTGTGTAACTCAGTTCGACTTGTTAAATTTCAAACTGTTCAATGAAAAAATCGATACCTCATTTCCCTGTACATATAATGCAATTGGCTCCACGCGTACTCGGCAACATCACGTATGTATATCAATATTTTTAATTTCCGGAAAGGAATTATGATTATCGCACGCATTTGAGCTATATTTTTAATTTATTTTTCACTAAAATGATGACGCGATCCTAAAAAATTTCATCGTTTCAATATATTCTCAGCGGTTAACGCATTATGCTTAGTCCCTAATGGTATTCGAAAGTTCTTGATGGGAGCCACATATATTTGACGCCCGACACGAACTGTCGCCCGGAAAATCGGCGGAAATAATGTCAAGTGTCACGTAATATTTCAAATTTGCATTTTTCCCGACATATCATACAATATGCGTAATGCGGCATTTACATTTTTGTCGATTCGGGACATTTATTTTTCCAGGCTGCGAATCGATACATGAGATGGAAGTGAATATGTAAATTTGTCATGTCGAGTTCGGGTATGCCCAATAATGATGCAGACTGTGATCTTTTCGTCTTATTAAAATTTCACACTTTAAAGAATGTTTTATATAGAGGCATAACTAAGTGTGATCCATTATCACAAATAAAAAAAATTGGCAATTGAGTGATCGCCGTCAATCACTTATGATTCATTGTTATAATCCCCGTATACGAAGCGCAAAATGAGCAAACACGAAATTCCCCCTGTGTATTATGATTTTATTATTTGTTACATCCGCAAAAGCAAACTGAAAAACATATGTAAAACGAGCACAAACGATTTCACTCGTATCCTTTTTTGTTCTAAAATATAATTCATTCGCTATCACAATTATTACTGAAGAAAACGTATAGCCCCCACGCCACTTGAAGCGTATTGGCATCGAATGAAAACGTCCGTTATATGTACTTACGAGGGAGAAATTCCGGCAGATGACGGCGCGCGTAGTCCGAGAAATAAGTTCCAAGTATAAAGAGCCACGTCATGAAAGGGATTCCGATTGACATAATATTCAGCCCCATTAGTTCGCCGAAGGGAGCGCGAGATTTCGAGCCTTAAATATCGTGGAAGTAATCTACTCAAGTAGATACAGTCCGAGTATGTCAAGACGTGGTTATGATTCAATACGTCCCAGAGATCAGTATATCAGTACAAATTCTGGTATACCTGTAGGCTCGTCATGAAAAATTCAAAGCTTGCGTGAATTGTTTTTAAAACCAGACTGTAGCTGCGCACTGTGCTATTGATTCAGAAGTTTTCTATTGTGATGTTCCTGTTGGCTGTACTTTGCGAAGCGCCTCGAAACATTTTCATGTACATACGCACAATAGTTCATACGAGAATTCAAAGCATCTATTTACCTTTGACAATATATGCTTGTGTATAGGGAATTCAAGTCGAAACAGTGGAGAGCGAAACTTCTCTTCGAGAAGATGTTTGCATGTGATGCTCCACGTACATGTCTGCAAATTCAAACCGAACTCGCGCGCTTGATCAGATAAAAACTTTTGCGGCCGGACTTCTTTGACAAAGCTCATTACTATATAGTGTTGTTAAACCTGTTATCGAATTCCATCCTTCTTTTTCCACATTTCTTTGCCTTTATTCGAGATAAAATATCAATAAATTAATACTCGCGTACAAGTATGCGTGCCCAATAAATTTTCCATTGAAAAAATAATACCTCAGCCCCGAGCAGCATGATTATATAATAAATTCGATCGAGCGCGATAACTCAGGCTCCGAAAACGCGTATCATTCTCGAGAGGATAAATTAAAGCTCGCGACAGATAAAAACTGGGTCGTCTTATCACCTCACCTCTAAATCAATTCCGTCGCAGCTCGTGCCTTACCTCTCGCGCATCGCAAACAAAGCGGAAATCACACTCGAGTCTCCGTTATTCCCATTTACGTTGGAGGGGAAAATCTATGCCTCCTCTGGAAAAAGTTCGTCGGGTCACATATAAGGAATATCGAAACTTGCCTCTCTCGCGCGCGCGAGCGAGATAAGGAAGGGAAACGGCCCTCAAGGGGTTGACGTAGTAAAATACGCGGCCCAGACAAATAGCTCCGAAAGTCCGACCCCCCGAGCTTCCGCAATCATGCGCTTCGGATAAAGTTGGCGCGAGCTTTGAGGTTCTTCTTTCTGCCCTGTATACTTTTTCTTTTATTTTTATCTTGTTTCGAGGGGCATACAGATCTGGTCCACTATCTGATGGTGTTTTAATTCGAATTTGATCAGAAGGCCTAGATAAGGTCTGTTTGTGGGGTGAGGTTGCTTCCCATCTGGGCGTGGGTAAAAATGTTCAGCTCCGTTATTTATAGTACGAGGTATAACGTCTTGGGAAAGTACGAAATAGTTGGAAAGCGAAATTGATTTTTATTCCAAAACAATATCTTCTTCGAGGGATACACAACAGCAAAGTTCCGACTTCTTTAAAGTCAAATTTTACGTCGAAAGTTTTCGGGACCGTAGACCATACCGAGGCGATGGCGCATTTGCATAAAATTTCGCTGGGAGTCCAACACCGAAGTTCATAGGAGGCCGATTTTTTCCCCTTTATCGAATAAAGTATAACTTGAAGTGCATATATACGTGAGCAGCCGTCGAGTTAGTTTAGTCGGATCGAGTATTTCGAGATAAGGACTGAGACATTCGCATGTAAATATTGCACACTTATACATGCAAATGAAGTTTCTGCAGATCATTTTTTCCTTCTTTTTCTTGGGT
Organism: Nasonia vitripennis; assembly: GCF_009193385.2. Taxonomy (NCBI): domain Eukaryota; kingdom Metazoa; phylum Arthropoda; class Insecta; order Hymenoptera; family Pteromalidae; genus Nasonia; species Nasonia vitripennis. The sequence continues at coordinate 10,307,735 of NC_045760.1, read as the reverse complement.
ATTCTAGTGGATCTCGTTATCTTTCGTGGGCTTTGTATATAAGGCTTCTGGACATTCCGAGTTTTTCGCGCAAAATTTTTGCAAAGAGCCTATGGCATATACTTCATTGGGAAATTTCATTTTTATTCTCGTAAATAATGCAGGCTACGTGCCTACAGAAAGTATGAAAATCTAATCCGTTATTCGATAACAAAGCCTACTACGCTGAATATATTGACGATGTAGAGCGGATTTAGTATTCGCGTTCAATCTACGTTTACGGCTTTGGAAAGCCATAGAACAGCGCTCAAATTTATTGAGAAATGCGCCTCTTGAATGAAACATCTATTAATTTGTTTATTACAGCAGTATTTTTTTCACCATCAGTGTATTTAAATTTGTTTTAGATTTTTTAATCAACTCGAGTTCTCAAAAATATCTTTATCTGAAACGCTTTGCTTTGAGTGACTCACTTATATATCACTCGCAAAAAGTAAAAATCTCCTCGAACCGAGTGACAGAAAGTGAGCCGCACAAAGTCAACAGCGAAAATTCGCGAACGCCTCAATTTCATCAAAAAGTCATTCGAAAAGCAAACAAACCCCTTGAAAAAGCCTAAATCCACTTCTAATCATTCTACTCACCTTCTTCCTCCATCTCACAGCGTCCCGTCCTCAAAATAAACGCCGCGCCAAAATCGACTTTCAATCAGCAGCGACTCTTCTTTCTCGCTGTATACCTCTCTCTCTCTCTCTCTCTCTCTCTCTCTCTCTCTCTCTCTCTCTCTCTCTCTCTCTCTCTCTCGGTCTCCTTCAGTTCACTGCGCAAACAGCGGTCTTAACATAGTCCTGCTGTCGGCGTTGCTCAGCCGCTGCATTATATCCCGCTTGTTTGCCCGGCGAAGACGTTGCACGCACTTTCGTGTACCTTTGGATTTTTCGGCGAGTGTCGCGCGGTTTTAGAGAGATTGGAAGCGTCGAGATTGCCTGCGGGAAATCGATTCGTCGCTGCGTGAATTTTCGAAGGTGAGAACGAGCTTTTTTCCGAGGGGTGGTGTGTATTATGTCGTATTCGTGATTTGTCGAAGCTATTTTTGAAGAAATAACGGCTGACTGTGCACTTTAGGCTATTAGCCTCGAGCCATAACGTAATTGAAATTTGCTCGAGCAAGAATGGAAATTTACTCCGACTAGTGTCAATTACTTAAAATAGAACCGCCACTGTCGACCGAAGTGGGTTATTTTCGTTTTAATAGGGAAAAGAATATTTCCCTTCCATTCGCAGTGCAAGCGACTGCCATTGTTTTTGTAAGTCGTCTGTTTTGATCTATGGTAAAGGATGGCGCCCTGATTAATTTTATCGAAAATTTAAATACGTACTTCTAAAATATGAAAAATTTTCGTAAAGTTTAAGAAGAATTTAATATCTCAATCGTCGGGGAAAAACATGGAAAGTAATCGTCGGAATAATTAATCGGAAGGAAGATCAAAGAAGGCTGTAATTAGCGTAAAGTTTCAGTGAGAATCTCTTTGATGTCGAATGCATGAAAAAAAAATCGAATCTCTATATCTTTGTTGCACAAAGATTTCAAACTGAAATCTCGACTTTAACACACCAGAAGGATTTAAATAACGGTCGTGCGAGAGTAGGAGCAATTTATAGTCTGTATAAATAGTAAAAACGTCAGCTCCTATTATTTTTCCCGCCGTTTGATGTATCAAATCGCACGTCATAAGTGCCGAGCATTTGGTTGTCCCTCACATCGGAAACTTGTCGTCGTAGCCCAAGCCTAGACTTGGCCGAGTGACAAAAATGTTACTTTTGGTTACATTGAAATAGAATAGTGCTTTGTATACGACAAGAATTTAATTAACCTCTTTACTAACCCTGCGGAGACATTTTTTATCGCTATATTCACGCGCACGCATCTCGCACGTATTTTTAGAATTTTCGTCCCGGTGTGCGTATAAAAAAAGACGCGTAGGGATCTCTTCGCGTTGACTCTCGAAACCTTGAACTTTTTTTGTTGAACGTACCCTACGTGGTAAACTTGTTGAATATAATAACTTTCCTTACGGTCTGGCCGTATCGTAATCGGAATCGTCAATCGAATTAGCGAACATTCATGCGCCGAGAGTAAGTGGTCACTCGTTTGTATTTACGATCGCGCATTTATATTTAAACTGAGCGAAATTCGACTCATCAAATTAAAATTAATTTCAAGTTTTTGTGTACAATTGTGAACTAAAATTTTCGTAAGAGTTCGATGATGTCTCAATTAGTCGATTACAATAGTTTAACTTAACGAGTCTGCATTTCACTTGATTTTTTTGATTCCAATTGATTTTCGACACAGACAACATTGCAGAGTAACGACAAAAACCTGAACCCAGTGGAGTGTGAAATTAAGTTTTCGATTTCCCAACTCCGCACAAGCGTCCAATCACTCTAAAACCATGCTTCGCATAGAATCACCTTCTAGTCGAAAAAATCCACACTTTTTCCAGAGAATATAGAAACGAAATTCCTGTCACATATCGCGCTTGCGACTTCCTCGTCGTCGCGAGCGACGGCTGCAACTGGTGGCTGTGGCCTCTGCTGCACACGCGAGCGAAGAGCTTCTCTCCCCACCAAGTCTCGCGGAGCTTCGCAATGGCACGCACCGCGTGGCGCGCGCAGCAGCACAGCGAACAGGCTTTATTTTTTGCGTTTGGATTTTTTTGAGACGATTGGTTAAGGGAGAGGCTATTTTCATTTTGAAGGTGTGTACTTTTAAGTGCGAAGATGCGTGCTGATTTACCGTTATGATTTAAGATCTATAATGAATATTCTTATATTTAATTTTTCTATTTGTCGAAAGGACCAGTTTACATTCATATAGAGAAGTCAAAACTATTCCTAATATATGTATATTTTTATTTTTTCAGATAACATGTGATAGAATCTCCAGTGTGTGATATTAAATTGTGTTGAATGTATAGTTATTTAATGATATTCAACGTATTGTAAGTCAGATGTAAGTCAGATCAATTACTTCATGTTATGTTACTATATATATATATATATATATATATGAATGTTGAAATATTTCTCTTGCATATACCTTCAAACAAATCGTCCGTTTACACACACAAGAATAAGTACAATTCTAGGGTTCGAAAACTTTCTGTTTATCGGTTGTCAAAAAATACGTTCGGTTGAAAAGAAGAAAAAGTCCCGAATAGACGTTAGTTTCGGACTCTTGGGATTTTATACCCGCGTTCGTTGCATTTGACAGCTTTGTTATTGACGAAGCCGGTTGTATGCAATGTAACTTGTGCAAACTTATATTTACCTGAAAACGCTGCAAGGCAAATTTTAAATCCATCGCGCTTGAACATCAGTTTTATTTTTTGTTTGCTTAAATATTGCCATTATTCATTTAGTCTTCTTTTATATTGTTCGGACCATTTAAAACTCGATTTTCTCGCCAAACGATGATTCCAAGCAATTATTGTGTCGCTTTGATGCCATTCGCTTTAATTAACGAAATAATAAAGACTGAGTCGAGAGAAGCATTTTCTCGTTTTCTATTTGCTGTGACTATTATCCTATTCATTAAAATCTCTCATTGTGTTTGATAATCAATGAATATATATGTACGTGCTTATTTCACGTTGCTTTATGCCATCCAGTAAGTATTATTAATTATTTGTTTTACAATCTACATGATACTTTTAATATTTTTATTGAAAAATTTGTTTTTTAAATTTTTAATCAGAAAAACACAAATAATCATAATATTGATATTTTTGTTTTACACACACCATGCATAATCGAAAACCTGCTCATTCATACTTCCATTAATAAACCTTATCAGTAACTTCGCGCTGACTCGGTAAATTAACAATTTCTCGCTTTTCTGAAAAACACTTTTCTAATTCCAAGATATGAAAAATTCATCCCCATGATACTTTCGCCTCAATTCGAGCCCATCGATCTTTCGGCGCTCGGACGCTATCGCTGGACTATTTCTCCGATAAAGTCATCGATGGATATCGACGATACACGTATACATACTTACAGTCGTGTCTCTTTTGGGGGAGCGGCTGTGGTCGTGCGCCGGGGAAAACTCGAGGGTATCACGCGAGGTTGTGTACTTATAAGAGCGTGACTCGCGTGAATGGACGAGAAATTTTTTTCGACGCTTTCGTCACTGAGGATTGTTGTGGCGCTTGATATCGATCTTACGATGAGTGTCGTCCGACGTAATGAGTCCTATTGACTTTGGTTGGTAGGGGTGTGATTTTTTTGGGTGAGTTAATGTTTGACTATTAGATAACAAATTTCAAAAGTTTTATGCACCAAATAAAGTAAAGATTATTACAATTCATTTTTCCTCCTGCTAAATTAATCTTTGGGTCAATTTTAGAAATACATAAAGTTGTGTTATGTTTCAAAACATTTGCATGGATTACATTAAGAGAGAAAACAGGCCGCCTTTACTACCCTGACATCACCAGGTCCTCGAAAAAATCTCTCCTCTACCTGTAGAAACATGAACCCACGAAATCGCCCATGAAAAACTAATATTAACTCTCCTACAAAAACGATGATCGGCAACAGAGACGTCAGTACGACTGCTCGAGAGGAAGCACTTCTTCTCCCGCGTCATTGTACGCTAATCATCATCGCTTTTTGCCTGCGCCGGCCTCGATGTAATTGTAATGCGCGCTAATGGTCCTACTTAACGACTCTTCTTCGACGCCCTTTTTCGAGCGAGCGAGCAGTGCTCCTCGCTCGTGGAAGGCGAGTTAATTAACTAATTAATTTTTCGGTCGAGCAAGCCTCGCCTCGAGCGCGTCTTTCTAGCGCGCATCGGCCTACGTAAGTACGTAGTTATGAGAGATTTTTGCACCAGCAAGATAGTTAGTAATTCGAAAGTATCATTTTACACTAGAATTTCTTTAGTATAAAAATAGTAGTGAACAAATTATCATCAGACTTATAGATGAAAATTAGTTAATAATGTAGCCAGATATTACTGAAGAATAACATTTTATTAGTCTTAAAAAATGGCTTTTACTCGGTTACTTGAGTATATGGAATTTATTTGTTTACTAGATGACGATGTTACTATTGTAGTCAACGAAGTATAGTTGAACGTGAAGATATAGCGCTTGAAGTGGACAAATTCAGTACCCAAGATCGCTTTGCATTGCTTTAACATTATCACAAAAATTCCATTTCTCGTTCGATGCCGACAAACTTCAGCTGCTCGGTTGGTCCATATCTGCGAGCAATCAGACAAAAAAATGAAGTAACGAATTATCAGATAAACGATATTAATTGAATATTATTAGAGCACCTACCGATAATCGAAGAATAATTCTTCTCCTGGCTGAATCGCTCGCTTGGCGAATATTCCGATTCTGTGGTCGCCGTTCACCATCATAACTTTGGCATAACAATTTGGATTTATCGAATGATTCGCGAACCTAATTTTATTTCCTTTTCTGGTCGCGTCGACAACAAAGTCTGGAATGAAAATAAACTCTTATTATCCGCATTCTCCAATTAACATTAAAACAATCTGCATCAAATTTATAATAATACGTACCATTATTAAGATTGAATAGAAAACTACACATATATTTGTCGTAAACTTTTCCTCTTCTGTCGGCTTCGTCTTGACTGATAATCTCGCCACAGTATTCTGATATGAATTCGTTCTTAGCAGCCGATTCCTTCAGGAATATACCCCAACCAGCTACATCTGATGGTGCCATAAGTAGATGCTTATCTGGAGACAAAATTAATGTTTAATACAAGGGCATCTTTTACTGAAACCTCTAAATGAAAAAGTCATATTAAAAAACTTACGTAGTCCCCGCTGAACGCTGACGTTCTTGCAAGAGATCTTCTGTATGTGGAACTGATCGGCGCCACAAGTCTGACAGAGGTCGGGGTCGCACTCGCGTACCGCCAGATAGCAGGGACACTGCTTAGTGTTGCACTGGGCCTTGCATCGACAGCCCGGGAATCGATTCTGACATTCGCTACTGCACTGGCAGAACTTCTCGCAGAAGTTTTGTGCTTGAATGCAGGGGCACGAGTTGTCGCACGGTCGGTTTGGATGATCACACGGGGCGAAATTGTGCACGTGGTTCGCTCCTGTATGGACGAAAATGAAAATTCAATTCATGATTTTAAAATTAATCCGTATAACTTTTTTAGATTAATAATCCACTCGTTGCCATTTTTTTGCCATTAAACTCACCAGAATCCTTCTTCAGTTGGATCTTGCGACAGTGCATAGACCAAAGTCTGTGCTTCTTCTTCTTCTTCCTTGGTGGTGTGAAGTCCTTGAGACTTTCCACTGCTGGGATATCGCTGGCCTCTTTCAGTGAGAACTCATAGACCTCCTTACAAGTTTTTGTGAGCATGATTTGAGCTAGAGCACAAGGATTTCCTGGAAATGCCTTGTGCAGCGCTCGAAAGAGACTCTGCTCGGAACCAGTCCATGAGAGCTCGCTCTCCGTCTTGACGCGATTCTCTTGTGTTCCAAGCAAAGAGAAGGGTGTCTGGTGCTCAGGTTGCAGCTGATCCTGCAGCGCGTCCTCATCTGTTTTAGAGTCTTCGTTTACGTTTTGTTTAAAGTCTGTGAAATTTATCATAATGATTGAGGAGATAGGTAAAGATGGAAAATTATTTATACCTTGACAGCTGCCCCCTTGACTGTACTTATTGCTGTCATTGCTGTCTTCACTACTGGCCTCATTGCCAGAATCAACACTGGCCTGCTTGCGAACCTTTCTGGGTGCACCTCGTTTCTCTTCATTTTCTTCTTCCTTAATGTCAGCTGCCTGAGCTGCAAGCTTCTCCTTCATACCTTCTAAATGCATGTAGCACTCTGTGCCACAAGGCTCAGCAAATGGTTTAAGATCTGGACCTTTGCGCTTCTGAAGATTTGGTCCAGGATGACAAACTTGTAGACCTGGGAGAAAGAAAAAGAATTTATTAGTACTTAGAAGTTAGATACTAGTCAATTCAATTTAAAGTTCTAAACGACAGAGTCACAAAGACACAGCGATGAGCAATGAATGAATGATTGCTAAGATGAGAGTCCTGGTTGATGTTTCTTGGTGCTGAACATATAGAAAGCTTTTTGATTAGACAATTTTGGTTACCTTGTGGCGAGGTTCCCCTTGTGTCTATACGCGATAAGCAATAAAAATTTTAAATGATTAATATACAATTACTCAGACAAAATTAACTTTTTGTGTAAAATAAGACATCTATTCATTCTCGTAACACTATTCGATTGCTTTAATAAAATTTCTGATTGTGTAAAAAAATTATTTCTTTTAGTATTCTCATATTAACTGCAATAACTAAAAAAATTGATACAGTTGAAAACTTACGGTGAAGAAAACAGTCGTATTTGAAACACCTTCTACAGAACAGCGTGTGAAATGAATGCATTGTCTGTTCCCTTGGTACACTTTTGGCATTTACACCATCTATGTTTGGCGTACACTCAGGTGGTAGGGCATTTGGATCCGATCTCTCTGTAAGTTCGATGTACTTCTCTTTCAATTCCTCAGGCCTACCCTTGTCAGGGAACATGCTGGATATTGCCTATTTCAAAATTGAAATTAACACTCACACAGTGAAATTTAATAGAATGTATAAAGATGTAAAGCATTACTCACATTGAAAATTTGCATTGATGGGAATGGTGCTGCCTCCTCCTTGTCCTCCACTTTAATGTCAGTCTTTGAAGCTTCATCTTTCTTATCCTCTTCCTCCTTTTCTTTATCCTTCTCTTTATCCTTCTCTTTGTCTTTGTCCTTGTCTCTGTCCTTATCTTTATCCTTGTCCTTGTCCTTGTCTTTCTCTTTATCTTTTTCTTTCTCCTTTTCTTTGTCTTTTTCTTTCAGGTCAAGTTTTTGTTTCTTAGCTGAAGATTCTTTCTCCTTGTCTTCTTTGTCGTAAGTCATGAGAGCATGAACCAGGTCAACAAATATAGAATCATCCATAAAACCTGACTCACGATCTCCGTGCACTTTGCCATCATAGTTCTTGATCAGTTCCTCGATAAATGTGCCATCCTGATCAAGAATCTCGTCACCCATGTAAGGGATATTGTGAAGAACAGTCTCATCCTCTACCATAAAGTTCTGTTGGATTGGGGCCCACGTGTACATTGTCGGAATGGGTGAAACAGCATTGATAATTTTTACAGGGCAGGATTGAACATCTCCGTCAGAGCTTGATATTTCAGCCTTTTTCATACAGGAAGCATGGGCTGGGACATCCTGCATCGCCAGCCACATAGCCTTGCAGTCTGCCCATCTTTTGTGCTCGCTATCCAATAGATCTGTCGATATTCAGTCTTATTAATAAAACATGTTGGTAGAAAATTAAATTAAGATGTTCTCTCTACTGCAAAATCAAATTCATTTCCCCTTTGTATTAACTAAATTGCAGTTCAACGAACTTGAACAAACATGAATCAACCATAAATATGAGCAGTAGGATGGTAGGTCGAACAGTTGGTTATAAACAATATATGCAATTTTGGAGGGAAAAGCAGAGAGTCGAGAAAGTGTAAACATAACTAACCTGTCATAACCTTGCGATTCTGGTTCCAAGCGACTTTCACCTCGTCGGCCCTTTTGTACCTCTTTACCTGTCTCAGTCTCATGTACTCGGATTTCACGCGTTTTCGCCATTCCGCGTTGATCTTCGCCTTCGACATCGTCGCAATGGTCGCCGGACAAAACCAAAGTAAAAGTCTGCGCGGTATAAACGTCAGACGCCAAACGCCATCGTTGACTCATTGAAGAATGCGATGGCCGAATAGCATCGTCGCTGTGTAACGCCACCATGGATGGTAAAACAGGACGCCTTTTTATCGGCGGTAGTTCTATAGTGGATGGCGTAAGGTAGCGATAACGAAGCGCGGGCGATTTAAATTTTTGTTCGTTTTTGATATTTTATCGAAATGATATTTAATCAGTAGATAAGTTTTGAGAATTAAAATTCTTGATAAGAATATTAGTCGTATAATAATTTTGTTTATATAGTTATCAACGAGTATAGAAATGCAGTAAAATAAAGTATCTTGCTTTATTGTACAACAATAGAATGGCTGTTGTACATTCATTAAGTTCATCATCATGCTTGTATATATATTATTGCCCAGTTTGTATTGCTGACATTGATTTGATAATGCAGTTTACAGTGAAATTAATGCGAGATAACAATTTCGTACAATTAAATATACTAATAGAACAAGATACACTATCTAATTATACAGCATTAAATAGTTTTTCAAATTCCAAACAAGCGACTTCTCACCTGAAAATATCTTATAAATTATGCTCCCAACATGCGTGCATTTTTTTTTTTTACGTGGCATTTGAAACTCGAAAGTTCATCGCCTCATCTACGCAAGCCTTCCACGCTGCCCTATCTTGTGTCAACCCCACCCAAGATGCACCTCTCCGATCGACACCCACCCGTCCTATTTCTACTAGATCCGCTTTTACGATGTCCTCCCATCTACGTCTAGGTCTACCTAGAGGTCGCGTTACCATCGGCCTGCCCTTCATGACACGCGCTGCCGTACGGTCGTCTCCCATTCTCGCTACGTGCCCTGCCCATCCCAATCTGCGCGATTTTATTATTCTGTTAATATTTGGTGACGCGTACAGATTGTGTAACTCATCATTGTGTAGTCTCCTCCATTCCCCGGTTTCCTCATCTTTCTTCGGCCCGTATATTTTTCGCAAGACTTTATTTTCAAATACCCTAAAACGGTTGTCCGCCTGCTTAGTGAGAGCCCACGTTTCGCTCCCGTACAGAACCACCGGCAGTATTATTGTCCTGTATATTCTTATTTTAACGTTTTTAGACAACAGCCTCGACTTAAGTAAATTACTCACGGCGTAGAAGCAAGCATTACCCGAATGGAGTCTCTTATTTATTTCGACATTAATCTCGTTTCTATCATTTATGGTCGTACCCAGATACTTGAATTCGCTAACCTTTTCAAAAGTAAAATTCCCAACTCTGAGATCTTCCCCCCCCCCCTGCAGATGCCTAGCTTATCCACAATCATGTACTTTGTTTTTGATTCACTCACTTCTAACCCTGTATACTCCACCGCTTTTATGAAGATTTCCGCGTTTCTTGCTACCGTTTCCCTACAATCCCCCAGTATATCTAAATCATCTGCGTAGCCTAGTATCTGCGTTGTTCCATTAAACGTTGCGCCCAGCTGGCTAACCTGCATTTTTCTAACAGCATACTCTAACGTTAAGTTGAACGGCACCGTAGAGAGCCCATCCCCTTGTTTTAAACCATCGCGTATCATGAAGGGTTCTGATACATTACCGTCTACTCGGACCTTTCCCGTGCTTCCGCTCAGACATATTTGAATTAATCTCACGAGTTTTTTCGGTACACCGAGAAGTACTAGAATTTGATACATTTTGCTTCGCTTAATAGAGTCGTACGCTTTTTTAAAATCTATAAATAGTTAGTGTATGGTTTCGCAAAATTCCCACTTTTTCTCTAACAACTGTCTTATGGTAAACATTTGATCGCTCGTCGATTTGTTGCGCCGAAATCCGCACTGATAATCTCCTACTATATCTTCCGCGAATGGAGTGAGTCTAGCTTGTATTACGTTTGACAGAACTTTGTAGCACGTTGCTAAAAGTGAGATACTCCTATAGTTATTGCAGTCTGTCTTATCCCCCTTTTTAAAAATCGGTATAATGATAGATTCCTTCCAATTTTCGGGTATTGTTTCATTTTTCCAGATGGCACATACTAGTTTATAGATTTTGAAAGTGAGCTCGAACGCCCCCATATTTGAGTAACTCAGCTGGTATAGAGTCATTTCCCGCGGCTTTGTTGTTTTTTAGTTTTTTAATCGCGGCCTCTACTTCTTGGTAGCTCGGTTCCTCCACATGGAGTTAAGCAGTGTGAATTTCGTCCCCTAATTCTTCGCTATTTTCGTGCACGTTTAATAATTTATCGAAATAATTTTTCCACAGCGACAGTAATTCGTTGTCATTTGTTACGAGGTCCCCGTTTTCGTCCTTCATCAATTGCGCTCTACTCCTAAAACCCTTTCTGATGGCGTTAATCCTTCTGTACATTTCGCGGGGGTTATTTTCCTTACTGTTAGTTTCTATTCTCCTAATAAGATTCTTTTGATACTCCCGCTTCTTATTTCTGTAGATCGCGCTCGTCTGTTTCCTTACGTTAGAATACTCTTCTACGGTCCTATATCGCTTCTATTTTGTAAGCTATCTAATTTTGCCTTTTTGCGTCTTTCAAACCAGAGTTCGCACTCTTCGTCAAACCATGGTTTGCTCTTTGGCTTTTTCTTTTTACCCAGTACTTTGTTCGCGGCCTCTTTTACCGTTTTTTCGATGTCCCCCCATAAGCTATTCGGTTCGTCATTCCCCTCCGGCGATGTGTTTGCTTCTTCAAGTGCCTGAAACCTGTTATTAATATTCTATCTGGTACCTAATTCGCTCTGTTCTATCTCGTAGCTTCTCAATATCGAAGCTTTCTACCTTGTTTGCTCACTTACTATTTTGATTCGCTACTAGTCTAGCTCTTAATTTGGCTACTACTAGGAAGTGGTCCGAGTCGCTATCTGCCCCTCTGTAAGCCCTTACGTCGAGAACGTTAGTATGACGTCTTTTTTCAATGAGGAAATGATCAATTTGGTTCTGTGTAGCCCCGTCCGGAGATGTCCACGTTGACTTGTGTATGTCCTTGTGCTTAAAACACGTAGTTTTGATTGTAAGATCTTTTGCCGCCGCGAAATTTATGACCCTAATACCGTTATCATTGCTGGCTTCGTGCAGGCTTTCCTTCCCTATAGTAGGCCTAAACATTTCCTCCCTACCTATTTTAGCATTGAAATCGCCTAATACTATTCTTGTGTCGTAAGACGCGAACTGGTCGATTACCTGCTCTAAAGTTTCGTAATAGAGATCCTTAGCTTCTTCTTCTTTGTCCTCCGTAGGACAGTGTACATTAATAAATACATATCTATACCATTCACCTTCGATAATGATGTACGAGAACCTATCATTGACGGATTTGAAACTTTTAACCGAATGTATGATGCTTTTGCTTACGAGAAATCCGGTGCCTAGAGATCCCCCACTCCCGGCCCCATACAGGTACGTGAAGTTACCCGATGCTAGTACTCCGCCATCTGGCCACCACGATTCCTGTATTGCTACCAAATCTAGATTGTACCTATCAGCTTCCTTTACGAGTTCTTTAAATGAGCCTGCTCTGTATAGACTGCGAACATTCCAAGTTCCGACCCTTAAGTCCCTTTTGGTTCGGATTTGATTTTTTTGAGCCATGATAGTATGTTAAACCCGCGCGCTTCGGATCCTGTTCCGATCGCAGGTGAGTCCACCGTTCTAGAGGTGATAACCCCCATACCTCTCTAGAACTAAGTATGAGAGCTTTCCGACTTTGACGAGGACAGTGTCAACTCGTCGTCAGACACACTACGGTTGCATTCTCGCATCCTAACGCCCCCCTGCAAGGCAGCGCGCCTTTGCTGGCATCATTACCGCGTAAGACCAGGTGCGAATCATTCTACACATTCCCTTTCGGGGCAGTTGTCATCGCTCCCGCATCCTCCTCGGCAGCAGGATTTTTGCCCATTTTCGTAATGTGTGATGAAAGAGATAGATTGAGAGATAAGAGATAAAGAGATAATGTGAAGTGTTTTTTTGTTGTGGTGCTTGCGTAGTGTTTCTAGATGAATGCGTTCGACAGTGTGGGCTCATCACACCCACGCCTGTTCCTATCGGCTATCCGCGGCTGCTTATTCAATTTATTCGCAGCTAACCTCTTTCTCAGGGGCTGTTCCTCTATCCGCAACCTAAGGACGCGCTGTGTAGTGGTGATAGGCACCCACCCGTCCGATCTGGACGACAACGCCCAAGACCCGCTTAGGGTAGCGGCATTGTAACAGAACATGCGTGCATAGTTATCGAAAAGTAAGAAACTGATAAGTGACGAAAGTCAAGGATGCGAGGCCGTATGGGCTCTTGAAAAAAATGTCATTATTAGCCCATGGCCTCAGACGTACTCGAGCTCGAAGGGAAAAAGAGGGAAAAACAACATTTAACATCGCAGGAAAGAAGGAGAAGTTGAGCCGCGGGCGCGGAAAAGAGAAATAAAGTGCTCCAGGACCGGCGCAAAGGAGGTCGAGGTCGACTAAATGTCTACCCCCTTTTGTTTCTCTCTCTCTCTCTCTCTCTCTCTCTCTCTCTCTCTCTCTCTCTCTCTCTCTTCATACACGCACGGCAGGGACGACTAAGTACTCTAGCAGCCAGTCCCTCTCGTACTTTCGATTGTTTTCGGCCAGTCTTTGACTTAGCTTGCGGCGTGGCTTGCTTTTGGATTTTTTGAACAGGCGCATCTTTCAAAGCTTTGGCTCTCTACTTATGTTACAAAGCCAGGCATTGTTTCGCGTGTAAGATAAGAATTTTTTTCAGTTTTTTTTTTAACTGCTTGGAATTTTTTAATTTGAAAAATTCTCATATAATTTATGTTCGCACGTTGTTGTATAAGCTGCTTATCAAAATTTTGAAATTACTGATTTTTGCTAACGATTTCTGGCAAACTGTCGGACAATCGAACTTTCAAGACATGCCCATGAATCACCTCTACATGTATGTATATATCCAAACCACACACTCGCTAAAAGTGCATAACCACCAATTCCGACACTCTTAGTGGTTAACCAGAAGCCCGCACACCATAGAGTCCAGCTGAATTAATACCTAAGCAGCCGCGGGCGCTGCTTTTGCATCGACGCTTGAAAATTACGAGCTTTACACGCTTTGAAACTTCATCCTTCACCGCGCGTGCGGGAGCAAAAGCTGTTTTTCTAGTAAATTTTCGTTATTGGCCCTTTCGTTTTGCTAAGTAATAATTAGCTTTATCGGTTCCCTTATTGTTGTGTGCACTATAGAACGTGTGGCGTGCTGCGCAGATATGAGGGGGGCGCTCGAGGTCGTGCTGTATGCGCATAGGTATACCGAGTAGGTGCCTTGGTATTTTTTGAATGCGCGTGTATCGATGCTACACTGCGAAAAATCCCCTGTACAAATATCGGAAAGCTAACGTTGCTTTTTTATGATTTTATCATCGTGAAAATAATGAGCATTCGAAAACTACGAGAATAAATTCCATGCATTATTGTGCTCGGAAAATAATCATATTACTTAAGCTGCTTATTCTAAATAAATCGATAGCACACGCGCAGTGAGGGACATAATTCAGGCACGTGCACCGGACATTCTATTACAGAAAATCGCATCATTTCTAAACTAAGTGCATAAATTACACTGTATAGAGCTTTTGACAATGTTTTGTTGAATAACCGTGAATAGAAATTATATTGCAACTCCAAATCTCGACTGATCATTATATTGAATTTTAGTCGCAATCATGCCGTACAATGCGAGAAATGTCTTGTTAACCACTCAAAGTCAACGCGTGTGCCGTGTAGAACGAAAAGCATACCCTCGAGCTTCTTTGAGCGTTTTTCTTCACTGTGTACAGGTAAAGTGAAGAAGAGGAAAGTAAAAGAAGTTGACCCTTCTGGAAAAGTGGCGCTCGATTATTTAATGAGAGATTTTTTAACTCGCCCTTCTCGAGAGAAAACTACACAATATACGACCTTGTAGTGCTTGAAGGGTGATTTCTGGTTTCGGTAAACGTATTACAGCGATAAATTCATTAAAACCGAAACAAGCTTCAGCGTTGGTTCATCGGAAGATGTACTCTTTCCGCTTTCTCGCGTTGCTACATATTTTATAGAGAGCGCAGTCTCACGAGAGCCAGTCTAGTGCATGAGAAAGGGCGCGAAGGCGAATCGATGGTGCGAGCGCCGTTGCTCTCGTTGCGCGGCGGCCAGCATTCGCTTCCTCGCGCTATATAATCGTGGAAACGCTCTCCAGATGCTCGTTGCGACGAGGGAAAATGTTGGACGATGAGAGCTACGGAAAGGTATATATCCAGTCCAGTCCACAATAGTTTTCGCAACAACTCCTCGACCGCGTCACGACAGTATTCAAAGAATTTGTAAAAATTTCCAACTGACTATATCAGAGTATGAATATTCTATATTTTCGTATAGACGAGACCCCATCAGTTAATGTTCCAATATAATAGTCAATGATTCGCTTGTATACTACTTCGAAGCTGAGTATTCGAGAACCAAATACCTATACAGAATCCTGCAAACATATAGTCAGAGTTCAGTGAAAACGTCACCTTATCGGGTAAATGGAAGTTAGTCAGTACACGGGGCTGCGGCGAAAGGGTGGCATGTACGCGAAAGGCGATGCGATAGAGAGCGAGAGTCACATAGAATTGGCTCCTTTTGATAAATGGGCGCGTCTGATGCGTAGTCCATTGTCGCAGAGCCAGCATTTCGAGATCGTTGCTGCTGCCTCGCTTGATAACCGTGAACTCCGAGGTTAGTTACGTCACGTGCTCTGCGGAGCCCTTGCTGCAGAGCCTCGAGACGCAATATGGTTTTTGTGCTGTCGCTCATGCGTAAGACGGGAATTAAGCTTCCTGGGGTTTATAAGCGGCTGGCTACGTTGGTCGACGTCTACTGAAGGTCCTTTTCACCGGCATTCTCGACGTTTGAAGTGGTGTTATTGCCGGGTTTGTTTGCGCACGAGCTTTACTAGGAATAGTGATTTATTAACGGAAGAATAATTTTCTGAGTGTCGCAACGTTATTTCCGTATATATATAGTTTAAAATTTGAGTCATGATGCTATACTAGACCCATGTTAATGAGCTTATTTTATTTTTATCTCGTATAGTCAGGGAACAATTACGAGGATAGCTTTTTTTAACAACTTGGGTATATTTTATATGGCTCAACACCCACTTTTATCGCCAAGTCAAAGTAAATTTCAAGATTTAAATAGAGAGACTTTTCTTACCTCGACGTAAAAAGAGGCGACAACAAAAATGAGCTTTATAAGCTTGGAAAGTTTCTCGAGTCAATTTGAGCTCGCGAGTTTTGCTTGGTGTACACGAGAAATTGCCACTAAATTAGAGATAACGTTTGTAGCAGAACAGCTCAACTCAATAAATATCTCTTTCACAGATGAAACTGTATGCTCCTTGAAATTATACATGTATTCCAAACAAGCTCAAAGTTGGAAAACAGGTTTATAAATAAAGATGTGATGTATATTCAAATACTTTTTAGAGAAAAACTGACGATTTCATCGAAAAAAGAGATTACGAAGTCTAAAATAGCAGCACTGCAAAAAATGACACTTCAAGAGCGAATACAAAGGCGCTTGTGTTAGTGCATTTTAAGGGCTCGTAATTTTAATATTATTTAGAAGCTTTAGAAGAGTTTGAAAGACGTGTAATTCAGAAGACTGAAAAGAAGAAGGGAAAGAGGTCAAAGGTTATGGCTGTCCAGGGGATCACTTCTAGACGTTCATGAGATATGGGGCACTAGAACATTGAACGTGAACTGATAAGAGAACTACGAAGGTTGGCGGTGGCGACACGTGAAACGGACATTAAGCGACTTGTACGTATATAAAGTATATTAAGGAGGGTTGAGTGAGAGAAAAACGTATTAGAGGTTCTCACTGCATGGTTACGGTGCATAACTTGTGCTGGATGTGTACAGAAAGGGGGCATCGAACATTGGAAAATGATGTATGACATGGAAGAGCTTATTTCATTTTTTGATTATGGGATTGTTTGAAATTAGATTTACTTAAAAACTTTTTATTATGTCATTAAAGATTATTTAAAAAGAAAGAAGGTTCGATAAAATAACATATTTAATCATATAATGCTCATATTTTTTTATTTCATGTATGCTAGTGTTTTGGTCATTTGAACCTGTACAATTTATCGTAAACATCAATTGATTTTTATTTAATAATCTTTTAAGTAGCCCCACTCAGTGTAGAACGTTACGATAAGTACAATTTCGGTATCAGTGCCAAGCCTGTAATCAACTTTGTAATAATTTCCTTCTTTGTGAAGATCCGGAATCAGTTGTTCAAATCTCAATTGGCCCATGTCTTCCATGTCGTAAACTCCCTATAAAAATCGAGATAATGATAAGTATGAAGAAATCCATATAAATGTACAGAGAAATAATGATATGACGTGCTTACTTTTTTAATGCATTTTCCGTTCAACAGAGATTCGTCAACGATCAATACTTTTGGCAGTAACTCATAATGATCGCTTTTTACGCAGACTGGTGTATCATCAATAAGAAGCAAATGTCCAGTTTTGTAAGATGAATCCGTAACGTATACTTTACTGACAAGCTAAATATTAAAAAGTATTAAAATATGATTAGTTATTTACTTTCGTTTGGATTAAGAGATTATCAGTGTCCATCTAAGGTACTTACTTTCAGATCTGCTGGCAGATCTTTTTTAAGATCCCAATGTAATGTTATGTGATTATAGGTAGCATTTCCCTTTGTTACAATGTACTTCAGTGCATTGACGTACTCTTTGTTGTAATACCAAGTGTCGGTATCAACAACTTTCACCTTGAACGAAATAATTTAAGTATGTTTCAAATGATATTTAAAATATTCTGGTTTAAATGGTGCTTTTTTCATTATTATACTTAGAAGCAACAATGAAAAATATAACTTTATTACCTGTGGTTCAACTTTCGCACATTCGTAGGATTGCACGAAAATCGCAGAAGCGATAAAAAGACTGACTGAAAGATAATTCATATTGTCTTAATAATGAATATGCCTGCACCTTTTCTCTTTTATACTCTAAATCTCCAGTATACAATACATTTCTGAGTATGTTATCTTGATTGCCTGTATAATGTTTGCCGAAGATTGTTACTCTGGTAGAAAATTAAAGAGTGAAAACCGTTAAAAAGTTAAGTTTAGTTGACCATTATTATCAAATTTGAATGTAAAAAAATAAATCAAAATGTTGCTAATATTTTAGTGATGCGTGTCTATTATACCAACACAGTATTATTTTTAAGTTAAAAATTGTTTTTTCCTTTTTTTCTTGCATTAGAACGTTTGCACGTTTTATTACAAATATTTGGATTTTTCACGATTGCAAGATATTTTTCTATAATTTCTGGATTGTAACAGCCATTTGACAAATTTCAAGCAAATGTTCTGTTTTATCTTGAGTTAATGTGTATATCTATGCATTTATGTTTAAACTCTTATTTATTTAAATTGTTAACCACAACTTAGCTAAGTGGCCCAAAACTTAGCTTATTAACCGTTAACGTTTCTACCAAGGTTAAGTATGCTAAATTAAATGCAATGCTAATGTAATCAAACCATTAGATAAGCACGTCGATATGACTATTACACATCGGTAAATTAAAAAATAATAGTTTCCCCAGTTTAACAATTTGAATTTTGGATTCATATAGCTGATATAGGTACAGATTTTAAGATGCCTTTAATAGAAATATAATATGAAGATTGATTACTGTATTCATAACATTGCACCAGGTCAAAAGGACGTCTTTCAGATAAGCAAAAGAACGTAACAAAGAAATTGACGCATTAAAAATTCAGTTTTCTGGCCAATATTTAGAGATGGATTATTGATATGCACAATTGTGTAAACGTATGTCAAACACATCGATTATTAAAACTGTGAAATTCCATTCAAACACATTTCTGTGCGAGATAACACAGTAGCGTTTGCGCTAACAACTTTCTCGCAATAGCCAATATGCAATTCCTGAAGTTGTGGAAGAAAACCTAATGAATTTGCATATCTTACCATATCTTTTTTTACACAAAAATTGTTTGTCCGCGTTTTAATCAAATACATTTAGTCATAAGCCAAGCAAAGCACAAGCAGAAAGTCTTGCGCTTCTGCATACATAGACTACCACCTTCCATTCTCTCGCACAGTGCGAATCAGGCTATAGGACTCGTCCGACGAACGCTCGACTCACAGTATAATATAAGCAAAGAGCGAGCGAGTATAGCTCTCTCGGCGGAACTTCGATTTCATCTAATCTAGGCAGGCACTAGATCGTAAAAAGGGGGACGCCCTAAAGTCTTCTTTACGATCTCACCTCCCGACTCGAACGTGCGCGCGCAGGGAAGGAACAAAGTGCTCCGGCCTCGTTCCCTCGATTGCTGCCGTGTATTTCTCTTTCGTGCGGGCCTCTTCTTCCGCTCTAGAGCTAATGTTTGTGTATGTAGATACGTTAGCGTTCGCCTTTTGTACGTACGTATAGGCGAAAGGGCTTTTTGTCTGGGCGCTGTACGGGTACGCGACGGAGAGACGTTTGAACGTCAGTCACTCGATCCTTTCATCGGATACGTGAGTGATTTGCATTGTACTGTATAGGAGTTGAACGTCTGAGCTGGAAGTAGAATGTGTGGGTGAGAGAGAAGATATTTGTGATGGTAGTTTGGTGAAGGCAATGAGAGTAACGTTACACCTTCGTTTTCCAACTTCATATTTTTATGGTTGTATTAATTCTTGAAATGTTTATGGTATGTATACGCAGCATTTAAACGCTATTCTATGTTATCAGCGAAAAAGTTCTGGAATTCTCTCATTGTACACACGGCACAACTTGTCACACCTGTTTCGTGAAAACTATACAAAAAATTATAAGAATCCACACATTTGTTACGCATAGATTGGTCACACTATATGCTCGTTCTGATTGCGAGTCTATAGTAGAACTGAGAACTTGACGTTATAATTGGACTTTTTTTCTGTTTGCGAGATTTAATTTTAGAAATGGACAAATAAATTAAGAGATCAATTGCTGAAAACGAAAATTCATAGCATAATCGAGGGCACAGCAGGTTCGCCATATAGTTTCGCACGTATAAGCGAAGCTCGCTAAATCATCTCGGAAAAATCTAGGCCTACAACTCTACCACCGCAGAAATGAAGGCGGCAAGGATTCTGCCTGACTTTCTTCTTTCTAATCCCACCAGTCTTGTCCCAAGAAGGTCGTCTGCCACATACTGGAGTAGGTTCCTCCACGACTCTTTCGAATCGTGATTCTGGGCGGGCAAGGGATCGAGGCGCACACGTAGGCGCTGGGACTTAATCCGTTCGAGCTAAAAGTTCACCGCTGTTGGCTGCTTTCCTCTGATTTCGCTTGGCTGTCTCGAGGCCAAAGCTATACTCTATTAGATCGATGTCGTCGGACTGCTTTTTGACTGCGTTGTTTTCTTATGCGAATTGTTGTTCGGTGCACCCGCTCGCGGCTCTTTGCCTTTTTTCTTTTCTCTCGTTGACGGAGCATTTTCCACTTGATTGCTATCGTGAAGTATCGAAGACGAAGTAATTCGATCCTCGTCCCATTGTCCTCGAAGAGCAGAGGAGAATCTCAGGCGCTCTTTGTGTACGATTGCACTTCAGCTTGTAGCTTCGAACGCACGAGAAAGTTCGAAGTCGATTACGAAGGGAGTAACGAAGTTTCACCGCGTGTAATGTAAATAAATTGCCCTGAAGGAAAAAAGATTTTTCGAAAAAGCAATCGTCGCTCTAAGTGTGTCGAGGCCTCGGGTAAATAAAGTCTTGCTGAAGTGGAACAACCAACAGGACCGGAAAGATGAACCGAGAAACTTGGTCTGAAAGTACGCGCAAATAATGCTAAACGTTTGGCGAAACTTGTGACGCCGTTTGATGGAAAAAGTAAACGGATCATTTAATGCAAAAGTTTCTCGAGACAAATTTCGAGATGTGAATGTTTGTAAAGGTGCGCTTCGGTGAAGTTTTCTAATTAGCCTTGCAATATTTCAGAAAGCGCAAATCAAGTATTTCTAAAAGCTTGTTATTTCACAAGAGTATAGCCGTCATCGCGAATCAAGGCCAAAACGCGTCCGTTCTCGAAGAAAAAAAGACTTTACCGCAACCCTATACAACCTCCATAAACTTCTCGATCTCCTGTAGTCTCAAGCCTAACCCCATGAATAAATATCGTACTCCGGCAATAAAAAAAAACAGATGCCGCGCGTATACACCCCCGCAAAAGAACGGGATACAGCCTCGCGGTGGCATTTAGTCAAAGATATACACGTATAGCGCGTCGAATGGGGGAGGGGGTGTGACCTCGTTCGCGCAGGCCGCGAAATGCGCATAAGGGTGCGCGCGATCTTTCCACCGCGCATTATCATAGATATTGGCCGAGGCTCTTGACGCGCCGGCGGGGCTAAAGGTCTTCATAAATAAAGAATATTGGCCCCGGGAAATCCGGCGCTGCGGCTCGCGTTTGGCTCTGCTCTCATCTCTTTTGGGCGGGTTGGGATATGGTCCGTGCAGACGCGAAGATTTTTTGTCTCGTGCGGGGGGTCTTTCTATTACTGGAAATCGTCGATTCACAATGGCTCGTGTTGCAATTTTATTTTCATTCGATGCAGTGCATTTCGATGTACACGTAGGAAACGGATAGGTATAATGTTATCCACAAATAAGCCATCAGTGAGGAAGCTAGTTTTCAAGTTGTAACCTAGATTACAACTTGAGTGTTTACACTTCCAAGAGATAAGAAGTTCGCTACCTTTACCTCCACTTTTCACCAAGGACAGACTCCGTAATTTTGTTTGCGAGCTGTCTCCTATCCTGAAGTTACTTCTATTTTCAGTCAATTTCGAGTGAAGTGAGAATCTTAAAACCTTACAATTTTAGAACTAGATATAAAATAAATCCATACATGTTTTACGGTATACTCGCGCAATCACATTCGTCGTAAAATTCTCTCTCTCTCCCTTTGCGAATATTCGAACTAAAAATAACCGCGCTTCCATTCCTTTACACACGTTGAAACAAAGTTACGCAGCCGGGCGATAATGAAATTTACTCATCGCCCTCGTCGGAATCACGTTACGCCCGTTTAGCGTCGATGTAGAAAAGTCAACATTTTCTCGCGTGCAAATCACAAAAACTCGATTAACTCCGTTAAAGCACAAAAAAAGAAGAGGAATCCAATCGACGACTTCAAACATCAGCGAGGCTTTAAGGGATATCAGAAGTATAGGCGAGGGAGAGAACGTAGAGATGGAGCTAAGGGCTAGACAAAATTTAGAAGATTATTGCTTATTTTGAAAGAGACAGAGCAGTGGGCAATTTTTTTATTATAGCAGCCCTATTGATCGATAATCGGGCCGCTTTGAAACTTATTCCGTTAAACTTTCAAAACTTCAGCAGTCTCATATATCGAACGAACGGCATGGAAGGTAGCAGGAAAAAGGGCAGGCGACGAGCTCGCACGTTGTCGTCTTCAATTATTAATAGTCTCGCTATCGTGTAATCTTCGCCAGGCCGCTCAACCTTCAAATTAGGTGATTACAGGATGATCCGCCGCGTGTCCCGACAGCCAGAACAAATAGAGCCCTGAGTCCTACTCGCACTCAAATCGGATTGGTCTCGCGGGGCAGCGACGCCTCTCGGCTAGTTTGCGTGCGAGGATACAGGATGCGCCGTGGGCGGGATTTTTCAGCTGTTTAATGTTGCATTCGGGTAGTCCGTGCTGTCGTAACGAAAATAGAAGCTGATTCGCGATGCTTTTTTGGAAAGGTAATCAGATAAGCCGAACTAGCAAAGGACTGCTCGTTCTGTAGCGCGAGATGTATTAATTTGAAAGGGAAATTTCGTACTGTTTGGAATTAAAATTGGTCTGAAACTTTATTTTTTACTTTTTAGGATTTAGGATATAATTTGGAAAAGTATAGTATCCGCATTGACTACATAACCTAAAAAAATGGAAAAAAATTTCTATGATTATTTTACGTGACATTTCACTTTAGGTACCGCTAAAAGTACAAGAAGCGCGCACGAGTGTACGTTCGGATTCTGTCGTGTCACGTATGATGAAGTCTTAAAAAAGAAGTTATATAAGGTGTGCGAAAGTTTCGCTGACATGAAATACAGTACGATAAATGGAGCAGTTGACGGCACGTATAGGTGTTACGCCATAATATTTTTCAAAACTATATTTTTGAGTTATTTATTGTGGCAATATAATAGAACAGTCTTAATACCTGGAACGTTTCAGGAAAGATTTTCGCCTTTTCACGTGCTACGTTTGTTGATATCGTACTTTATGATTTTTTACTGTCGAATCAGTATAAGATCAGATCCACAATTATCTACTTCGTAAAAAACCCCTTTCACCTGGAATTCCCTATGTTCGAACGGCTGCCTTTCGCTACAATGGTATAATTATATTATCGGATGATTTGCGCTCGAAACAAATAAATCCCAAAATGCCATGGCGCAGTTCAGCTGGAAAAACGGGTCGAGAGGAGATTAGCTCGAATGCAAGTTCGAAGAGACAAATTTACTGGATAGCGAATAAGTGAGCTTCCATCGGAAGATTCGTCTTCATGAAGTTCGAAGGAGAATATTCACGAGAATAGCTTGCGGGGATGATGCGAAAGTTCGCGGGGAATTCAGATGTGTCTAATTAATGGCGAAGATATTGCTATATGTTTTTGGAGTTTCTAGAAAATGTACGTGGGCCTGAATTAAAAATTATGAATTTCAATTCGTATTCAATTCTGTACATATTTTGAAAAGTTATTTCTTGTTATTACATAGTTCGGGGCACATATCCTTTTCAAAAAAGATTTTTAGAATATTTTGCCGTGGTAGTTGTGGAATTTAGTTACCAACGGACTCAAGGATTATTTCAAAGATACAGAAAGTAAAACAGATTGATAGCTTTATTCAAGTATTATAAATTTGTTCGAAAATTGACAACAACTTTTTACCCTTTCACGCGGCTTTCCAAAATTCATTTCGCTTGCCCTTAATGCATCTGTAAAAAAGTAGAGCACCACCGAAAACTCGTTGATTTTTTTGCAAGAATCACGCAGCACAACGACAGCGCTGCTCTTAAAAGCTCGTCGAAAATAGCGCGTCATGCATTGGCATCAGTACCAGAAACTTACGCAAAGCTCGTTTCGCGCCGAAGTAGCGGGAGAAAAAAAAGCTTTCAGCTGTATTTTTCGCCGTCACGGATTTATTCATTTTCCGCACGAGCTCGATTTTTTAGTCTCTATTTTCAAAGTGTACAAGTGGTTCAAAATGCACAATTAAGATCATAATTGTTGCAACAAATAATAAGCAAAATAACAGAATTACTAATGTTTTGAAGAATTGTGAAAATGAAATTAAAAATAAGTAATATTCACTAGACTTTTGAGTAAAAATTTTAGTTTGGTCAATATTTGCTTAGCCGTGTTTTGGGATGTGCAGAGATGAGAAGGCCAGCAAAAGTTCTTTTTTCAAATTAAATGCTCCGCGACAAATAACTGGTATCTATGAGTTCGTTGTTCAAAAAAGAGTACTTTAAAGTTTGAGGTCAAAATAAACGTTATCTGCATGAAAATGCAGTAATGAGGCTTTGCACAAATCATACAAGTAATTTCATTATTATGTTCATAACCTGGAGTGTGCAAACAGAGCAAATGTTTCAAGGATATTATATTTGTGAACGTGTTTAATTTATTGTAACACAAAAAATAACTAAAAAATACTTTCAGAGATTTCTAGGAATTAATGGAATTACTGTCGGCGCAAATCTCAGCTACTCGATATTGAAAAGAAAATAATGAAGAAGCCTTAAAATCAAGGACCAATGAAACTGATCTCAAGACTCTCGATAAAGAAAGGAAAACATCTTTGTAACGTTAAAGCTCGTGCGG
Source organism: Nasonia vitripennis (assembly GCF_009193385.2). Classification (NCBI taxonomy): domain Eukaryota; kingdom Metazoa; phylum Arthropoda; class Insecta; order Hymenoptera; family Pteromalidae; genus Nasonia; species Nasonia vitripennis. Next base: position 10,283,015 of record NC_045760.1, on the reverse strand, counting down.
AGATGAACAAGGAAAAGGTCTGCACTCGAAAGGCCGCGATAGAAATCAAAAGCGTGAACTTTCGCTCGGAAAGAAAAAACAAAGCAAAGAGGTTCGACGTTACGCTATATAGTGTCGTTGTCGAGGCATAATACTCTTATCGTAAACTTGTTATTGCAGCAAGAAAAACAATGAAAGTTGAGAGTTTAATGGATGATGGTTTAGTACAATCGAGAAGGGTCTGCTGATTGAGTTCGGCGAATACAAGTAAAATAGCATTGATTTTTTCTTTTTTTTTTAATATTTATTAAGTTTGTCTGCGTTTCTTCATATGTTTTATTGCATAATTTTTAACTTGTCAACGTTACTCCATTAATTCAACGTGTTGCGCAACCGAGAACATGACGATTAAACAGAGGAAATTATTTCACCGAAAATTGAAAAGTACACACGAGTCTGCACGAGTAGCATTGGGAAATCCTTCACCCCGCGTACGCGCACCTGTAAGCTCATTCTCTCTCGCCCTACCCTCCTCCTCCTCCTCCTCCGCCTCGCGTACGACCTTCCCACTTTCTCCAACGCACGTCCCATCGGAACACTCTCCCTTTTTCTCTACCTATCTTCCTACCTAGAGCCAGTTTCGTCCTCCCCTTCCCCCAAACACTGGTACCGCGCGCAGCTCGCAGCTGTTTCGTCTCTTCGGGTTCGAGCTTGCGCTCTGAGCTTTCGCGAGCTTGTGAATAGGCGGAGAGGAGAGATGCGCGTGTCGAGTGAGCGGGATGGGGGGATGATTGAGAGGTAGACTGGATTTTTTTTAATACATCTATACCCGTATGGCTCGCTGGAGATGTGCGGTTTTAATGTTACTGAGTGGCTACAGGGAGTTATTGCCGAAAAAAGTAATCTTGCTGATGCAGGTTTGGATTTTCTTCGAAATTCGGATCCAAACGTTCATGGAATTGAGAGAGTCTAAGTGTGGCTTGAATCTGCGCGTATGCGGTCATCATTTCAATTGATTATTTGACCTGCACCGTTAAATCTAGTGTAGGAAAATTCAATCATGCTTTCTAATCCTTAAACGGAGGCTCGCAACCTGCATCGGATATCGATTTTAAATATCAAATGACTCGTTAAATAATGGTAAACCCGCTGTTAACTAACGCCGAAAATCCATGGGAACATCAAATTTCTAATGCGCAACGCCCCATACTACACTCGGTATTGCAGGATTCGAAATTGCGAAAATGCGCGGTCTAACTATAATAGATGCCGGTATATTACAACTATCCTACAAACTCTGTCCTGAAAAAAAACAAAGCTCGGAAAACTTTGAACTCGCGTACGCAACTGTTAAATTTCGGCCCAGCCAACAACAAGCCGCACTCTCGAAATTTCCCATTCAAACTTTACCCTTGACAATCGAGTAGTCCACGTCACCGTCGACACCTTCTATACGATGCGCATCAGCCCATGCGCAGTGATTCATATATTCCCCCATTTTTTCTGATTAGCCTTCGAAAAGCTACAGCGCGGAATAAAAAAAAATTACACCCACCTATCCATCTCATGAGAGCAGGCGATGCAACAGGGAGGAAGACGAGAGCGAGCGTGTGCGCAGGAGCCTCCGTATAGGAGTCGTTGGTAGAGTGGGGTCGAGCCCGGAGGAGAGAGGACGAGGCGCGTGTCAGGTGGCTCCGGAGCAAGAGAGACGGAGACAGCTGGGTGGGGGAGCACAGGGAGAGACCCGGGCAGTTCAAGCCGGGCAGCACGCCCGTTCACACGGCTCCCTATCTCGCTCTCCGCGCCTATAGTCTCGCGTTCGCGCGGGTATTTTTTCGTCTCTCTCTCACTGTGGTGATCCGTTTGTACGGAAAAGAAAATTGTGTGCACTTTACTTGCGAGGACGAAAGCGAGAGAAGCGAGCGGAAGGAGCCGAGCTGCTCTGGCTCGAAAGAGACAGATAGAGAGAGAGATAGAGTCCGGCAAAGTAACAGGTTGGTGATTTGGTTGGCGGTGTTTTGCTGCGACGCGAAAAAGTTCAGCCTGTTGCGAATACATTGATGCATGAGTGGTGGTGTTGACGGTGGGGTGTAAGGATTAATCTCAAGGGTGGGCTATTTTTTGTTTAGAAAATTTCGCGCTAGGAGACCTGATCATCGGGATCTGAAATTGATTTTTCGCGGTTTGTTCATGGTTTGATTTGAAGAGGAAAGAGAAAAGAGAGTTTCGGTGATGCAATTTAAGTATCTTACCCCTGTAATGATTCGTCTTTAGCGCTGTTCGAGAATTTAATTTTTTATTGCATCGTGCGATATGCTGTTCTATTTGTAATTACAGATTGAGATAAAATTTTACTTTTTTTAATGCTTGTATGAGCTTTTTCTCGAGTTTGTTTTGCGTAAATACAATATCTCGTAAAAGTGAAGAGTTTGGAGGTCGAGTAGAAACCTGTTGAGAATTTTCCAGCCGCGTAGTCTACGGCGAATTTTCGCAGATTCAGTGCTGGAAAATTACTTGTGCAATATTAACCCATTCAACTTTCTTGGGGATGCGTAACACAACTAATTCAATTAAAAAGTCTCGAAAAACGAAAATTGTTACGAAGAAGATTATACATTTTACGCTATCAATTTCAAAAGTAGGCGATGCATGTTTGTTACAATCCACCAATGTTTATTATTTGAAATCGTAACATATATAGTTTGAAGATGCAGTTGAAGAAAATTAGAGTTTCCAAACAAACAGAGAATAACGAATCCCGCAGGACATTTTTGAATCATCCTTAGACCATTATTATTATTTTTTTGTCACCACGATCATAGTTTGTCTCGAACGAATTTGTCAACTCATCACCTTTGTGCAACTACATAGTTTATATGTTCTACGGTTATCATCCTAACAACTTCGCAGTACTTCGTTAAAATCATCAGTATTCCAAACAGTGCCTCCGTCGGTGTTTCGCAAATAAATAGCAAGTTAGTCGGGTGGCGTTTATATCGTGCGTCCGTCTTGCGTTGGTTCTTGCCTCCAATTGTGAAACGACGGTTTTTCGAGAGATTCTCACGGCTGCTGCTTCGACAACTTCGAAATTCTATCTACATATATTTGGAACAGCTGTGTGATTCCAAGCTGCTGTGGCGCGAAGCATAGTCACTCCACGCGGTCGAATGACCAATTCAAATTAGTAGCAGAGACGCTATGCGCTATCGAGCCGATTGAATATAATCAAGGCCGTTAGGACGATTTAAGGACAGATACACACAACATGATCGGAATAATTGCATTTGCTTGACAAGTGGATTTGGAAATCCCGATGCGTTGGAAGGCGCATGAAAACGCAGTTGTGATCTAATTTTGAAATTTCTATTGTTTTTTTGATGATTTAAAGTTATTTTGCAGATTGTTTGCAAGGCTAAATGAAAAATCAGCAATTTCTTGTTTCAATTAGAACGTAACTTGTTTATTTCTGAACGTTAGAAATCTGAAAACTCGCTGTATTGCAGGCGCGTCATTTCATAGAGGCGTGTTGAAAATGGCTGCTCTTCTACTTGATAGTTTTTCTATTCGTTATCGTAAAATAATGGCGAGACTGTGCACAGATGAAATCGCGAGGATCTTCGAATGTGTTAAATACCTTGAAATTACTGCAACCCGCAAATTCATTTCAATTTTATTCCACTAAACATAAAAAAACATTTCCTCTTTCTAGCTATAGCCTTTTACGAAAATCCCGAATCTTTGAAAAAAAGTTTTCAGGTAAAAAACAACAGCTTGCTACATTTCCGCGTTCCACATTTCGAATAATAACGAGAGAGAAGGACGCGGGTGCACATACTTCCCGAAAAACGCTCATTTTTGCGAGCTTTAGAAAAGCTCGCATTTCTTTCTCTTTCTCGCCTTTTTGCCGGAAAGTGGGTAACGCTCCGCGGCAACTGTGCGCCTCAACGGCTGGAGGCCCGACGAAAGTTTGGCAAACATTAAGCATTGACTGCGGGCTAAAACTGTGCGGCAGTTTCGCTGTACATGTGCATCGCGATGTAGGTTTTGCGAGCTTTACCGCGTTGATGATTCTGCGTCAGCTTTGGGATTTTCTGACTTATAATCTTCGTTGGAGTTTTGTTTAGTTTTAATGTTATAGTCATACGCATTCAAATTCCTCTGAAATTCAAAACATTTCAACAATTTATTTAATCTACAATGACTGTAGTTGCAAAATCCCGAAGCCAATCCTTTAATATGTAAATATTTATGAAATTTAATTAGGAATGTTAACATGCAAGCTCAGCCCAGAGGGCGCCTTGGTTCCCTGCCCCAAACCCGTGTTAAATGTATATTTATATATATGCTCACGGACAAGCTCTTGCATGTGTGAGTTAGGTCACGTGATACGCACACACAAGAGCGTGTCCGTGAGCATATACTATATAGATATACATTTAACACGAGTTTGGGGCTGGGAACTAAGACGCCCTCTGGGCTGAGCTTGCATGTTAACATTCCTAATTAACTTTCGCAGTATAGCGAGAAACGTATTAATTTATATAAGTATAACAACCATAGGTTTTAACAATTATGAAATTTCGAACTGATTGTGTACGTGTCTCTTTATATATGATTCAAATTGCTACCCGGAAGAAATCAAGGGGCGCGATAGCGCCGCTTTGGCAAGAAAAATTACGAAGTACGATTTGTCGACGGCGCGACCCTATATGCTTTGAAATTAGGTGTTCCTAACCTTAAAAAAAATCTCGATTGCATTTAAATCATTATTATTGCGCGTATACGCAATCTGTTGGTATCTACTTAAATATATTATCCTAATTTTTCATGTATAAAAGGTTCATTCAAGAATATTAAGTTATTAACTTAATATTGCAAGTTGAAAATTTGCTCGGTATATTTCATTTCGTTCAGAGTTTCCATCCTCTCCCGATATTTTTCTTCTCCTCCGGTCACGTGATTTCCGGTGAGTATATTTGGTATTATACACCAGTGGTTACAGTAGTTAATCTACTTTACCGACATTCTTCTGCTACTCGACGACACGCGATTATAATATGCATGTAATGCTATACGTATATATGCATATATTGCTATATGATTATATGCGCGATGCGATCAATGTCTGAACCAATAGTAGCTTGTTGTCTATCGAATAGGTCAAGATTTAATGAAGTGCAACAGCAAGAATAATATGCTTTGTAAAAGATGCGAAATCTCTCTCAAAAAAACTTTTTTCAAAAGTGAAAATCTTGGCAAGAAAAAGGCTAATAAACGTAGTGAAATCTCTAAATATAAAAATGTCAAGTAAATGTTTTTTTGCTATACGCATTAAGATATAAAATTAAAGTTAAAATTATGTTTTCCCAAAAACTGATATTTTAATGCGTATAGCAAAAAAACATTTACTTGACATTTTTATATTTAGAGATTTCACTACGTTTATTAGCCTTTTTCTTGCCAAGATTTTCACTTTTGAAAAAAGTTTTTTTTTTTGAGATAGGTGAAATTACTTCTCAATTATACTCTAACCCGGACGTCCCGACGGTTCTTGCATTTTTAACGGTTAGAAGCAGTCAGCTATGCAGCCAATTAAAATAATTGTCGTTTCGTAAATAGTTACGTAAACATTGAACTGGAAAAAGCTCGCGAGCAATTTGACTTTTTCGAGAGACACGTGCTCCCCTCGTGCTGTGTGAGTCATAAGCGATGATCGATGTCCGAGTGTACATAAATAAAAGACTGTGTACGTAGAGTATGAAAATATTGTTATAACGAGTAGATAAATAGGGAAAATACCATTGTGATATTCAATGCTGGTCTTGTTTGGTTAATTAACTGTCGCGCTTTAAATATTTACTTGTTCAGTAAATAATATTTATTGATTATTTTACCGCAAACATAACCTCAACTCTTCGGTAAACAGGACTTTTTCTGCGATTAGTAAATGCCTGTAACAAGAATAAAAAACAGTCACAATGTGTAACGATGGAAGACTCGTTTTACAAAAGGCAAATGAACACAGTGTAAAAGTAGGTCATGCAAAAATGTCGCAAGTATAACAAATCCAATGTCTTCGAATAAAGTATATATTGCAAACCTCTTTAGCTTCGTAATTCAAATAATTTTGTACAATATAAGTAGCCAAAAGTGAGAGAAATAATTTTTCATTTTATTTCTAGAAGGCCTCCGAAAAATTTGAAGTTTGCAAACAATCCATAAAACCTTCAAATCAATCTGCCAAGCTACAAGAACCCCAAATGTCTCGTCGTTCTCTATCTTGCCAATAAATCTTATATCTCTGATCTTGAAACTCTCCCTTTCTTCTTCTTTGCTCATGACTATTTAGTGGTAGCTCGCGGTTTTTCGCTCTTTGAAATAGAGGAACTATACCCAGAGCTCACCTCGTATGAAAGGTCTAAATTACTCATTTATTCTCCGCTTTATTTTTTACCTTTGCTGAGCAAAAATAAGTTATTAGGAAAATTACTAAATTAGAATAAATTATGTTGCTATATTTGTCGTGTTTTCCGGCATATAGGAATCGAAATCAAACGAAAATTCAGTTTCTCGAAAACTCAGCAATTTTGGAGTATTCATATATGAAGAGCTGATTTTGCAAATTTTGAATGGAGCAGTTATTTGTTGTCGCGAAGACTGGTGCAATTGCGATCTAGTTTACCTGCTTGACAATTTATATGTTAAACTGAACAAAGGAAGTACCTAATTAAATAGTTTTGCAAACTTAGTCGACTCGATTCCAGTACACGAAACCCACGGAATTGTGGACATCGTACTTAGACAACCACACGTGTCGAGCATTTACATGCAGGTAATGCATTTCACTGCAGAATCATCATGCGAAAGTTTGCACTAGTTTTCACGTACGACTCATTGTAAAATGTGTTAGAATTATCAGTTGATTTGATGAAAAAACATTCTCGAACATATACAATCATTTTGAAAGATAAGTTCGTAGATACCTTCGCATTCAAATTTTTGCAAATCACCCTATTTACTACCGACTGCCTTTGTAAGCCAACTTTTCCTCAATTTCTTCTTCTCCTTCACTCTATGCATTTTCCTCTCGTTTGGAGTGTTACAGTCCCGACGCCTTACCTACAAATGAGATGAAAATACCCCGTGCACCCCTGCGTTCATGTATGTGTACATAATACACGCGCACACTCGTGCTTTGCAAATTCCGCTTGTACACTGGCGCCCAAACTTGGCCTCTCCGCCACCTAAAGGCTAAAGCACCTACATGTGAGCTAAACTAAATTTGCTCGCTCTGCTTTTGGTATGTAGTCCGTTTCTTTCAGTGCATTAAACAGATGTAGAAAAAGGCTGAATTTGCTTTTGTGAAAATTGTTCCGTCTTTTTGTGGGAGGCAAAAATTTTTAGAAAGCGAGTCAGCTTGATTTCATTGGTATAACGAGCAGTGGTGAAACAATGCCGTGCACGTACTGGATTCGAAGTGAAACTTCGATCTGAATTCCGGATAGGGGTATTATTATAGTTTAAACGTAGAAACCCGCTAGTGATTATTAAACTTTGCGCTGTAAATATCAAGCGACGTGCTTCGGCGATTGAATGGTTTCGTAGTTCGTATTTGCAAGTGGCAATAAATGTTCGTATCCACGTTTGAATTGTAGGGTGTAAAATGAAGTGCCGATTATAAAACCCAGCTGGAATCGGCAACCGTACTGAGCCCGGTTTCGCAATTCATTAAACGAACTGAATTCATCAAAATACTCTTCGCGTTTATTGTTAGTGCCGGAATCGGCAACAACAACATTGGCTTTATGCAAATATACTTGTTCAAGGCCGTCGCTTAATCAGATTAATTAAAATGTATTTGGTTGTGTTGTTTAGCACATACGCGGCTGATTGCATTAATTGAATTAGTCACTGCAGATGAGCCTTCAAACAAGATGTCGTCCTTAATAAAATAAACGTCCTTTGTATATATACATCGCGTTGCGTGAATGCAGGATAATCAGGCTAAGGCGTATTACCATTTGCATACGTACACTGAGCCGGCGTGTAAGATATTAAAGTACTAATGGCATGTGATAGCGTGATGCTATACGCTTCGCAGCTCCCTGAGTATACGTATAATTATTTTCGCGCTTCGTTGATGCTTCGCGAGATTAATCACTGAGTTAAACAACTTTCATTGTGTATCCGAGAAGAAATCGATCAAAGTCATGTGTCGTAATATTTTATCGACGACCGAGCATATTTCGTAAAAATAGCGCATAAAATCGAAAACAAAGCGCATTCTTCATAGCCCAGTCGAAGCAAATCCGCGTGGCGATGAATCTATAAATCAAAGCAAATCGAATCAATCCCCCGTTAATGCAGAATAATCCTCTTCCCCAGCTCGACTATAAAATGATAAGGCATATATGCGCAGGAGAGGCTCTTCTCCGCACAAAAAGCAAGTTTGCGTCATCCGCGTACATCGAGCGAAAAATATTTGACCGCGAAATTCAAATAAAGGAGCCGCGCGCAAGCCCTCACGTCAATACGATGATTGATCGCAGCCGTGTTGCCGGGGCGTCTATATCCTTGAATTTTTGAATCAAATACGGGAGTGTGTATATATAACGCGGAAGGCGGATGCGTCGACGGCGAGGAGCATGTCAGGGTTTTACCTGAAAAACGTATCTGAATTTGCTAAGTGATTTTTATCGATTGCCTTATGCATGCGCCTACTTATTATCGGGCTCGTCGATGTAACATAAGTATATGAGGGAGGTTTTTGTCTCGATAATTTTTCACATAGAACCTAAAAATAGATTTTTCAATAAATAAATAATTGATGAATCACAATTGAAACATTTAAAACTAACGCACGTTCGCATATCTGAAAACTCGCGTGACTATTGAATAAGAGGTATATAAATAATAAATTCAATCGCGAGTTTTCACCATTTTCGAGGACACTCGCACACGACGCGCCGCGTACACACATAACGGTATATAACGGTCTGTAGGACGACTCACGTTAGGGCGCGGCTTTTACATCGACGTCTATCTCGGCTGTCGATCGTCGACGGGCGTCACACACGCGCGCGTTACTCGAGTTGACCGAAGGCTGATGCGAAACCGGAGGGTGTGTGTATATATACACTGCACGTCGGGCTACTCGTCTATCGGGCGATTATCGATGTCGCGCATATGGAAGCCGCGGAGTATCTGCTCGCGACTTTTTGCGCTTGGAGTTTGATGTCTGATGATTAGGAGAGGAATCATAAGTCTATTTCTTCTTCGTCGCGTATCGGGCGAAGTCGATTTACTGTTTTATCCTTATTTTTGCTGTCGCGTTGCATAAATACGCTTGTATTGAAATCTGAACTCGGCGAAACCTGCTGCTAACTATATCGCGGAGGTAAATAGCGTAAAGTAGTTCACGTACGCAACTGTACTGAAACATGGTATTGAGTTTCGCCGTATAACGCAGTCACTTTATAACTTGTATTTGCCGAATCCAATGATTCTCAACTTCGGCGGTTTCTTATCGCTCCAATTTTCGCGAATCTTATACGAAACGAATGAAAAATCATTATTGCATCCGCCAGTTGTAAAGGACTGCGTCATATTAACGGAATAAAGCTATTAAACGGATCGAAATTTCTAACGAGGAAAACTCGAGCTACTCGAAATGCCAATTGCACAATAGCACACACGAAGGTAAAAATAGTTCGTTTATTCAGAAATTAAAGAGATCCAAAGAAAGCGGAAAGCGCGCGGGGTATAACGAGTCGGCAAAAACACGTGAACATGCGAAAATGTGAAATGAGTGGCCGTTGTTAGAAGGCCATTTTCGTTCTCCCGGGACGTTTTTAATTATTCACGCGCCTAGTTCCCCTCCACAGCGCCCGCAGTTGATTTCGCATTTTTTTTGCGTTCCGGGAATTTCCATACCGCGCAGATTTTTTTCGCCTTCCTCTTGGATTAAAAATGTACGCTTGGCGAGGTATCTTGGGTTTTTGCTTTGTTCGAAAGTCGGTCATGAAAAGCCACGTGTTGTAGTTGTCCCGGAAGATTGTGATTTTCATTTTATTAATTATTTCCTCTGAAAGCTTAGCCTTTTCCCCGAGGGGAAAAAGTACGACCGATGTACGCAGATTTTCTCTGTATAATTATGGTTCTCCATGTACTCGAAATTGATTTTGCTGTTTCGACGTACGCTATCCTAAAGTTTTTCCGATTTCGAATGGAATTTCTCTCTCTCTCTCTCTCTCTCTCTCTCTCTCTCTCTCTATCTCTCTCTCTCTCAAATATATTTTTACGCGCGTCCGAAGTTTCAACGCCGTTTCCCTGATAAAGCTCTCGCTTTTACTTTAAAAACATTCTACCTGGGCAAACTCGACAGACATTTATTAAGAAAAGAATGAAATAACTTATCGAATTCCAGCCATTCAATTTCTCCGTTCGATTCTCGCTTGTGCAAATTCGTCAAAATTGGATCGCTTTGTTATTCCATCCTGTACGTGCGTGTGTACAGAGCTTCTTTGAAATTCATTTTCTATTTAGATTTCCAGCTGTAGCGAATTCGTCGAAAAACTGACCTCCTGTGGCAAAACCGTAGCGACTCTCCTTGAAAGAACTGTCTATCGCTGCGCGCGAACTGCCAATAAAACAAAGCTGAAAATTTGCGATTCCGAAAATCCATCACTCGAGACCGCTGGAGATCGAATTCAATAGCCTCATCGCGCTCGCGCAACAATCAACAATCCCCCTATGACCTCAACGGCGAAAAAAAAAAACGAAGCAAGAAAGGCCTTGCCGCGTGACTAAAAAAAGCGGAGGCAGAAGCCGAGCGAGAAATTGCGATTTCCCTTACGCGAGGCAAATATTTGTCCGACCTGGAAGTCCGTCCGTCCGCGACGTCGCTCGTCAAATATTTATGCTCGCTCGGGGAGGAAAGAAAAGGACAACGGCGACGGCGGCGAGAAGAAGGAGCGTGAAAAATAAAGAAGCCGAACGATGGGTGGAGTCGATGGGAGAGCGGAAAAAAACTGCGGCGGGATCGCGTGCGTGATATGCGATGTCGCTGCGAGTGTCTTTTTTTCGTCTGCTATTGAGGGATCGGATGATTGATTTGTGGAGGGGCAGGAGAAAATCGACGGTTGCAATGGATATCTCTCGATTTGGAGATTAAGCGGCTAAACGAGAAGTGCGCTTGTTGACAACCTGAAACCGTGGATAAGTTCATCAGACATTGCGTCCAAACACGTAATAAATCAACATGATAATTCATTTTTTATAGTCGTTTAATGTCCAAAACGAATCTGACATAACGCTTCGCCACCTCGCTACAAAACATAATTACGTGCTAATTTCGCGTCACCCACTCAACCGCTGTGTATAGTTATACATAGGCAGCGCAGCACCTCAAGCTCTCTGTCGCCCTTTTCAAAAACGCGTCCAATTAGCAGAGCAATACACGTTAAAACCTCTCGCTTCGCCGGTGCAGCTAACGACCAGTCGAAAACCCTTCCTAAATCCCCCTCAAAAGAAGACGCCTCTCCGTCAAATAAAATTATCGTCGCTCTTTTTATTCTCTCTCTCTCTCTCTCTCTCTCTCTCTCTCTCTCTCTCTCTCTCTCTCTCTCTCTCTCTCTCTTACAATGCCGAATGCACCGCGAGAGAAAAGTAGCCCAAGGTAACCCGTTGTATTTTTCGCGAGCGCACGCGTGTTACTGGTATACGCTCTCATTGCTTCCGACTCGAATCGGATTTTTTGGCACTGTATACGTACGCTGGATCTTTATTTACGAAGTGCACCGCGCACTCGCGAGATTTATGGCGCTCGGTGTTTTTCTGGGTTCACTGGAGGAGGCTTCTTTTTTTGATCGATGTGTATGAAATTTGATCGCATCGGTTCTGCGACGAAGTAATCAACACGCGAACGCATAGTTTACAAAGCAATAGCTTACGAGATCTGTCGCAAATTATCATTCAAACGTAGGAGTTTCGGCCGTCAAATTAAAACAGCATTACGCTTACACCAGGGTGCGCTGATGAAAAATTGACATCCACGCACGAATTCAGCCCTTTCTCGGCTAATTTGCCTCTGGTATACCACAGCTTTCAAGATTTCACCGGCTTCTGTATAATTAACGCCCCCTCGTGTACGGCTAAAATCCTGTGAGCCACGAAAAACTTACTTATTCACTCGTGGAACCGCGTATACCTCCTGCGCTCCTACTGCTCAGTCGCTCGCACACCAGCAGCGCCGAGACATGCTCCCTTTGAGCGCTTAACCTTGCGTCGAGTATACACGAGCTTTTGTTCGCGACTGCAACGACGTTGACGACGAGAGAAGCAATCCGCTGTGTACTCATTGGAGCTTAATTCCGCGGCAGTCTCTTTACCGCACGATAACTATAGCCGCCATTGTTTCGTGAGATACTTTTGAGGTCGTCCAGTGCGGGGGTACGCGGCAGTCACTCGTTGTCGGTATTTACGCAGGGGATTAGCAGTCCTGGTCCAAGTGCCCGACGCCCTCGAGCTATTTCAGCTAGCAGTATGGGGACCTTGAATTAGCCCAGCCGAGGACTCGCTTGTCGGGTGGCATTTATTTCGACGATGACGTTTTGAACTTTGAGCAGCGCTGTCATCCGACGTGACGTGACTTTGTGAGAAAAGGTCAAACAATGGAATAGAAGAGTTTACTTACCGTTAATCAATTGATTTTACTGAAATTAATGAAGAAAAATACAGTTTAGTAGAATGCCTTAAATGCCCAGCGTTTCTGCATGTTTTGAGTTCACTGCGAAAAATAAGAAGTACCTACAATGAAATCTGCAACCGAGATGACGTCGCCTAAATTACGTGATACTCGGTAAGATTGTCGAAGCTGCATGTGGTCGGAATGACGGGATCGTAAAGTTGTAACGACTGCAGAATTAAACGTCAGAATGCGAAAATTTTATGAATACTGAAGTTGGAGAGTGTGATGTAATTAGAGGTTTAAAAGTTCGAACGACAGCTTTCTTTCTAGTTCTGCAGAGATGGCGAATATGTCCTTTTTTAAATGAATGAATTTGTACTCAGTCCTACATTTTGGTCTGATTATTTATTATTATTTATTACATATTGGTGGTGAATTAATTTATTACATGGTGGTGTTTATGATAAGAGATGTTTTGAAAGATTGAATAACACAAAATTCATTGGAGAAAATATGGTAATTTGCCCTGAACACAATGCCATAACCGCAAACTACGATGAGTCAACACTAAATGAAGATACAAGAAAAGTAATTGCACAGTTAAGATTAAGTATGATAAACGAAATAAGAGAAATGGTATTAAATGAATTAGAAGAAGATAATACCTCCAGTGCCAGTCAGCAGGAGGATGAGGATGAAGCAAAAGATATACATAATCTAAAGAAAGAAAACAAGTTACTAAAATTATTAAACATTGAACTACAAGATAAAAACTCATTACTCAAAGAACATCTGAATCATGTTAAACAAGTTAAGAACAAGTCTTTTTCCCAAGTTCTTACTGATGAAATTCCTAAACAAAAACGAATTCCCAAAATCATTATAAAAAAGAAAAATAGAGATGATGGTAATGACCTGAAGAGAAATGTCACTCATTATTTGAACAAAAAAAAATCAATTCAAACAAAGAAAGTCATATTCAAGAATGATAGTGAAGTTATTATTAGCTGCATGAATGAAGCAAGTGCTATAGATACCGAAAAATCGCTAACTAAGAAATTATCCAATACATGTACTATTGGAAAGGAAGAGGTTAAAAAACCCAGGCTAAAAGTAGTCGGATTTGATAACTATGAACAAATGGACATAAAAACCATAGAAGAGGATATAAATACTAGAAACTTTAAGAAATTTGAATGTAAATGTACAGTTGTGCACACGTACGTAAATAAAAAAACAAAATTACAAAGTGTCATTTTAGAAGTTACTGCTGAAATATACAAACACATTAGAGAAAGCAAAAACAGGATTTTTGTAGGATACCAGAATTGCAGAGTTTATGATGACTTAAACCTACAACCTTGTTTCAATTGTGGTAGGTTTGGACATAATGGAAATAAATGCTTTAATGAAAAGGTGTGTTTGAAATGTGCTGGATCTCATAATAGTGTATACTGTAACAGGATAAATGAAATGTGCTGCGTAAATTGCCTATACAGTAACAATACGTACAAAACACAGTACGATACTAAGCATGTTACAAACGATAGTCAACACTGCCAAGTTCTAATAAACAGAATTAATAAGTATATAGCAATTACTGACTATCCATTGACTCCAGTTATCCAGAGATACATCGGTAAGATAGATATCTACAAAATCACCGGAGCTGAATCAACAAATGCAAGACAGAAATCACAATCCATGACGTCACTATCACCACGCAGCAGTATTCTTTCAATCCCAAGGAAAACCGACGCAGCTAAAAAACGGTAATACGATCATGGAGCAGAACATCGAGTTAATTGACAGTGTACAAAAAGATATAATTCAAACAGAAAATACTTTTCATAGTGTTATCACTCTCAATAATTACGTGAAATATAAAAAAGAATATATTTTATACTTAAATATTCGTAGCCTTAATGGTAATTTTTTACAATTGCAAGCACTTATTGAGAGCTTAAATACTAAGCCTAGTATTATAGTTTGCGTCGAAACTTGGATCATAGATTATTGCAACTATTTTAATCTGAACGGATACAAATTATATTACAATAATAGCAAAATAAACAAATCGGATGGTGTAGTGATGTATATTGAGAATTCCATTATTGAAATTATTGAAATAGGTAAACTTAAAATAAATAATTCAATCATTGAAACTGATAATGGCAATATAGAGATATCAGCACTATACAGATCACATGACATTCCAAAAATTGAATTTATTACCAATATAAAACAATTACTATATAACAAGAAATATGCTAATAATCACTTAATTATAGGTGATTTTAACATTGACCTACTAAATCTAGATAATATTAGTCAGGAATTTCTGAACAATTCTTTAGATAATGGTTATCTACCGGGATTTCAAGGTATTACTAGACCGTCCGATAGGAATAATAACACTGGAACATGCATTGATAATATATTTACTAAAGCTAAGACAATACACACTTTACATTTTAAATTATTAAGTACAGTAACAGATCATTACCCATTATTTACAGCATTAAGTAAATTAAAGAAAAAAAAATATAGAAGAATCAATAACCCAAATAAATTATGATAAATTAAATAGAATAGCCAGTAGAGAAAAATGGAGTACAGTATTCTCAATGCATGATCCTAATGTAGCTGTGAATACATTGTTAGAAAAAATAAATAATTGTGTACAACGGGCTACTTTCATAAAGAAATTAAACAATAAACACAATAACAAAGTACCCAGAAGTAAATGGATCACTAAGGCAATACTAAATTCTTGCGAAAGAAAAGAAATACTATACAAATTATGGAAAACTGAACCAAATAATGTGAATCTAAAGATAGAATATCGGAATTATATTAAAATTTTAAATAGGGTAATTAAAGAAGCAAAAATGATATATGATAGAGATCAGGTTGTAAAAAATAGTGATAATCCCAGAAACCTGTGGAGAGTAATCAAACAAAAACTAGGTAAAACTGCGAAAAAAGATAGAAATATAAACCAGATTTATGATGATAGGAAAAATTTAATAAATAATCATACAGATATTGCTAACCATTTCAACTCTTACTTTAGTAGCATCGGCAAAACATTGAGTGATCAAATAGTGCAACCAATGAATGTAAACGTCAAATTACCAAAGATAAATAATAATTCTATTTTTATTACGCCTACTAATTACTTTGAAATTACTGGCATAATTCAAAATATGAAATTAAAGAATGGAGGAGTAGACAACATAAACTCTAAATCACTAAAAACTCTAACACAGTACATAGTAGATCCACTGGTACATATTATAAATATATGCATAGAAAAATCTATATGGCCGACTGCGTTAAAAAATGCTGATATAATACCGATACATAAAACTGGAAACAAGAGGAATATAACTAATTATAGACCAATATCTTTAATATCCAATGTAGCAAAGATCTTCGAAAAAATCATTTATAATAGAATATTGAGTTTTATTAGTACATTTAATATTTTATCCAGTAATCAATATGGTTTTGTTAAAAATAGAGGTGCGAAAGATGCTCTGGCAGAAATAACCAAGATTATTTATGAGAAATTAGACAATAGTACCCCGATTGCAATCACTTTTCTCGATCTTGCGAAAGCTTTTGATACGGTAGATCATAAGATACTACTTGATAAACTTTACAATTATGGAATCAGAGGCACGGCACACAAACTTATAACAAGTTATCTGGAAGGTAGAAATCAAAGAGTAAAAATTAATGACTGTATAAGCGAATCCAAAACAATTACTACGGGTGTACCACAAGGTACTATCTTAGGTCCACTGTTTTTTATTATATATGTTAATGATCTCTTGCAAAATATGCCTGCAAATTCAATAATATCATATGCGGATGATACAGCAATTATTTCGACGGATAGTTCTTGGAGAGGAGTAGAGGAAAAAATGATTAACTACCTGTATAAAGTATCTAGCTGGCTTGCACTAAATAAGCTATCACTAAACATTGACAAAACAGTTTCTATGACGATCGGGAACTACTCTGATAGCGTACCTAAAGATTTTTTAATACAAATTGATGGCAAAGTCATCAAAAGAGTTGAAAATACCAAGTACTTAGGAATTATTTTTGATTATAATATGAAATGGATAAATCATATACAGTATTTAATAAATAAGTTGAAATATATGGTATTTATTTTTAGAAAGATTAATAGATTTATGCAAATTAAAACTTTAAAAATGATATATTATGCATTTTTTCATAGTGTTATAAATTATGGTATAATAGCTTGGGGTGGTGCTTACTCTACTGCCACCAATCTATTACAAAGGTTACAAAACAGAATTTTGAAAATCATAAACAAAAATAATTTTGCTCAGGATAATCCATTGAGTATTGGGCAACTATTTGCATATCAATCACTAATATACCAGTACAACACATTAAAAGTTAAATTTTTAAATTCAGAAAGCAAAACTAGGAATAAAAGCATTCAGATACCTAGGAGACTTAAGACTATAAGTAATAAGAATAGTTATATTAAAGCCATAGGAGTTTATAATGATCTGGCAAATAACCTAAAAACTTTAAGCTCTAAGAATTATACTTATAAACTAGGAGAATGGGTTAAGTTTCACATGTAAAAAAAAAAATCTTTTTTATAAAATTAATAAGAAATATTGATAATGTATTTATAAATTGCTATGTATTCTGTATACAAATTTTATTAAAACGTTATTAATCAATCTTTCATATTGTAAAACTGTTAAAGTGTAAGTTAGGTACTACATATCTTGAAATAGATTTTATTTTAGTTATAAGGAACTATAGTTAGTAAGTATACCGGCCTCGCGAACAGGTAACTGCGTTTACCTCTGCGGGAATTTTACTATTATGTAAATAATATATAATTTTTTGTCTGGTTAATAAAATAAAAAAACATTCATGCGACTGTACATCAAATATTCATTACCTGAATTACCATCGACATTAATACCGCTACTGTTATTGCGAGTGTTATTATAGCTGCGTTTTAATAACGCAAAGACTGATATTAACGTTAATAATAATGTCGCTTATAGCGATTGCCCTTTCGATATCGTAGCCACGATTGCAATACGTATACCGGCTCTAACGACTGCTATTAACTGAGTAGGTCAACCTAATTTTTGTATATACATGCTTTCAAAATTACGCTCGAAGTGGCGGATGATGATTTTTTTTTAAATTGCTCAGGTCAACGAAATTACTGTTGCCATCATGGAACTCGAGTCTGCCATTACGCTTGATTATAAACTTTTTATATCGACGAAATCTTTCTTCCATTGCGGATACAGGCAAGAAATGTTAACCATCGAAAATTACGTTACAACGGATATTGTACATGTTTACCTTGATTATCCCTTATACTGATAGCGAATGTAATGTAAGTTCTGTAATATATAAACTCGCTTAATTTGGCGCTCAATCGATAAATTTGATCCCTTCGTTGAGGTTCGTCCCACTCGATCTTGAAAAAACCTCGAGTACCCGTTGAGTTGCTTTATTTGTGAAGTGTTCTATTTTCGTGTTCATGACATACTCAGCGGCTTTAATTGCATTCATTTTCGAAGTCATAGTTCGCCCAGTCATACAATTAATACGTGCTAGAAGTATGGAGAAAACATTTTTTAAGAAAATTATGTTTTCAGTGCTTCGTTTAAACCTATTATATCTATACTGAAGAAACAACGTTTCACCTAAAGCTCAACAAATCAGATTTAAAATCTAAAGATGCTATATCCAGCCCATGAAGAAGAGCCTCCATCAAGCCAGTAATTCAATTTCGCGAAAAAAAGCTCACCCCTTACTCGATAAAAAAAGCTTCACAACAGCAGCATCGCGGCAAAACAATTTCGAAAACGTTGCAGGTGGTCGCTCAAAAAGCGAGGAACCTCCCTCGCATTCGAATAATTCGCTCCCCTCGCTCACATAACTCGCCCATTCTTTGTCCACAATCACCCCCTCGCACATACGAGGCTTCACGCTCACGCAGACACACATACACATTCGGCGTGACTTTTTAGCCGGTGAGTAGGAGAGAAATTACCGTTGTCGGAGGAGGAAGCTCGCGGTGCATATAATACTCGCGAGGGCCGACTCCGCGCAGGGGGCTTAACCCTGACAGGGTCACCCGTTGACCCACTTTTGCCTTCTGCTGCCTCCTTTGCCCCTCCGCGATGTATGTAGGGCGCGCGCAGGCGCCTCCTTCGAGAGACTCGTTCGTTTCTTTTTTTTTTCGAGCTTGGCAGGCCGGAAGTGCGTGCTGCGCTCGAGATTAGATGGGAGAGGAAAGCGTCTCCGGGAAACTATACTGATATTTTTATTTATCGGGGATGCGTTTTGCATTTTTTAGGGACGTGCGCCGTATGTTTTTCAGAGAGTTTCGACTGATAATAATGCGGAACTGGGGTGTGCGGTCCCATCGCTGCGACGCTTGGCTTTAGTGGGGAATTCATGCTAAGTGAGTTCCGTGTCGCTTTGCGTTTTCGGGCTTGAGTTACTTTTTGTTTCTCGCCTGGGGTACTGCGTCGCGCTCGATTTGTAGGTGTAGTGCTTTGATAATTTTTCGTGATTGCTCGACTTTTGAGGCGAGGGGGGCTGAACTTTTATGACGTCGACGGGATATTTATTATTAATCAAGTTGCATTCTAACTGTTTCCGTTTTTCTTTTTGATTACAAGTGAGTCAGACAATTTTTATTTTATTTTCCCATCAAAGTAATTGTCTTCATCATCAAGTAAGTTATTCAGTATTAATGATTAATGTGTCACTTTATTCAAACCAATGTGCAAAGTTTGGAGTATGTATATAATATTACATAGTTACCAAGTTAACATTTTCGATCGATACTGCGCTCTTACTGTCCATGTTTACTCTATTATTGTAGTATTGCAAAGCAAATGATTCGCGTTCAAGGCCTTGGCACTTTATGCGCCGTTTCAGAGGTTTTGATATAGACTACGATAATTGGACAAACGTACTGCAACTATCTTAATGCTATTTGTCTTCGAGGTCGGTATGTATTCCAGTCGTTTCAATGTCGATAATTATTTACGTGATATCCTTCTTAACAAATCGAGTTTCGAAACCGCCCGACCCATCTATTTTAACCCAACGAAAGTACTCGAATCCCTATAATTTTTACCCGATGCACTCCCGAGCTTTGTCCAATTACAACAATTGTAATCACGGACTTACAAGACGCCGCATCGAAAAGTCCACCCCTTTACGAGCCCCTATTTTTAGCTCAGGTCGTATTTTTAGCGGTGTCTGGCGGCTCTACACGACAACGCCAACTTTTACGACGGCATAAATTTTCGCGTCGATTCGCGGGAAAGTGAATTAACGTCTCTGCGCGCTTGCGCGTCACGCGATCCCCACCACACTTTTTGCCGGTAATGCATCGTGAATTTCGGAAATAGCTACCCCCTGGTGTCCCTATAGCCTATAGCGTGCTTTTTTTTCGTTCGGCGGTCGATCGCCAAGCACGTAAATGGAGCCCTAACGGGTCACGTTGAGAGACGACTGGTGTTGCATGTGGACGTGATTCGAATCTGAAGCACGATGATGTGTGTGGCGATTTTCGTTGTTTGCGGAGCATTTTTGTTTCGAGGTCGTCTGGGGTTCGATAATGGTTTCCCGCTGTATGCGATATGAATTCCTTTACCTTTCACAGCTTTATTTTTTCCGTGGGTCCAAGAAAGATTTTACCACACGATTTAACTGAACAACAATAAGTAAAGGGATTGTCTGAAGTCAAGTAGAAAAATCAAGGTGTTGTCAAGTCAACTCGATGTACTGTCGACTATCGCGAAATTAATGTTACACCTGTGATTATGAAAACCGGAAAACTACAGATCGACTGAAAACCACAGAATTCCGCAAACCTTGAACACATTGAAAAAGGTACAGCGCTTTTAAACTTCGGACGGCGTCGCTTGTAGTTACCGCCTTTCAAAGCAGTCGCGCATACGCAGCAATGACGGGGTGACGTTGCAAAGAAATTTTAGCTGCCCGTAACTTTTGCAACTTCAGCTTATTTTGCAAAAAACTGCAAATCGGCTTAGCTTCTCCATCAGTTTCGCGAATATCGATGGGTATACTAGTATTTTTGAGCTTATAAAGTTTTTGACGGCGACAAAAACCAGAATCGACTTTATTTTTAACTTGATCAATGTTTAGTCTGCTGGAACGGTTTTCAAACAACGTTTTTTCATTCTTTTGTTATCGGTATTGACTTCAAAAATTGGAATTCCTACTTTTGTTATTATTTTTTATTGTATTTGTTGTTGTGTTCGGAATTTCATTTAGTGCTCGGTAAAAATGTCAATTTCCGTTCAGTTTAAAATTTGTGAAAGTAAATCCAATCGAAAACATACTGCGAAAAACCTTGCATAATAAGCTAAACTAGCAAATCTCGACGATTTTTCTGACTATCCACTTTCCCGGCTGGATTTTTTAAGCCCGCCCACGCTGTTACCTCTGATACTCTTGGACACCTGTAGCTATATCGATCAGAAGGAGAGCTGGAGTTCGTTCAGCAGCATCCCTAGACCGAGTTCTTCCCGCGCCCCTACAGCTTGACTCGACTAATCCGTCTCGAGTTCGAGTCTCTCCCTTTTCTTTGCAACGCGTGATGGCTTTCACCATATTTTCCTTCTTCCCGTGAGACGATTACTTTCTTCTTCGAAGGGCCTGTGTATGTGCGTAGGAAGTATACCGGATATTCGCTGCTCGTGGTGTATTTTTTCTGCTTATTGGGTTGTGCGGAAAGCTATTTTTGGGTATTTATTATAAAAGTTATTGCTTGTGCTTTGTTATTGGAGAATTTCGGAAGCCGTATCTGGAAAAACAATTTTCCTTCGGGTATGACGTGCTTCCGAAGTATCCGTGGATCTATTTTTGAAAATCGATACAATTTTATTCAATAAATTACATCAGGTGCGTGTCAGAAAGCAGAATAACATCATCGTGGAAACTCGTGTGATGGAATAACGAGTAGGCAGCTAAAGGAAAATTCCCCGCTTTGAAGTACTACAACCAAGTATTTTCAAGTGTGTCGCATTGGTGACTTTGTCGTGTGTTTTTACAGTCTGCTCTCCGCGTGGGTGTCCACCAAACGAGCTCGGATGAGAAACACTTGGGACTTGACGACTATCTTCTGGCATGTCCCTCGACCCTAAATTCTCCGCGAACAAATCGAAAACAAACAGCAAAAGCAGCGTGACGTCGGAAAAACACGCTGATTCGATATTTATAAAAATCAGCGACTGCGCGTTTCGTGCTCGCTCTTAATTAACCAAACGTCGGGTGAACGATCGTGCTTGTATCCGCGGGTAGATCAGCAGAGTAAACAGAGAGCAGGCTGTGGTCCGTGTACGGCGACGTCGAAAGCCATTCTTGACTTCATTACAAAAATGTTCGCATGTAAGCAGGAGGAAGTGTAACGGCCGCGGAAAAGCAGACGAAGAAGCAGTAGTATACTGCCCCGACGGCCAAAGTAGTTTTAGCACGCGATCGTTTGCGCCCATTCACACGGGCATGAGGTTACTACGAGCTCTGCTCGATTCATGGCTTTTGAATACCTAGGAAGGGGACGTATATCCTTTTCCGTGAAAGAGGAAATGATTCTTTTTCGTGGTTGTTCAGTTCGTTTTATTCGTTCAAGTAGTGTAGGTGTAAATTTAGGCTTTTTGAATTTCGCGCCGCTGCTCGCTCTCCGTTGCGACGTTGAGAGCGCGCGCGCATGCGTCGAGTTGCGCGCCGCCGGCCCCGCTTGCGAGCGCGCGAAGGGCCCGCGCGCGCGGATTCCTGTTCGGACTGCCTAGCGCTTCGCACGTTTGGCTTCCTTACGCTTTTCGATTTTTTTTTGTCTTCTGACGGTGAGCCAGTGACTTGTTCTTCTCAGAGCTATCACTGTTCACCTCGTTCTGCGCCGTGTTGGTAGTGTTTAGCGGAAAATTCGCGATCGCGTCGTTCGCGTGTGCGTGAGTGTGCCTCGAGGCGATAGTCTTAAGGTTTGTTGGCGAAGGTGTCCACGTGTTGTACGTGACTCCTTCGAGGCGAGCGAACAGCGGCAACACCCCTTGTTGCCCTCGTGCCAAGCGTCTGGCTCCCCGAGACGTCGGGGCGCGCTTGGTGCACGGTTGCGGACCATCCTTTCGCTCCCCAGGCCCGGCTTCCAGACCTCCAGGACCAGGACGGAAGCAGCGGCGGACTACGACGAGGCCTGCTCAACGTCCTCTTCAGCGGCGGTTTTTGCGTTCGTCTTTGCGGTAAGAGAGCTCTCTCTGCGTGCGGAAAAGGTACCTCGCGTCTTTGCGTTTGCGTGCGTTCTTTCACTTGAGTTTTTTCTCTTTTAGAGTCACTGTTCTCTTTCTTTTATTTGTATAGTTTCCCTTTTCTTATTTTCAATAAAGCTTACACTTGCTCAGGCTTTTCCCTCTAAACCGTGAGGGTTTTTACGCCAAAGCAAGTGCTTTTTGTGTACCGCGAAATCGTCTGTGTTAATTAAAAAGAACCCTTCACTCACTCAACCCTTTCCTTTTGTTGGAACTCACTCTGAGTTCTTTCACTCGTTCTAAGATTAATATTCAGTGGTTCAACTTCATAGAATACTACACACGACAGGTGATACCTACTTACTTTGATCAGTGGAATGTTGAGCTATTGATTTATCTTGAGATTACCGCAAGACGCTTCGTGACAAAAAAAAAAATTTTCATCTGTTTACGTTGACAACATAAATATAGGCCTACGCGAAATTAGTTCATTACTTGCCACCGCTAAATTCGCCAAGTTTCGATCTGATAAACTTACTCCGTCTTCCCGCAAGCGCGCGCGCGGGTACACATAATACACACACACACACACTCGAGTACCTAGTTCCTTCATATAATCGCGTATTAACTTTAATGACAGCTGAGAAGGAGTTAAGCTGAAAAACATACACTCATTCGCTCTGACCTTGCGCCACTTTTCAGAAATTAATATCTACCCTGCGCAGCTCCAATTACAGGTGCGTCTTATAATTCATTTAACAAGTCCGAGGGATTTCGTGGAACAATTAATCAGGCGCGTGCTTTTCGAAGAACTCGAACGATTCCTCGTTAGTTGCGGCTATCTGTAATCGTCGATCAGCGGAATCTTTACTCGTGACGCGCCGTTCTCTTTTTAAGCGCGACGTGCTTTCCGGTGTGATGGATACGGAAAAGTTGTGTTTGAGCAAAACTCACGCGAGAAGTTTCTCTTCACTCTCGACGCGTAATGCACGTGCGCAATTCTCGGAGTACTTGTTTCGCCGACGTCGAAAAGTTCGCTCGAGGATCGTTACGATTCGTTTTTGATTCAAGCTCCGTGACACTGGACCGTCCGAGAAACGCTGTAGAAAAGACGTCTCTTTTTTCGCGGGCAGCGCAAAAAGAGGCATCGATAACTCGGCTGAGTTCGCGTGAAAGTTGGTGTAGTCTCTACGCGAATTTTCGCGCCCGACGAATAATGATCGATACGGCCAGACGCCGCCGGTAACTCAGCCCCGCGTAATTCCCAGGCTTATCGTTTTCTCCCTGACTTATTATAATGGATGGAATGACAAATAGTCGCGCGATACTCGAGCGCCGAGCATGTGCGCGCACACGCGCTTATGTATATGTGTAGCGGTATCGCATTGACGGGCTTCGAATTTACTCTCGGCTCGGCGCTATACGTTTGAAAAATGACACTTGTCTCGCTCACTTGGATGCGGGACCGCTAAAAATAGCTCGACGGCCGAGCCCGCACTCGAAAGTTGTCAGTTTCCGATACACACGCCGCTCGTAATCCTGTAAATCTTGTCTGTCGATTTAACGGAGTCCCTCGGTGAAATGTTTTACTCTTTCGATTTGAAAAATCGAGGGCCTGCCTTCAATCGGGAGCGTATGATCGTGTTTAAACTTATTTATCGAATGGCAACATCGCATAACTGTAGCGAAAAACGAATAAACATCCCATTAAACCACTGTCGAATCCTATCACTCGACCACGCGATGTCACTTGGGTATATGCACGACGATGCTGCCTGTTCTATAGCACTGGAAAATTCAGCGTCACAGCCGCCGCCGGCGGATACGTCCGGGGGAGAGATTTTCCGGCGTGACCTTGCAAAAAATTCCGTATAAGGAAAGAGGAGAGAGGGAGAGAGAAAGAGAGTAGCGAAGAAAAAAGACGTCGTTCACCCCGTTTTCAGCTGGCTGAAACGTCCTCGGGGATGAGCACATCGACGAGGAGGATAAAAATGATGGGACGGGGACCACGTGGGACTTTAAAGAGGAATAATGGGGCTCTTATTCTGCAGAACTTTCGGAGCGTCATTACTCTCTGAGTCGACGCTTTTTTTCGACCGGGGGCAACTTTTCTTTATCGATTTCGAGCAGAGAGGATGAAAATTTTAATACTCGCGCACAACGCTGCCTCTCGGGGTCAAGGCGAGAATTCGATTGCCGGCTAGTTAATTTTTCAATAAACATTTTGATCAGACGAAAAATCGTGTAATTGAGATCATACTCCTGTATGAAAGAAGCAAAAATGTTTTTCGCACTACTACAATGTATATCCAAAGGTTGAAGCAAAACACTTTTCTCGAAATTAGGCGACGCATCGAGGAAAACATCCAGGACGGAAAAGAAGCGCGTTAAGTCAAAAATAGATCAAGAGCAACAATAGTATCTATCATGGAATCATTCCGAGAAGCGGCAAAGAGGTACAACAGTTATTCGTGCATTTCTCGCTCTTTTTACGGGTTCTTCATTTTTCTACAGAAAGACTTCCCGGGATCTTCGCATCGACCTTTTTGCATCTAGTTGCTTATTTTGAATGCCTTTTTCTTGGTATGCCTCTCTGTGTGTGCGTGTGTGTGTTTGATTGAGGTGTAAAACCAATCTTCACGCGATACACTCGACAGTTGTGAATATGAAATTCCATCGATAGAAAATACTGTTCTTTTGCAATTTCAAGAACATACACAGAGGATCCTCTGTCTAGTATCAAATTCGAGATAAACTGATTATTGATTTTACAACCCTGGTAGAAAATTAATGAGTGAAAACCGTTAAAAAGTTAAGTTTAGTTGACCATTATTATCAAATTTGAATGTAAAAAAATAAAGCAAAATATTGCTAATATTTTAGTGATGCGTGTCTATTATACCAACACAGTATTATTTTTAAGTTAAAAATTGTTTTTTCCTTTTTTTCTTGCATTAAAACGTTTGCATGTTTTATTACAAATATTTGGATTTTTCACGATTGCAACATATTTTTCTATAATTTCTGGATTGTAACAGTCATTTGACAAATTTCAAGCAAATGTTCTGTTTTATCTTGAGTTAATGTGTATATATATATGGATTTATAATTTATAATTTATAATTTATTTATTTAAATTGTTAACGACAACTTATCTAAGTGGCCCAAAACTTATCTTATTAACCGTTACTGTTTCTACCAGGGTAGTCATTTATTTTACGTGAACGTTGATGAAAGAGAATGTCTGCATTAATTTGTGTTAACCTAATTACTTTTCATGTAGTTAGCATAATTATTGTCCTTTTGATCACTTACCGTCTATTATTCCACACAGCGGTAATTTTACATTATAAAGGGGCTCCGCCAACGTCACATCAGCTGCAACCAAAAATTAGAAGTTCAGCTCGGACTTTTTTTTTAAATAGAGTAGAATAAAGATCGGTTACTGATCCGGATAGATTGAAGCGGATAGACGAGTAAGGATGACTATTGCACTAGGCTTCATGTCTGTAGGTTGGGGAGGCTTAACTACTCCCAGACTCTCACCAGGAGCTTGCTCCGCGTACCTGAAGGTCACGTCCATGTGTACCATTAGTGTTACACCCGTAATAAGGTACATTTAGTTCTTCGGGCATCTTGTCCTATAAAACTCAATTGATATTTTTCCTTCATTAGAAATTTACAACGCAAAACATCACCTGTTATCTTGAGCAGTTTCAGACGGTCATCGTCTTAAGGTGGGGTTCTAGTTAATTTTCTAACCTTTTTATATTATAGTCTCATTTTCTAAAACTTTGTACTTATATTCGGTACAAAAAAAGAGGAAGATTTGTAAATTTTGAGCCAGATATATATAGTATATTTTTCAAGTTATTGCAAATAAATAGTTTAAAATTAGGCTTACTTTCAAAGGTCTCTCGCGCACTCCTTTTTAACTAACACTCAAATTCTGAAGGCCAATGTTTGCATTTATTCAAAATTAAAATTTCATAGTGACCCGATTTAAAAAAAGGACCAAATAAAATTTAGTACATGAAAAATCGATTATTGGACAAGAAGTTCTACTAATTTTTAATCTAAAAACTATTTTTGACGTACTATAAATGCAAATATTGGCCGTAAGAATTTTGGTTTTAGTTGAAAAGGAGTGCGCAAGAGACATTTGCAAGTAAGCCCAATTTTGAACTATTTTTTGCAATAATTTGAGTAATATACTATATATGGCTCAAAATTTACAAATCTTTTTTTTTGTACCGAATATGAGTACAAAATTTTAGAAAATGTGACTGCGATATAAAAAGTTAGAAAATTCACCAGAACCCCACCTTAATGATAAGTAGTCCGCGCTCGATACATATTTTATAGGCTCGTTAAAGAGTTTCAATATTCATGAGAATGAATAGGAAACTAAATTAAAGCGCTCCTAAGCTTAAAAACTGCATTTTGCCGCGTTTGTCTCAATCAGCAAATCTTCCCGCACATAGCAAGAGGAAGAGAGAAAAAGGTCCACGCAGTGCGTCGACGTATAAATTTCTTTTAACTTGTTTTGCACTCTCCACGTCGGTCTCCACTGCATTGAGAGTAATCGTCAGTTTAATTAGGCCGACGAAAGCTACGTGAGACGCGCCGTGAACGCGGTTGAATTTGGAAACGAATCGTCTAGGTGAATCGATGCGTGGGTTTTTTAAATAAATTTAATTGTAATATTCGCCCTTTTTTATGTTTTGGTCAAGTAATTTGATGTTAAATCGTTCATTGTAATTTCGAAGATCAAAGTTTTATTAATCCAAACAATCCGTAAGTCTAGAAATAACTACAAAACTATGCTTTATCCGAAGTCAGTGCCTTACATGTGTTGCTCAAGAAAGAAATCACACACAGCCTCGGGTGTCGCTCTTTTGTATCTTTAGGGCTGGCCAGAGCTTGGCGAGAACCTGAAGGATGTTTCTGTGATCCTGATAGCAACATTAACGAAATACTGAATTCCAAAACAACGATTTCACGGTTACCTTATATATATACAAGTAATTCTTGTTAGAAAATTCTGTTTGACCAAATTGATTAAGTCAATCGTCCTTTAAGGCCAGCGAAAACGATAAATGTCAGTTTCTGCCGCGTCGATATAAATGTCCGCAGTAATTTTTGCCATCGATCTTCTCGAATTGGATCCCACGGATTCCACGTGAGCCAGCAGTGCTCGGCCATTTCAATTACAAAGAAAAAACGGAAATATATAAGACCGCAATATCCAGAGAGACGTGGACGCAGCGCAAAAGTTCCCCTATATACCGTTTTCTCGCCCTCCTTATTTCACTCCCTACTCGGACCAATCCCCTTTAATATCTTCAATTCTGGCTCTAGTTTTCTCTCTCTTTCTCTTTCTCCGTTATGTGTAACTGAGACATTTTTGCCTCCCCAAATTAAAAGAGGGAAGATATGGCTCATTAATTTTGGTTCTAATCGTTGTACATATGTTTTCTGTTAATGTTTCTCTAATTAGTCTCTGCGATAAGTTATAACGAGTTTAAGGCAGTCTTATCGGTACTACACTAGTCTAGATGTGTCTTTTTCATTTCTGGTTTAATAATTGTGAGATCTACTTTACTAAGCCCATAAACGATATTTTTGAGGGGTAAATAATGTTCGTTGCGTATTAATTTTCAACTACAATAAATTTGAACGAAATCGTAACGTTAAATGCGTTGTAACACGCAAATAAGTGAAACGAAATCGGGATTTCTCATGAAAGCCCATGTTAATTGGCATAAAATAATAGTATATTGTGTACCAAGGGCGTAAAGTGGGCTTTTTTAGGCCGAGTGTGGATTTTGCAGTACGAGTCAAGGCGAGTTAGCCCGAGCCGAAGGCGAGGGCGTTTATGAGTCGCAGACGAGTACTGCAAAATCCACGAGGCCAAAAAGCCCACTTAGCCCTTGGTGCACACCATATTTTATGTAACGCGCGGACGTATTTACGCGTTTTTTCGTACGTGTTAAGAGGGACTGATGTGACTATTTTTTGACACGGCAACCGTGCTCTTGTCTTGTTCAAACATTATATAAAATAAATAAATAATGCAAATTTATCAAAATCAACTTTTTTTAAATTACAAAAAAAAAAAATTTTGCGGGCAATAAAGGCCATTATTGCCCGCTGTTTGAATATGCGGGCAATAAAGGTTTTTATTGCCCGCTAAAATAACTTTTTTGCCCGCCGGTCAAAAAAGAGTCACTTTAGTCCCTATTAATAGGTACGAAAAACGCGAAAATTGTTTGCGTGTTACATAAAAACATTTATATCTTCGGTTATATCTTATCTAGTCTTCTTTAAATTTATATGATTGCTTCTTAAACACAAACCAGCCTGTATGCAAAATTACAGACATATCCTATTGCTAGTTCTGTTATTCTCAGTTTTTCTTCTCACAATGAAGCTCATTATCAGAGGAAGGATTTCTTGTTCAAATTCTCATCGAGTTTTGTTCTCTGAGGTTTCTTTTTTAGCAAATGGATAAGCAGTGAAAATCATTCATGCCGAGAAAGTAATAGGATTCTCCTGGATTTTTATTATTTTTCCTTTTTCGATTGAATACAAGTTAAAGATTCGAGAGTTTATGAGAGAGAAAAATTACTTGATATTGAAATTGAGAATCGATTAAAGTTCAATTAATTTTTCATTTTTTTTCAAACTCCTGTAGAAGATCGATTATTAAGAACCCCGTTGAAAAGTCTTAAGGCGTCTTCTCTCCAGCAGCCACTTCGTCCCTCAGCAATATAAAGGATCCCCCGAGTATAAACTTCAACTGTACGTATTTCACTTCCGAACTTCCACTTCCTTTCACGTGTACTTATATACATACATGCACGGACCGAAAGCTCATAGCCGTGCAGCGATGCATACTGCTTCAGCCATCCGACAAACATTCGAATTTGCGAACTCTGATTGTGGAAAGGGCATGTGCGCACGCGAGAGAGAGAGAGAGAGAGAGAGAGAGAGAGAGAGAGAGAGAGAGAGAGAGAGAGAGAGAGAGAGAGAGAGAGAGAGAGAGAGAGAGAGAGAGAGAGAGAGAGAGAGAGAGAGCGAGAGAGAGAGAGAGAGAGAGAGAGAGAGAGAGAGAGATTTCGCGTTGCTACTGTTTCTGCGAAATAGATATAGATATGGAGAGGGTAAGGCGGAAGCTGGACGCAAGTTTATAACGTCGCGGGAGCAACAGCATCAGCAGCAGCAGGGTAGAGAGAGAGAGAGAGAGAGAGAGAGAGAGAGAGAGAGAGAGAGAGAGAGAGAGAGAGAGAGAGAGAGAGAGAGAGCGAGTGCGCAGGGACGTGCCGGCGAAAAATATACTCGGCTTCGCCCACCCGATCAATAGCTACAGGTGGCAGCCATTTCCTAACCAGCGCCACCGCTGCTGCCGGCTGCCGCTGCTGCTCCTGCTCCTGCTCCTGCTTGATATTGGAGCTGTATGAGGGTGAGGTATTTTTTCCAGCTGGTGGAAAAAATTTGATATTAAAATAGCTGCAACAAATCGTCGATGCAATTAAAATATGTTGAATGCGAAAAAACGATAGCTATTGTACGCTAAATTGCGATTCGAAATTTTTTTTAATTTTTTGCTCCCTCTAAATGAATTCCAATTATTTTTATAACCCGCGAAAAAAGTATTTATCGCTGATTCCTCTCTGGATACAGCAGATAACTGCGGTTCAGTAGAAATTCAAAAAACGCGACGCCAGTAAACTATTCTCGCATATACATATATAAGCATATGGATTTTCATATTCGAGTGCGGTAGACAGTGCCACGAGCGATGAACAATGTGAGCTCTAGTTGACCCCAATATGACAGAGGAAATCTACGTTGAAAACGAATAAAGACACGAGTTTTCGAAGAAACATGCCTCGTATCTATTATTGTTACGACAATGGAAATACACGTGTATATAATTCCACCGAATACAGGCGAATTTATAGCGTGGAAATTCTTAATCTGTTTTCCCGACCCATTTACGCAAAAGCTGTGCCCTCGGGTTTATGCTCCATTTAAAAATCGCTGAAGAAACTCGATCGGTCAATCCATTCAGGCCGACTACTTCTGCGCTCTGTCTATCTCTTTTTACGATTCGTCGAAACGAAAAATAGAAATCAAGGCTGCCGCGAACGTTCGAATGATTGATCTCTTCGTCGTTATATATAACGTAATTTTAGAAGCACGGGCAGTCGCTTTAACTACAAAATCCCTGGGGTGCTCGAAATTAATCCTTATCGGAGACCGTGAATTCGGCTAACCGAGTTATTCGCCGTCAGCCTGTAAACTCTGGCCGCTTGATTGCCTCGAGAGTATGTGCCTACACATGAAACGACAGTTAATAACTGGCAAATTCATCGTTCGAATAACTTCGAGGCATACTTTTAAGGGCTACTCTCGGGTCTCGATTGAAATTCGAGCGAACGCTGGCTTTGTGACTGGCTAAATCAAAGCTGCCGTTGTCTCCGATGCGTTGCGTGGACTAAATAATTCAAATTCCGATCGATGGCGGTGGCAGTGCGATGAGCGGGCCGTATAGGACAGGTTGATAGAATTTCGCTGTGCAAATTGTATTACAATTATATAATAATATTTGGCGCGTACGTGACCCCCGCAAAGTCTAATTTCACATTCGCTACCTCGGTTTTGATCATATTGAATTCGCTGTCCCAGTTAACGTAGTAACATGGTTGTCGGGATTTGCAATAGAACGAATTTAGCGATTATCTTTGCACGATTAAACGGCGTACTTCTGGATACATTGAACATTCATCGCGCTGAACTTAGAAAGCGATTGAATCACGAAAATAGCCACAAACCTGTATGCAACACCAGTCGGAATGAATCAAGAGACGTCAGTCCAGACTTTTACGCCCTGATCATCGCATATCTGAGCGAGAGATTCGTATTCCACGCGCCTTTCCAATCAGAGCGCAAAACAAGCCGAACGACTTAAGCTATTCTCCCCCCCCCCTCCCACCTATATACGAGTGCGCTTTATAGTTTTGTGCTTGGCTCACGCGACTACCAGCCCAGTTTACGACCCTAATACCCAGCTCGTATTTTAATTTAAAGCCTGGCCGCTTTTTGTCCCGGGTCATTTTTTCAAATTACTCTTGTTCAAAAAGTGACGGTTAAATTATAATTTTTATCATGCGCACTGCAGCGAATGTATGCTGTTATACACTGTGCGCGCGATAATGACTAGCCGGGGATGTGTTATTATTTTGATGGTTGGAGTTTCTAAAACTGGCGTTTTGCGACTGCAGGAAACGCTGTCGTTTCTTTCACGACCAAGCTATTGATTGAGCGACTGACGTTTTCTGCAGGGAGGCACGACTTGAAATAAATTAGGAACATAAATATGCCACTTTTTCCGCAGGTCTTCTTAAGGTTAAGGACGTCATTCGGCACGAGTTTATCAGTGCAATTATTATTTATTTCGCTATTGAAAAAAAATATTCTAGTCGCCTTTTCAGCACGACCGCGATGCTCAAGTGGCTTGTTAGATACAGTGCCCCGTTGAAGAAGAGTAACTACGTACTATTTAATTTGTTGAGTGAATCACTGATGTTCATGGACAGATGTGAATGTAATGAATAGTTAAAATATACGTCAACACGCCCGGGAAAACTAGTCGCGTACGAACCCCCGAGCGTTTAAAAATGCACGAGCAAGACAAACTTTTCCGATGCCGGCATCCCCATCGAGGCAACAGCCATGTGAACGCGAAAACAAAAACACCTGATACAAAAAACACTCTTTCACCCGGGGCGTTGAATATAGTGTACGTAAATGTCGAAGCGTTTCCGTGACCTGTCGAAAGCATTCCTGAGTCTGAGGAAAAATGACAATCGGAGAGAAGAAAAGACATGACGGCGAGGTCATAATTGCTTGTCAAAATCTGTCTCAGCTATGATTAGAGGAATTGTATATAGTAAAGGACTCTACTTATGACTTTCTACAAAATTCAGGTTTAGGTATGATTTTTTTAATTTCTTTTTTTTTATTAAAGGCTATTTGATTATTCGAAGTAGATATTTGAGTCACACGTACAAGAGGCTTATGGAAAATAAATTTTAATTTTTATGAGCTAACTGGATTTTCCATGTTTCAGAAATCCATCGCTGCTCCCTCTGATTGGAAAATGCAGCGATAGTTCAGCACAAACAGCATCTCAAAAAGCAGGTGGGTACAAATAAACCTTAAGCTAGCATCCTCCCTCTTCTTTTCACATCTAGAATAGCCACGTGCGGAAAAAAGAAGTATAGCGTTGTTGAAAAAAAAAGTTGATTTAAAAAAGTCGCAGGAAAAACAACGCCGCTTCAAAGAGCAAAGCGCGCACGTGAAGTGACGTGGGATGTGCAAAAATACACGGGGAAGGCATTAGGAGTTTTTGAATTTCACGCCAAGGTTTTATGCTTAAAAAAGGTTTTGACGGAGTGACATTGACGCTCTAAATTTACCCGGCTGTGCCTAATTTTAGCTGTTTAATCCGATACATATACTATTTCTTCGAATCGCTGACGTATTTGTTTTTCATTTTAATTGGATTTCAATGGTTTTTAATTGAGAAAAATATCTGAATCGAATTTCACCGGAATCACAATAATTTACAACTTGGATGGAACTAAAGTAAATGGAACTAAACTCTTGTAGCTAAAGTTTCGGCCGCGTTACGCAAATCAAATTTTCAGCAGCATTAAATGAAGATTATGTAAAAAGCCTAAAGACTTTTTTCGATCTTGTACTTGATGTATGCTCTCAGATTTTACGGTGCATTTCCGCAAGTATCCTAGAGAGATTTCGAATCTGAATTTTGTATAGCGATGAATGAAGCTGCGTTCATTAGTTCAATTCAACTGTTTAAAGTTATTTTTGCGCCTCGAAAACATATAGAGCAATCTAAAATTTTATTTTCTTTGCCAGAACAAATAGAACTCGATTGAATGGAGGTTTAAAGTTTTTAATTAATGCATCACCTTGTTACATTTGAGATATGATTTCGTCTCCTAAAAATCAACTTGGAACGCAATCAGAAAATATATTCGGTATAAGCCGTAAAGTTGGTAACAAAGATAACAGTTATCACAACAAGCCACGCTTTTCCGAGTAGCCTAAAAAACCCCCCTTGAAAATTCATATTGCATCAGGCTGGGAAATTTACTCTCCACGAGAGTGAGTCAATTTGCTGGTGGAGCAGCGCGCGAGTCTGGTACAGCTACTCCGCGGTGGTCTAGCGTCGCCTCCGGCGGTTCTTCGAGGCCGTTACGGAAGATGGAAAGGGCAGCTAGGCCGAGAGATGGCATGCGGCAAACCACGTGTTCGTTCGGTTAATTCAATTTTCCCTCGACCACACCCTCTCTCTCTCTTTCCCTCCAGATTTCTCCTTTGGGCTACGGTTAACAACGCTGCGGTCGAGTCTGACTTCACATGTGTCTGCTTCCATTAATTTGAGCCTATATGGAGTCGTTGGATATCGTTTGTTTGTCGCTTTTGAGTGTATCGTCTTCAATGGTATTTATTGAAGTAAAGGGGTATTTAATTGCCTTCCAAAGATTTTAATCCATTTTTTTATGATTGCAAAATTACGATAAATAAACATTCGGTATCCATATGTTTATAATATGTTATGTCGAAGCCATAAGTACATGCGCATGTAATCAGCGAGACCATTCTTTGGCAACGCAAAGCACTCGGATGTACGGAAAATGAGTATTTCAATCGAGACCTACTCGTTATCCGCTGAATTTAAAGAGCAGTGAAACTTTTGTCTCGACGTAATTAGGTATAATTTATTTGTATTTTGTGTAGCGGTATACAATACAGCCCTTCGTGCAAAAAGCGAAAAAGTCATAATCCTAATCCCGCAATATCCTTGAATTTTTACTCGGTTTGCGTCATCCGCGGGCGACTGCAGCCTGACTCTACACGTACCTGTCCCACATGATGTGCACTTTTGCGCGCTTTAATTTAGTTCGCGGGACCTCATCGTATCAACTTTTTGTTGAGCTTTGCTTTCAGTGAAGAAAAAGAAGCGACTGACCAGGGCTTATAGGTACAATTAAAACCAATTAAAAGTGCTGTCACAGACGCACACGTTTGCAACGCGAGCTGCGAGACGAGTCAGCGATAAGAGTCCGCAGAGCCGTACTACGATGCATAGCATGCACTTGTATCGTAGACGTTAGCTCAGTGGTTAGAGCTCCCGCTTGTTAATCTCGGGGTCCGCGGTTCAAGCCCGCGTCTACTCTTTTTCGCTTTCCGACTCGTCTCCTCTCCGTCCGTTAAACTTGGCATCCCTTTGTGCGGTAGATCGCCGGTTCAGAACCCGGCTAAACAGATCTACTGAGTGTTCGAACTCACAGACACCTACCTTACCCTCATAACTCCTCCGATCAGGCCCTCAGTCAGTGTCTCAGCGCCCGCCTCTTATCCATTCGTTGATCAAGCGTTAACAGGCTTCTGATCTGTGTGGCTAAGTGCAGTGTCTGCAGCCCAGTGTCTATGCTACACATTAGAGGCGTAAGAAGCAGCACCGCCGATCGGTAAGGTAGTTCACGAGCCGAGGACGACTCGTCTCAAAGGCGGGTGGTGTCACAGACGCACACGTCTGCAACGCGAGCTGCGAAACGAGTCAGCGATAAGAGTCCGTAGAGCCGTACTACGATGCATAGCATGCGCTTGTATCGTAGACGTTAGCTCAGTGGTTAGAGCTCCCGCTTGTTAATCTCGGGGTCCGCGGTTCAAGCCCGCGTCTACTCTTTTTCGCTTTCCGACTCGTCTCCTCTCCGTCCGTTACAGTGCACTTCATTTATGAGACACGTTTGTGTTATTATAATTTCGTGAAGTATGTGGAGCGATTTTGAAACATAACGAGCCATAAAAATGTCATTGTGGAGACTCGACACTTGATGAATCAAATCTCAAGCGCACGACCCGAAGCCACAGTAAAACAGCTGACACCCGCCGAGCGAGCTTCTAAACA
Source organism: Nasonia vitripennis (assembly GCF_009193385.2). Taxonomy (NCBI): domain Eukaryota; kingdom Metazoa; phylum Arthropoda; class Insecta; order Hymenoptera; family Pteromalidae; genus Nasonia; species Nasonia vitripennis. The sequence continues at coordinate 10,247,026 of NC_045760.1, read as the reverse complement.
ATGGACTGATCAGCAACAGCATCCAACGACCATAGCACCCTCCTAGCCACATTGTACCCATCGGCCATCCCCGCATCATTCCCTCCCACGTACGAAAAGCTCTTGGGTGTCGCGTAACGAGTCCCGAGGGCAGCATTTTTCGGCTCATTAATCAGTCGGCTACGCGCGAAAGCTCTCAGGCCTGCCATACGCGCGTCCGGGTCATGTATACTACAGACCGGCTGATTTTATGGAGGTTGTCCACTCTTTGCGGAGGTGGTTTAGATATCCTTTTACAGCTTCTCGTGTGTAGCTGAAAATTAGCCACAGAGTCAGATGGGAACGAGAAGATACAAGCTGGAAAAATGTCTTGTATCGGTTATGTTGCTGGTTGATTGATGCAATATTGGACGTAGTTTATAAATTCCTTTTTTCATATACCTAATTGGAAAATGAGTGTAATGAAAACATAAATTCTGTAGTGCAAATTAGTTAAGGATTTCAACGTCGCGGTTGAGAAACCGTTTAAAAGATTCAATTCTTTAGAATCTAAATCTATTTTAATCCGGAACCAAATAATATCGACGGTATCGTTTAACCTCCTCGCGTAGCCATATAAAACGAGATCAAATGCGGAAGTAGCAAACTTGAAATATTTAAAAGCCGTTATCAAAGGAGCCGGTTTTAAAGAGGATTTCGGAGGAAAAAGCCGAGTCGAGAATAATTCGCTTAAACTTTCTGCTAACTAATAAACTTATCTCTTGGTAATCGTACTAGGCCATTATATTTTAAGGGATTCGAGATAGTCGCTTGGAACATAAACTCTGCGTTAAATGCAACCTCAACTAATTTATGGCGTTAGCACGATAATCGCTGGATACTGCCCAGTGACCTGGAATGCCGTTTTTTGCACTAACACGAAGTTCGGGACAAAATTGGTTATTTCGCTACTTCAATAACATCACACGGCACTCTCTAACCGTATTACAACTTAGCCATCTATGTTGAAATAGTACAAAAAACAACAATGATAAAAATAAAAACGATAATAAATTTTTAGTACTTGAGTGTCGGGTAACCCATGCAGTGCCGAGATCTCCCTTAACTCGACCTTTTTCGCCCCACCGCGGCATACGTCTATGTATCCTCGAGAAGGAGAGAAGAATAAACTCGCTGCTCGCAACAAGTAGTACGACCGCTCTTGCATCCGTCAGTGCCGCCCACCACCTCTTTCTTTCCCCGTCTTGGCTTGCTGCCAGCAGTTTCCTTCTGGTGTCTTTGAGCACCTATCCTTCGACGGCTTGGATGAATTTCGCGGCGCAGTTTACGCTGTTATCCAGGCTCTAAAGGACGATGTCTTTTAGATTCGCACGATTTATTCATAGCGTATTTGTTCTTGGAATTTAAGCTATGTGGCGCAGGGAAAAAACATGTTGTGTGTTCAATATTAGTATTATTCGATATTGCGGGGTCATAAATTGGCGAATGATTCGGTAGTACTTAGGTCAGGATTGAGGATTTTTATGCAAATCCGTTAAGGCGCGCTTCAGAAACTCGTTAGAAGGTGACCTGGTAGAAAATCGACCCTATTTTTGGACAGGATTGCTGGTCAAAACTTTTTAAAATAAAGTACTATCAGAAATCCATTTCAGAGTAGTTCCAGTAATTTTAGATAAATCTCGTTTTAACACGCGTTGGCTAGAAATTCTGCCCAGAAAAAGCTCAATTTTCTACCAGGGTGTCGAAGCACAGATCATTCTCCCTCGGGTTTGCGGTGTTAAGCGGAATTTAAAAAAAGGAGTTAATGAAATACTGGTTCCACAAAGAAAATTGTATATCGAATGTTTTCTGCGCGTTGGCGTTTCATTGATATGCTCTAATTGCACACACTTTCAAATAAAGGGATTCCAGTTCGCGACTGATGTACCTGTTATTACATAATAACGATGAAATTTCGAATGAAGTAAGGCGAATGAATGAGCGTGGATGTGAATATTTCATTTCTTGGTTGTATTGAGAATTTCATACTTCCGATAACTTTCCACGTGATTACAAGTTTCGTCGTACATGTGGAATAAACAAACGTTTTTCCAACAGTTACAACTACTTTTGTTGTTTTTATCGTGCGTTATCAGAATTTCTATCAGATACCTAACGTAGTGTATATGGTTTAAGCCGTCAACCAGATTTAGCGTAAAATTTTCACCGAATTGTGCAAACTGCATCGTGTGGTTACACATTTTACAATATTTCCGGAAACTTGCTGAGTTGTCGTTTATTACTTGAATTTCGATAACTACGTTTAACAAGAGTTTGGCTATAGCCCACTATAATGTAATTTCCGTAAACTGATGTAAATTGATCTCGATAACTGATTTAAACATCGAAGCAGCATGAGACCTTGCACATATTCGTTCGAATGATAGGTAATAAGTTTAATAATTTAGTAATTTTTGCAAACAGTGACCATACGAGTGCTAAGTTACCAGCAGTCGTTTAGCAAACGTGCATTACAATCCTTTTTAAGGCACATCGAGAACGTAAATCAACAAACAAGTTATGCATAGCAGCCATAAGTTCAATCGGAAGTGCTAAGCTTGCACGGCATTTTTTCCAATTTCTCAATTCCTCCCGTGAGTGGGTGATAATTTCCGCGGCGTAGACTATTCGTTATCTTTGGGATTATTCCTAGACCTGTATCGCTAGAATAAAGCAGTTTCGTCGCTAACTTGTTGCACGCTCACAAGAGAGACGCAGTGGTAGGATTTTGTGGCAATGCTGTATGAGACGGGATCTTGAAAATTTTAAAGCACGTATTTTTCTCGAGAAGTATTATATGTCGCCGATTTATTTTTATTTTATTAAAGGTAGAGGAAGGTCAGAGTAATGCAAAAAAATGAAAATACACGTGGTATGAAACACAAAATTGTATAGCTTGTTAAACGCTAATATGATTAGAAGCAGCACTGTTCGATTATATTTATTAATTTCAAAAGTAATTATCTGCTTCAGAATCTACACAGTCGACTTGAAAAAATTCTTTTTTTTTGTTTTTTGTTTGCAGGGAGCCCGTAAAGTAAATACGAAATGTAGCATACTGCACGGTTTTCCCATTAATTCCTTTGCATATAAAACAATGGTAATATGGTTTTGCACGTAATGCGAAAAGTTACAGCTCACCAGATCAAATAGGAAAATGTAAAAAAAGTAATTGAAAGGCAGGAAACTCAACATATACTTTCAGTACTTTCTTCCAGGCAAATAAATGAAATTTTCTGCGCGGTGAAATTTTCTTCACATAAAAGAGTCGTAAAACTGACGAGCTGAAAATTACTGCGAACTTCACAGTCGTGGAAAATCATTTCGTTAAAAATGCGTTGTGTGTCCCTGCTTTAAAACAGATTCGTTCTCGTATGTGAATGTTAGCTCAAAAGACTAGTATATTATGTTAAGCTTTCATTTGAGTTATAAAAACGAACGTGTACCACAAAAAAGTTTGTAATTTTCCAGTAAATGATGAAACTTAAATGATAAAAATATTAAAGTTTCTTGAACGCGCTCCAGATTATAAAAATACGTATTTTTGTTCTCGGTAACGAAAAGCTCTTTAGAAATCCCAGCGCTTCAAAAGCTAGAGCATAGAAAATCGAGGGAGGGAATAAAATACATCGTCACGGATGTGCCGAGAACGAGAACTGCTCGTCGTCTCCCGCTGCTTTAACTACTAATTTCGCACGTGTTGTTGCTGCTGGGGGGTAATCGAATCGCTCGTGTATGCTCGCCTCTGACTTTTCCCCTTCCATGTGCTCGATCGCGTCTTGTGCACTTCCTTGCGTGGATTTAAGGAGAGAGAGAGAGAGAGAGAGAGAGAGAGAGAGAGAGAGAGAGAGAGAGAGAGAGAGAGAGAGAGAGAGTAGAGGGGGATGAGGATAATTTGCTAGGATATTGAGAGACTGACGGGATGTAGAGTTGCTAAGTGAGCTTTATTGCTGCAGGGGCTACACTATCACAGGATTTTCATTTTTTGATTAAAAATTTTAAAGCTTTTGGTTAAGTGGAGGATGGTTGTGGGGGTAAAAAGTTAATTAAAATTTTCGAGCGTTTTAATTAATTGTTGAAAGAAATTTGAACTTATCGTGTGAAAATTTTTCTTTAATATAGGTATATGATAAAATTTATATTAAAAACTAATGGCTTTTTTAAACAAACTAATCAAATCGTAGATATATCTTCAGGAAAAATAAACGAAGTTTTAGATTCCCACCTATTCTAGCTAAATCCTTTCATATACCAGCAATTTTTTGGATAAATACTCTGTTTTTTCGTTTTATAAAAGAATAGAAATGTCGCTCTCCCCTCTGTCAAAAGAAAAGTCGCGTAACTCGAGAATTTCGTACTGTTGATTTCGCCATATACTTCGCTGACAAAAATACGAGGATTTATGTAGCAAAAAATACGAGTAATGCCGAGCATAATTAAATGTAGAATAAATAAAAATTTTTATGCAAAATCATTTTTCAAAGGGTGGCTTGTGAAAAATTTTGCCCTGAAAACCACAGCACATTTCATTTTTCCCGCCTTTCATACGCCCATCCCGCGCATCTTGTCACGTTGCAACGTGCGCATTTAAAAGCAGCTTAACTTTTGCCGACGGTCACGAGCATAGGATAACCTTTTTACGAAATTACCGACTGTGAATGCTGGCGAAATAAAAATAGCGACGTGCAAGGCTCTTGGTTTTCTCTCTTATTTGCTTCATTTTTTTGAAAAAATCGACATTCCGCTTGATAAAAAAATAATTAAATCTTGCGATCACTAACTTGCGAATTCGAATTTTAGGAACCACTGTTCTTTCAATACGCGCTCGAAAAATAAATCCAGCCTAACCTTTAATTACACACGTGTGTCCGCCATTTCCTTTGTTTCAGTAAGGATTTGAAGCCGTGATCGCGCGCAGCCTTATTAGTGGTCGAGTGGTGATTCCGAAAGGGAATTGGGAGGGATGATAAGATTGACCTAGTTTTGAAAGAGTAGACGTATAATATTGGAGTCGTCATGTGGCTTCTTGGTAATGAATTAATTTTGAGGCTTTATGGATTTTAATTAGGATTCCACGATCATGATGGCATATGAATAAAAAACGACAGTTATACCGAATTTCAGCGTTTGTTTTTGTTGCGTATTATTGAGTTCTGCATTTATAACGAGCGTATACAAGAGTTAATTAATTCAATTTTAAACTCAATGATGTTTGCTAATTTTCAATTCATAAATCGCAAATCGATTGAAACGTTATTTACCGAGATAAATGTTTGATGTTTATTCAAAATATGTACGCGAAATCAAATGTCTCGTCTCTCATACTTTATACGTTTGAATATAGTTGAGTTGCATAAAAATCTTCATATTTCTATTTTATTAATTCAATAGATCTCTACCAGAAACAATAATCATAGGGCGATTTAACAAAAAGAACTTTTTATTTAACATGTCAATAGCTGTGAATCGTCAACAAACCAGACAGGCGTAAACAAAGATCAGGGCGTGTAAAAAAGACCTTAAAGAATCAACCCTTCCAAAGCGCGCTTCAGCGCACTTGTTTGCAAGATCGGGCAACGCCTCTTTTCAGGAATTCGAAACACGGCATTTGCCACACCAATACACAGTAGAAAGTTTTACGAGCTTCTAATTTATGCTCCCTGAACTCTGCTCACGTTTCACTGTGTCTGCTCTTCTTACCCATCCGTTGACCTTGAGCAAGGGACTCGTATTCTTTCGCTGTCTGGTCCCCTCTTTTTGAAGCCACGTTGTGCTTTTCGGTCCAAAGTTTTTAGTCAAGAAAACTTGATCTCCCCCTTTTCAACCCATTAACAGCGAAAGTTACGTTGTCCGTGAAATCGCTGGATCGAGAAAATATCGTCGTTGAGGATTTAAATTTAATTGGTTTTAAAACTCGTTCGTAAGTATTAATGGATTTCCGGTTTTATTACAAAAATGCAAAGATCATCGCGTTCCGTCTACCCGACCAAAAAACTCATCGTTGTAGATGATATTTAATTTTTAAAACTATCGCTCAAAATTATTGCACGATCGGTATTGTGCGAAATCACATTCGAAATCATCACCCACTCGACGCAAAGTTACTCGCAAACATTTGTCCAGCTTCCGATAAACATCAGAATGCTACCCTCTCCAATAACAGGCGACACGCTCAAAGCCACAACTAAATTAACATCTCTCCCTTTTTCTTCTTGTTCCAGCTAGCAGTACCCGGCTCTTTGTCAACAACGCCAAGGTCAGCACCATCATCGGGATCGAACCTCGCAGAAAGAGCAAAGGAGAAGGATCCCGCGCACAGGCGGAGGGTCAAGAGCGCGCGCGCGCGCTCCTAGACAGTATAGCAGTGGGCTCAGCCTCTCGCCGGCTGATCGCGTAGGCATGCTCGTCACGTCGCGCAGACGCTCGAGGCGAGCCGCGAGTATCCGGGGATCGTGAGGAGCGGAAGTGCCGCCGCTCTCATGAAAGAGCCGACGATACGAGAGCAAGTCAGCAGCAGCCAGAGAGTTTGCAGCAGCCTCGCCGCTGTCCACAGCCGGACGCCAATATGCTGCCCAACAGCGTCATGTCCTTCGTCAAGAAGGTCAGTACTTATCTATTTTAAATTTTCACTCTATCTGTACGGTTCGTGTTTGTTCCGTTGTCGGATTATTTCAACTTTCTCGATGAGGTGCGAATTGAAGCAGATGGCCATTGAGATAGTTCGGTATAGCTTGTGGAAAGTCGCGCCGTGTACATATCAACGGATGTCTGGTTGAGAGCGATAGCGTATAGGAACTCGAAGTTTAATTTCATTTGCGGTGTCCTGGAGCTAAATATTTGAGATTATTTCGACGTCTATATGAAATAGGGTGTAATTGTAATTTGATTTCCTAAGTTCTTGGTTGAATCGAAAATAGGTCGTGAAATGATTGAAATTTTAAAATCTCTTTATGCGAATTCGGGCGCTCGGTAATTCGTCAGATGTGTATAAATAATTCCAGCACACTTATATCATATATTTATGCAGCTTCACAAAAAGCATTACAATAATTATTAATGTGCCATTTCGCATGTACCTACTGTTTTTCTCATAAATGAATTTTCAGTAAATAACGGTAATGCATCGGTTCTTCGAAATTCAAAAAGAGCTCGCAATAACGGTATAATACTTCACTGCGAAATAACGCTAAATATAATGACGAGTATCGACCCAGAAAGTATTTACATCGAGGAAACCACACGGCTACAGTATACGAATCCAAAGCACCCACCTCTTTTTCAACTTTCACGCTGTCTCTTCCCCCCGGCCCCTTCCAAGTGTACAATATCCCACTTTTCAAAAGTTAATAATAGTTCGGAGCGCGAGAGCTGAGCTCTCGCGATTATTGCGAAGCTCGGGCGACAAATTGAATCGGAGCCGGCGCGCGCCAGGCATTGCAGCGAGAGACGCGTTCGCCCTTGCGGCCCCCGCTGCTGCTGCTGCTGACGTCTTGACCCTGACCGGGGGGTGCGTGCCTTGCTGTCTCTCGATCTTCTCTGGTTCTCTACTGTTGCACTACTGGTTGTGGGGAAGCTAGCTTACGAACGTATCCTGTAGCGGTTGAAAGGGGTTTGGTGTTTCGTCGTTGCCATGATCTTATATTACAGAATATTGTTTGATCGTACACACTGCGCGCCAATTGTGTTCGTGATGGAGGTTTATGTTAACGACGTTTTAATAAATCCACCGGCTGAATTTCCCCCTAGCTCAGGACTGCGTTCCAATTTGAATAAGAACTCATTTACCGAAAAGTCGATATTACTCGGCGAACTCCGAAAACTATGAAACCCAAACATACCGGCACATCTTTTACTACCTGCCATAAACACCGACGAAATACACGAAACTTCATATCTTTCGTTGTGGGGCCAAAGTTACTTAAATCTTCCCTCCTCGAACACGCGTATTATATATGATCCGCGGTGAGTAGAGGTTTCGGACTGCCGCTCGGACCCTTCGCTCGGAGAAGGAATTTTAGGTGCTCGTTTAGAGCTGTGGCCCTATAAACTCGCTGCGCTGGGAATTTTCGGCACTACTGCTCCAAAGTGCGTCGATGCGAAACTAGGTCAGCCAGGGTGTTTCAGGCGGCGATTCGGTCTCGTTCGACAGGGATGTTTTTTAATTGATTTACGGCTTTCGGCGCCTGTGGGAATTTCACCGATCGACAATAGCGATGAATCCTAATTGCATCAGGAAAGGTAATTCGTAGATCAGCTCCGCGGAATTCCGCACTGATTTCACGCCAATTTTCGGAGGGGTTCGGCTTTGGGCTTTGTCTTCGAATCGACGAAGTCGTTGAAAATCGGGATATAGTGAGAGGATACTGGTTATAATTGAATAAAGGAGCTCATCGATGCGTGACTGCCGAACAAACTGCAGTTCCCTACAAAATCACAAGAAAACAAACACTGCAGCCTGCACAACTTGGGTCCAATTATAATCGGCCAAACATCGGCGGGAAACCCCCTTCGAGTTCAGGACAAAAACTCGATTACCGCAAATGTTTCCAAACAACGGAGTCGCTCGAACTTCGTGAAAGCCCATCTCATCATCTCTTGCCGGACGTTGTTCGGCCGGTGCTGACTCCGCAACGGCTTATCGTCGCCTTACCATTCGTCTGGTTTCTTATTATATCGAAGTCAAGCTTGCTTTTTCACGTTTACCCCTTTTTTCCTCGTACACCTACTATCAGAACAAGGAGGGGAGAGAATGTTTACGATTGGGAGGTGCAGGAGTCGAGTGTGCTATACGCCAGATGCGGTGCAGTGGATTTCTCTCGCTTCGAAAGTCCGAATGAACCTAGCGAGAAATAGAAAATTAGAAGATCCACATCGGGAAGCGCTAAAACCTATCAAATCGAAAACCAGCGCACCGTGGTGAATCCTCCGACGTTATTATTGCAACTCCCGGTACACCTGCAGAAGCCCAAGCCTTCGATCGATGCTTGTTATACAACGCGACCTTTGCCCTCTCGAGCAATGCGAATAAACACAGGGAGCGACAGGTCGAAAGTATGCAGCAGTAGCACAGCCATTATACGCCGCGTAATATCCTCTCGCGGAAAACTTGCACCGCACGTGCTTTTACGACTGCAGCTGCGCCGCTCGCTAAACTTTCCCTTGGCGGAGAGGAGCATCTACTTATGCGCCGACCTCGCCTCGGTTGTAAAACTGGCGAGAGCTACGGCCGGGGACCATTAGATGCCGCGGAGACTCTGTGCACCGTTTAGTGTTCCGTTGTGCCTGGAGAGCTAGATTACCGTTTTATCGGGCTTCGTACTATTAGCATGATTAATTCACTGCCAGATATGGTTTTTGAAGATTGTCGAGAAGCACACTAGGGAATAGCTTCCTCTCGCGCTCGTTTGTCACGGATTCGCACAAGAGATATGTGTAAAAGCATGCAGTTAAGGGGATGTGGGAGCTGAAACACTGTTTTTCTGTTCTATAAAACTTTTTGAATAAAGCTTGCAATGAAAAACCAAGACCAGAGCGCCATAGTGTTGAGTTTAGTAAATCATTCTACCGAAAAAAAAATACCAATCGGACTTTTGGTTTTTGTAAAAGTTGTGAAATACAAGCGGGTGTTTACGCGTGTTTATGCGATTACAGCGCCAACCTCGAACACTAATTTTACTTATTAACTTTTTTTAATTTGAAACTTCATCAATATAATGAGCAGATCGCCATAGGTTTGAGATAAGTGAGTCATTCTACCGATAGAAAATGTCAATACGGCTTTTAGTTTTTTTTTGGCATTTGAAATACTAAATACCCCGTGGCGGATTTGCAAAGCTATAGCTTCCACCTCCCCTTAAGGCGACAATAATGACGCACCAGAAATGAGAAGGAAAAAAGGGGCGAAGAGCCGCGACTAATAATGAAGAGTTACAGTTGAGCAAATGAATGGTTCGCGATGGAAAACTAACCTAACTTGAAACATAAGGGGAAAATTGTAGAAAAGAATACGCGTGCTGGCGCGAGTATCATCAGAAATAACGTATATATACGCCACATTGTTATCGCATGTTATACGAGCAAAGTTCGTTCTTTCTAACCCTGGAGTGCGCATACTTTGCAGCAGTGGAACATTCAACTTTTTTACACTCGGCTGCTGCTTCAGCGAGGGCTTAATGAAAAAATACTCATTTAGTCGTGCCGGGGAACAGCGCGACTTAATTTACGGTGCCAAGTTTCTTTTCGTGGTTGGAATTTCAGTCGTTTTAATGAATTTATCGCACGAATTTTAATGTCGCCTGGGCGGATTCATTCTTCCATTGGTGGTTCAGAGTTTACCGCTGAGGAGTGCGGTATAAGGGTATCAATTTTAATGGAGGCACTTGTTGAATTAGCGATTACTTAACAGCAGTTTGATTAGGCTTCATAATGATGTCGGACGTTTTAATGAAGATAAAATCGATCTGTTGTCATGCTTGGATGAAAATTGATTAGATTATGGGCAAATGCAGAATTATCAATGAGCTGTCGTCTTGTTTGTTGATGATGATGATGATGATAATATTTTTCTGAATTGCTGATAGGCTATCAATTCACAAAGCCGAAACTCGAATAATTTAGCGGTAATATATGCGTAACTTTTCAAATTAATTGTATCAGAGCATTAAAGTATAAAAAAATATAATCCTTGTCGCTATTGAGATTTTTTAAATACGAACTTCGATGTTTATTATTTACGCGCACGTAACATATTTCAGCATGAACGAATACTTTGAAAGTGTTCAATGATTAATTTCGAAAATTTAAAATTTAATTATTCAAAGGTGATATACATATATCTTCCCAAATGAATTTCATCCGGACATTCACGTATGAAAAATACAAGCCCTTTGATTCAAATGCTTGAAGCTTTGCTACCCTTTCTGTACGCTTTGTTACATTTTTTATATTTGTGTAGTCGGCACATATCCGCATCCAAATTCATATTTTTTCACACACACACACACACACACACACACACACACACACACACACACACATATATATATATATATATATATATATATATATATATATATATATATATATATATATCCAAAGCTTTGACCTAAAATTCATATTCAAATTTCAGATTTTATTTATGCTGATAGTTTGTTCTGTTATGTTACACTTATTACGTTATTTAAACCAAAATAAAATATATTTTTACTTTGTAAACAATTTCGTTTCGTTATTTTTACTATGAGCAAAATTTTCTCTTTCTCATTTATCATACTTTAGAATCATCCATCTTTTCAATAATTTTTTTTCTTGATATTCTAGTTTTCTTTTCATATACTTTTTCGTCACTTCCTTCGCCAAATATGATTTCCTTCTTTGAGGGCGTACAAGTCGAAGATAGTTCGATCCATCCGAGTATATTTTTGCTGATGCTCTCTATACATCCGGAGTGGAATATTTTTTCCACTGTTACTGGGCGCTCCTATATGGCGATGCTTTTTCCTCGATATAAAATTAAATATACCTTTTAAGTTAGGGAAATCTCGATAAATATTCATCGAAGCGAAGATCTATTGTTGATTGACTATCTTGCCACCAAGCGTTGGCAGTTACGTAAAAGTGAAAAAAAGAATGACCTATCATTTGATTAACAAGTAAAAAATCACTTACCCTAATCAAATCCACGCAATTTGCATGATCGTAGTCGCTGGATAATTGTTATTAAAATTTCAAAGTTAAAACCATACAGGGAATGAAATTGGTTCTTCTTACATTCAGAAATGAAAACAATTCAACTAACTGAGTGATAAACGTCCGATCATACATCAAGAGGCAAAGTACGTACGCGTCCCTTTGCATGCGAACCTTCTCAACATTCACACACGGATGTCAACTCTGGGCCAGCCAATAACAACAGCCAATAACAACATTTACAGCCGAGCCATCTATGTGTACAAACTCACCTCGGCTGCTTCTCCGTGCACGGCTAGTTGCGCCAGAATCAACAAAGCGATGACCTATAGAGAGGAGAAGCTCCCGTTAGTTTCCGATCGACCTGTTTGCGCTGGCCGATCATCATCGTTCAACGGACGCCAAGCCAAGCCTTCGAGGGAGCGTTTATAATCGCGGCGTTGTGATTTGAGAGTGACAGAGGTCTAGTTTGCGCGCGATGAATACTTTCAAAGAAGCTCCGCTTGGGGTGCTGCTTGCCGAGACATGGTAAAGAAATTCGAAACGAGGAAATAGCCACGAACGTTCATACTCCCATTCTCATACATCAATTGCCTTTCAATAATTATAATACAGGTATTCCTCGTACATATTCAATTCCAAACGCTCCATCGACCATGAACGGTAGAACCTTTGCAGAGGTCAAAATTAACCCGTTGCGCACATTGCGGCAGCGTCGACGTTCCACGCAGTACTTTTGCTGATAACAAAGAATGACTCTGCAAAGAAATACCTGCTGCCGAGACTAAGCGAATTGCAACAAGTTGTCAGTGTTATCTCGGATGCTGCGCGACAATGCGATGCGCAAACGCACAAATAAATGCGTTTGTCGGTTTATCCGCGGTATGCGGGCGTGTCTGGGCTTGTTAACTGAAAGCAAGATTTTGTGGGAAAGTTTGAGTGCCTAATAATAATTTAATAATACACACCAGTCTTTACATTTATTACACAGTACTTTATGTTATATCTTTAATGCATCAGAATTAATTCATATGTTAAAATACCTTTTCTCTATTTTGTTAATGATGAATAAATTTTGATAATACTTTCTGTTTTGCTGATATCATTAAGCTATTGCTTTTGCTCTTTGGATCTCGTTACTTTTTACCTTTGGTAATCAGGTTCTCAGTTTTTATCATAAGTAAACTTTGCATGTAAATTTGCAATAAATTTCAGAATAGCTTCCTAGGATAATACAGTATTTTACTTAACATTTACGCAAAGTTATCTTATTTGTCAAAAGTCGTTATCTTAAATGGATCTGTAGCTTAATAAGCGATGAATCGCAATCTTTATATTCCTTTCCTGATGGACTGAATCCAATAATTGCCGAGTCTCCATTTGCGCTTCTTTTCTCTCTTATCTACCTTGTTACATCTTAATTTCTTCATCCTTTTTTTCTTGCTCTATAAGATGACCGTATTTTAATTACTTCTGGACAATGGATTGACTTTTTTGAGAAGGCATTTAATATTTTATCTTCCGCTAATAACACGACTGACAAAGATATTCTCAATTCAATGTTAATACTTACAACGATTGACATTAATGGAGTTAAGGAAGATATAATAAAATAAATTCAATTTTCCGATTTAAAGTCTAAGTTAGCCATTAACTTCGTACCCTATACAGGTATCACTTCGACTTTTTAAGAGGCATAAAAAGCGAATCCAGAGGCGAGTGACACTCTCCGCTGCGCTTCAAAGTCCTTGAATCGTGTTACGATTGCTTTACTGACCATGGATGCAGCCGGCCGGATTCCCTTTTATTCCCTTTGAGCTTTTTTATCATTCCCCTTCCTTTCTTCTCCAGCCATTGTTGCATTAGCTCATTGTCTGCCATTTTGCACTCGACTTGCGAGATATCATTCGCGCCGTTGTCCTTCTTTCCTTATTTATCACCTCTGCGTTTCTGGAATTTCAACGGCACTTACAGCTTAACCTGTGTTGCCTTGTATGCGTGGGGCTTACGACTATTGTTGGCGAAAGAATATTGTATTTGTGGTTATTGTTACGATGTTAAATAGTGTATAGCGTAGTACATTTTACATCCTGCCTCTTTTCTACTTTTTTATTAAAAGTTTTTGATTGAATTAAAAATATAGCATTGCAATGTTAATCTGAATATTTCAAAAACAAAAAGTCCAGTTATCTTCAACTAATAAAATCTGTCGAACATACACTGACACTCACAGCATCGTAAAATTCTCTTTCGCTTCGAGGCTTGACGTATACTTGTGCGCTTTTATCTACGTCTGTCTCGTGCTTCCGAGTGATGCGATCCCTTTCCCTAAACGGCAGAGCGCACCTTTGAAGTTGGACATAAATCAGTGAGTGAACAGTTTCCGCGTCCGCATTAATTTTCCAAACGATCCTTGCGTCACTATCTGCTGCGTGTCGACGCGTTGATGCGAAGACGGTAAACATTTTTTGTTACTTATTTGTTTTAAATCATGAGTTTTAAAGCTTTTGAATTAAGTGTAAATTTTAGACTATGTCAATTGCATAAATAAAATTTTAAGTATTTTTTTCCTGGGTCAAAGAAATACTGTTATTTTTTCACTTATAGTTCTTGGAATATGGACCTTGATAATTGATACGGTCACGATCTTATATAGTTAAAGAAGAGCTATACTCTTGTTTTTAAAATTGATTTCTTTCATCATTTAAATAGTTCTTTATAGAACTTGGATTCAATTCTGAAAGCAATTCAAATGCTGTGTGTATCTAAAGCCTCCTTTGCATGGAGAGAGACCCTTAAAAATGTGCACCACTAGCGCCGGCAGCATTTCATTCAGCTTCGCAAACAATATTCAATCAACGTCCCTCTGTCCCTCTCGTACATATTTCTTTCTTTCTTCGGACCATCCCTTTTGTTTTTTGTCACCCCATGTTCTAGTGCGTCGGCACGCGCTCATGAGCGCGACTCACATATACAAATCTCTGGCTTTTATCATGGACCGAGTCGGTCACTTACGTTCAATATACGTAAGCTCAATTTCCAGGCAGGCGGACGGTAAACATTTCTAGAGTCAATGCGGCCAGGTTTAAAATAACAGCAGAAAGATAAGAAAACATCAGCTATTATACCCATAATTTAGAGTAATTTAAAACTACTATTTTCTTTAATTTCGATGTGAAAGATTGTTTCGCATAAGATAAACATTTTAGAAGATCCGGCCTTCTTTTCGATTAAAAAAAGTCGTAGATTATAAAACAGAGTTTTTCAACAATTTCTTATAAGCTTCATAGGCAAAATATAGTGATAAAAAACTGCCATCTTCGCGAAACTGATATACCCGGACGGACGGCAGTAACGATTTCCTTTTACGCGATAGGTCATAAAACAGCTGCGGAGCCGTCGAAGATTTAGCGATTTTTGATTGCCATTTCGAAACTGCGGCTATACACTAGATTCACGAGAAACGCAGTCGCAGGTCTGACCGAACGACGCGCCTGGGGCCTCCAAAAAGAGAAAGAAAACACGGACAGAGACAAGAGATAGAGAATTGCCGCACACTCATGGCGATAGAAATTGTTCTTTACGTTTTATTTTGCGGTTTTGTTTTGAAAACGTGCGTTAGCGAAAGTTTTAAAGACAATCTTTCAAATTAATATCGCTCGTAGCACTGATGAGGCCATTTTTCTTTAGGAAGTAGCGATTTCATGTGGCGAACGTAGTTGTGGTTTAGAATTTTTCTGTGGCATATTAACATAGACACCTTTTGAAGTAGTTAGTTTTAGCGAAAAATTTCACATGCTCTATCGAAAGCCAGCAGAAATTTTATGCACACATTCTTCGCACCTCGGAAAATAAAAATTTCACAACTGTTACATAAAGAACTTTTATCTTTCCAAACTACGTTCCGTGCATGTAAAAGTTCCGAAGAAAGTTTCAAGTGCGCATGTCGACTTCTCTCGATTTTCTCGCAATCCATATTCGCATGACAATAAGAAATTTGGCAAAAGCTCGGAAGTCAAGCGATTCCGGAGATTCGTATGATATAGCCTATAGCTATACCATGTCTGCAGTTAAAATTTACACATTCGTTCGATGACTTGTCGTGTTATAAATTTAATAAAATAAATTGCGATTGTACGACTTGATAGAGTGACGATGCGAATGCAATTTCATCCGACAATACATACTTATCTCTTTTTTCTTCGGAGAATGCCATAAACCACTCAAACAGATCTGCGTTCTCGGTAATAATTTAAATTTCCGTCGCCTTATAGGCTCGTTGAGAATCACCTCATGAAATTTCCGAAGCAGCAGCCACCACTCTAACACTGTAGGAAATTCAAAAAGAAATTTCCTTACGAACAGACTCTAATGCACTCGCGTTACTGCATTGGCACTTCGTCGTTTCCACTCGAATTTTCCCTGCTGGATAACGTTATGTCGGGGCGAAGGGTGGCGGCGCGGCCTGACGAGAGGGATAAACACGATTTGCTCGGGCGCGCGTGAAATTTCACCTCGTTTATGGTAATCGCGAGGCTGCCGTGGCTGCCGCTGCTATATGTACTTATGAAATTCGTGGAAGAGGGCCTGGAGCACGCGATGATGATGCAGGTGCATGGAGTTGCGACGTAATTAAGTGTAGAAGGTAGTTCGTTATGGAGTTTCGGAGAGCTTTTGTTTGCGCCTTTTTGAATTGTTTGCGAGGCGCGTTTTTCATAAACAGATATGATACTTTGCATTACTGCGTTGAACCGATGTTTTTTGACCGGCAGACAAAAAGTTTCAATCAATCGTCAATCGTTAGTCGAAGGTAGTTCATTCACAATTTCTCTTGCATAGAATTTCATCGTATACTCAGTCGATAAAAAAAGAATTCATAATAAAAAAAAGCACAGTGATCCATCTCCTTCAATAATCCTCGTGCGGTCCGAATCGAGAGAAACACGAAAAAGCTTCACACAAAAAAATCTACCTCGTCGAAATTTCAGATTCATGATATGCGGGCACTGTGCAAAACACCGCAGCGAGAGCTCGTATCTATTCCGCCTCGATTTTTATGAATGGGCAAATCTCTCCGTGCTCTTTCATTCAAAGGCAAAGTCGAGATTACATACGCTTTTTTTCCCATCTCTTCCGTCGAGCTTCTCCGAGAGATAAATATATAGGACAAGAATACATTAAGGTTCAAAATAAAACTGTGAAATCATTGTTGATCAGATATTATGACTTTATTGGAATCTCCTAACGATCAGGTCCTGGTGTGACTTTCTCTCACAAGTTGTCGCCGAGAACTGACGCTCTACTCATTAAACGCCGCTGAAAACTCGGGCCCGCTAGAACAAAGACGCTTTCTCGAGGACTACCGAAGGGACTCGAAGCAGTGCGCGCGCTCCTCTAGATCTATAGCTATACACACGCAGTCATATGTTCACGCGAACGCCTTCCGCCACTCGACTCTCTGGCCTGGCAGTCACAGATCGGCCCTTTTAGCCTCTCTGCACTGAAAGTGACCCTCAAAACCCGCGGAGTAAAACTCCTAGAGGGGGTCGTGGCAGTCTAGGAATGATTATAAAATCACTCCTAACCGTATTAGCCTGGAGCCACGAATCGCCTTGTCGATTCGCGTATATGAGAGCCAAATGACGGGAAAACGTTCGCTAAAACTACTAATAGGTAAAATATATTATTAATAAAGAATAAATACGCCGCACTTACTCTTATCCCTAGTAGTCCTCGGTTACGTCCGGAACAATAAACTTGCTTTGGCTCGCGCGTCGTTATCTTGAGCGCAGGGAAAAAATATCTTCCGAAGGTATCGCCTTCGAGTTTAAAAAGAAGAAAGAGGGAGAGAGACATGCGCGGATTTTGTCGGATGATCACTGACGGGAGAGGGAGTTCCTCGGCACAAAGGAGGTTTTGAGAAAGACTCGCGCGACTGAGTGAGATGCGCAGTAGCATTGGAGAAACGGTGAATACGTACTGGGTTCTCTCTCTGGAAGATTCAGATTTTCATATGGCAGGATTTCCTTTTCGACGAGCACGTACGCGATGGTTTCATCTATCCGAACGAATCGAGTAAACCCACTATGCTATAATCTCCGAAAATCATTTTCGAATTTATACTTCCTCCTTGCGTATATAATGTATACCATTATAAAACTGAACGGCATGCCATCAAGTTTTACCTGCGTAATCCTATAAACACACCTAAAAGATCAGCCAAGTGATTTATCTCGAGGAATATAGTCCGGCGCTCTTACCTTGACTGGATCGTCGAGAGGCTTGATGTACGTAGCGGTTAATTGGACGCGCAATGCTCGCATTCTGGTAAGCAGTACGAAGGTATTCCGAGGATCCAGACTCAAGGGCCTCGATATTTCCTGGCACTTGACCTCCGCGCTCGTTCTTTTGGCTTGAGAGGATCCAAATATTTAGACGGTAAACCGTACTCAGTCAGATTATTTTCTTGTGAATTGTTCGGTTTAATGCGGGTCAATTTACATTTTCAAAAAACATAAACTAGTCTACATTTTATATCTATAACTTTAAAGCTGCACTAGAATAGTTGTCATACCATTTGCGTTCTAAATGCAGATCAGTTTTAGCAGTAAAGATGGACGCTTCTTCTGACCAAGTCTAAGAATCAGTTAGCGTAATTAACCCGTTACTCTGCCGTCCTAAAACAAAACACTCGTCCGTCTTTCACTTGACAATTTCATCGCGAGTAGACGCAGCAACGGAAAAGGGCTGTGCTCTCCGCCATGACCAAACACTCGAGAGTGCGCTTGAAACAAGATAGAAGAAATAGGCCTTTGTCTCGGCGCTTCCTGTGCGACGATTTCTCACTCTTTCTTCTTTCGCTTTAGCTCGTCAGACAGTAGATCACAGGAACATGCTTTTGTTAATTTACATGTCGATTAAGGGATTGACTCGAGGGAAATCAAGCGCCGCTAGCCTTGAACCTTTTTTGAGTGAAGATGTTTTACATCACCTTGAAGAAGATGAACGGACTTTTAAGAAATTTGTGGCTTGTGAAATTCTCGGGATGAAGATTTAGCAAGCTATTATGAGCGATGCTACGATATAGATCTGAAAATGTGATCATGCAGATATTCGATTTTTTGTTATTTAATGAAAAAGTTGCTTACATACTTGAATCAAGCCAAAAATCAAAAATCCCTTGCAAATGTTGCCGATATAAGCACTCGCTGAGTTTTTAATTCTAAAAAAAACTTGCGAAATGTATCAGTTTTAAAAAGCAAATTTATATGTTATGTTCGCTCGTTTACAGATGGTCACAACACAGCCAGATGCCAGCTCGAGCGCCGCCGCAACGGATGACGGCTGTCAGACATTCAGCAAGTTCAAGCAGATTACGGACTTCATGACGGTTACTAGCACTGGTGAGATGATAAATACTTATTTAGCAATGCATATCCTTGGGTTTGATTCAAAATAAAAAAAATCTGGTCGCGTTAATCAAAATTACTCAAAGATAAAATTAGATGCCAACGTCCTACTTTCCGAAATCGATTCGTTCGAGTCCGCCAATTCACTTTGTCGCTTATTTATTTATCCACGAATTCGCTTCTAGGTAAGCAGGATCGGTGATTTTTTTCGCAGCAATTAGTTGTACATATTCATGGCTGACCGGGCAGAGATACGTGATGCCTGCGATTTTCAACTCAACGACGACACGACGAAATCCAGCGCGCATGTACGCGAATTTTATCACGCGCAAATGATCCCGAATTTCGCTTTTCACAATCGTATTTTCGTCAGCTGGAGGGCGAGATTCATGTTTTGCTTGCACGAACGTGTAAAAACGGATGTTTTAATTTTTTTTTTACATTGCTTCCGCTTGTTGGCTGTACAATTTCGCAAATTGATTTGTTCAAATAAAATTCAGCGCAATAATATTGCTCGCTGATGTTGAAATCGTACGTCGATAAAACTTTTTCAAAAAATAACCATAAATCTAAATTCAAGTAAGTAAGAGGTTATCGATTGCAAATACAATTAATACCCATTAAACATATGTCTCGATGGATTTCTAGAAAATAAAGCTCGCTTGGCGTTTCAGCCACGGCGCGCGAGCAACAGGCGCAAACAAAGCAGCGAAAAAAAACCTCTCGTTATATTAATTTGCTCTATTTTCACGCCGAGCTCTCGCCTGCCCCGATTCAGCCAATAACCCGCGTAATACACGCTTGAATAGCGGCAGCATCTCGCGTTTTGCGCGAATCCTATCCTGCGCAAACACAGAAATCGCGCGCAAACACGTACACACACACGCGTAAATACGGGATGGAGCGAGAAGGGAAATCATGGAGTCTCTTTCTCTTTCTCTCTCTCTCTCTCTCTCTCTCTCTCTCTCTCTCTCTCTCTCTCTCTTTCCTCCGGGTTCTCTTTAGAATTTCTTTTCTCCATTCGAGTGCCATTACTCGTCGGCGCAAAGAGAGCAAACTCGAGCTTGAGCGATCGTCGATAGATAAACGAACGCCAGCTCGCTTGCTCCCTTTTATAAGTGGGGAGAGGCGAGAGAAAAGAGGGGGAGTGAGATAAGGTAGGGGAATGAGGCGAGCAACACAGATAAATAGATAGCTAGATAAGAGTGCGTAGTTGGATCGTTAAATACGGAAAGAGAGAAAGAGGCACAGAAACTGCGATCTGAGGATAAAATGTACGTTTCAAGGGAGACACGTGGAGGTTTAACAATCGCACTACCATTTGCTGATCGAGTTAGCTGATTGAAACCGATATTTGCGTTACTTCAAGGGCTTATAGGGCGCGATGTCGTCAAATCGTTTTTCTTTGCTCTCAATTGACGAGTGAATCGCTTATCGAGGTATCTTTTGTATTCATTCGGAACTCGCAATAGTCTTAAAAATAACAGCCCAGAAATTCTTGTCCGCCCCGCAAACCTTTCTGAAATATCGACTCTGCCGGTGCATGCGACATAACGAACGACTCTCCTTTCGACTCGTGTCGAAGAAAAATGTCCGCGCGCACGCACGTGCAGCCGAGACAGCACCGACGGAGAGAGAAAGAGTAGAGCCAGAGAAAATGATTCGGCATTTTCATCACGTCCCTCAAAAAGGATGTGGGGGTCATGACGACGCGGAAGACGAGCGCAATAAAGGTGAAATAATATTACGGGGAAGGGGGAACGGGCCTCGCGCGAGAATCCGATACGTCCCGGCGGACGCCTGCGGAATTTCGAGGCCGGAAAATGCAAAACAAAAGAGCCGAGGCGAGGACGGGCTTATTGATATCGTCTCGGACGCTCGGAATTCGGGTAATGGTCGGGATGCGAGATTTTCATATGTCTTGTATGATGCCTGGAATTCGCCGGCTCCTGGTGCTGACTGCGTAAGTGGAGAGGAAATTATGTGCCATTACGGATGGTATAATATGTTCAGCGCGAATTCTGATCCCTATGAGTTTCGCGCGCGCTCGCATGGACACCGGTTAATGAATGTATAATCACTGTTTGAGTGTCGATACGATGAAACGTGTATCGAGCAGAAGTCGATAACAAGGAAATGAAAAGAAACGCGGATAAAACGACTCTGGCCTCTATAGGTAAAGTGTCGCGCGCAATATGCAAATACATAACGAACAAGAGCAAACATAAAAGAATGGAGTTCTATATACGCGTAAAGGAATCCTTAGTTAAAGCGCACGGAAATAGTAATGGCTTCAACGAGTCGACGTTAGATAAAACAGATGACGCGACGGCTACAGCACGAAGCGGACTTTTCTCGAGCGAGTGCAATAGGATATTGAAACTTTTTTTTTCTCGTTTCAAAACTTGGTGCGTTTATTCTTCTGTTCGGGAGGGATGTATGCGCACTGCGCAGAGCGACGAAAATCTACACAATTTGAGAGTAGCTTTAACTTTGCAAAACTAGATTGAATAAATTATAGTAAAGTTCACCTGTTTCTTGATACGCTGATCTGATTCAAAGTTGGAATTCGCTTAACACCTTCGATGTGAATACGAAATTGATCAATTCTCTTGAAACCAGATAGCAAAGAAATGCTTTTTAACCAATTCTGAATGACTCTTTTATCAAATCATACATATAATTGTAATTGAATAAGTTTATCAACGTACCTATAAATTCTAGCTTTGCAAAACAAGAACAACAGAGCGAAAGAAATATCATAAAACTCGAAGGCAAAAAATTTCGTGTACAGCGAGAGTCAGCAAAGCAAAAAGATCGAGAGGTGAAACTCGTAACGGTAAGTATCCGATAAAAAAGACGAGCCACAATTCAAATAAACTCTCGCGCGATCGATTTCTTTTGCTCTCTCTCTTTCTCTTTTTCTCTCTCTCTCTCTTTCTCTTTTTCTCTCTCTCTTTCTCTTTTTCTCTCTCTCTCTCTTTCTCTTTTTCTCTCTCTCTTTCTCTTTTTTTCTCTCTCTCTCCCCTCTCTCTCTCTCCCCCCTCTCTCTCTCCCTCTCTCTGGCAGTACTACCGCATGTACCGCGCATACCCCCGAGTTAAATTTGAATTCAGCCGCAGTGCGCGTAACGTCACACACGCG
The DNA here is from genome assembly GCF_009193385.2 of Nasonia vitripennis. Classification (NCBI taxonomy): domain Eukaryota; kingdom Metazoa; phylum Arthropoda; class Insecta; order Hymenoptera; family Pteromalidae; genus Nasonia; species Nasonia vitripennis. The sequence goes on along the minus strand of NC_045760.1, from coordinate 10,224,767 downwards.
AACCGGAGGCGGAATTAAGCGTAAATGAGGAGGGAGCGCGCGCCTCTTCTCCCAATTAGTCGAATTTGCAAGAATTATACGCAAAAAGGAGGACGAGTATGGCGGGCGTGTACATGTACATGTCTGAGTGTGTGTAAGGGAGGCTAATAATTCGTGTATTGGAAAAGTTTTAAGACAAGAGTATTGAGAGTGCGATCGGTGATAAAGAATGCTTTTAGCAGAGGATCAAGTTTTTGTCGAGTTTGAATCTGCTTTTGCCCGAGTTTTCGAGAGGCGGGAATTAAAAATACCTTTTCGGATTAAACGAAGCAGAACCTAATAATATCTTGAGACTAGATGGAGGAGGAAGTTGAAAGTTATATGCGAAATATATCTTTCGGAATAGTCTGAAAATGTACTTGGAGCAAAATTAAGCGAATTGAAATATTAGCATGGTTCGAGAGTAAAATAATTTCTGGCAAAAAAGTATACTTTCTGTTAGCATGTGACTGAAAGTCTTTAATTAAAAGAAGCCGTATATCTTGACTTCATATAAAAGGAAAAGTTGGCTATCTCTAGAAGTATTCCGGAAGATATATTCTACAGAGTCAGCTACACGGACAGAGAAATGCAAACAAATATTTCAATATATATATATATATATATATATATATATATATATATATATATATATATATATATATATATATATATATATATATATACACACACACACGCGCGCGCGCACACATACACACTCCGCGCTTAACAACCGTCCCAAAATACGTACGACCACATTAAGACTAACAAAAACCCAAGAACTAGTCGAGATAAGAGGTGTCGCTCGAGACAGCGATTCGGGTTAGTAGAGTAGCCCTTGTCCCGAGTCTTAGTCCCGCGGATAACATCTAAATTGGGAAATATGTCATGGGAGCCTATACGCCTACCCCCTTTTATTTCTTTATCGAATCCCCGTTTCTTTCGGCCGATCGCCTCGACTCTCACGCTTGATTTTTTTGCCACGAAAAGCGAAGACAGATGCGCCTCCATTACGCCAGTTGAGCTGATGCCGAGATTAGGATGCCCGGAATAGCAGCCATTTACCGGTCGGTTAAAGGGGTGCCGGCCGTCTCTTTATCGAAGCTCGATCTCGTGACTTTTGTAAATGTTTCGAGAGGAACGCTCGATCTTGGCGATTGAGGGTTGAATTGTTTCATTTATTTTCAAAGGCGCAAGCTCTGATTCTTTGTTAAACGGAAGGGTGGCTCACGTGTAAAGTGTTACTTGGATAGTGCAAGTATATAGCGTAATTACGTATTGGTGAGTTTATTATAAAAGTAAAAAGCTAATTATATATCGCTCAATAAACCATGAAAGAGTTAACTCGATTACCAAAACGACGTTCAAAACAAAGCCTCTCCCCAGATATTACGTAATCATCTCGGACGTTCGGCTCGACAACAAGCACCTCTGAACTTCCTTCCCCCGTTAACGGTCAATTTAGCCTGCATTATCGTAGACGGCGAAAGTGCTCCGCAAGGTCTAACTTTAATTAAGCAAAGATGATGACCGGATAATCCAGGGGGGCCACCTGCCGTAGACATCTAACGATGAGGCGACGCTTCCGATACGAAATAAACGTTGGACTATGAACAAGGATAAAATAAACGTATAATCTGAGTAGGTAACGTGCTTCTGCGAGCGTAAAAGGAGGAGTTTTCTGTGGAACGACGTAACAAACTAGTGGGCTTGGCTGAGGGAATCGTGTGAGGGTTATTGGGTTATAATAAGTTCGAAGCTGTACCTGCTCGAGGGCTGAATTTTGAAATTGGTGCAATGGGTTGTGTAGAGATCAGGTTTGAGGAACCGGAAGCTTCGAGAGTTACGGATGAGTTCTTTTTTCATAACTTCATTAAGAATTATTACAGAATTTAAAAGTCGAAGGAATTAAATTGTTTCGACTTCCTAACATGGCTCTAATACAGGATTAATAGATATCGTAAGAGTAAACGTGGATTCAATTATTTATTTCAGTGATCGGAAAACGATTACTCAAAACGCGATAGGCCATTTTCCATTTTCTGGTAATCGCCCACTCGCTTCCATCATCGCTTCTATGATCAATAGGTATATTGACTTGGTACGACTATGTCCGATGGCTCACTCTTCAATTATTGAAGCTTTCCCAATTTATGTTTCACTAGAATATTCCTGTCCTTGTTTATTCATCCTCTGCACTGCAGACGGCGATTAGTGTTACCGACGTAGGTTAGCTGAAATACAAACTTCTAAAGGCGAGCATCTCAGCGCTACGGTTTTGGAAACCGGCAGCGTAGGCTGCGTGCACGACGATTAAATGGGATCGATCGGGGCCGCTTTCTTCACCCCCCAGCCGGTTACGGCTGATTAATTGGTGAGGCCCGGAACAGATGAAAACCTGGGAGCGTTTCTCTGTGGCCAGTTTGCCCTAGGGAAATGCGTCGTCTGGAAGGGTAGCCTGTTTCGAGAAGTGGCTCGCTTGTATTTCGGGGACAGCTAACGTACGAAGGAGGCATTTTAGATTTCGTGGGGTTATATTTGGTTGACAGTGTTCGCGGATAGTAGTAATATAATTTGTAATTGCTGATCTCGGCGCAGGTTTTCTCCTCGTGAGACAATACGTTGAGTTTTTCCTGCGTCACAGACTTCGGTCTGGACAAATGTGGGAACGGCAAGCGCGCGATTTATGTATATTTTTTCGGTTGCGGAGAGTGTGCAGGACAAAGGTCGAGTTGTACCGCGCACGTGAGACCGCTCTGTTTTCGGGTTCGAGTTTTATGGCTTTTCCTCGAAAGAAAAGTACGTAGGCTCGAATCCGAATCTCGAGTACGCACATCTGGCCAGCATAACATCAGCTCGAGCATGGGCCCGCGCTGTTGAGCCGAGCTGTGCGGCGCGGATGTTGGGCTCGGGTTTTATGGCGGATCGGATTAGCGCGGGCGGCGGGGACAGCTTCGACAACGAGTGCTTTGAACGGCTTTGTTTCATAGTTTTTGTGTGGATGAGCATTGGAGAAGGGAAATTTGGGATTTCCCAGCGACTGTAAAACGATCGGCGACTAGCAGTGGGGTCGAGCGTCAATCGTCTGCGAGGGTGGCTGCGGCGGAGTCCGAGCAGTGCGCTTCGCAAATTTTATTTGAATATAGTTTTTTTTATTTTACTGAGTTTATTTGTGTTTTAATTATTTATCCTTTCTTCGCAAATTACGCGAGAATACTCTCGGAGTATTAACAATTAGCTTTGAGAAATCTAAACTCGAAAAATCTCGTCAATCAGCGTCGATTTAGCAATCGTTCGAAAAGCGATTTTCAATAGTCGAACATTAGCTCAACGTGCGAATCGAATATATTCATCAGTCGCACTGTCTCAACTGCCAGGAAGCCATGAACGCGTCTGGTGTGTGCGAGCGTTTGCCGAGCGCAAACAGCCCGCTCGAACACTAGGCGACCACGACGCGTGTATCCCTTCCTCGTCGGACACCGCGTGTTTGTCCAATTAAGCGTTTGTCTAGACTGTCGGCGCGAAGGATGTCTCGGGACACCAACGGCGACGAAAAATCGGCCTCATGTGTTTCAATTTACGCTTGTAGATATCTCCTGTCGTTTCGCGTGTCTGACCATTGTCCGGATACTCTACTGATCATAGTGACAATATACGTTTCGATCGAGAATCGAGAGTGGAGTACTTATAAAACGTAGCTGGCGATGCGGACTGAAGTACTTTTATATTTTGAAACCGAGAGTCAAGCTTGTAGTAAAAAAGTTGTTCAAGAACTGAAAAAAAGCTAAAATCCACCCTCGGTTCCTCTGTGTATACAACCCCTGCCTTCAGAGGCAAGAAAATCTTTTCACAGAAATCCGTACAAGGGAAGCTCTTAAAATTTGCGTCGGAGGAACGAAATTCAGGTTGCCCGCTCGCCTTCACGAGTACGCGCACATGAATATCCCTAAACCACGGCTTATACACTATCTCTCACACCCACATACACCCACAGTTTCCTATCACATGTAATATATCCGGCTCCGCGGGGCACATTTACAGGCCGACGAGCCTTTGTTCGGCTGTGCGAGCGCGAGTCGTGTCTATACATATATACCCGTGCAAGAATCGATCCAACCTCACTATTCATTCTAAAATCAAGCCGAGCTTCGAGGGAAAGGAGAAAAAAGGAGCGAGAGATAGATGCGTGGAATTGGCGCGTAAGTGGAGAGAGATCGGCCAGAGATACGGAGAACACATGCGGCTGTTTCGCGTCGTTATGCCATTTCCGATCGTGAAGATCTTTCTTTTTGTCCTCTTGGGTTTTCTTTTTTTGCGATTGTTTCTTTTTCCTCGGAAAACGAGGGTTGTCATCTCCCGCTTCGTCGCTTCAATACATCAAGTATTTCGTCGCGAATCGCTTCCTTGTGAGAGTAACGTTAATTGCTCAGCAATGATGGAATCATTCGCAGCTGCGACGAAAGCAAAAAAAAAATCTCTATCAGAACTAAAAGGTTAGTCTAGTACAAAAATGCCAATCAAAGAATACCTGTCCCAGGAATAATTGAAAAAAAGGAGGAGAAAAAGAGCGTTCCTCCGTTTCTATTACGCCGACGCGCGGGCGGGAGCGTAGTCCGTAGAGCCATTTGTTGTGCTCCTGCGAGTCCCTCGGAGCCTTGATCGACTCGAGGAAAAAAGGAAGCAGCAGCGGCAGCAGCAGAAGCGAACACCCAGTGGAATTCCGTTCTCGAGATTGACCCTGTCCGCGTGGCTGCGACTGGCGGTCAATAGCGACGAGGAATGGCACCCGGGAATTCGAGAAAGTTTATCGATCGAGCATTCGAAATTGATTGTGAGCTGCGCACTTATGCAATTTTCGTCGAGGGTGGATCAAGGTTCCGAGTTTTCATATACTTTTTATGTTTTAGCAGAGTCGAGTGAAATATGCCGGTGGTTTAGCTAGAAAGCTGTCGATGCGAAAGTCGATGTTTATCTTTAAGTAAGAGTAGGAGGCGATGGTAAAAGTCGACGCGTTCTTTAAAAGTCCGTGTAGCACTAGCATAACCTCATTAAAAGCTCACTTGAAATGAAAGCAATTGTAATAAAGCATTTTAATAGCTCCGCTGAGTGCGCTTATTATTGTAGGGGTAAATAAAAAAAGAAAGTCGAATGCTTCTAGACTCTGTTTTCGCTCTCATGTCAAGGTTCCTCGTCGGCTCTTGCCACGCAATGAAAAATCCGTCGTTGTCGTTTGCCTATTCAGATCAATTAATCAAATTTTCCCCTGAAACTACCACGTTCTAGTTCTCAATATTGACACAGATATGCCAGGAACGTTGTTGACTGAGGTCACACAAATACATTTGGAGTGCGCGGCTGATTTACCTTACTAAACTCCCCAGCTTTCCAGAACAGATGCTGGAGAGCTCGCGAGAGTGGCTTACTAGGTAAAAGGAAGACGGCGCTCAGGAGGACACAATGCGCGAGGGATGTATACAGGATAGAGGGCCCTAGTTATGCGGAGATGTTTGCATTCGTAGCATTCGGTGCAAGTTAAACGCCAGGCAACCAAGGAGGTGAAGGCTCAGTTGTCAAGGTTGTGTGTATTCGGCTAGAAACTTAATTCGTTAACGTTTTATCGTTGCTCTAATTGTCCATAAATTAAGAATGAAACGTGTGAATGATGCAGTTACCAGATGTCGATCATCGAGATAAAGCCACCGACGGCTATAGTTTGTTCAATTCAACGACGTCACAACAGAGGCAATGGACCAGATCCATCAGCGAAACAGTTTCAATTATTTCAGCTGCAAAAATATTCGTCCCACGCAAACATACGGACGAGGAAAACAATGATCGCGGACGCGAAATTTCGACAGATTTTTCTTCCCCGCGACGGTATAGCACGACCAGTCGTGCATGCTCATAAGCCAAAACAATCGTTGTATCGCGCAACACTTTTAGCTGCGTCTGCTGGCGCTTATATGCATCCGAAATTAATTTGCGAGCCAGGGATAATGGGCAGCAGCAGTTTGCCCGTTGCGCGAATAAAATGCAGCTGTCACGTTGCGATGAGTTATAGCTCCATATAACTCGGCCGTTTCAGCAGCGCGTCATTAGCTTGTACGGAGGTATGGTGAAATTCAATACTGTGTTTTGGAGATAAACTAAAACGTAAAGAGCATTTGTAGGTCACTCAACAATTCACAATAGAAAGATCGATTTTCACGAATTCCTAGAAATCATAACAGCGCAGATAACCAAGTGGATAGCGATTTGGCCGCGGAATTCCGCCAAATGAAATAAAGAGAAATTCAACTCGAGCGGAATTTCTATTCAAACCATTATCTTCTCCATTAGGAGTCGAACTACTTCAAACGTTAATGTAATCTCTATGAGGAAGCATCTCAGCGGAACCCAGGGTCCAAGCGTATCAGCTAACCTGAACTGATCAACTCAGCGTGCCCTGTGCAGTTGCGCCAACTTATCGTATAACAATAATTCGCGGAATGAAGCGAGTAGTCGAGGCCTCGATGTGGTCAGCCGACGATTCTCTCGTAATCGTCTACAGCGATAATTCGACCTCGGGATAGCCGCGCGTTTGTGTATGTTCCCGGTCTCTTGAGCACGAGAAAAGCTAATTTCTCAAAGCTGCTTGGCTGAATTTACTGACCTGAGCCAAGATGCCGTGTTACCATTGCTGACTCTCACTCTCTCTCTCTCTCTCTCTCTCTCTCTCTCTCTCTCTCTCTCCCTCTCTCTCTCTCCTGTTGCCGCTGATACTCTCACATGCAACTTAGTCGAGTGGAGTCAAGGTATTTCGCGGTTTAGCCGGATTTGATAAAGCATTGTTGAAGAGGTTTTCAGAGTTCGGAGCGTTCAAACGTGGTTTAAACTGTCCTGGAGAGAAATAGCATAATTTTTTCAAGAATTATAAAGTCTGCGATTTCGCAATCATCATTTGGCCAGGCACCTGCTTTATTTCCATAAAGTTCCATACAAAAATTTCAAACTTCAAGTCTCGGAACATTCTATCTCAAACAGGTACACCCAACCGCTGCTCCACTTTAATTACCGGTACATCACGCAGCACTCAGAAATTTGCGTGAAATCCAAAACATACGAAGCCCGCACGATACCGAGTCTCTGCTAGCCTTAACCAGCGCAAACGGCTCGCTATCAATCCGGCCTTGCTGCGGTCACTCCGAGCCGGCCGCACAAAACGCTCTCATCCAATTCTGCACTGCCGATAATGGAAACGAGCTATGCGCGCACCGTTTGACTCCAACAATGGCCTGACTTGCCTGTATGAGGCAAGTTTGGGATTTTAGACGAAATCTAGCGAATTTGTTAACTCTGCGCAATTTGCCAGAGACAGATTTCCGAGGATACGCCTCTTCAAAGCTTTCCGGGCGGAAAATTGAGAGGTCTTTCAGGCAATTGTTACGGACAGAGTGCATGAAATTACTCTGAAGCTTAGAGGGTAACTGATTTATTTTTCTGTTTAACGTGTCAATCTAGACGGAGCATTTTTTTTAAGTTGAATCAATGCTAATATCTCGTTTGCATTTTAATTTTTCAAATGGAGCAACTGCGATTGAAAATTGGCGATTGTAGGGATTACATTTACAGGATAAACAAGAACATTTTAGTACAAGCTTGATTAAAGTAAAATTTTACAAAATTTGTTGTAAAAAGTGAACATTGAATTTCTCCACGGATATATTAATTTCAGCATCAATCCTCGAACGCTAGCAGTTCCCAACTAAACTCTCCGAACCTTCTTCCGACTCACAGTTCCTCATCTCCTTTAATACTCTCTCACTACTCTACTTTTTCGCTCTAGCCGTCGTGTATCCGTCGTTCTGTTCCATTGTTTTTTGCCCAAGACTGACGGATGATGCGCGCAGAAAAAAAAATAGCGAGACACAGAGATTGCCTTTGTGCTGTGCTGGTATAGCGTTGCTTTTGTCGGCCGAGTGCGCGTATGTATGTATCGATTTGTTTCTCTCTCTTCCTGTTTTGTCGCGCGTGTAACGAGAGAGAAAATGAGAACTCAAAAAAATGCAGTGTCGAGGATATTTTTACAGATCTGAAAATATAATGAAGTTAAGTGTCGTGCTAGTGTCATTCCGGAAGTTTTTTCTTGGGGGCGAAATTTTTCAAGATTAAAAATTCAAAAGTTAATATCAGAGAAAGTTTTCTGTATTGAGTCGTGCTCTGTCGAGTTTCAAAGATGAAAATTTTGAGGTAAAATTGAGGAGTCAGTTATTCACGAGTTATTTTTAAGCCTCCGTAATAAAACTGCCGCGTCTCGTGAAATTTACTCATAATATCTAGAGAGGCAAGAGGATGCCATCAATCTCTTTCTCGTTCCTTTGCTTACTTTCTTTCGCTTTTTTTCATTCATCTGGCCCTCTCGCTCGCACTTTTTAATTCTCTTTCATTCACACAACTCTTTCTCTCGCTTTCTCTTTTCGAGTATTTTATCAAAGGCGACCAGAGATAAATAAAATAAATGGGCCTCCATATATGAAAAGATAGAAATTTACGCATCGATGGTTATCATTTAAAAAAAAACTCTACTGTTTTATAGCAGGCAAAAAACAGTTCATAAATTGCACATAATTTTCGTAACTTTAATCTCAAACTTAAAGTATTCCAACAGGGTTAAGGCCTCTAAATTTTCAATTATTCTTCGTTCATATGCGTAGCAAGTTACCTAAAAGAAAGAGCAGAGCTCTCTCCGCAACTTGCGCGATTTCATTAAGACAGAGCTAGAGGCTCGAGGGGCGCACGGCGCATTATTCCGCATCACGAGAGAGCGAGTGAGAGGAAAAAAGCAATTAGCACGCTCACTTAAATCTCGCCGAAACAAGTTTTCGTCGTGATTATTTCCCTGCAGAGAAGCTGCGATTTTTTCTTTGTTTTTCTTCTATATAGAGCTTTGTAATAGTAGTATTTTCGACTTTATTCAAGCACGTTGGAAATATTGTTGCGTCCAAAATTTTGTTTTCAATAATCAAATGTGTATGTTTTATAAAAACGCGCACTTGATAACTTTTCTATCAATAATAGCAACTTATCTTTCTAAAATTCTCTACACACCTATCCCCTCCCCCTAGTAAGCATACGTAGTGCAGATCCCATCCCGTGAACTTTTCCCCGCCTGCTTTCCTCCTTCTCGCGTTCGGAACAAATGTGAGTCACGACTTTCCGACATATTTCAATCGGCTTTCTGCACCAGAGTTCTACCCTCAGAGCTAGGAAGGATATTTTTATCGCGGCGTTCTCGTAATCACGGCATGCGTTAAAAAAAAGCTCGCGCTAGCCTCGGAGCGTTTAAATAATTTGTAGCGAACACAGATTTATTCGCCGACGCGGCTATTCCAGTGATATACGATACTCGGGCAAGATGAATTATATATTGGTCCGCGGTTTTTAAAGTAGAGTAAATGGATTTGTTAAGCGAGCATGGCCAGCAAGATTATTCGTGTGCTGCGCTATTTCAGGTTTTTCGTTCAGAAAAAGAAGATGATTTGCTGCAGCATCGAATTCCATTCGCTGCATTGAGTAGATTATTCCTTCTGAGTTCGATAATACGCGAATGATATTTATCATCCTGCAGGGAGTGAAACTCTTTCTCTCGCCGGTATTGCTCATTTTGAAAATAAGCTCGTTTTAGCAAAACTATACTAAATTCCCAAGTACGTGTAATTAAATTCTTCTTTTCCTCAAAATTTTCGCGCAAATAAATCGTAAACTAACTAACATAATTCTATTGGCTAAAATAAAAGAAAAGCAGTCGCACAGACGTCGCGATAAATGGGTGAAGGCTCCTCGTTTTCTAGTAATCGATCCCTTCGTTGGCACTCAATGAGGAAGTCTCGGTCCGTTATCGATTCACCTGAGCACACACATGAGCAGAAGCCCATTCATCGTGGTGGATGAGATTCTCAAGCCTTTTTTCTGCTTCGTTTTGTTACAGCGGCGAAACTGACACCGGCTAAGGTCACGACCGTGGAAATCATACAGCCTAAGGAGAGTACGCCAGTCATCGAGCCGCCCAAAGTGTAAGTCTGACTATGCGCGTACTTTTACTACTTCTGCAGGCAGCATTTGCTCTTCTTTTCAAGGTAGTTGCTTTCAAAATTACTATTAAAGCAATTAAATGCAAATATTTGTGATGAGGTGCAACGATGAGTTTTCGAGGTGGTTATACTAGATGTATCCATGCATGTGATCGTCTTTGTTTGCCAATCCATCTAGCTTCTAATAAGAGCGGAAGTGGATGACGATCATACAGAAACTATAATCATCCAACTATCTCAATGGCCACTAAAAAATGAAATTTCCAGCTCAGCGCAACCCATTCGACCACTAAGTCTCGTCTCACCAGCATCTCGTCCTTTCCCTCCTCCTCGTTGCACTTTATGGGATCACCTGAAAGCCCGCACGTAGCGTTTTTTATGACCAGGCACGTTCGCTTTGACCGCGTCATTTTTGTGTCCGAGCGTAAGGACAGAAGCTGCATCACTCGCGCATAAATCATTCATGAGAAGGAAGTGGACTGCCGGGTGTTATGGCTTTGAAGCGTGGGAGCTTGCTTTAAGTGTCTCGGAGTCTTGTTTTACGGTGGGGCTTTCATGGAGATTTCGAAAAATGATTTAAATTTAGCGAGATTCACCGCACCTTAGACGCTGGCTGTTCAAGTATACAAAGTTCGAGATAGTTCGAATTAGATCTAACACTGTTACAGACGTCAATTTTCTAAATTACACGGAAGTGATTTTATTACCATACTGTCAATTTCTCGTGTAATAAAATACGTAAATTCGAGTCGTCGAGCTGTGTTTGCCTCTTCATCAGTCCTAAGCGGAAGCACTCTCGACGACATTCAACTCCGAGCCATCCTTGCCCTCCCGCCAAGTGACTGATAAGTGTTAGACAAACAGAGACAAAACGGCCTAGTGGACAAATCTAGCGCTAAAAAGAAATAAATGGATAAAAGGAAAAAATGAGGAGCTAGCAGGCACACACACGCGTTATTTATGCATCTGGATGGCAATTCCCGAGAGCAGAGGAGATCTGGGCTTAATCGGGTCACGTCGATGCTATTTTCGACGGCCGCGCGACCTTGTCAGGTTTCGCTTTCCCCGCCCTTCTCGCATTGTTTCTGCGGTGCGACGGACTTCTTTTTCTGTGCCGGCTTCCGCCTTTCTTCGCTTATTTTAGTCCATTGTTATTTTTGTATCAACTACGCGAGGCGGGATAAATTGGCGTATGAGTTATTACGAGGGTGTTGGTTGGCGTTGCGTCATGATAATTAAGCTCTCAGGATTTTTGTTAATTTAGGTTAAAAACTGCAGTGATCAAAATAATATCGATTTCGTCTGAAATGCAATACCATTGACCGAGTGCCGATTACTTATTGATTCATCTGCGGCCAACTGGATGAGGTTTTTCCTTTATCTTTTGTACGTGTTTTTTATTCGCTCTATTTATCGCAAGTACATTGCCGGCGACAATCTTCGTCATATTCAAGTGGAGAAAGCATTTCGTTCAAGCTTTCAATTTTCGGTACGTTGCTTTGATGCAATGCAATGATGAAGCTAATGGAATGATCTCCTTGAAGCTTTGGTGCCATGATTGCCCTTTGTTTTCATTTCTAGTAGATGTGCAGATCCGATGGGTCGACTTTGCTCTTTGACTTTTTTTAACACAATAGGCACCTGATTCGAACAATTAAACAGTCTGAATTTAAAAAGCAAACTTCGTAACTGTCAATAGTACTTTTAGCGCACAATATCGATATATCGAATAGAGTTCAGCAACCGTTATAATGAGATACCATTTTAACAAACCTGTGAATTTCTTTTTACATACAGAAAAACGGAGCAAGAAAAGGCGTTGAGTAGAGCTGCGGGTTGTCGAGTCTGCATAAAATCCATCAAGCCTGAGGAAGTTTCGCGCACGTGCCATGAGTGCCAGCGAAAAGTCTGCGAGGACTGCGCCTCGTACACAGCCGACACCGACGATCCCGTAAGTATTTTTCTTCTCTTTTTAAACTTTGTAGATTTTTTTATTAATAATCCCTTGTCATTTAATACTTTGAGATGGGTCGTAGATGTAAAATAATATTTTATTTCGCTTAAAAGTGACTGATGAAGTAGATAAATCTCGCACATATTAGATTTTTTGGTAAATATTGGTCCATTTAAGTGTATATCCCCCGGTTATGTTAAGTTGGATATAAATTTTGTAACGCCGCAAAAGAGCAGCCAAAAATAAGCCAAGTGCGACTTTCCACACTATATAAAAATGCTTTTAATTTGACGTTTCTTGCACACGTACTTCTATCCGCTGCGTATTTTGTTCTGTTTGCTTTGTTTTCAAGGCGAGGTATCTCGCAGGAGTTCACGAGCCTGGCCTTATATAAAGAACTCTTTCCTTATTAATTTTAGTATTTTTTTCAAGAAAGTACTGCTAATGTTTTCTTCTGGCTCTTTTTAATGCAATTAAAATTTCTTTTAAAAGAAAAAATGAAATATAAGACAACCTGCAGATTTATTATTTTTCAAAGGGCCTGAATAGGTCACGATATTATTTGAATTACCGCTCTATTATTAAAATTGTACATATAATAATTATAGTATTAATGATATACATTAGTAGAAAACTCGCAAATACTTATATCTTTTTATACGAAAGCGAGGTTTCATTTGTTTTTTTTACTCTTCCAGAGCGACACTGAAGCCCAAGATATTTTTTACCTTTTGATTCCCCTGATACAGAGAAGCCCTGCGAATAAGACCCTCTAACTCGGTTTTACACGGAAAAACGTCGACGAAAAGGCGCGTCTCCGTATGGTCCACCGATATACGAGCCTCGGGAGATCCGTGAACTCGGCATGTATACGTTGCTTTCCACGTTTTCCGCCGCAGTCGTTGGAAAAATTTAATTTCGACAAGTAATTATTTTTCAGTATCATTAACACGCGGGAATCTCGGTCTGACAGTAGAAGAAATCGTACGAAGAAAAATAAATAAACTGAGCCAAAGTAGTATCTGGTCCTTGTTCGGCTCGATCCTAAACCTACTTGATTTGCTTTTCCTCGGAGAAAAAGCAAAAACTTTTGAAAATTATGGTCTGCGAAAATCAAGTGAAAGTTAACATGATCTAGAAATCTCCATATGTACGAAGTTTCACATAGCTAGGTAGAAAATAAAAGTGCAGAAAGTCAGCAAGCCAGAGGAGATATTTCAGTCGCACGTCACTATATATCCCAATGCAAATATAGCCTAACGGCAGTAACTAGAGAGGGAGAGAGGGAGGAAACAATTTCTGCGTCACACGTGTGAGCAATTCACGAAACCCTTACAGCCTTTCGTAGACACAATATTAAAATTGAGTGCACCATGACACGCTTTGTGATTCATGGGTCAGAGACTCTATTCTTGGAATGCTTTCCTAACGCATTGATATATGAGATTGTAATTGTTGGGAAGAAAAATTAAAGAAGGAAACATTGTTTGATGAATACTTTCCATTATCCCTCAGGATCTAATAAGAAGCCAAGTTTTTCTTACACTTCGACATGTGTTGCGTGAACTTTGGTGAAAATTTCTCCAGCCCAAGGGTACTTACGCGAATGTTATTAGCTTCGCTTACGTTGCGGAAAAAGAAAATGCACCCTCCGCGAGTATAGATTTTATCGCGTTTACGTTAGTAAAACTGAATGTGATTACACGTGCAGTGTTGTTGAGGTAAACTGCATATTTTCAAAGAAAATTCAGGTTGTGAGGTGGAAACTCTGTACGCCTTTTTTATGTACTAGGAATGAAGGCGCGCTTCGCGCGCTCTTGATTCTATCTCTGTCTAATAACACTGGTAGAAAATCTACCATAAGTGTTGGGCGGCACACTAACGTCTGCTAATATTGTATAAGCATGTAACATGTTACTAAATCCGTCAAAACTATTTTTTAATAAATATATTAATAATGCTCAATGTCGTTATCATTGGTTTGAATAGTGAATTTGAAGAAAAGTTCAGTATAAAAGTCAGTGGGTTTGTCTATCATTAAAATGCCTTTTATTTGCATTATAAAAAAGCAACTGAAATTTTACACAGATACTTACTATGCTACCTAGAAAATATGTAACCTACATGATTATGATTTAACTGTTTTCATTCATATTTTCACATCGAGGTCCATATGAATTTTTTAATTTAGCGTATCAAATTTTGCTTGTAGACAGTTGCACAGAAACTACCATCTCTAGCACATTGTATTTCTGGTTTCCAATGTATTTTTACATGAAGAAAGTGATAAGTATTTTAGCTTTTTTGTCAAGGCATTAATTAGAATTTTGACTTTTAACAGTTCTGAGAGATTTTGAGACCGTTACCTGTTTCTCTATTTTTGCATTTTTTCTCATTCGAAAACTAACTGGTCTAGAAAGCTCATATTTTGCATATAGATTTCTTTTGTGATTGTGGAAAGTTATTTAAAGTTGAATCAACGTTAACTGAAATACTTTTGTGTTCGACTACAACACCCATGATAGTTATTTAGTCGTATAGCATGAGTTTGCAAGTTTTTCAGTTAAGGCCGATTCAACTTTAAATATCTTTTCACAATCACAAAAGAAATCTATATGCAAAATATGAGCTTTCTAGACCTGTTAGTTTTCGAATGAGAAAAAATGCAAAAATGGAGAAACAGGTAGCGGTCTCAAAATCTCTCACAACTCTTAAAAGTCTAAATTCTAATTACCTAATACCTTGACAAAAAAGCCAAAACATTTATCACTTTGTCCATGTAAAAATATGCTAGAAACCAGAAATACAATGTGCTAGAGATAGTAGTTTAAAATTTGACCTGCTCAATTAAAAAATTCGCATGAGCCTGGATGTGAAAATATGAACGAAAACAGTTAAATCAGAATCATCTAGGTTACATATTTCTAGGTAACATAGGAAGTGGCAGTGTCATATTTTAGTTGTATAGTAGCCTTTTTACAATTCAAAGAGTATTGTATAATGATAGACTTAAACTTAGTGACTCGGATACTGAACTTTTCTTTAAATTCAACTCTCAAACCTCACCGAGGGCGACTTTGGGCACAGAGACACAGTATATCTTCAAACTCTTTATTCTTTTAATTGAACTTCTCACTGACATTTAAAAAAAAAACTAAATAATATTCACACACTTTATTATTACTTCAAATAGGGTTACGGTGCCACTTTTCAATACACATGTTGTAATACTACACACTCTTAGTAATGATTAATTTTTACTAAAATTTCTTGCTAGTTATATTACATATATTTTATCTGTTATCAAGGTTTCCAGATTTCATTTTAAACACCTCAAACATTTCTACCAGGGTTATGAGTTACGACTGTTTTGAGGATTAATGAATTTAAAGCGCGGTTCTGATTTCGTTGCCTAGGCAACCAACCAGCAACCAATCAGAATCACGTATTAAATGCTTCACAACAAAGGCCATCATTTTTTTTTAAAGAGGAGGATTTGATGAATCATCGCCATTAAAGCAACGATTGCATAATTTTCGTTTTCATAATTTTAAGGTGGGGCTCTGGTTCAAAAAAATATGATTTTATGTAAATTTTCAGCCCAATTTATCTAATATTTAGTTGAATAATACAGATGAAGCAGAATTTTTTATTATAATCTAGCTATATTGCTAAGGTATCCTGCGCAACCCATTTGCATCTCATGATTTCAGAAAATTTGAATGTAATCTTTAAGCCGATGTGAAAGAATTATAGTGATTAGATTTTCAAATAAAATTTTTTATTTTTATAAATAAATATATCATTTGAATGCATAAAATTAATAATAAAGTGAGTTAAATTACAATAAATTTTGATGTACCTGGATTTGCCATTAATATCATATGGGCTATAATAAAAATGTAGTCACTATGATTTGCTGTTAAAATAACAAAGAATTCACCGTAGTTTGCTGGAATCATGAAATGGAAATGCATTGCGCAGGATGCATTTTGAATATTTCAAAACTTAAAGTTGAGAAAATGAGGTTTTTGTAAAAAAGTACTGTTATTCATAATATTTTATAAATAATCTATTTCACTGTACATAAATCTTTACAAAATGATTTCATAATCATCCGTACTTTGGTTTTTAATGTTAACATTAATATCTTCTTATTTTATATTTACATAACCTCACTAAGCATCAGTCTGATCTCAGTCCTCAGATAATAATAATCTCAAATCCTGTAATCCTGTAAAACTATATAAAATTATTAATTCTCTTGATTAATATTTATACTCTTATCATAAAATTTATATAAAATTTTAGAACTCACTTAGAAACATCCGGCACCATATGTAACACCTTCTGATTGTACTTTTAATGACTCTTGTCGTTTACTGCCATATTTTTTTGAAATTCTTGCGTCATTTGAGAGTTTCCTTTTTTTTCTGCTTCTGAGTCGTAATTTTTTCTGCGTGACTTGTCATGTTACTGTTTGTAATTGATGCAAGTATCTCAGCACTTCTTTGACGACCCAGGTTGTACTCAGAAACTGCATGAGCTGCAGCAATTTCTACTCTAGTTTTTGATGAAGAATTATTTTTGGAGCACTTTCTCCACAGCACTGAATGTATAGCCTCGTTGGCATTTTAAGTAAGTACTTGGGTGCACCGAGCTAATAATTCTTCATTTGAGAATCTTTCATATATTGGTAGAATATTTTCTACAACAACCTGATTCAAAAACACTTGCATACTTGTATGACTATGTGGTTTTTTTTTCTGCTACAGCACGCTTGTAAAAGTACCAAGACTGCTTTCCTTGAGGACACAGTGAATGATTGTGCTTTTTATCTGTGGAACTACAATGATATAAAGTAGCCATAATTTGTTTTTGCATGTCCCGTACATTGTTTTTATTGCGAACTATAGCATTCCTATAATATCCAGCAAGCGTTCCAATCACTTTGTTGGTCAGCGCTCCAGCTGACTTTCATTTATAAATTAATAAATTATGCAACTACAACTTTAGCATACACGTATATTTTGTTTACATGTATGGTATATAAGTATGTAACAAACATAGACTCGCACAGCAGAAAAATTTGTACCGTATAAACGTTTGTGCCGCCATCTATCGCAGGGTTCACAGACTGGGCCGATTGGATAAAATGATACTTACGTTTTCGTTTTGCATTCAAACTACCTATTCGTTGTTTAAAAATCAATATTAAAGTTAAATGTGTAGCAATTTATGCACTAGAATGCACACATTTAGAATTTTATTAAAAAATCGAAAACCGTATTACTTTTTTTAAAATTCTATAGCTTGCTTTTCATGTATATAAAATTTATCCCCATAAAAGGAACTTGATATTAGATTCTACGCATTCTTTAGAACACTTTAAAGAAATAAAAATTTTTTCGATTTTTTGGTCGAAAAACACCAGAATCCCACCTTAAGGACGTACCAACACTCCTAAAAAAAGATCCAGTACTTTCATCACTCACCCATTGAACATCTTTCGTAAAAATCACAAAAATCGTCTGTCATTCATTTTAAAAGTGAGTCAGACAGCGAAAAGCGCGAATCATTGTTCTCCTTTTCAGTCGCCAATATTTTCCTCTTTTTCCTCCCGTTTCGCGCTCGACTCTCGGCAGCGCAAATCTGTAGAAACGAAGTTTCGCCGCAACGAACGGCTTGTTCTGCTCGGCGCTTTCTCTCTTTCGCGAGCTAGCTCCGACTTCGTTTCCGAGCTCACGTCGTTTCTATTTTTCCGCCGCACGAATTTTTTCGCCTCTGGAAATGTACAGTAAAATCGCGTTATTCGCGCACTGACGCGCGCACACACACGGAAAATATGCGGTGTTACAAAATTCGAGGTTGCATGTAGAGTTGTTGCAAGAGGGTTTATTTTGGGGTATTTGTACTGCGGAACTGAAGAGGAACGCTGTTGCACTAGTTTTTACGCGCGTTTCAATACCCTTTTCTCATCCGCTGATTGTAAAGTAAATGCATAAACGAGAAACTGATGTATATCGGATACAAAGGACTAGTCTCTGGATGATTTTCGTGAGAACTCGATTTGAAACTTACAATTGAAGTATTAAAGTATCAACAGCAGAGATATCATCCAGTCTACAGCACCCTGGCGATCTTAATCGAAAACTTTCATTGTCTTTCAGCACAAAAGCGTAGCGCGTCGCAAGTTGCACGTCTTAATCGGCCACAGCGCCCCTCAAATTAAACAAACTTTTACGCAGACACCCCCGCGAATCCTTGCCGAGTGAAGAAATTAACGGCTTCAGCGAGAAAAAAGCCTTATCTCTCTGTCTGTCTTATTCGTACCGCGATTAAAATTCCGCAGACGTTCGGCGGAAGAATCCTCCATCTCTGGCTCTTGACAAATGGCCACGCGAATGCAAAAAGAGGCGTCAGCCGCCGCGCACTCGGTACTCGTGGCTTTGCCGGTAAGAAAAAATTAAAGCAAACGGGCCGAAGCACGCGAGCGTAATATAGCTGCGTGAGGTGGGAATTACACCAGGACACGCAAATAAATGCGCGGGAAGTTTGCCGAGAGGAAAAGCCCGAAAGGTATAAGAGCGAGAGAAAGTACAGGAGAGAGGTATGAATCGCTCGTAGCGCACCGGGTTTTTCGCTTTAATCCGAGCGAAGAGATGATAGTGATTAGAATCGCTTTCTTTTGTCAGGGGTTAAAAATAGAAACGGAAATAGAATTTTCCGTTAACGTCAGGAGAATAGGAAACATAATGCTGATTTAAGTCTTTCTAATAGAAACTATTGTATAGATGGTAACATAATTTAAAAGTATTATGTAAGGAGTATAACGATGAAATAATCAATTGTCAGCAACGCATTTCAAAGTAAAAACGCAATATTCAAATAAAGCATATATTCGTGGCGAACATGATTACTGTATTTCATCTTTTTTTCTTAGATGTGGCGCTGTAGCGTCTGCAGGCGGAAGTTGGCTGCCCGCGACACGCCGACGATCGGAAACGAGTCGACCGAGGGTTCGCTGGAGGTGCCGATGCCGGAGGGCCTGGTCAGGCGGCACAGCGACGCGCGTCTCGGTCCTCAGTCTGGCATCATATCCGTCGGAGCCGTGGGATCAGGTCTGGCGCCACCCCGTAGCCCTGATCTTGGGCGTCGACACTCGGACGTGTCGCCCGCCAGCCTAAAGGATCTGGAGAAGGTGCGTTTTCGAGCAAATTCTCTTAAGCCTTTGGCCGATCCTGTATAATGTATATATATTTACCCTTGTTTATCGTTGGCTTGTATGTATGCCACTTAATAACACGATTTGGTGAAGATATTTTGCTGGAAACTTACAGGAAGGTACGGTTGATGAGTCGAAAAAGAATTTGGTGACAGAAGTGTCGAAAACAATATTGCCGAAAATTTTAAAGGTTACTTTTGGTCTTGTCAATCCATACATTTAAAGATAAACGTTCTCTTGGGTTTTTTTTAACAATCATCTCTTATGGGATTATCTTTAATCAATTTTAGATGTTTTAGCAATAATTCTATTATATCGGACTTCCATTATATCGGATAGATCGTAAGTATTCTATCCCGTGATAGCCTTATTTTCTACAAAACTTCGCCTTTTGAGCATGTTAATACAACATGAGATACCTATTTCTAAAAAGTTCTTCAATTAAACTAAAATTATGACAATATAAACTTGATTAATTGTATTATCAATAAAACGAAACTTTAAAATAATGTTCAATAAATCGTACCGTTCGATAGCAACAACTGTATACAGACACAGACATCTACTCCCCAGCATTTTGGTTTCAGTTTACGTGCGTGTTTGTGTGTGACGCAATATTGTCGAGAGCACCGCGGCGCGAGATGTATACATCTATACTCGCCTGGTCGTTATGCACAGCTACGTAGCTTCTGCGCCACGTCGTCGAGACAAAACGCGAGCTACGAATCCATACCTACGCGGGAGTGTAAGGAAGGGTGACTACTATACTCGGTCGTACGAGCGAAAGCAATTTGCAGATGCGATCTGCTTATTTCTCTCGCGTATATCTGTGTGTATATATATATCTGCGCTTTGTATCGCTCTGAGATGTATGCGCGTGAACCGTTTTAGCGGTTTCTCGAAGCTTTGCCTGAGTCAATTATCCATCCGTTATTTCCAAACGATAGATGTCTTGGGTTTTGCCCTTTTTAACGATCGAAGGTATGGATTCGCAACGAATCGCAGCGTTTCGCGGGCGTTGATTACCGTAGTTTCTTGGTACATCTATAGTACGCAATGGCGTTCATTATTTAACGTTGCTGATCCAGTGTTGCTTGATGTGCCCTAATGTCCATGTGCTGAAATCAATATGCCATTTATATTTTTCATAGTCAGCGGTGGAGATCCCATCTTAACTGTATGCTACTGTCATCTCAGGCGCATAATATTTATTTTATCATGTACCATCTATTTTAAAATGTTTTAGATTTACGATTGGTACAGAAATATCAGGTATAACTATTTTATCCAAATAGGGCTTACATCCACAATTTAATTGACTATTCTGGATAATATTTTTAGTGTCGGATTGGCGATAGTATTTTTACAGAGTCGTATCATACGTGATTGTCGCGATGCCCTACCTAAAGTATCCATGATGAGCTATTTTCAATTAGAGAGCTGGTATATAATAATTCTTAACAGTCGTTACGTTCGTGGTCTTATTCATTTATGTATTAATTTCTATTTTCTTCGACTATGATATACTGCTAACTTCGATCGAAATAAAACATTCGCATCTTTTAGTTAATTAAAAACTTCCTTAACTCGCATAGCTTGAATAAAATACAATGTTGTATTTACTGCCCATGTAATCAATACATAGTTTCTTGGCGTTGGATGCGCATTTACGAGAGTTGGCAAACTCAATAATTACGAGATGACAGAGGCAGTCGCATTTTTTTCCTAAAAGCGGGGCAAACAGATTTTGCGAAAAATGCGATAATACTGCATCGTGTCGATGCTCGAGTACTGATGGGAATTTTATTAGTCAGTCACGCGAGTGTAGCAAAAATTGTACGACTTTGCTAGGCTAATGAATCGGAAAATGAAGCTAAATTTAACGGGAATCAGACCGTATTAACAACTCAATTATTTATACGTGGATACGCTTGCTTAATGTATGTTTCAAGGGTATACGGCATCGAATTTGTCACGTACACTTATTTCAAATGATAGATTCATTAGATGAAATTTTAATTATATAAAAGATTGTTCAATGTTGTAAATTTGTCATACAAATATGATTTTTTATCAGTCGCTATAAAATTCAATATTCAATGTAACGTACGTTCTCGAAATACCATATTGAGATTGAAATATTTTCCCGATATTGCGGTAGTAGATATCTATTTTTTCCATATTGGTTAAAGATATTTTTTGCAATAAATATTCTCACCATCACTTCGCATACACGCGAACTCTTCGAAAAATTAGTGCTACCGCCAACTCTACCACCTTCTAAAATAATGCTCAGACAATCTTTTATTTCAACACCATAAAAAAGTGCATATGCGAGCTTAATATTCAAAACTCAGTGTCTTGGAAAATCGTAAACACGCGTATTCATTAATTCCACCGCCGAGTTTTATCGGCCATTGAACAGACGCGGCCTGCAACCGCGAGATAAAACCACGATTTTCAAGAATTATACGTTTCTTTATGCTTTGCGAATCTGAATTTTCCTTTAGATTTGTTCCATTTGCTCGTTCTTTAGCTGAAACGCAACTATAGGGTGCTTTCTTTTCTTTTTACGTTATCATCGCAGCTGCGCTCGAGTTGCTTAGCTACGAAAAATATTTTTCAGGACATTTCGACGAAAGTAGAGCAAGTACGTGTGGCCATGTTTTAATGACCGACATTTTTTTAGATATAATGTGGGACTGTTAAAACTTTTATAATTTTTTGAAATATGTTAATTGTATAATTAACTCACATAATTAATAAAATGGAATTAATTGTAATTTGAATTGAGTACATCAAAACTACATTAACTTTTATGATGCAAACGGAATACAATGAGTTCAGGGTTTTTATTTATAGGACGACTAAAAGTTTGTAGCGTACGTCTAAAATCAACAAGGAACCATTCTGTATTTTATGTTTTTTAATTTTTGTTTCATCCATACACCACTAAAATGGTTAACAGGACAGCATAGTACATTTTTACAGTGTCGCTTTAGTAGTACAGCACGTCAAGATGTATAAAACTAAAGTTGTAAATCATTTACAGATATTCAAACAACGTAGCTGCGATATTCACGCTTTACCTTGCGTATTTGTAAAATGTGTATGTACATCTGCCTACGTTCGCTTCTCATTGCTGATGGAAATTTACATGCAAAAATTAAAACTCGAAATTTGCTAAGTGAAGCCTGATTCACAAAGCATAATGGCTGTTTCAAACTTCTCCTTGTTAAAGCGTACATATATCAACTGTAAATATACATATCAGCAGCTCAGCACTCAGCAAACGTGTCCGCACACCTCGCCTTGGCTGATGTCATAAGTTATATAGCCACAACAACAAAAGCCCGTTCACCCATAAAGTCACAAAGACGCGAAAGTCATTTTATGTGCCTGCCCCAGCCCGTTTCCCTACATGTTGCCGCTGTGTTCTGTTTGTGAGCCCTAACCTCGTCGTAACGTTCGCAGTTTCGAAAGGTTGCAGGGGAGCGCCGCAGCGAGGATTGGGAGTGGCGCAGCAAGTCGAGGAGCGGCTCGCCCGAAAGGCATCAGGACCAACAGCCTAGAGAACGAGATCGGGACAGAGGAGGGGGAGGAAGCGATAGACAAAGAGGCTCGAGTCCACAGCGATCTGGAAAGATGACGGGTAAGTTGATCTATGTTGCTAGGTTGTTCAGGTTTTCCCTAGGTTTCCCTATGTCATTTACTTTAGTATACCTATTAATATGGTCGGGCATATAATGTTTACACCATCGATAACATACAGCTAGATAATAAATTGCTTATTCTAGGTATACCTAGTAACGTGCACCTTGTCTACTTCAGATTTCATGAAATCACACGAGTTTGACTTAGTTCGCACTTAAATTGTCACTACGAGTTATATACTACGCATTCATACTACAATTTACAATCACTATTAAATCTATTATTTACCTACTCCCATTGCTATTTAATTTAATGCACCGTCATCAAGTACGCCGTCGTTGAAATAAAAACCAATTCTGAAGTCCTTAAAATCCTTTTAGGGCGTACTCAAGAAGCCATTTTTATCTTCCGTACGTTTAATACGATCCGTATACTGGGTCACTTTGAATATTTTAGAGCATAAACCACTCGCTTCAACTTAAAACTTGTTTACCCTTCCTAAAAGAGTTTTTTAAAGTTCTTTATACTCATACGCGAGCGAAGTTTACTCGGCAAAAGGTTGAATAACGAAACGTAGTCGATGCAGGTTACACTAAGCGTTGAATTCAATCCCTGTCTTTCGTTTCAAATGAAACTATCGGTGGCGCTGAAAACCGATCATTATATCGAATTCGTTTGACATTTAGTTATCTCAGCTGTTTCAACTGTGCATGGCGCTCGTAGCACTCATGGTTTTGCGAGCGAGAGCCACAGCTTTAGTTCTAACGCATTTTATTGGAGGAAGCGATATGGAATATCGGATGCGTGTGTGCTCAAAGAGAAAAAAGTCAGAACACGTTATCGGATTTAGAATTTTACGTATATTCGATAAAAAAGGCGGAATAATTGTCGCGTCACGTATCGCACAAGTTTAATGGTTTTGTTCGAATCTAGGGTATGCTCATTCACGATAGCGATTCTAACGATGATGGATAGTTTTAGCTGGTGAAAAGAACGTCAAGTGAACAACTCGCCTTAAGAATAATGCTCGATTATTAATTACTATGTTCCCTAAGTTCAAATGACTTCTAAAAACGTCCTCGAACAATGTCTTAATAATCTCCTACTTATAATTTCTGCTCGCGTTTTTCCAGCGTCGAACAAGAATACCGCGAAGAATACGCCTCGGCATCGGCATACCACGCACCGATCGTTATTTGCATCCCAAGCGCGGGGCGTGTGATTTTTCATCGGCTGTAGGCGACGTGACAGCAGCAACGCAGCTCTTTTTAATTGTCGCATTTTTCATGTAAAATGCTCGTTTTAATTTCTGCAGCCGCGCGCAGCTTTTTTGTCGGATATCCGGTTTAATAAAGGAAATTCGCGATCTCCTCGGCATAGTGCTCGGCAATTGAAATCAACGGTCGTTTGAAAAATACACTGCTGTCGCAGCTGCAGCTGCGAGAAAACGTGATTCCGTTTATTAACTCGCCCGATCGCTTTACATTGACAAACAAATACCAGCAATCCAAGGTCTTATTGTGCTTCGTTATGTTCGGATGGCTTGTGTTGCTTTCTCTTGTTCCTTCTACAAGGCTAGTAAAATTTTAGTTCTGGGAGTTAGGAAAAACGTACTTTGGATTCTGTACTAACTTATTTTTGAATTTTACGAATTGTTCATTCGTAACATTTTAATTCAAATGATTTGGATTTTTAAGCTGATGGTAAATATGTTTAACGCGTTCTTCACGCTTTACTGAAAGTTACGTTGATGATTCGCTGAAATAATATACGTTTTATTTGCAAATGACGTTTGATTTAGTCGAGTTCGCGATGCGATTCAGCGGCGCTTTGATAAGTAATAAATGGAATCTTTTAATTAAAACGCGATTGGCGCCAGGCGTTCACGCATGCAAGGCTCGTCCATTACATCGCTGCTTTTACTGAATAATCCGCTTCGCGTTGAATTCCATCGAGAAAAGAATCGATTTTCACATGCGAACAATACGCGCGCAATTTGAAACAATAAAACCGACATTTTTTTATAGCTTTTCGAGTTATTTCTTTCTGAAGTATTATTGATAAAAGATTTATGTTCGCTCTCATTAAAGACCAAGACAACAATGGTGGCGCCGTAGACATGGATGACGAAGAACTTCCCAGGCACCGATCGAGTAGACGCAAGTCTCGGGTGACACGTCAACATTCTTACGACGACGAGATCAAAAGTGCAGCAATCGCCGCATCTTTGTCTTCTGGCGTTAGCGGTGGCCACGGAGAAGGTCCACCGGGTCTCGGACTTCCAGGACAGCTGTCGAGGCGCAAATCGGCGTATGACGTTTACTCGGCAGGTGGCGCTGGCGGTCTGTCGGCGATCGTGGCGCCACAGCATCGGGCCTCTATATCTTCGCAAGGTTGGTTTTTTTAATTCAAAATTTGAATAGATTTGTTTAAATTTGAAACTCGTTAAACAAATTCCCAATAATAAATAAAGCACCGTCGTCACAAAACAAACAATTCGTTTGAAGCTCTTTGCTCGCACTCCAGCATGCATCGTCTATAAACTGCTTGTTACGCAAAATATTCTGCGTTCCCCGAACTGCGATAAATCCGCAAATGCAAACTTGACGAGTTTGTTCTCGCACTCGCTGTGCGCTAAAACAGGAGCAGCGCTAAAACGCCAGTGTGGCGCGTTCGATGAGCAAAACTTTGAGAGGACGGCCGATTCGTGTGCTCACGCGATCCAATTATACCGCGTTTTGCTTTCACTGACTACTCAGTAGACGAAACGAAGTAGTATTTAGCTCTGCTTGGCTTCAATTCGGTTTACACTTTTGAATTGTATTTCGTGATACAATGGCACATCGATAGATACTAAATCTGTATGCAATATAAAGTAAAGTGTGAAAAATTCACGTAAAATGTAAAACCCAAATCTCTTGGTTTTTCACTCTGTAGGTAGACGCGAGCCGGATGCCGAGACACAACCTGCGCCAACGTCGCGGCGTCCATCGTTCCGCGCCAACAAGCCGGTGATGCCTTACGAAATGTCTGCGGGTGCTCCCGGAACAGCCGACGACGAGAAGATGATCAATCTCGACGCGGCGCCTAAGCCGGAAGTAGACCAGGGCATACTTATGCCAGACGAGGAGCTGCGTACCCGGCGACGTGGATCTCAGCTGTGAGTATATAGAGGGGCTTTCATTTGTATTCTTTTTTTTGGGGTCAGCGGAGGGATCGTTAATTCTTGACGACAGGAGTCTGTTGCGTGTTTGTTTTTCGAGGCCTCCGTTGTTGTTTTTTTTTCGGAAGTAGAAATATTACTTCAATTTTTAACGATAATTCAGAACAGCGTTTCGATGGTAATTTAAGGGAACATAATCAACATAATCACTTCAATGTACGGATGTAATAATATTGTTAAATTAATAGAAAGCATCTAGATATAAACTACTGATGTAAATTTCTAGCTTCGATATATTTGTCGAACCAACACCAGATCAATTGGGCGTATTTATTAGGTATATTTTTTAGCGGCCACCGGAAACAAAATCCATTGTTTTGCATATGAACAAAACAAATTCGAGTTGCAGCATAGTCCTAGAGGAGATCCTCAAAGTACGATGGTATCGATTGTTCGTCTCGTTAGATTTTAATGGCTATCGAGGGAGCCAATTTTGAGCTCCCATTCGAGAGACACTCGTCACTCAGTATGAGTGTGTATCGAAGACTCGTATTGATCGGAAAAAAATGTCTCTCTCCCCAGCCCGTTCTAGTTTGTGTAAGTTTCTTTCCCATCTGTCAGGTAAATAACAAACTTTGATATTTCTAGGAAACTCGCACTGCTACACGATTCACAAAAATAATTAATATGCGTAGAAAAATGTGGTGCCCAAAGTAAAAGGCTAAAAGTCAACCAGTATACAAAATCGATTATTTGTAAACATTCCA